>NW_018164444.1:54467555-54471746 GCF_001263595.1 Phalaenopsis equestris | reverse complement strand
TACCTCAACTCTACCAAGACTCTACCAAGACACCCAACCTAGCCTTTTACCCCTAAATCCCTCAAATTACCTCGATACCTTTGGGACACCAAATTTGGCCAAAAATTCCAAATCTAGCCAAAATACCCAACTTGACTCAAAAATCATTTCAAACTCAAACACCTTGAAAACACCCAAACTACCCAAAATCACCAAAATTGGCCAAATTACCAAAATACACCTCCTTACCCTAAAATTCCAAAAACTCCAAAAAATCCCAAAAATTCCCAAAACCTCCCAAATATTCCCAATTTAATTTTTTTCAACTATCACATAACCCAATTTGGCCAATTTAATCATCTTTGATAAAAAATCCCAAATGTCCATCAATTTGATCCCAATCTCCCTAAATTTCAATCCTAAACTCAAATTCACCTTCAATATGACCAAAACAAACCAAATCCAAGCTCAATTGACCATTCTTTGAGCCTAATTTTGATTTAGATCAAAACCCCAATTTTGTCCCCATGACTTGATTCCACCAAATTGAACCCATAGCCTACTCCATTTGTCATAATTTGTGTTAAAAAACCTTCATAAAATTCCCATATATCAAAATTAACTTTCAATTGGCCTTGGTGAAACCTCAAATTCATTTGATTTCAACCTAAGTCCAAAAGGCCCAAATTTGCCCCAAATTGGCCATGTCTCAAAATCTCACCAAATTGATGGCCTTAGCCCATAAATTTCCACTCTATCCCTTCATGAAAAGTATTCAAAACACCTACCTTGATCATTTGAACCACTAAATTTGGACTTAGCCCAAGGCTAACCCAACCTAGACCCATGTCTAGCCAAACATACCCAAAATTGACCAAATCCCAAAAATCCCACAAATTGACCTACCAATTGAGCTCAAAACCACTTACATCCTTCACCAAAGTTGTTCCTTATGATCATCTACACCAAATGCAACATTTATTTGGGCCAATTGACATGATTAGGCCAATTGACATGGATAACCTAGCTGAAACCCAAACTTTGATCACTTGAACCCACATTGAACCTATGCATTAAAAATGGCCTAACTACCCCCAATGTCATGAAATTAACTCCACCTCAACCATAGATTAGACCCTAAGACTGAGCCAAAACCCATCTAACCACCTAAACTAAGCCATGGACCAAAGGTCCCCCAAATTAAGGGATGTTATTTCCAAAAATGCACATGCTTAAGATAACCTTACCAAAACTAATCCTCATTGCATTAAGTTGCTTTGACAGATTCCCCTGGATGCCCTGAGCACCTAGCCACTTCCCCCTGCCATGGTCGGCCGACCTAGTAGCCAAAGAAGCTCAAAACTAAGAGCCACCCCACGGAACTTTATTCAAATCAAACCTAGAGGCCATCTCAGCCAAATCAAATTTTAGAGCTCCTCTGCCCACCATCTAAGCACCACAATTCACCCAAATGTTTGCCCTGAGAGCCACCCCATGACCATTTTTATAAAAACTCACCTCCACGGCCATGGGAGGGGTGCTAAAAATTTTCTCAGAGAGAGCTTCCCAAATCACTTACAAAACTTCTTTGAGACCTCCACAACCCATTCCAATCACTCCATTGCTTTGATTCCCCATGTGTAACCCTAATTTTGAGCTTAAAAATTAGGACAGAAACAGGGCATCCCTAAAAACTCCACCAAACTTCAATTTCTTATGCCCACACCTTCACAACGCAAGAGGACAAAATCCCATCAAATTACCATCTGAAATAGCCTCTACAATAGCTCTAGACCAACAACCAAAATTGGTATTGATCAAAACCATACCTAGGATTTACACCAAGACCAGAGGCTCAATCTCTAACCTCCTTGGATCCCAAAGAATGTGCCAAGACCCTCTGATTGAAGCTTCACTTCTCAGAGCCAAGGTATAAAACTTCTCTTATTTCCGAGCCTATTTGAACTCTTCATTTGTTTTTAGTTGATTTCATGGCTGCATAACCGTAAGGATATGTTCTTCTAGTCTAGACGAACATTTTAAAAAAAAATTCACTTAATTTGGTTAAGAAATGAGTGGTTGAGTCTAGGCTGAGATCTTAGGGTTTTAGTGTGGACGGTCAGTGGGCTAGGCTATCAGGGACGATGACGGGGAGTCGTTCAATCGCCTGTGTATCGGATGGACGGGCAAGATCAAGCCAGACAGCACTAGACAGCGCTTCAGAACATAAGCCGTGGGCTGAGTCAGCGTTGACGTGGACAACGACGTCAAATGGGAGCGCGTCGCGGGGAGCTGCGTAGCCCTCGTAGGTTCGTAGGTTGAGGTGGCGACGCGTGTTTAAATATATAAATAGGGATTTATTTAATTCAAAAAATAAAGCCTAGCTTTAAAAATTCATATCTTGGTGTAGAAAAATCACAAAAATAAAATAAAAATACTCTCTTGCTTAGTGAACAGAGGAAAACAATGTGGAAATAATTTTAAGTCCATGTGATGCATAGTTTATTTTTAATTAATTAAATACATATTTGAATTTTTTGATTCTCCATGCATATAGGCATTTCACCATGGCTTGAAATTTTAACATGTTGTTGCCTCTATCTTTAGAAACATTCCCTGATTTTTCTAAAGTCAGACAATGTCCCTAGACAGAGAATCACATTTTTCAAGTTTATGCACATTTTTTGCATAAAATAATCATGACATTATTTGCATAAAATAATCATGGAAATTAGCATATTGCTTAGAAAAATACAAGAAAATTTTGAAAAGTTTACTATAACCAAAGAACTCTTAGGAAAATTTCTCATGAGCCAAGTCATTCAAAATATACCTAATCTTTACAAACCCTAAATCATAAAAATAATTAATTTTGAAAAATATAAACAACCAAATGACTTGATTTTTGATCTCCACTATTGTTTAGGATCCAAAGGACTCACCATAAAAATTCCAAAATATTTTGAGTTCATTTGGTATTTTAAGTTGATTTTAAATATAAATAACATTTTTGGCACCAAAATGATTTTTAAAAATCAAAATATAACCTGAAAAATTATTAAACTTATTTTTTTGAGTTTTCTGTGATCAAGGGTATTTTCTAAGAATAAAATAGAGTTTAAAATAAAAACTTTTTTTTAGCTTATTTTTAAAATATTTAAAATAATTAAAAATTCATAAAAATCATAAAAATAAAAAAAATTCATAGAAATGTTCTAAATTGCTTGCTAAGAACTTAAGAATAATTAGAATATTTTTCCTGATTTTCTAAATAAAGATATTGAATTTTAAAGCTTAAAAAATGATTTTTAAAGGCTAAAATGAGTTTTCACTAAAAATAATGCTAATAAATCAATTAAAATTTAGAAAAATATAAAATCTTCTCCTCTAAGTTCTCTGACCTTAGGAGGACTTTTTCAAAATATAAAACTTAATTTTCTCCATTTAAAATATTTTATATTTAATAAATACCCTATAACTTAAAATAATTCTTAAAATTCAAATAAAGTTTAAAAAATCTTGAAATTTGGTCCAAAGGCTTCTCTAGTCTAGGTCTACCTCCAGTAAAAATTTCAAGGGATTAGGATTTACCTTGGTCAAGTTAGAAATTTTCTTTGAGAAATTTTATTTTATCATGAAAATAATTATATAAATTAAATTAAATTTTCAAAAAATACATTTTCTCCTCTGATGTCTTAATTGACCCATGAATGATTTGGGATAAAAATTTCAAAGTCATTTGAATTGAATATGACAAATTATGAAGTGTTAGAGCCTTAAGGGCAAATATGTAATTTTGGAAATTTAGCTTTAATTAACATTTAGGCTTAATTTAAAGAGGAAAATGGGTGACCTCTGATCTTAATCTGGATGTTTGAAATATAAGGGGTTATTTGGTAGAAACCAACCTCACTTTCCCAATTGAAAAGATAAGTTAATAAATTTTTGAATTATTAGAATTTAGAAGTTTATCAAAATAAAATGAACCCATGACTTAGGTGTATGACTTTTGAAGTCAATAATTAATTAATTTAATACCCCTATTTTGATTTTCAAATAAGATTCAAATCATGAATTATGACCACCTAAAGCTTAATCTTTTCAAAACTAATTAAGACACTCACCTGGGTCTTAAGGGCTTAGTAGTGACTTAGGCTAAATCAAGTTTCATTTAAATAAGGATTAGAAAAGTAAACATCATTTAAAATTAAA
>NW_018164444.1:54433096-54467285 GCF_001263595.1 Phalaenopsis equestris | reverse complement strand
TCGAGAGAGTAGCACAGAGATCTGTTGGATACCTCAGACATCTATTAAACTTAATATATTTTGCTTGGCAACATCATCCTTAATTAAACTCCTAAGGACCCACCAAGCTATGACCTAGGGTTAGATAGGTTGTCAAAATTTTACTTCTCTGTCTTATATAAACTGCTTTAACATGCCTTTTGAGTTTCAGGTGGTGGAACGAGAAGACTGGCCAAGTACCCTTTTATAGTTTTCAACGTTGCTTTCTTGTACTTTCATCTTGTGCTTTTATACCTGCAAACTTGCATGTCACCCTGCATGAAAACTAAAACTATCAGGATAACACAAAACCAAAACCAAAACAAAAAAAAAATTAAAATCAACCAAGATAAAATTCACCGCCACAACATTCAAAATCTAAAATAACTTAAAATTTAATCACAAACATCACACAAATTGCAACTAAATTAAGATGTCTCTATTGGATGATCGGGAATCCCTCAGAGGAGGTAACCTACGGTTGCTAACGAGGCTTCCCACGGTCTAAATGAAATTGTGGAACTCATTAATAACTTGACACACTTGAAAACTCAAACTCGTCGCGGCAAGGAGCTTGGAGCTAGCCTGGTGGGCAGCACGATCATCTTCAACAACAAAACTTGTCTTCTCCAGCTAAACCAATCTTCCTTCCTTATACTTAAACAACAAAGCCATAGTACTTTGAGGTTGCTTGCTTATGCAACATAAATCCGCACCTTATCTTTAGGCCTTCATATAGCCCTACTATACAATATAAGCCCTAACTCGTCTTAGGTTTCCGAGGTTGTCGTTTGTCACGACCTAAATCCTCATATATTCCAGGCTATTTGTGTGACCGTTTCACACGAATGTAAGCCCTAAAAAAAAAATTGGCACGATGAAACACCTAAATATTTCTTCTCAAAACTGAAGCCAAACATTAGGATAGCTTGGGAAGTCACTAGGGTTCTTCTCTGGATCCATGACATCCCCTAGTTTTTCCTCCTTTGGACTCTACAACAAAATGTTCCAAATTCGAGCCAATCTTCTTTCACACCTCTACGTCCAAACTCATTGAAAAGTCCTACCCTTTGAAACTCCTTGAAGATAATATTACCTGATTTTTATCAAGTGTCTTCTTAGGTGACTTTAGTCATTTAAGATGTAATTAACTATAGGGGCTTGCCCTTATAGGAAGCATGTCTGAACCCAACTTAATAAAAACCCTATTTAATTCTTTATATTAAATAGGGGAACTTGTCGACAAATACAATGGTTTCGCAGACCAAATGGATGTCATATATTCCTTAGTTTATTTGATCGAGCCTCATCCTCAAGTCTTGTGTTTATCCTTTGGGATAGATACAGGATTTGAGGTACAATGCTCTTTCATTTAAACTATAAAAAATATGGGGTCAGTTGATTTCATATTTTTCTAAAAATAAATATATATGTAAATTAAAACCTCCTTCCAAAGCGGGCGACGAGATTTCAATTCAGGTGACTGACAGCTTCTTACGGGCAACTCTCCTCACCAAAAACAGCGCCGATAGGCCCATTTGTTGTGATAAAAGTTTATCCTTATAGAGTTGTGGATATCAAAGATCCTAAAACACACAACTGAGAAATAGTGTATGGTCATAGATTGAAATCTTATTTTGTGAGGGAATCATCGTAAATTTAACGATCGAATGATGTTGGGTCAACCAGAATAAGCACTGATTATGTTGGGCTAATGGCATAAAACCAAGCGCTTTGTGAGATGCAACCCATAGTTATTAGTGTGATTTTGGCTTTGATTGTTGTTTATGTGTGATTAAAAAAATTTGGGTAGTATTTTTTAGACTATTATGTGTTAGTAATGATTTTAAGTATTTATTTAGTGATCTAGACATGCTAGAATGAGTATTTGGACGTTAAGTTGACTGGTACAAAATTGAGCACTGGCACTTAAGCGCCAATATTCAGTGCTTAAGATGCTTAAGCGCCGATGTTAAAAATCATGTGCGAAATTCAATTTCTAGAAACTTCAACCGACAATTGGTTAACTTAAATGTTCCATAACAGTTTTAGGATGTGCCTAAAAGTTATTTGAAGGATTTGGGCCTATAAATAGAAGGGTTTTGTGATGAAATTTCACCCAAGAATCATTTTTAGCCCTAAAAGTCTAAGAGAAAGAGATATTTTGAGAAAATGTCTTCATGGGAGATGGATTTGAAGAAAAAGGAAGAGGGCATGAAGAAGAAATTCATTAGTCAAAGTGCACAAGAGATGTATAATAGTTTCTTAGCCATTAGTATTGAAGGAATAGCGGAAAAGATCAACAAAATTGTGACTAGCGTGGCTTTGCTTGAGACAAAGGTAAATGAAGTTAATGCACATATATAGCATATTGTATGGAAATTAAAAATACAATTTAGTCATACTAGTTATATAGAGGAAGCGGATAAGGCGGTGTATCTTAAGCAGAAATGGATTGAAGAAGATTCTATCAGAGCTCGTCACCCCCATCTATTTTATCAACTCGATATTCTGAATGTCCAAGCAGAGACTAATGAAAGACAAGAATTTGTTCCAATAAATGAAGAATGAAATTAAGTTCAGTGTTAGAGTTTATTTGTTAGGAGTCGTTGTTTTTATGTGTTAGTGTTAAATCTTGTTTTTATTATTTATGTCTTTTTATGTATTTAATTGAGTATGTTTGTTTAGTGTTTGTATTTAGAAAAATATTCTCATTCGAGACTCTTTGGAATGATAATTATGTGTTGAATGTTGCTTGTTGTAGTTCGTAAATGAATATATGTGTTTGTTTGTGTGAAAATTTATGTTATTTTAGCCTCAAATCGAATTAGTTATATTGGAGAATTTTGAGAGAGAGGAGAGTTAGAGGAGGAAAATAGTCATTTAAGTGTTTTAAGACTATTTAGGGGTGTTATACTCAGGCTAATAGTGCATTTTACTTAAGTTCAAAAATATCAAAAATCGTGCACTAGAGCCTAAGCACTACATTTTCGTGCTTAAGCGTGATGTAACCCGAGAGGCAGGTGCCTAAGCGCCACTTATCTGCGCTTAAGCCCGATTCACGAAAATCAATTCGCGAACTGTTAAAGGTGAAAAATAACCCTGAAAATTGCCATTTTCACTCCTGCTGTCGTCTTCTTCCTCTCGAGTTCGTGATTTTGAAGTTAGGGCAAACCTTTTCATGGAGATTTCTTGGTGGATTTGAGCCAAATTTGCTAGATTTGGATTTCTTAAGGTAAGAGCTTCACTTCTATGTAAAAATTTTGGATTTTCACCATGTATTTTGAGTACATTTGGAAAAACCCAAAAATCACTATTCATGGTCTATAGAAATTGCATAGAAAGTGTCGTTTATGCTTATAGAAGTTAAGTTTAGTAGATTAGACTTAATTTTTGAAGTTATTGCAAAATTTTGTGAAATTTATAGAATGATCCCAAGAATGAAGAGGAGTAAGGGAAAGACCCACTTTGATTTGAGCAACTTTGTGAGTTCAAAAGCTCAGGATAGATATAGTGACGCTCTACAATCACAAAAATTGATTGTTGAGAGGTGTTTTAAAAATCTCGGTGGATCTGTTGAAGATTTGATCGTTCTCCGACAATGAGAATGATTCTGTTGTTTTTCTGTTGTGGCTATGATATCTAAAGTACGGGAGTTTTATGCAAACCTTCCTGAGGTGGAAGAGGATCGAGTCATGGTCAGTGGCAAATTGGAACCTTTTTCACCGGAGGTAATCAATATGTTCTAACATTTACCACATGATACATTGTGTTTTTATGTCAACTATAGTCCGACTGAAATGTAACTGGACGAGACTATTTCATATTTGACTGTTGGAAGAGAACTCTGGAAAATCACAAATGAGAAGAGAGTCAAATTTTCCACTTCAACAGTTAAGTGCACCATCAAAGGTGTGACACTACTTTATTTCAACTCATCTGTTACCGATGAATCATCTTAGTGAAGTTATGAGGGAGAGAGCAACATTGAATTATTGTATTCAAGAAGGCAAGCTTATTAATATTGGAGCTTTGATTTATCAGACTATCATCAGTTCTGTCACTGCCACTATTACTGCAGGTTTGGGATTTTCTTCCTTGATCTTTTCTTTGTTTGAGCAGGCTGGTGTGAGATGTGATAGATGTGAAGAAGTGTTGCTGCCTCTAAAGCCAATTACAAGTGTAAATGTGAATTCATATTCTGGCACTCTATTTTTAGTTGGAGAGGAGGATTTTCAAGAAGTTATGGAATGTCGATGTCAGCTTCTTCTATATCGAGACCATCTTCCTTGCGAGCATCTACTTCTAGAGGTGAGTATATTGAAACTCAGGATCAATTACTACAGAGGATGATGGATAATATTAATTATATCACAGATAGGGTTCAAAATCTAGAGCATTTTGTTGAACATATTGATGGGTACGCTAGAAGGCATAGTGATTATGAGGAGAAATTTCTTGGATCTTTGGAAAGCCTCATTAGGGGTAACCAAGGAGTGGAATTTTCTTCATATCCAAGAAACCCTGATTATGTTCCTACCGATGTCTGGAACTGCGGTAATTCAGATGATGAGGAGGAGGACTAAGTTATTTTTTATATTTGTAATATGTGATAGACTACGAGGTGTGAACTTGGGACATTTCAATTTGTGTACTTGTTTGGATGATGTGATGTGTTGGATTTTTTGTTTAATTGTTATTATGATGTTTTTGTTTTTTTAGTATTTTGTTTTAAGTTATAGGGTAGTAATTGTTGTTGTGTGTATTTTTCTTTTATCTTGTTAGTGTGTTTGTTTTTATGTTTAGACTGTGAAATCAAAGTTACTGTGTTTGTTTGTTTTTTATGTTTGTACCAACTACTTAGAAGTCTAATGAATCTCTACATGTTGAATTAGAATTAAAATGATAGAAAATTGATCAAAATTAGTTTTACTCATATTTTTAGTTTTATACTTGTATAATTAGGGTATAAAAATTCATGTAAGCATGTTATTTTAATTTTTATTCCTGCTTATATGTATTTGCTGCTAAACTATTTAATCTTGTTAAAAATTTAAGTTTGGGGGGGGGGGAAAAATATTTTCAAAACTTGAATTTTATTTGTTCTCAAATGTGCTACAAGTAAATTTGATTTGAAAAGAAAAATGTTCATGTATATGAAGTTATATAAGGGAAGTAAATTTTGATTATAGAAATGAGTAAGAATGTTTTCTAAATAATTATTATACAGTGAACTTGGTTGAACTCCTTAAACAAGGATAAGTCAGACCAATTATGGAGAAATAATTCCCATAAGAGAGAATTTTTCTGCACATGACCATTGAACATCTATTGATAGGCAAAATTAAATATGACACTATAATATCAGCTACAATTTAAATGTCTTGCAATACTTTTAGCCAAACTTCATATCAGGACTTTGCTTTAGGAAAGGTGAAGTGGAATTCAACACTATTAAAGACCTATCCATATATAGTAATCCTTGCTCGAAAATGAAAAAGGAAAAATAAAAATAAAAAGAAAAAGAAAAAAAAGAGAGGAGAAGTTTGAGGATTAGTGCCTAATAAGAAATTGGTTCCACATTTGGTCTTTTTAAAGTATAAGACTTGAGAAACTCTTAAGCTTAAGGATATAATATATTAAGTAAAATTATTCTCAATACGTTTTTTTTAAGTGGAGATAATAAAAAGACTAAATTCTATATTTGGAAAATCTAGAATATTTTTGAATTAGATAGGAACTCACATTTTCATATTTCTTAACATTAAAAATTTCTAAACTTTAAGTTGATCTCATTTACTAAATATTTTTTTTCTAAATTGAACTACTATATTTCTATATCTAAATTTTAGTAACTCCTAAAGAAACTCATATACATATCATACATATTTAGTTTTTCAAGATTGAAGTGTCACTTGAGGACAAGTAACATTTTAAGTTTGGAGGATTTTGATACACATAAAATATATAGTGTTTTTAGACACATTTTAATACCTATTTTTGAGATATTATGCTTTAATGGAAGGTATTTGTGTGTTTTTCTTTCAGGTACAAGTAAAACGGTGAAAAATGCTAAAAGGAGTGAAAATGGTTCAAATTTGGAGCAAAAATGCAAAAATGGTGCAAAATTGTTTTGGTGCCTAAGTGCTAGTGAAACAGAGAAGGCCGTGCTTAAGCTCCAAAGGCCCCACACTTAAGCGTCAGAGGCAGTTATTTGATGGGTTAATTCATTTTGTCAAATTTTGAAGGGACATTTGAGGCACCTATTGGCTAAAGAGGGTGGTTATGACCACTAGAAACAAAAATATGGTTAAAATACTTGTGAAATGAGACATCTCTTGAAAAATACATCAAATCGGGACACATTTTGAAGAGATACCAAGACACCTCTTGGAAAATTTTAAAAGAAGAAAGTTGAGAGAAAAAAGGGGAGAGTCCTGAGAAGTTCTTGAAATAGTTCGTGGAGAAAATTTTGGAGAGATTTTTCAAGCACCACAAATTTACTTTATCATTTTTATTTTTAGTTTTATTGTGAGAGTTAAGAGTGTTTTAAGAGAGAAGAGATTCAAAGGAACTTCAAGAGTTTGGTGGAGGATTTGAGATAATTTTTTGTCTTTATTTTTAAACTACTTTTTATTTTAACTTATTAGTTTGACAATGACTTCTACTTTTAAACTAAAGATTGGTTTTGTTTTCTCTAAGGATTCTGAGTAGTTTTCTTTATCTTCTCCTTAAAATGATAAGTAATTAAAGTATTGGATGGAAGTTGTGGAGAGCATTAATCATTAATGTTGGAGTAAGTTGTGATGATTTAATTCCATGTACTTCATTTACTTGTTGATTTGGCCCTTTAGATGTGAAAATTTGTTGTGAGAACATGTAAGAACTAGGATGGTATTGTCTCAGTCAACAATTGGAAAGAATCACATGAGGTTATATCAATGAGAATGTAATTCATATGATTTAGTGCAAATAAATAGGAAAATAATCTTTAAAGGGTATAGAGTTAGAGGACTTTAGAGTGACAGGCTAAAGCCCAGAACTTGGTTTATTGTGTTAGGTTCTGATACAAGATGTTAGCCCCCAGGTGGAGGGAATCAAGGGAAATCTAGAGTGAGAGCTGTTATCTTCCATGCCTAGCCGGTCTTCAGAACTATTCAAACTTTAAATTAGCCAATGTTCTTCATAGCATCTCTAGTAAGGGTAAAGAATAATATTGCTCCTATTTGACACAACAAAATTTGAATACTTCCATAATAAAATTCCTATACTTAGTATTGATTCATGATAAAGAGAAAGATATTTTATGTTCAGTGCTTTTCTCTTACATAAACTCAAGTTATATTTAGAAGTTGTTTCTGTTTAGTCAAAATATCAAAAATACAAAAAAGAATTGAATTTTAATTACTGTAAAATATCTATAGTTTAAGTAATTGTCTTTTTGAAATTGAAATTTTTTAATTTAGAAGTGCATATTGTGAACACTCCTTGTGGGTTCAATATTCGAGGCTTAATCAAAAAGTCTTATATTACTTGATAAAAATATGTATACTTGCATAGTATCCTAATATATATATGTATATATATGTATTGGAAGGAGCATTATTCGGCTCCCTACATGTTGATCATTAAAAGTAATACAAAAAGTTCCAAAGGAGAGGTCCCCAGACAAAGGGAGGAAGACCAATCCTCAAAATTGCTTACAAGAGAGTTAAACAATAAAATAAGAAAGAAAATAGAAAGCAAATAGGACACTAAATCTCTTTAAGTTGACTAGGCTTGAATCTGAGGTGAGGAGTTTTCAGCTTGTCACCATGGAGTAAGAGGGCAAGGGGGTAGGAGGTCTTGTATCAACAAAAATGGAGTTAGCATAGATTCCTTGTCTGACAAGCCAATTAGCTGGTTGGTTTCCTTCTCTATATATGAAAGACATATGGATTGTAAGACTTTTGTAAAGTGTGCCAATTTTTTGCTTCCAGTTCATATGCTGCCATAAGGATAGCTGATCAGTAGTCAGCAAAGTGATTAGCTGTAAAGAATCAACCTCTATCCATACTTTCTGCCATTTTACTTTCTGTGCAAATGTAAGGGCCCAGTAAACAACAATAAGCTCAGCTTCAAGAGCATCATTGGCCATAGTAGGAGCATGGAAGAAAAGCAGACAATTTCTGGAGGAATTTCTAAGAACCCCCCCACCCCTGTACCCCATTTAGAGAAGCTACCATTAGTGTTAATTTTCATGGTTTGAACATCAGGAGGATTCCAAGTGATAGTCTCAATTATGTTATGAATAATGGTGGCACTGGTCTGAACCGAATTTATGCTAGGGAAGTTCTTAAGCTGGATTATCTTGTTAAAATAAGCAACACAGTTTCTAGTTACCTTGGTGTGTTGAGTAATCTTATCTTCATGTTTGTTGTTGTTCCTACACATCCACAAGAACCAAGCCACAATGAAGGGGATTGACTTCCCTTGTTTACTTCTCCAGCTATGCCAACCAGCTTTAAGACTAGATCAGTCCTTATCCAAGTTCTCACCTTTAATCTTAGTAAGGAGTTCTTTCCACACCTCTTGAGCAAACTCACAATTGAAAAATAGGTGGTTAATGTTCTCCTCAGATTTCAGACAAACATAGCATCTAGAGGGTCCTCTAAAACCTTTGAGTTTAAGAATATCATCAGTTGGCAAGAGGTTGTTGAAGAATCATCTACTAGTCTTAGGGTTATAAGTTGTGACAATCCTATGTTTAATTCCATGTTTTCTAAGTATTGTGTCCATTCCAAAATTCTTAAAGTGACTTCCCCCATCAGTAATGATCACTCTTGGCAATCCAAATATAGTACAAATATTTTTGTTTAAAAATTTTTCAGCACTAAGAGCATCATAATGAGGCAAAGCTATAGCTTCAATCCATTTTGACACATAATCCACAACCTATATGATATATCTTTCATGAAGATGGTATAAATAGCCCCATAAAATCTAAACCCCACAAATAAAAAATTTCAACTTCTAAAGTAAAATATAGGGGAATTTCATCTCTTTTAGAAATATTTCCTACTCTCCAACATCGATCACACGTTTTCACAAAATTATTAACATCCTTAAACAATGTAGGCTAAAAAAATCTAGAGTGTAAACTTTTAAATGCAGACTTATCTATTCCAAAGTGTCCTCCAAATTCAGATTTCTGACATTTTTGTATAATTTCTCGAGTTTCATTAATTGGTGCACATCTTCGAATGACCGAATCACTACATTTCTTATATAAATGTGGGTCATCCCAAAAGTAAGACCTTGCATCATACATAAATTTCTTTTTCTGGTAGCTTGTTAGTCTGAATGGAAGAATATTACTAACCAAGTAGTTAAATATATCTGCATACCACGGTATATGCCACTCAACAACGTTGTTCATATAAAAAATTTCCATTAATGTTATCCTCATTATTCTTTTCTTTTCCATGTTCAAGTCTTGAAAGATAATCAGCAATTTGATTATCAACTCTTTTCCTATCCACTATCTTAAAATCAAATTCTTGTAAAAGAAGGATTCATCTGATTAATCTTAGTTTCACATCTTTTTTTGACATAAGATATTTAATAGCGGAATAATCAGTATATACAATACATTTAGCTCCAAGTAAATATGACCTAAATTTATCAAAAGAATATACTATTTCCAGCAACACTTTTTTAGTTGTTGTGTAATTAATTTGAGCTTCATTAAGAGTTTTGTTTGAATAATATATAAATTTAAAAATCATATCATATTTTTGTCCTAAAACAACTCCAATAGCATAATAACTTGCATCACATATTAATTCAAACAGTTTTTTCCCAATCAGGCAAAAAAATGATTGTTGTAGTAATTAACTATTTTCTTTAATAAATTGAAAAATTTAAGACAATCATCATTAAAATCAAACTTAGTATCTTTTTCTAAAAGTTGGCAAAGAGGCTTAGCAATTCTTGAAAAGTTTTTAATATACCTCTTATAAAATCAAGCATGTCCTGGAAAACTTCTTACAACAGTTACTGAATTAGGAGGTTATAATTTAACAATAATTTGAATTTTTTGCTTCATCAAATTACATACCATTTTTAGAAATTTTATGTCCCAATACAATCCCTCCTGTGACCATAAATTGATATTTTTGCCAATTGAGAACTAAATTTGTTTCTTCACAACATTTTAAAACCTTTGCTAAATGATCTAAGCTTGAAACAAAAGTTGTTCCAAAAATTGAGAAATCATCCATAAACACTTTAATTCATTTCTCAATTAAGTCATATAAAATATACATCATACACCTTTGAAAAGTTGCAGGTGCGTTACATAAACCAAATGACATTCTTACATTCTTCTAAAAGTAAAAGTAAAAGCCCATATGGACTTTTAAATGTAGTCTTTTATTGATCCTCTGGAGCAATAGGTATTTGGTGTTAACCAAAATATCCTTCCAAAAAGCAAAAGTATTCATGTTATGCTAATCTATCAAACATTTGGTTTAAGAAAGGTAAAGGAAGGTGATCCTTCCTAGTGTCGGTATTTAATTTTTGAAAGTCAATACAGATTCTCCATCCAGTGACTTGTCTTGTTGGAAGTAATTCGTTCTTTTCATTTATAACAATAGTCACTCCTCCTTTTTTAAGAACACAATGAATAGAACTAACCCATGCACTATCAAAAATTGGATAATTAATCCCAGCATCCAACCTCTTTAAAATTTCTTTTTTACCACTTCTTTTATTATAGGATTTAATCTCCTTTGAGGATCAACCCTGGGTTTATAGTCATCTTCCATTAAAATTCTGTGCATACAGATTGAAGGTCTGATTCCTTTAATATCTGCTAACGCCCAACCAAGAGCTTTTTTGTAATTTCTTAATGTTTCTAATAAATTTTCTTCTTGATCTTTAGTTAACTCCGATGATATTATAACAGGTAAAGTAGATGAAATTCCTAAGAATGTATACTTTAAATGTGTAGGAAGAACTTTCATCTCCAGTTTAGAAGGTTTTTCAATTAAAGGGATTAGTGATTTACTATTTTTAGTAGTATCCTGACACAGAAATTTGTATATACAAATATTTATGAAGTTGACACCACTTAACGACGCCAAAAACTCGATGCAAGCAAATTTATAATAAATATGCAATATAATCCTAACAAAACACTTTTTATAAATATAATTCATCCTTTAAAACTCTTTTTAAACTGCCAAATCTCTCTTAAATATCAACATAAGTATACTTATCGTTCAAGTAATAAAAGGCTCTAATGGAGTCCTAGATATCAATCCCACAAGGAAGTTGGAAAATCTTAAAGTAGATTATGGAAATTATTTTATAATAAAAAAAAATAAAAAAAGTGAAGTGCAAAATGTGAAAATTGACTACTCAGGTGAATGCTAATTAAAATGCAGATGTAAGATTACAGAAATTAAACAAAACTAAATACTAAACTTTCAAAAGTAAAATTGTGAAAATTAAATAATGTTTTTGTTGTGACGAAAAGTTCAAATTTAAGAAAGCGTCCTTCCCCTTTACAATGAGTATTTGGTTTGTGATGAAATTGAAATTATATATATATATATATATATATATATATATACATACATACATAAAAACATATATATCACACAATAGGATACCAGCTGCCACTCTAGAGTTCTCACTACTCCCTCCCTTAAGGGCTAACAATCTCACATTAGTTTCCAATCAACTGAACCAAATTGGGGGTTTTAATCTATCACCTTAAAATCTTCAATTTTGCATTCAATAAAAGTATATTTCCTTATTTATTTACACCCAATCCCATGGATGACATACTATCCCATGAAATTAAATGTGATTCTCCCTATGTTGTAGAAATCGTATCACATTTAAGAATATATGCCCCTCAACAAGTTTTAACATTTCAATTGGCCAGATCAAAAAGTAAATAAAGATTGGAGTTCAAATCATCATAAATTATTATCAATTAAAACCGTAGAAAATAAAATCTATTCTTCACAAAACCATATCCTCAAAGTAGGGAGAAGGATAAAGAAGACTACTCAGAATTCATGATAAGGATACGATAAAACATGAATTTCATATATAAAAACAAGTTTGCAAAATAAAAGAAATAAAAATACAACTTATCTCACAATCATTCCCAAGAAAATCCCTAGAAGTTCTCTCCAAGTCTTTCTCTCTTTACAATCACTCCCAATTCTCTCTAAGAAATGTAATGAAGAAGAAATCTCTCACCATCCCTCTACTCTTACAAACCTAGAAGAGAATCTCTCTTCTCTCTCTCTAACTCTCATGCTACACCCAAAAAGCCTCTCTTTTTGTCCCCCTCTTTGCCTCTTCAAGTCTTCTTCCTTTATTTTGGAATGCCTCCTTTGGAAAAGAATTTAAAATTCCTTCCAAAATCCCTTCAAAAGTCAACTCTTTTGAGGTCAAAAGATGTGTCATTTGATCAAAGAGTCATATCCCTTCATAAAGAACCTTCTAAAGTGTCTAGATGCATTGAATTACTCCAAGAGGTGTGTAGAACAAGTGTCCCTATGAAAATTTACTCAAAATTTGTCTCGAACCGCCTTAATTTGAAAAAGTTGTCTCTGGCACATGATGCGTCAGCTCTCTGGATTTTGGCGCAACATGTGCCAATCTGGCGCATGATGCGCCAGAATCCAAAATTTCATCATTTCAATTTCAATCCAATAAATTCTTAACTTTTCCATAAAAATAGGCAATGTATCAAAACCGCCTAAACTTAAATCTTACTTGTCCTCAAGTGATACTTTTATTACATAAAAGCATATGGCTTAGGATATAGATTAACTTATAACTTCTATACTTTAGTTTAATAAATAGAATAACAAAATTTAAGAAAAAGCCTTAAATTCATGTTCTAAGTCTAAGAATACTTAGCAATCAAATTTAAGATTTATGAATCTCTATTCATTTCAAGAAGAATTCAAATTTGTCAAATTATGGTCATTTAGAACATTCATATGAAAAATAACTTCATGAAAACTTTACTAGGAATGCTACTAATACTCCAATATAAGTTTAGAAAATGTAATAAAGCTCCTTCCTTAGGTTGATTCAAGTAAAGCCAATTTTTTATTAGGCATCTCCTCAAGCTTCTCCTCACTTATTTTTCTTTTCTTTCTTTTTTTCTATTCTTTTACGATCTTTTCAATCCTTTATTTTCTTTTCTTTTTTCAAGTAAGGATTACTATATCTGGATAGCCTTAACGATTTTAAACTTCACTATCCTATTCTTAAAGTCAAAACTCTATTCCCTTTTCTTCACTTAACAATCTATATTAGCTTAAAGATTTGATAATGTTTAATTCTTTTTTTCTTACATGCTTTCTTCTTATATGAAACTCTAAAATTTTTAACACTTCAAAAATACAACTTCCTTTACTTTAAATATAAAAGCATAGTCTCATTCTATCATACCAAATATCGTTATCAAATATCTTCAACTTTAGAATTGACTTTCATTATTAAAAACTCTTTACCTAAATTTACCATAATACTTATAAATAGAATTATAGTCGTTTAAAGTTAAATCTTAATATCCCAGGCCATGTTAAATTAATTTTTAAAAATATAGTTACTTAAGGACAAATAAAATTTATTTCTCCTTTTCAAAATAAAATTTTCTTTCCCCTAAACTTAAGTTTTTAAATGACTTTAAAAATATTTTGAATATAAAATTTAATAGGTGAAAGAAAATAGTAAATGCATGAAAATAGAAACTGACCTGTAGAGGATTTATGACTATGAAACTGGGCTCTGGTATGCTGCAGGTACTAACTGTAAAGCTACATATAGGCTTTAAAGTATTAAATAAAACATAATATATTCTAGAGAAATCGCTGAGAATTAAAAACATAAATACAAAAACAAAAAAACTAAACTGACAAACTAAACTGAAAATACTAAAAATGCAGAAAAAGTGAAAGTCTACAATTACTATTACTTATTTAGTTCACAATACAATATAAAAAGTATTTTACTACAACAAGTTTCAAATAAAAGTACATCCCAATACAAACACAAACAACAAATAAACATCAAAACAACTAAACAAGATTCGTAAAACGTCAATGTTCATATACTTCATCTTCATCATTTGATTCTTCTTCTTCTTCTTCTTCTTCTTCTTCTTCTTCTCCTTCTTCTTCTTCTTCTTCATCATCATGGATGGGAGCATATGGAGTGAAATTGGGGCAAGCAGGAAAGTCCACATTAGGTTCATCCCTAAGCTTACTCCTAAGGTGTCTTACCATGGCATTTTCAAAGTCAATATCATGATGAACTCTCCTCTACTGATATTTAGCATTATTTGCATTCCTTGCTCCTATCTCTCCCAACTGAGTTTGAATATTTACTATATCCATCTGTTGAATCATCAGTTGGTCCATAATACCTTCAAGTGATACAGATCTAGAAGTAGATTCCCCTACAGCAGATGTAGAGGGCCTATCCCTTCTTTCACTTCTAGACTCAACAAATGATTCTACTCTCTGAATCATATGTCTCCCGATCGGATTTTGTGGCTACAATCTCTCTTCATTTTTATGGGATTCTACTCCTGATTGTTCACATGGAGTGAAAATCAAGGAAGGGTATCCCAATCTTCCAGCTATAGAACTACCAACAATACTTTGAGCATGTTGAACTATAAGTGCAGCCACATCTATTGCCTTCATGTTCTGAATGCAATAGTTGAATACAACTTTATCTTAGTAACATCAGCCAAATGATTTGTTGGCAACAGTTTGGCAGAAATGAAGTGGTGCCATATTTTTTACTGAATAGTCAACATGGAAGTAAGGAAGTTAACTATCTAGTTAATCTAGTTAATCTTAATCTTCATTTTCATTCCCCTATTCCATCAGTCAAAAATGAAATCACTTTCTTCAGTGATGGATCAGTCATCACAAATGCAACATATTCATAGAAAAATACACCCCTCAAACCATAAAAAGTATTAATCTGATCAGTAGTAAATTCAACTTGTTTGCCTCTAACTATGTGATCTTCAATAGTGAATCTCTGGTTTGTATAAAACTCCCAAACCATTAGGACAATTGCTACAATAGTGAAGTAGCAGAATGTTTCCTAATTCTTGGCAAGAATGAATCTTTTGACCTCACCACCCGGGTTTGCAAATGCCCGCTCTTGGATCATTCTCTTGGTCTCCATTTGAGTATTATAACTATGTTAAGCTTTGAAACTAACAAATCTTCATGTGTCGAAGTCCTAGGACATTCTTCCTCTCTTAATCCGGGGAGCCATTTGAAAATTCTATGAAAATGCAAATATAGTCCAAATATATTACTAAATAAAAAATCTAACTCCTTAGGCAAGGTTATTTGGTAAGAAACTTTTCACCATGAGTTTGTTTCAAGTATTTGCATAAAAAATCACAATTTTTGGATCTTCCAAAATCCATGGTGAAAATAAAAAATTTCTAAGTTAAAGTGAAGCTCTTACCAAGAGAAGATTAAATCTATAGTTTTTAGCCTCCGAATCCTTCTCTTTTGCTCACAATATGATGCCCTAAACCAAGGTCTTGAGGTAGAATATGACTCAAGTAGCAAAAATGGAATTTTTTTGTGCAATTTTGCAGTTTTTAAGGCAATATAGTGTGTTCGGACCTTTGGCGCAACATGCGCAAAGGCTCTGTAAGTTGGCGCATCATGCGCCAGAGCTCAAATTTTCTAGATTTTGATTTTTGTGAAAATCTGCTCCATGCCGCTTTACGTCAACCTCTATTTGACTCAAATAAAACTTTCTAAGCATATATAAACATCATACTAACACCAAACTTTGACAAACAACACAAAACTCACATTTATATATAAAATATGTGTTATTACAAACTAACATTTTTCAAGCCAACAAACATCAAATTCAGTTTTCTAAAGCAAGCCAACATCCTAACAGTGAAATCTAAACATCAAAATTCAAAACATAAACATAGATAGTGTTCATTCAAAAGGAAATGCAATCAAACACAATATACTAAAACAGACAGTACTACACAAAACATTACGTGCATAAATTAAGATCAAACATCATCTTGACTATCATCCTCCTGGATATCTCCCATCGATTGGTAGTGCACATACAGATTGTACAATAAACCAAAACAAACAGTACCACATAAAACATTCCGTGCATAAATTATGATCAAACATCATCTTCACTATCGGCCTTTTGGATATCTCCCATCGATTGGTAGTGCACATACATATTGTAGAAGGGTCGAAATGAAAATTCATCACTTAAATTTTCCTCCTCAATCAAAGCATGTTTCTTGAACATATGTACCAATCCATCTTCAATACACCCTGTATGTTCAAAATATTCCTTCAGTCTCCAATCTAGATGATCCAACTTTTCAATAATATTCCCAATCACGTGCATGAGATTTTGCACATCATTTTCTATCTTCTTGATCCTTTTTGAATGTGCACTCGACTTGTATTAGGGCTGAACAGGTGATGAATTTTGAGATCCTTGATCCATCAGTATATTCATATCATTTTTATCTCCAATTCCAATACAGCTACAGTAGACTTTTGGATCCATAGGCTTCCAAGGAAGTAGCACTTTTTCCCAACTTTCCTAAGGTACTTGAGCTTGACTACAAAGTAAGAAAATAGTGGATGGATGTCCCAGTCTAGTTGCAGATCCATTCATAATCAAACCCAAAATTGAATTCAGAATAATAGCTCCAACATCAATAGGTTTTTTGGTTTGAATACAGTAATTCAAAATGACATTCAAAATGACACTCTCCTCACTCTCCTTAGTGACCTTACTAATTTTCATGGTAGGAAGTAACTTCGGTGCAATAAAGAAGTGTCAGGCTTTTGAAACTGGATTTAAAAATGATGAAGGAAAACTTATATTTCCATCATAACTGGTCTCCTTGGTCTCCCAATTAACATCCTCATCCGTATGGTAGCGGTATAATTCATTCATATTCTCTCTTGTAGGGGTAAAGTTTGCATAATGACAGATAGACACATCTTCAATCATAAGGATCTTATTTATTCTTGAAGGAGTGAATTGCACAAACCTACCACACACGTAAATCATTCCTTGGTTGATCCCATTAACATTTGCATAAAATTCTTTTACTACAGGAACAACAACATCGACAATAGTGTAGCAAAACACTTCCCAACGCCACTGTGCGGTAGTCTCTTCTACTAGAGTATTTAGCGTGTTGAATCCTGTCGGCATTATTTTGGTTGAAGGAGTTGCCCGTTAGAAGTTGTCGACCGCAGGAATCGAAATCCCGTCGACCGCTTAGGAAGGACATTTAATTTACATATGTATATATAGTTTAGAAAAATATGAAATCAAACTGACCCCATATTTTCCATTGTTTAAATGAAAGAGCACTATAACTCAAACATTGTACTTATCCCAAAGGATAAACACAAGATATGAGGATGAGGCTCGATCAAATAAATTAAGAAATATATGACATCCATTTGGTCTACGAAACCATTTATTTTCCGAAAAGTTCCCCTATTTAATATGAAGAATTAAATATGATTTATATTAAGTTGGGTTCGAACAAGCTTCCTAAACAAGCTTCCTAAAGCTTCCTATAAGGGCAAGCCCCTATAGTTAATTACATCTTCGATAACTGAAGTCACCTAAGAAAACACTCAATAAAAATCAGTAATTATTATCTTCAAAGATGTCAAAATGATATGACTTTTCAATGAAATTGGATAAAGAGGTGTGAAAGGGGAATAGTTCAAATTTGAAACATTTTGTTGTAGAGTCCAAAGGAGGAAGTTGTAGAGTCCATTCCAAAGGAGGAAGAACTAGGGGATGTCACAGATCCAGAGGAGAACATCGGTGACCTCTCAAGCTATCACATTTTCTGGCCTCAATTTTGAGGATAAATTATTTAAGTGTTTCATTATACAAATTTTAGTTATTCAGGGCTTACATTAATGCAACCTTGGAATCCTAAGATGAGTTATACAAAGGCCTAAAGATAAGGTGAGGATTTATTTTGCATAAGCAAACAACCTTGAAATCTTATGGCTTGTTGTTTAATTTCTAAGGAAGGAAATTGGTTTAACTGGGGAAGACATGTTTTGTTGTTGAAGATGGCCGTGCTGCCCATCATGCTAGCTCCAAGCTCCTTACCGTGACGAGTTTAAGTTTTATATTAGGTCAAGTTGAGATGTCAAATCAGATGGCCCTATAGTTAAAGTTCTTTAAATGTTATGGGGCATGTTGAAGTTTATTAGAGCGACACCGGTTAGGATCCTACGGTTGCCTCGTTCCGGCACCACTATTTTCTATCTGATTTACTTAGTCCAAATGAATTTACTAAACTCAACTTAATGAGTTCCATACTTTCATTTAGACCGTAGGAAATCTCGTTAGCAACCGTAGGTTACCTCCTTTAAGGGATTTTTGGTCATCCGATAGAGACGTCCTAATTTAGTTGTAATTGTTAATTTGTGATGTTTGTGATTAAATTTTGAGTTGTCTTACGTTTTGAATGTTGTGGCGATGAATTTTATCTTGGTTGATTTTAGTTTTGGTTTTGGTTTTGTGGATACCCTAGCAGTTTTGGTTTTCATGCAGTGTGTCATCGTTGTTTAACATGCAAGCTCAAGACAAGAAGTACAGGAAGGTAAATGCATTAATGTAAAAGCGTACTGGGCAAGACTTCTCATTCTACCACCTGAAAGTTCAGTACTTCCAAGACATGTATATAATATTGCAAGGAATTTAAATTGCATGAGTAGATGAAGGTTTAGCTACCAAACCCCAAGCTATGACTTTGTTGAATCTCGGAAGATCCTAGAAGATAATTTTGGGATAAAGTACGATAAGTTCAATTTGTTCTTTAAAACATCCAAAAGATTTCAAATTTCTCAGGATATGACCCTAAACTATTTGAAGATCTCTTAAATTATTTTGAGTTCATTTATGATCTTATCATAATGTTCCAATAATCATCCAAGTGTGGCTACCCCATTGCTTGGTGAACTTTACAAATTAATTATCCCAAGGGTAGGGTACTCAATTAATCAATTGACGCTTCTTTTAAGAGTTATGTGAGTGCCCCTAAGGCAAGTTTGAGTCATTTAAGGTTGTGGTGTCCACAATTAAGGTCAGAATTGTAGTGTTTAAAGATATTAATCACCAATCATATCATCTTCTAAATCCAATCAATTGAGTTTATACATCGAGCCTAGGTTACTACTAAGCCTTTGACAATCATGATAGGCGGAATGGTGAGCATCAAAGTTTTGATTTAAGTGTCATACATCCTTATCAAATAGTCAAAATCACGATTTTTGGCTTAAGGAAATTAAATTATCATCATTTTAGCTTAAACATCTTACTTAAGAAAACTTATGAGATTAGTTGACTTCCAAGTCATGAAGATTGGGGGAAGTTATTATCTGTTGATGTTGTGCAAAGGTGGAGGGTTAGTTTCTACCTTATAATCCCATTGTATTTCAATCATCCAAACAAAATTATCAGGATCAAAGTTACCCATTTATCCCTTGTTAACCATAAATATTAATTAAGGCACCAAAGTCCAAAATGACTATCTTGCCCCTAGGGGACTTCACCTCATAACTCTACAAACACGACTCAAATAACTTTGAAGGTTTAAAGGCTATGTCCATGAGGTAATTAAAATGTTAGAGGAGGATATGTGGACCTCTAAAAATTTGTTTTAATTTAGATAATTATTTAAATTTAGAAAATAAGATTTTCAAAAATTAATTTATTTAATCATCCAAAAAAAATTATATATATGGAAAAATTATTAGAGGTTTCCTAAGGTCAGAGAAACACTTAGAATAAATTTTATGATTTTTTGAGTCAAATTTTAGATCAATTTTCATGATTTATTTAAATAGAATGTTTTAATTACAAAAATTATTTTTATATTTTTGTTAGACTCTTCTGAGTTCAAAAAACTCATAGAATCAAATTTTGTATTTTTGTGATTTTTAATTTATTTAATATAATTATTTTAGTGAGAAAAAATATGAAAATTCATTTTTTTAAGCCTTTAAAATTTATTTTTAACTTAAAAAAGTTAAGAAAAATATTATAAAGAATTCTAAGTGAACAAAGGACATT
The DNA here is from genome assembly GCF_001263595.1 of Phalaenopsis equestris. Classification (NCBI taxonomy): domain Eukaryota; kingdom Viridiplantae; phylum Streptophyta; class Magnoliopsida; order Asparagales; family Orchidaceae; genus Phalaenopsis; species Phalaenopsis equestris. Next base: position 54,447,098 of record NW_018164444.1, on the reverse strand, counting down.
CCTACTCATTTTTAACCAGTTTTTGTATTTTTGAAAATTTTGATTATTTTAATTATTTTAATTCAAAGTATGTTCTACAAAATGAAATATTTTCACAAAAATGGGTTTATTTTATAAAATGCACTGATCACAAGGAACTCAGAAAAATTATTTTCTTAATTTTTCTAAGCATATTAATTTAATATAATTATTTTTATATAAAAAATAAGGTTTCCTTAAGAAATTCATTTTAGTGCCTAGAATATGTCAAATAATTTTGATATTTTTAGAGTGGGTAGACATGATTTTTATGAACAATGTGGAGTTAATTTTGTTATTTTTTGATATGTATTTAATTTACATAAATTAATACAAGGTATTTACATTTAACTAAGTATAAAAATATAAAATGATTCAATGCATCACAATACTTTTCCTACACTTCTCTGATCACAGGAAACCTACTAAAATTGTTCTCATAATTTTCCAAGTGGTGTTCTGATTTATATAATTAAAATAAGACAAAATAGTCACCTTAGCTTGAAAATTAAGGTTAGAAGCATAGAGATACCCTCCAAACTTAGAAAAATTAGAAGACATAGCCTCTATCATGAGGAAAAAACCCTCAGAATTTCAAGCCATGGTGAAATGTTTTAAGCCATGGAGAATTAAAATACCACACAGGGTATTTAATTAATTAAAAATTATGGAGCGAGAAAATAATTTTCAATTTTAGTCCAAATTATTCTCCTTTGTTCACTGAGTAATAAGGTATTTTTCTTTTATTTTTATGATTTTTCTAGAGAAAGATATGGATTTTTGAAATCCCTATTTTCTTGCTTATCTACGCGGCGTTGACTAGATCCTAGGCATCTCCGAAAGAACATGCAGTGCTTCGCCATTCGATGTCGACATCCCCCTCAGCTACCACACAGACCGCGATTTATTCACCACTGATCTATCCGGCTTGATCTCCTCCATCCGTTGAATACATGCGCTATCGAACAACTCTTCGTTATCGTCCCCAAGTGACCTAACCCATGAACCGTTCACACTAAAACCTGAAGATCTCAGCCTAGACTCAACTAAATCGCTTTGGGTTTGATCCTATGGACTCGTCTAAGTGAGACAATCACATCCATATGGTAATCATGCAATTAAATTTTTCATATGGAGGGTCGAAACAAGCTAGGTTTAGGGTTAGAGTTCAATACCTTTGTCTGTGAGGGGTGAGAGGGGAGGCCTCAATTAGATAGTTGTGGTAGCTTGGGTTTGTTGTAAAAAAACCTCAACAAACCTCCAGATGAAGTCTTGTGCCTTGGTGAATGATCTAGGTATGATTTCGACCAAGCTCGATTTCAGATGTTGATCAAAGTCTATGCTAGGGGCTATTGCTAGGGGCTATTTCAGAGGGCTATTTCAGAGGGGACTTTATGGGGAATCAACTTCTTTCACTGTAGGGATGGTGTGTACACATTTAATTAAAGTCTTATGAACTGTGGAGCTTTGAAGAGTTCTGTCCTAGTTTTGGGGCAAATTTCAGTGGAGAAATTGGCTCAAAGGGGTGGCTATCAATGATCGAGAGCAAGGGTATTGCACTTGGGATGGTTTAGAGAAGCTCTGGTGAGATTTTGGCTGAGTTTCCTTAGGGTTCTGAGTTTCCTTAGGGTTCCAACCTTAGGGTTCCAACAACACTCTTCCTTGGCTGTGGAGAGTTCCATTGAAATTCATGGCTACTTGGTCGAGCTGAGGGCTTGGAGTTGGGTGCTAAAGCTTGCTGAGGTGGAGGGAAGAAAGGCTCCAATGACCAATGAGAGTGAGCCAACTCAGAAAGGTTCAATTTTGGGTTTTGGCCAATTGGGGCTTCTTTGGACTGGTTTTTTACATCGACTGAGGAGGTGGTTGGCCAGGGTTCAGTCACTTCTTGGCTCAGGGAGGTCAGGGGGTTCTTAATGACAGTTAACCCCAAAGGGTAAGCAATGATGAAGAAGATATTTGAGTTTAGGCCAAATATGGGGTGAAATCCCTTAAATAAACAAACCATTGGTCCATAGCTCTCTTTTGATGGTTTATGGGGGTTTAGCCTGGTCCATAATGTGTGCTTAGTGTTTGTAGGGACCTTAATTTGGTGACTTTAGGACGGCTAAGTCAATTTTGGCGGATGGGTCCAATTTGGGTTCAAATGGCTAACATCTGGGTTTGGGTTAGGCTAGGCATGACTTTGAGCCCAATTTCTTGATCAACATTGTGTAGATGATTGTAATGAATATTTTTGGTGAAGGGTTGAAATGCTTTTGACTCCAATTGGAAGGTCAATTTGAAGGATTTTGGGATTTTGGTCAATTTAGGCATGTTGGACTAGACTTGGGTCTAGGTTGGGCTAAGGTTAGGCTAAGTCCAAATTGATGGTTGGAAATAGTCTTTAGGAATGCATGAAGAGTTTTCAACATCAATTGGGTGTTAATTTTGGAGTTAAGGCATTCAATTTGGTGGAATTTGGAGACAAAGCCAATTTTGGGATTTTTGGATTTGGGTCAAAATTGAGTGCAATTGAGGTTTCACCAAGGGAAATTGAAGGTTAAATTTGATGTGTAGGAGTGTTATGAAGAGTATAGGATTCAAATTGGGGCAAAATGAGTAGGCTATGAGGTTCAATTAGGTGAGATTAGATCATATGGTCAAAATTGGGGGTTTTGATTTGGATCAAAATTGAGCTCAAAGCATGGGCCAATTAGGCTTGAATTTGGTTTGGATTAGTCATATGAAAGGTTAATTTGAGTTTAGAATTAAAATTTATGGAAATTGGGACTAAATTGATGGACATTTCAGGCGAAATTGGGAAAATTGGGCCTTTAAAGGCAATTTGGGGGTTTTGGTCAAAATGGTCAAATTGGCCAAATTGGGTTCAATTGAAGGGCCCAAATTGGTTTTGGGGACACTTGAAGTGATTTTGGAGGTTTTGAGAAAGTTTGGAGTGCCAAATGTATTTTTGTATTTTTGGCAATTTTGGGGGTATTTTGGCAATTTTGGAATTTTTGGGTGGATTTAGGTGATTTTGGTATTTTAAAATAGTTTGAAATGATTTTGAACAAATTTTAGTATTTTTGGTTGAAATTGGAATTTTTGGCCAAATTTAGGGTTCCAAGGGCATTTAGGTAATTTGGGTGGATTTAGGGGCAAAAGGCCAATTTGGATATTTTGGTAAAATTAGGGTATCAACCACCTTATATGAGCCATGGACCAATGGAATCTCCATTTGGGTCCTCTATGTACCGGTCTTAGCTAAACCCTCGGTCTTAGCGTCTTAGCTAAACCCTAGCCTAGGGCTAGTGGTTCTAGGGGACCATCTACATGAGTCTCCCAAAAGATCAAGGGGTCAAAGTCAACAATTTTGGATTTTAGGATTGTATTGTAAGTGATTATGGGTGATAATGAGTGCAAGTGAGTGCAAGTGAGTGAACCAGCTCCAGACCAACACCCATGGACAACCCTAAGGTCAAACATTTCTATAAGGACTCTCCTTGAGATCCCCCATATTGACCCCACCTATTAAGTGCTAGAGTGCTAGAGTAGAGGTTAGGACCAATATGTGGAACTTCAAGTTGAGCAAGGAAGAGTGTAGAATTTCTAAAGGTGAGGGTTCCTTTCTATTCTTCTAGAAATAGTCAACAGGAAAATCCTATGGCTCGACCCTAGGCTACTAAAGAGAGAAAACTAAACCTCAATAAATAATGAGGTCAACAAACAGACCCGTAATAGGTGTGGTGTGTTGGGCAAGCACACCGCGCGTGTTGGCGTTGACCGATGTGATCAACAAAACCAATGCAAACTCCTAAGTTGATAGACATAGAAAGGAGTGTAGAATTTGAGTGCTAGTTGTTTCCACTAAAGAATTACGGAATTAGCAAGTAAATGTTTGATTAAAATCTGGAGGTTGAAACTCTTGCTAAGGATTGGAGAGTGGGTTTGAAATTATCAAGTTTCAGGTGTTTATAGAGGATGGGAATCAGTATGTAGGTGCTGACCCCAAGATGGGAATTGAAATTTGGGTATCAATCCAAAAAACAGGAGTCAAAATTTAGGTACCGACCTTGAAAGAAGAAATCAGAAGTTAGGTACTAATTCTGAAATGAGAGTCTAAATTTAAGTATCAATCTCAAAAAGAGAGTCAGAAGTTAGGGACTGACCTCAAAGTGAGGGAATCATAAGTTAGGGACTGATTCAGAGATGAGAATTAAAATTTAAGGTTCATTCTCAGAAAGAGGATCGGAAGTTAGGGACCAACCACGAAGAGAGGGAATCAGAAGTTAGGGACTGATTCCGAAATGAGAGTTGAAATTTTAAGGATCAATTTCAAAAAGAGGATCATAAGTTAGAGACTGACCTCCAAAGGAGGGAATCAAAAGTTAGGGACTTATCCCGAAATGAGAATGTGAAATTTAGGTATCAATCTCAAAAAGAGGATCGAATGTTAGGGACTGACCTTAAAAAGAGGGAATTAGAAGTTAGGGACTGACCTCAAAAAGAGAATTTGAAATTTAGGTATGAATCTCAAAAGAGGCCTGAAATGAGAATTTGAAATTTAGGTATGAATCTCAAAAGAGGATCGAAAGTGAGGAACCGACCTCAAAGAGAGGGAATCAAAAGTTAGGGACTGATTCTAATATGAGAATTGAAATTTAAGGATCAATCTCAAAAGATGATCGAAAGTTAGACACCGACCTCAAAAGGAGAGAATTAGAAGTTAGGGACTGATTCCAAAATGAGAATTGAAATTTAAGGATTAATCTCAAAAAGAGGATCAAAAGTTAGGGGATCAAAAGTTAAAAAAGAGGATCAAAAGTTAGGGACCATTCCTTGAAACGGGGAATTAACAGTTAGGGATTGATTCCAAAATGAGAATTGAAATTTAAGGATCAAATATCCAAAAGAGGATCAGAAGATAGGGACCAACCTCGAAGAGAGGGAATCAGAAGTTAGGGACTGATCCCATAACGAGAATTTGAAATTTAGGTATCAATCTCAAAAAGAGGATCGAAAGTTAGGGACTGACCTAGAAGGAGGGAATCAGAAATAAGGTACTAATCCCAAAATGAAAATTTGAAATTTAAGTATCAATCTCAAAAAGAGGATCAGAAGTTAGGGACCGACCTCAAAGAGAGGGAATCAGAAATTAGGGACTGATCCCAAAATGAGAATTGAAATTTAAGTATCAATCTCAAAAAGAGAATCGAAAGTTAGGGACCGACCTCAAAGAGAGGGAATCAGAAGGTTGGGACTGATTCCAAAAAAAAGAATTGAAATTTAAGGATCAATCTCAAAAGATGACCGAAAGTTAGGGACTGACCTTGAAAGGAGGGAATCAAAAGTTAGGGACTGATTCCAAAATGAGAAAAAAGTTAGGGACTGATTCCGAAATGAGAATTGAAATTTAAGGATCAATCTCAAAAAGAGGATAAGAAGTTAGGGACCTCCTCAAAATGAGGGAATCAAAAGTTAGGACTAATTCCAAAATGAGAATTGAAATTTAAGGATCAATCTCAAAAAGAGGATAAGAAGTTAGGGACCTCCTCAAAATGAGGGAATCAAAAAAGGGAATCAGAAGTTAGGGACTAGGGACTAATTCCAAAAATGAGAATTGAAATTTATAAAGGGTTTATGGTGTTGAACCCATAGACAAGTTTCATGTGTAAAGGTTGACATTATTGAGGAAGATATGTGAAATTTTGTTAGATTTGATGCAGACAAGGATGGTCGTGCTGCGCAAGCAAACAGTAAGAGACCCCAAAATTGAGAGAAAAAACTCAACAGATTTATTTTTCTTTTCTTATTGTTTTTATCACGTTTAATTTTCAAAATGTTTTTTCTAAAATTTAATTTTTTTTGGTTGATTAATTTTCAAAAGTGTGTTTTATTTAAACTTTATTATTAAGTTTTTATTATTTTGTTCTTTGTTCATCGTAGTTCAGAACCAACATATGGTTCTGTGACTTTTATCCATCACACAAAAGGGCAATTGAGCAAACAGATAAAATTTTCTGGAAAAGCTTTCATTAATATGCTCCAATAAGTACTACATATTGAGTGCAGGGCAGAGCCTCAAAAGGTACAATATGTTGAATGCATCAAAGTACATCTGGAAAACATCTCATGTTGGGTACATATCACAAGCTGAGCATATATGGTACATATGTCATTATATCTGCTGTGTCAAATGCAATACAAAAAGGTGTCTCTTGAGTGTCCATCTCTGGTGTGGTGAGCTCCTGATCGAGCTGACTTACTAAACCACGCTCCAGGACAAGAGTTCCCTTTGCATATTTTTAGAGGGGAAACCCTCTCATAGCTCATACGACAGTAGTTCTTCCAACTCTGGATCTAGATGAAATCATATTGCATTTTTTCTTCATCCATTCCTCGGAAAGTTAAAGACACCATATGGTGTCGTACCCCTCGAATGCAATGTTTAGCGACATCTGCTCCATTTCCTTTAAGAACAAGCACTGAACCCACTAGTAGCGGAATCTCCATGGATCCCCTAAACTCGTCGGGGCCAATGATGTCCATCTCTTTCCTAAATAGGATATTAATTTTGCTCATGAAAGAGACTGTGCAGAAAGGTCTCACAAAATCGTGATAGTCAATATGCGGAGGTATGCAGTTGCCTTCATCATATATATTGATGATGTAACTGCTGAGAATACAGTCAGCTGAAAGTATGCTCCATCGGACTATTCTCTTGATCATCCATTTTATCATGGGAGGTAGTGGGCCCACTTCATCATATCTTAAAATCCCTGGGGATTTCCTTGTCTGTCTTGGGTGAAATTGTAACAGCAGCCACATTGTAAAGTGATCCTGCCCTTTCCACACACCCATTTCCATGGCTGAGAATTCTTTCCATCAGAAGGCCTGCTCGACCTCTATCTCTTAGATCAAATATACAGTCGAGAATACTACTTTCGTCGCTTTCGGAGAAGACCCTGGTGTATAGCTCCAAGCCTTCTTGTATGTTGATGAATCTTCCTTGAACTTCTTGTAGAATTCAAACTCCCTTTGTTTACTTTACTCATCTTGTAGTATTCTATCGTGGAGATGGTTAGCGACTGTCAAGGATACTCCCTCATTTCAGTATAAACATTAATCCAAGCTGGTGTTATCTCTGTCTGCAGCGAAGCATACTACTCTGTGTCCAACGGAATATACGGCTTTGTATCTATTGGGATATATGGTTCCCCCATCGGGTGATCAGTGGTCTGAAATCCATTGTCAGTAGATGTGTACTCCTCCAAAGTACTGTAGTGCTCCAGGTGGAGGACGTTGCAGTCCGGGCACTCCACAAATGCCCCTATAGCTAGTATACGTGTAGGTATCTCAGCGTTGTGTGTCGGGAATCCGTACAAAGAACATCTAAAACGCGTGGTATCTACAGTTTTGTAGCAAATTCAGACTCATAATCTGTAGCAGGTAACCTAGAAGAGGTCTCTCTCATGCCTGGATCGTAGATATTCCCTTCAGGGATAGGGGTGAGCAAATTTTCTGCCTCCTTCTGGCATCTTCTTTCTTCACGTAAGAAAGCTCTATGCTTTCAGCGGTTGGCATTTCTACGCTGAGTTCTCCGCAGCAGTGCGTCTGGTAGTCTTTCATCATTGAGAGCGACCAGGCTCCCAGTTGGTGTAGCTATCATGGATGGCAGGCGACTAGTCCCCTCCATCAGGTACTGTTGTACTATCACTTTTTTTTTCTTTTTAGTGAGGAATTATCTCTGGTGCTTAACCTTAGTAGCGATGACAACCCTTCTTTTTCCTGAAGGCTAACCACATCCATCAGAGGGCCCTCATAGTCATGTCGACTTGACTGAAGTCCATGTCAAAGTTTATGGTGCCACCCTGTGATGCCCTTTCCTCATTAAGTGTGAGGTTCCAGCCATCTTTGAAAGCAAAGATCAGCCTCTGGTCTAACATTTTTTCTCTGTAGACAATAGGAAAAACATCAGTGAGCTGAAATTTAGCGAAAACAAGAACAAAATAAAGTGTTTATTAGGTAAAATTTTAGTTTATGTTAGTGAGAAGATCATTTAATTATGTATATATATATATTTTAAAATTTAGTAAAATATCGAACATAAAGGTACTATCAAAGGATGTAACTTCAAAATTTTCATTTTATTGAAGTTAATTTTATTACAAAATCTTTAGACCCGGTCACAGACGTTTGGCCAAATAAATAACCCCAAAAGGATTAAAATTTCAAAATTTCATGTCAAGCAATGTTAAGTTGCATAATATGTCTTCAGGTATCGTCCATTGATTGGCAGCATGAATCTTTCACCTCGGAAATCTACTAGCTGGTAGGCTCCTCCTATGTACACCTTTTCCATGATAAATGGTCTCTCCCAAGTTGGCTTGAATTTTACACCTATCTTGTCGCATACAAGAATAGGCCTTTTGAGCACGAGTACGAGGTCACCAATTTTGAATGTCCTCGGGTGGACCAATTTGTCATCAGCTTGTACCATCTTTGCTTGATAAAAGCTCCAAATATTGTTGTGCTTCTAGCCGTTTTCCTTCAAGACTCTCTAGTTCCTCAAGTTTGAGTTTTGCACTTTCTTCTATTGTTAGTTGATTGGCAACAACGACTCTGAGAGACGATGTCTAAACTTCTAATGGCAGTACGACCTCAGACATGTACATGAGCATGTAGGGTGTACATTGAGTGTGGGTCCTGAACGTCGTCCGGTAGGCCCACAAAGCTTCTAGCAATTTGTTATGCCAATCTCTTTTATTTTATTCAAGTGTTTTCCTCAAAATTGGTACAATGTCTTGTTGAAGGCCTCGACCAGGCCATTTGCCCTAGGATAGTAAATTGTAGAGTATCTCTAGTCTATCACGTGTCATTTGACGAAATTGTTGATTTTGGTGCTTCTGAAAGCTATCCCATTATCGAAGATTATTCTGTGCGGAACTCAAAAATGGTAGACAACTTGACTCTTAAAGAATTGAAGGACGTGCTATGCTGTAACTTCTCGTAATGGCACTTCCTCTGCCTATTTGGAAAAGTAATCTATAGCGGCAAGTATGAATCTGTGTCCTTTGGAAGACGGAGGGTCTATTAGACCTATTATGTCTGTGCCCCAACATTCGAATGGCCACGATTCGAATGGCTCGAATGGCCACGAGGCGATTGTTGGGTGTACCACATTTGAAGGTTGGTGCAAGACCACTCCATGCACTTGACACTGGTGACATTTTTTGGTTGTATCCATACAGTCGGATGTCATTGCCGACCAATAATGTCCGAGTCTCTTGATCTTCATTTTCATCTTCGACCATGACTGATAAGCACCACATAATCCGTCATGTACTTCTTTGACAATATTTTGTGCTTCTGCTTTGCTTAAACATTGTAGCCACATCTGGTCAAATGATCTTCTATAGAGGAAAACTCCTACTAGGGCATATGACGTAGCCATTTTTGTGATGTGGTGGCTACTGACTTGTCCTCTAACAGCTTTCCAGTATGTAAATATTCTACTAATGGCTCGCGCCAATCTTCATTGTTATGAACAACCGTAATCATCATTCTTTTCTTTTCTAAGCTTGTGTAGATTGTCGAGGTCGATTTGAGAAAAAAATTATCTTCCTTGTACTGTAATATCAACAAAATCCTCCAGGGGACATGTCAGCTCCTTAGCAAGTTTTGCTAGAGCGTCAGCATGGGCATTATCTCTTCTAGGAATCGGGTAGAAAGTTATATTGGGAATCTGCTTCAGCAGATTTCTTGTGTACTAAGGGTATTATGCTAACCTTGATTTCAAAATCTTGTATCGTCTGACAACTTGTTGGATAACGAGTTGTAAGTCGCCATAGATGGCAATATCTATTATGTCCATTGAGATTGCCAACTCCAATCAGGTAATTAAGGCTTCATATTTTGCTTCGTTGTTGGTACATGTCTCTGTCAGGTGATAGGAGAATCTCAACATACCCTTATCTAGCGTGATAAAGATCAAATCAATCCCTGCTTTGCCTAGTATAACTGCGCCTGATCCTTTATCTTTTCTGGCTGATAAAGCTCCGTCAAAGTACATCTCCCAGCGTTGCGCACTAGAGAAGTCCATTTGTAATACTTATTAATCTAGTAACTCGTCATTAAGAGCGGACCCAATTGAAAGTGGGTGTGCAGCGAGGAAGTCTGCTAAAATTTGTCCCTTGATAGCATGGAAGGGAACAAAAGTTATATCAAATTGCAACAGAATCATTGACCTTCTTGCTAGACATCCAGAGAGTGTTTTTCGGGTCATCAAATATTGCAACGGATTAATTTTGAGATTAGGGTAATCTTATGAGAGAGCATGTAGTGTCTAAGCTTTTGGGCGGCAAAAACTAGAGCTAGACAATGCTTCTCAATAGGTGGATACCTTACTTCTGTCGGTAATAGATGACAACTCAAGTAGTGGAGTGCGTTTTCTTTACCCTCGTCATCGACTTGGGCTAAGAGGGCTCCAAGAAAGTCATCTAAGGCCTCGATATAAAGTATTAAAGATTTCCCTGGGATAGGGGCTGCCAAAATATAAGGTGTCATTAAATATTGTTTAACGTCCTCAAAATCCCACTGACATTTATTTTCCCAAACAAATTTGGCATCCTTTTTAATTAACGCCGAAAAGGGCTAACACCTACCTGAGAGATTAGAACTAAAGTGTCTCATATATGCCAACTTCCCTTGAAAAGAACGTAATTCTTTTAAAGTTTTGGGATGAGACATTTCCAAGATAGCTTTAATCTTATCCGGGTCGATCTCAATTCTATGATGACGGACAACAAATCCTAGAAATTTCTCGAAGGTAACGCCAAAGGCGCACTTTAAGGGATTCATTTAAAGGTTATATTGTTGTAACCATTCAAATGCAATCCTCAAATCATACAAATGGTCTATTTTCATTTACTTTTGATGACCAAATTGTCTACGTAGCATTCCACTTTATTGTGAATGAGATCATCAAAAATATTTATCATAGCTCGTTGATATGTTGCTTCGACATTATTCAATCCAAACGACATCACTGTGTTGCAGAAAATATTGATAGTTGTCCTGAATACTGTAAGTGCTGCATCTTCTGGAGCCATCTTGATTTGTTTGTACCCCAACGACCCATCCATGAAGGAGAAAATTTCATGTTTCAAAGCGATATCCACCATCTTTTCTGGTATTGGTAGTGGAAATTCATATTTTTGACATGCTTTGTTCAAACCTCTGAAGTCAACACAAACATGGATTTGTCCATTTTTCTTCTTAACAGGTACAATGTTAGCCAACCACGTGGGGTATTGCTCTTCTCTTACATAGTTAGTGTCTATTAACTTCTTCACCTCGATCTGCTCTATTTCGAGATGCATTCTTTTGGGAGCTTGTTTTACTGGGGTTGTATCTTTTTCCACCCCGAGCTTATGAACTAGAACCTCTGTGACAGTCCTGACATTTCATCATAACTCCACGTGAAGAAGTCTTTGAATTCAGTTAACAGTTTGATCAACTCTATAATTCTTCATTATTGAGTAGAGAACTTATAAATGTAGGTCGGGGCAGAATTTCCGTCCCGAGATTAATTTTGCTTCAGTTCATCGACAGTTGATTTGATTTCTTCTTCAAATTCTGGCAGGGCATCTTCTATTAGCTGATCCGTAGAGTCATCCTCTATAACGAGGCAATCCTCTTCCAATTTATTAGTAACAACCATGGAAAGTTCTGAATCATCGACTGGTCCAACTGTACCAAATCCGAGACACTCACTGTACCAAATCCAAGTCCCACTTTTGAGCTGGGAGTTCAACTTTTAACATCCCATAATTTTTCAAAAAGTTGTAATTTATCTTTTGGCATCTATTTTGGCAAATGTCCCTATTGAATTAACATTTGTACACAAGGTGAAAGTAATCAAAAGGCAATTCCATTAATTCAATAGGATCATTGATCCGACTTTTTTTGTTGTGATAGATTGTGTAAAATTTAATTAAATATAATCAATTAATATTCAGATTCTACACAAGTATATGAATCGTTATCAAGTAATACTGGACCTTCTATTTAAGCCCCAAATATCAATCCTACGGGGAAGGTTTAAATTGGAAAAGACAAATTTGCTAGGAAATTCACAGAAAGTCAATTGAAATCACTATCACTAATTTCAATTGTAGAGGTTTAATCAAAATTAAATTTCTAAACTATTGTCAAATCAAATATGCAAAATTTGAAACAGTAAATACTAATCTATTAACTATATTTATGTAACGAAGATTTTTATGTGAAAAGGCATCTTTCCCACTACTATGAGGGAATGGTAAAATGAGATGAGATAAATGTTCATAATATATATTGTGCCAAATAGGAGCAATTTTAATTCTCTACCCTGATACAGTGCATAGAAAATCATTGTCTAATCTCAGTGTTTAGTCCCCAAATTTGTGGCTAGACTAGGAGGATATCGGCTCCCACTCCAGAGCTCCCACTTCCCTTCACCTAAAGGCTAGCTCTCGCTTCAATTTTTAATCAAAGACCAAATTAGGGATTTTAGTCTGTCACCCTAAAAATTCTCCAATTCTACAACCAATAAAGAATATTTCCCTATTTATTTGCACTTAATTCCATAAACGAAGTTCTCCTTCATGGAATCAAATGTGATCCTTACTTTGTTGTAGAACTCATACTCCATTTCCCAGATCATATGTTTCACAACACATTTTAACTATTCAATTGGCCAGATCAAAAAGTAAATTAAGTTCGGAGTTGAAAAACCATCACAATTTATTTTGCAATTTAATATTGGCACAGTTATATTCTCTTCATTTCAACATATCTCAGAGTAGGGAGAAAGATAGAGGGAACTACTCAAACTTTATGACAAAGAAATAACAAAACACAAATTTCATATATAAAAAAAAGTTCATACAACACTGATAAACAAACAATACTTATCCGAAAACTCTTTCTCAAAATAAATCATTTGTAGCATTTCCTTAAAAATGCACGAAGAAGATATCTCTCACTGTTCTCTTTCTCCAACACTCTTACAGAAAGTTTCAAACTAAATCTCACCTCAAAAACTCTAAACTATGAAAAAAAAATAATTAATTAACACCAATATGGAAGTGGAATGGAATGATGTGGTGCAAAAAATGAAAGTAGAGGAGTGAAAAACGTAGAGGAGCCCATTTTCCAATGAAATTCAGCCTCAAACAGAGCCCAAGGTTGATTCTCCAAGAGGTGCCTCCAAAAACTCTTCAAAAATTTATCCAAATACATCAAACTTTCTAGAAACGGGGCTGCACCGCCATTGGAGCCGTCGGCGCTGGTCTGGCGCCATGTAAAAAATCTCTGCGTTAATTTGTTCTGCGCCGTCGGTGCTGCCCTTAGCGCTGTCGGCGCTGAGCATCTTTCAAAAACGTCATTTTGACTCCAAATTTCATCCTTTTTTTCTTTCTTTTTTGCTTTAAGCCCTAAAAATCAACAACCTACAAGAAAATATCAAAATACCTTCCATTAAAGTGCAATATAATAAAAAATATGTATAAAATATGGGTCTAAAATTGCATATATTTTTGGTGTATCAAAATCCCTCAAACTTACATTTTACTTGTTCTCAAGTAACTCCTTTACTACATAAAAAATATGGCTTATGATAAAGACCCTAACTCTTAGACTTCCATATTTTAGTTTTCCAAATATAATAGTATAACTTAAGAAAAATTCAAAACAACTCCAACTAATAATAAAGGTGTAAAGATATTCAAAAATTAAGTCTAAGATTTCTGATACTCTATTTCTTTCAAGAAAAATTGCAATTTGTTATATTAAAGTCACTTAGCAATTCAGATGAAAAAGAACTTCATAAAACTTTCTTAATAATTAAGTTAACATTCAAATAAAATGTTTAGAAAATGTGTTCAAGTCTTTTTATTTAAGTTGATTCAAGTGAGGCCAATTTTTAATTAGACATCTCCTCAAGCTTCTCCCCATATATATA
>NW_018164444.1:54430969-54431754 GCF_001263595.1 Phalaenopsis equestris | reverse complement strand
AATGGGTCTCTGAGGCTCAATCCTCTCCTCATTAGGTCTGAAATCAACTCCTGCATGCTCACAAAGTGTGTAAATAAGAGCAGGGTGTGCCAATCCACCAGCGGTCTCTCCTAGAGCAATAGATCGAATGTTCATATAAATGATAGAGCCTACATTTATATCCATCACTTGCTGAATACAGTAGTTCAAGATGGCTCTATGCTTGGTCACTTCAGTATGATGATTCGTTGGAATCATCCTCCCATAAATAAAATAGTGTCAGGCTTTAGATACTACATTTAACATAGAAAGGGGAAAGTTAACTTTAACTCTATTTTTTATTTTCCAAGCCCCTTTCTCACTAGTCAAAAAAGAAATAACTTCATCTAAAGCCTGATCTGTAACATAAAAAGAATGATACTGGCATCCATACACATCTTCTACAAAATAAAACTCATTTATTTTCTTTGGAGTAAATTCTACCCTTTTTCCACGAACAAATACATAATCATCAGAAGCTTCAGGAAGGTGGCATAAAATGTCATTACAATCACAACTATTGTATTGATAATAAAATAACAGAATTTTTCCCATTGCCGAGCAATAATTCCAATCAACATGGGACTCGCAGGCCCAATGGGTCTCTGAGGCTCAATCCTCTCCTCATTAGGTCTGAAATCAACTCCTGCATGCTCACAAAGTGTGTAAATAAGAGCAGGGTGTGCCAATCCACCAGCGGTCTCTCCGGTCTCTCCAGATCGAATGTTCATATAAATGATAGAGCCTACATTTATATCCATCACTTG
>NW_018164444.1:54424004-54430754 GCF_001263595.1 Phalaenopsis equestris | reverse complement strand
AAAGAATGATACTGGCATTGGCATCTATACACATCTTCTACAAAATAAAACTCATTTATTTTCTTTGGAGTAAATAAAACCCTTTTTCCACGAACAAATACATAATCATCAGAAGCTTCAGGAAGGTGGCATAAAATGTCATTACAATCACAACTATTGTATTGATAATAAAATAACAGAATTTTTCCCATTGCCGAGCAATAATCAAACGTTCAACTTCTCCTCTCGGATTTTTAAAACCTCGGTCCTGAATTACTTTCTTATTTTCACAAATGCTATGAAATTGAGCACTGGCTCTAAAGCTAACAAATCTCAGCTTGTCATATTCTACTTTCTTTTTGCTTGATCTAGGTGCCATATGAAATCTAGAAAATTTTAAAAAATACGAACAATTTCTAAAATTCCAAAAATCAAAATGTAAAACATTGTAAACTTCAAATCACTAAATAAGAGTTCATCACAAAAGGATTTTCTAAAAAATTTATCAAAAAATTTCCATATTTTCAGATCCATGCAATGTGAGATTAATCCTTGGTGAAAATAAAAAAAATTTTGTTTAAAGTGTAGCTTTAATCTAGAGAAGATGAAATATGAAGTCTTTTAGCCTTAAAATCGCCTCAAATCTGCCCAATATCAAGCCCTAACAGCCTTTGATTTCGTAGCCTTTCCTTAGAAATGTAGGAAGAAGATATCTCTCACCAAAGGAGAAAGTTCATACAACACTAATAAAAAATAATACTTATCTGAAACCTCTTTCTCAAAGCAAATCCTTTGTAGCCTTTCCTTAGAAATGCAGGAAGAAGATATCTCTCACTTTTCTCCTTCTCCAACACTCTTATAGAAAGTTTCACACTAAATCTCATCACAAAAACCCTAAACTATGAAAACAAAATCACTAATTGACTCCAATATGAAAGTGGAATGGAATGATGTTATGCAAAAAAAGAAAGTAGAGGAGTGAAAAACTTAGAGGAGTCCCTTTTCTGTACATACGAAACAAACTAATTATAAATCAGCGTCAAAATCAAGCCAAAACACTAAATGTTGTCACAAAACTATACACAAAAACTATACACAAAGTCAAATTTCAGAATTCTAAAGCAAAAAGCAAACCAAACCAAATTAGATCCACATAATTACACTAAATTTATATAATATTCTAAAATAGGTAGAGAATTTAAAGTCTTCAATTTTTACGTCTCTTCTTTAGTGATTTCTCCTCCTCTGATATCTCTCATAGATTGGTAATGAACAAATAAGTTGTAGAAGGATTGGTACGAGAATTGATCTGTCAAATTTTCTTTGATCCACTCTTTTTCTTTAAACATCCGAACTAATCCCGCTTCAAAAGTTCCAGTGTGATCAAAATTTTCTTTCATTCTCCAATCTAGGTGATCAAAAAGGTATTTAAGATCTCCTACTGCATTCATAATACTCTGAAGTTCCCTTCCAATTTTCTTCAATTTAAGCAAGAAAGCAAGTGAACTTCCAACTGTTGGTGGTATTAATGGAGTTGAAACATGTGAATATTGATCTATGATAGTTTCTAATACTTCATTTCCATTTCCATAATAATTTTCATCTATAGGATTCATGGGCTCCCATGGTAATAAATCTTTTCCTAACTTTCATATGGAACTTGGGCTTGACTGCAAATCAAAATGATGGTAAATGGATGCCCAAGTCCATAAATTGGTCCATTAGTAAGGATACTCATACTAGATTTAAATATAATAGACCCTATATCAATGGGTTTTTCCATTTGAATGCAACAATTTAAAATAGCACATTCTTTGGTAAATCTACTAATTTTCATAGTAGGGAGTAATTTTGCAGCAATAAATAAATGCCATTGCTTCAAAATTAGATTAAGTAATGAAGTGGAGAAACTAACATATCATCTCGTATCTCCCACATATCACTTTCACCCGTCAGAAGATTATACACATCTTGCATCAAATCTCGTGTAGGAATGAAATTTGTATAATGACAGATTGGAATGTTGTTTACCATATACAATTCATTAGTCCTTGTAGGAGTAAATGGTACAACCTTACCTCGTACGAAGACAACACCTTGAGTAATTCCATGTAGGTTTGCATAAAGCTCTTTCACCACAGGTACGACAACCGTAGACGTAGTTAGACGTAGCGACAACCGTAGACGTAGTGTAACACAAAACTTCCCAATGCTTTGTAGAATGATTTTATCAATCAGACCAGTAGCATTGATCACTCCATGATTAACAAATCCTCTTTCCTTGATCAATCTCTTCATAATAACTTTATCCTATAATTGTTGCGCGTTGAAACTAATAAACATTACTTTGTTGAAAACTCCATACCTCAAAGTATTTCTGGAATTGGAAGCCATAGAATCTGAAAATAGTATGTTACTAGGCATCCATGGATGTTTCTAAGCCTTTTTAAACTCGTCCCGATGGTTTTTATGAAGTGAAATTGCGCCAAAACCCGCCAAAAGTTGTTTAAAATTGTCCAACCGCAATCGGTGCTGTCGACGCTCCCGATTGGCGCTGTCAGTGCTGATGTCCATTATCTAGGGCGTCGTCAGCGCCCATTCTGGCTTCATTACGATTTTCATTTTCGGCGCCAGTGGCAAAAATTACGATTTTCATTTTTTATTCAATTTGATTCCAAATTTTCCTCCAATACCAATATTTGACTTAATTTATAATAAATGCAATTGTGTAGGTTTGTTATCTAGTAATATATAAGACACTTAACAAAGTAAGTAGTAATACATAACAATATACGTATGGGTTGCCTCCCACAAAGCGCTTGTTTTAAATTCATCAGCCCGACATACCATTTGTTTAGTTGGGTTGACTTAACATTAAAACATCTTTAAATTGAGGATGTACCCTTCATAATAATATTTAAAATGATGCCCATTAATTTTAAATATCTTTACAGTGTTAGTATCTTTAACAACAACAGTTCCATAATGATAGAATTTAATCACTTTAAATGGTCCTAACCATCTGGATTTTAGTTTTCCTGGAAACAATCTCAATCTTGTATTATATAGTAGAACTTCTTATCTAGTTTCAATTTTCTACTTAACAATCTTCCAATCATGTCATATTTTCATTCTCTCTTTCTATATTTTTGTATTATCATATGCCTCATTTCTAATCTCCTCAAATTCATTGAGTTGCAAAAACTTTTTCTCACCAGCATCCTTTAAACTAAAATTAAATTCTTTAATAACCCAAAATGCTTTATGTTCCAATTCTACTGGTAAATGACATGTTTTTCTAAAAATTAATCTATATTGGGACATTCCTATAAGAGTTTTTTAAGCAGTTCTATATGCCTATAATGCAGTATCTAGTCTAGCAGACCAGTCTAATTTATAAGGATTTATAGCTTTTTCTAAAATGCGTTTAGTTTCACGATTCGATATTTCTGCTAAACCACTAGTTTGACGATGATAAGCAGTAGAGAATCTATATATTATATCATATTTCTTGATTAATTTTTTGATTCTCTTATTCCTGGAATTAGATCCTCCATCAGTAATGATTACTCTCGGTATTTCATATCTTGTAAAAATATTTTTAATTAAAATTTAGAAACACTCCGAGCATCACATTTAGGCACATCAATAGCTTCAATCCACTTAGACATATAATCAACAACAAATAATATATAAAAATTTCCAAATGAAAGCATAAATGGTCCCATAAATTCTAATCTCCACACATCAAAAATTTCAACTTCTAATGTGTAATTTGGAGGCATTTCGTCTCTTCTGGAAATATTTCCAACTCGTTGACATCTATCACATGTTTTAATATATTCATTAACATCTCTAAAATTAGTAGGCAAATAAAATCCAGCTTGCAAAATTTTATATGCAGTTATATTATTCTAAAATGTCCTCCAAATTCAGAATCATGACATCTTTCAATTATTTGTTGAGTTTCTTCATAAGGCACACATCTTCTAATAATTAAATCTTTACATTATTTATATAAATATGGGTCATCCCAAAAATAGTCTTTCGAATCATAGATAAATTTCTTTAATTGTGGATTCTTGATATCAGGTAGTAGAATGTCACTTACAATATAGTTTATTATATCAGCATACCATGGTACATCCATTTTATCAATACTATATAAATGTTCATCAAGGAAATTTTCTAAAATTTCATTTTCAAAATTAGCTAATATTTCTATTTCTATTCTAGACAAATGATCAGCTATTTGATTATCATTTCCCTTTCTATCTACTAAGGTAAAATCAAACTCTTGCAATAGAAGTATCCATCTAATTAGTCTTGGTTTAGCATCATTCTTTTGCATCAAGTATTTAATAGCAGAATGATCTGTATGCACTATACATTTAGTTCCCATTAAATAAGATCTAAATTTATCAAAGGCATAAACAATAGCTAATAACTCTCTTTCAATAGTAGTATAATTAATTTGAGCATTATTTAGAGTTTTACTAGCATACTATATAACTTTAAAACCTTTGTCGTGCCTTTGTCCTAATACAGCCCCAATAGCATAATCACTAGCATCACACATTATTTCAAATTATTTCTCCCAGTCAGGTGGTAATATTATAGGTGCAGTGATTAATTTTTTCTTTTAGTAATTCAAATGCTGTTATGCATTCTTCATTAAATTCAAAATTTGTATCTTTTTCTAAAAATTGGCATAGGGGTTTAGTTATTTTTAAAAAAAAATTTATGTAGCGTCTATAAAAACTAGCATGTCTTAGAAAACTTCTCACCCCTTTAACATTATTAGGAGGTGGTAATTTTTCTAAAACTTGGATTTTTGCAGGATCTATTCCATGCCTTTTTCAAAAATTTTATGCTCAAGAACAATACCTCATGCAACCATAAATTGACATTTTTCTCAATTTAAGACTAGGTAGATTTTTTCTCTTATCTCTAGAACTTTTTCTAAATTATGAAGACATAACACAAACAAAGTCCCAAATATAGAAAATCATCCATAAACACTTCCATTCCATGCTCTATAAAATTGCTAAAAATTTACATCATGCATCTTTGAAATGTTGCAGGTGCATTGCATAGTCCAAAAGACATTCTACAAAAAGCAAATATTCCATATGGACTTGTAAACATTGTTTTCTCTTGATCCTCTAGAGCAAATAGAATTTGGTGCTATCCTGTATATCCATCTAAAAGCTATAGTATTTTTTCCCAGCCAATCTATCCAACATTTGATTTAGAAAGGGTAAAAGAAAGTGATCTTTTTTGGTGGCCATATTTAGTTTTCTATAGTCAATACAAATTCACCAACTAGTTACCTGTCTTATTGGTATTAATTCATTTTTCTCATTTTCTTCAACAGTCACTCCTCCTTTCTTTGGAACACAGTGAATTGGGCTTATCCAAGCACTATCTGAAATATGATATATAATTCCAGCATCTAACCACTTTAAAATCTCATTTTTAACAACTTCTTTCATTCTTGGGTTTAATCTTCTAAGAGGATCCACTTTAGGTTCATACTGTTCATCTAATAAAATTTTATGCATAGAAATTGAAGGATTAATTCCTTTAATATCCGCTAAAGTCCATCCAAAAGCCTTTTTATACTTTTTCAACATCTTTATCAACTTTTGTTCTTGAATTTCAGTTAACTCAGAAGATATAATAATAGGCAATGTAGATGACTCTCCTAAAAATACATACTTTAAATGGGTAGGTAATATCTTCAATTCAAGTTCAGGTGGTTTAATACTTAAAGGAATAAGATTTTTACTATCATATTCTAGCAAGTCTAGTGCTTCAAATTTGCTGAATATAATCTAAATCTTCTTCTTTTACTTCATTTTCAGTATAAAAAATTTCTCCTTGCTTTAATTTATCTTTGAATTCATTCTTAAACTGCTCATTACTTAGATAATCAGCTACTTCCATCATGAAACATTCATTATCTTTTTCTATTGTAAGATATTTAATAGCTTTTGCTATATTAAATTTCACTTCTTGATCATTACATCATTAACTCTCATCGTTAGATCTTTTTTTGCACATCTATTACAGCTCTCCCTATTGTGAGAAATGGTCTCCCTAAAATAATGGGAATCTCTTTATCTTCCTCCATATCCAATACTATAAAGTCTACAGGGAAAATAAATTTATCCACTTTTATTAGCACATCTTCTGTAACTCATTTTGGATAAGTTATTGATCCATCAGCTAACTAAAGAGTTACAGTAGTAGGGGAAATTTCTCCCAAATTTGAATGTTTAAAAATTGATAAAGGCATAAGATTGATACTCGCTCCTAAATCACATAAAGCTTTTCCGTAAAACTTTTCTTCAATTGCACAAGGTATAGTAAAACTACCAGGATCTTTTAATTTTTTGGGAAGTTATTTCTGAATAATAGCACTACACTATTCACTAAGTGCAACAGTCTCATGATCTGTAAACTTCCTTTTCTTATTTAATACATCCTTCATAAATTTAACATAACTTAGAATTTATTCCAAAGCTTCAACAAAATGAATATTTATCGTTAACTTCTTAAGGATTTCCAAAAATTTTGTAAATTATTTATCTTGATTCTTCTTTTTCAGTCTTTGAGGAAACTTAATGATTTTTCTACAGGGCTCTGTGTTTGTTCATTTTCCTATTGATCATTTTCCATTTCTTCCTTTTCTTCATCAACTTCAACTTATCTTTGGATCCTTGTTTTAGCTTCTTTTCAACTTTGTAATTGAATAGTTTTAATTTG
>NW_018164444.1:54423260-54423488 GCF_001263595.1 Phalaenopsis equestris | reverse complement strand
CATCAGAATCATGAATACTAGCTACTCTCTTAGGATTGACCCTTTAAGAGGGCCAATGAAAATTATTAGTAGCCATTGCTCATTATGTAGACATTTTTTAAGAAGATCTTTAAATCTTTCCCAGGTTTCATATATCGATTCCCCTTCAAACTGACAAAAAAATGTAATATCATTTCTAAGCTTAGCGATTTTCGAGGGTGGAAAATATTTAACCAAGAATTTTTGTGA
>NW_018164444.1:54420979-54423108 GCF_001263595.1 Phalaenopsis equestris | reverse complement strand
AAAACTAGCAAGATGTAAGTTAGGATCTTCAGTAGGTGATCCTCCAAACTGATTATTTTGTATCATTTGGATAATAACAGGTTTAAGCTCAAATGAATTAGCATTAACATCAGGATTTCGAATAGTTAAATGAAGTTTATCTGCTGTCGGATTTGCATAATCTTTTAAAGGTATGTCGATTTTCATTTATTGGATTATCTAAGTTATTTGCCATTTCTTATAAATTTTTAATTTCTCTTTGTTGTTTTTGAATTTTTCTAATAGTACGTTCTAATTCTGAATCGTAAGGTACTAAACCTTCAGATCCACTATTTCACATAAACAAATAAAGCAAGCAAAGTAAAACACTCTAATAAAAATATTTCTTTTTGAATTTTGAATTTTTAATATTTTTTTTTATTTTTTTTTTATTTTTTAATAATAATAATTCTTTATGGTATATAAATCTGGCAGTCCCCAAAGAGATGCTTCTGTTGTTGAAGTAAATTTACTCGTCCAATAATTGCCACTGGCGCTTAAGCGCGGGGCCTCTAGCGCTTAGGCGTGACCTTCTCTATTGAACCGGTGCTTAAGCGCCGGATCTATGATCTAACTTTTTTTGTTGCGATAGATTGTATAAAATTTAATTAAATATAATCAGTTAATTATTGGATTTTAGGCAATTATACGTATCGTTATCAAGTAATAATGGACTTTCTATTTAAGCCCCAAGTATCGATCCTACGGGGAAGCTTTAAATTGGAAATGACAAATTTGCTAGGAAATTCACAGAAAGTCAATTGAAATCACTGTCACTAATTTCAATTGTTAAGATGTAATCAAAATTAAAATTTTAAACTATTATCAAATCAAATGAAATAGTAAATACTAATATGTTAACTATGTTTATGTAATGGAGATTCTTATGTGAAAAAACATCTTTCCCACTACAATGTTTCCCACTATCCCACTACAATGAAATTATGATGAAATAAGATGACATAAATGTTTTTAATATGGATTGTTCCAAATAAGATCAATTTTAATTTTCTACCTTGATATAGTGCATAGAAAATCATTGGCTAATCTCAGTGTTTAGTACCTAAATTTGTGGCTGAGCTAGGAGGATACCGACTCCAACTCCAGAGCTCCCACTTTCCTTCACCTGAAGGCTAGCTCTCCCCTCAGTTTTTAATTACTAAGTCTGAATTGAAGATTTTAGTCTGTCACCCTAAGGGTTCTCCAATTCTACACCCACCAAAGAATATTTTCCTATTTATTTGCACTTAATTCCATAAACGATGTTCTCCTTAATGGAATCAAATGTGATCTTTACTCTGTTGTAGAACACATACTCCATTTCCTGGATCATATGTTTCATAACACATTTTAACAATTCAATTGGCCAGATTGAAAAGTAGATTAAGTTATGAAAAATCATCACAATTTATTTTATAATTTATTATTGACACATTCATATTATCTATTCATTTTAACATATCTCAGAGTAGGGAGAAAGATAGAGGGAACTACTTAAACTTCATGAGCAAGAAATAACAAAACACAAATTTCATATATAAAAGAAAGTTTATACAACACTGATAAACAAACAATACTTATCTGAAAACTCTTTCTCAAAGCAAATCCTTTGTAGCCTTTCCTTAGAAATGCAGGAAGATGATATCTCTCACTTTTCTCCTTCTCCAACACTCTTACAGAAAGTTTAACACTAAATCTCACCACAAAACTCTAAACTATGAAAACAAAATCACTAATTGACTCCAATATGGAAGTGGAATGGAATGATGTGGTTTGAAAAATGAAAGTTGAAGAGTGAAAAACGTAGAGGAGCCCATTTTCTAATGAAATTCGGCCCCAAATAGAGCCCAAGGTCGGTTCTCGAAGAGGTGCCTCCAAAAATTCTTCAAAAAGTCGTTCAAATACATCGAACCTTTTAAAAACAGGATCTGCACCACCTTTAGCGCCATCGACGCTGGTCTGGCGCCGTCGGCGCTGAGTAAAAAATCTCCACATAAATTTGTTCTTCGTCGTTTGTTCTTCGTCGTCGGCGCTGCCCTTGGCGCTGAGCATTTTTCAAAAACGTCATTTTGACTCCAAATTTCATCCCTTTTTGCTTTTTTTTTTCTTTT
>NW_018164444.1:54419302-54420953 GCF_001263595.1 Phalaenopsis equestris | reverse complement strand
GAAAACATCAAAATATATTCCATTAAAGTGCAATATCATCAACAATAGGTATAAAATATGGGTCTAAAAATACATATATTTTTGTACCTTCCATTAAAGTGCAATATCATCAACAATAGGTATAAAATATGGGTCTAAAAATACATATATTTTTGGTGTATCAATCATCATCCAAATTTACATGATTTTTAAAACTAGTAGAAGTAGAAGTAAGATAAAACTTGATCGGCTTTGAACCAGCGCTACAAACTTCCTTAACCTCTAAACTCTCGACCTCTTGAGAGAGAATTTGAGTAAGTGTCACGGTGTTCACATAGTGATTTATCCGATCATACATTGTCTCATACTTGCTTTACTCTGTTACTTCTAAGGATATATCATAATGAGGTTTCTTCTGTTTTGTCATCATTATTTCATCTTCGGAACTGTCTTCATCACCAATTGTTGACCTCACTTTCGGTTGAGGTTTAGTTTTTCTCTTTAGTAGCCTAAGTTCTAGCCATATGACTTTCCTATTGACTATTCCTAGAAAACTAGACAAGGAACCCTTACTATTAGAAATTCTACACTCCTCTTTACTCAACTTGAAGTTCCACATATTGGTCCTAACCTCTAGCACTTAGCATGTGGGGTCACTATGGGGGAGCTCAAGATGAGTCACCCTTAGGACTTTTGGACCGTAGGGTTCACCCTGAGTGTTGGTCTAGGGCTTAAGACACATACTTTCACTCACAATCACTCACAACCCTAAAGCTTCTAGGCTTTGGTCCCTTGATACTTTTGGGAGACTCATGTAGGTGGTCCCCTAAACCCACTAGCCCTAGGCTACGGATTAGCTAAGACCACTACATAGAGGACCCAAAATGGGGTTTCCATTGGTCCATGGCTTACTAATAGTGGTTGATACCTCAACTCTACCAAGATACCCAACCTAGTCTTTTGCCCATAAATTTCCCCAAATTATCTAGCTACCCTTGGAACCCCAAATTTGGCTAAAATTCCCAAATTTACCCAAAATACCCAAGTTGGTTCAAAAATCATTTCAAAGACCTTGAAAACAACCTTGAAAACACCCAAACTACCTAAAATCACCAAAATACCCCGCAACCCAAAATTCCAAAAATTACCCCTCAACCCAAAATTCCAAAAATTCCAAAAAATCCCAAAATTTTCCAAAACCTCCCAAATATTCCCAATTTCATTTTTATCAACTACCACGTGACCTAATTTGGCCAATTTGACCATCTTTGATCAAAACCCCAAAATTGCCCTTTCAATGCCCATATTTTCCCTAAATCACCTCAAATGTTTATCAAATTGGTCTCATATTACCCCAATTTCAATTCTAAACTAAAATTCACTCTTGATATGACTAATATCGACTAAATATAAGCTCAATTAGTTCGTCATTTGAGCCAAATTTTGATTTAGATCAAAACCCCACTTTTGACCACATGACCCTTTTGGTCCCATGACTTTGTTCCACCAAATTGAACCCATGGCCAACTCAAACTACCAAAATTTGTGTTAAAAAACCTTCATAATATTCCCATACATCAAACTTGACCTTCAATTGGCCTTGGTGAAGCCTCAATTTCATTTGATTTTAACCTAGATCCAAAAAGCCCCAAATTTGCCCCAAATTGGCCAT
>NW_018164444.1:54404127-54418640 GCF_001263595.1 Phalaenopsis equestris | reverse complement strand
CCCCAAAGCCATTTTTTTATAAACGCTCCCCTCCACGGCCATGGTAGGAGTGCTGAAATTTGCTCTGAGAGACTTCCCCAAATTGATCCCAAAGCCTCTTTGAGACCTCCTCAGTGCAATCCAACCACCACATTGCCCTGAATCCCCTTGTCGGAGCCCAATTTTGAGCTTAAATCTCTGCCTAAAACCAGTACCGAGCTCATTACACTTTCACACTCCACAAAAATCAAATTAA
This sequence comes from Phalaenopsis equestris, assembly GCF_001263595.1. NCBI lineage: Eukaryota > Viridiplantae > Streptophyta > Magnoliopsida > Asparagales > Orchidaceae > Phalaenopsis > Phalaenopsis equestris. Next base: position 54,418,405 of record NW_018164444.1, on the reverse strand, counting down.
ACTCACCCACACCTTCACCACAGTGAGAGAAGGAAAAGCCCCATCAAGTTCCCCTTCCATAGATAGCTCTAGAACTACACCTAAAATCGAGCTTGGTCGAATTACTACCTAGGCTTTCCACCACAGCCAAAGGCTTAATCCCTAGCCTCCTTGGACCCCAACGAACGTGTCGAGCACCTTTGATCGAAGTTTCACTTCTCAGAGCCAAAGAATTGAACTTCTCCTCCTCCTGAGCCTATTTTGATTCTCCATTTGATTAGGGTTAATTTAATTACATGATTACCGTATAAATATGTTCATCTCACTTAGACAAGTCCATAGGATCAAACCCAAAGTTATTTGGTTGAGTTTAGGCCGAGATCTTAGGCCGAGATCTTAGGGTTTTGTTTTAGTGTGGATGGTCATGGGATCACTCTATCGGGGCTGATGGCTGGTAGCCATCCGATCGCGCGTGTATCGGATGTACGGAGGAAATCGAGCCGAATAACGCTTCGTTACATGAATCACGGGTCGAGTTAGTGGCTACATGGATGGCGATGTCTAACCAGAGCACGCCATGCATGCCTTCGGAGCTGTCAAGGATACATTCAGCGCCGCACGTTTAAATAGAAAATAGGGATTTTCTTATTTAAATAAATAGCCCTAGCTTTAAAAATTCATATCTTGGTGTAGAAAAATTATAAAAATAAAATAAAAATTCCCTTTTGCTCAGCAAACAGAGAAGAACAATGTGGAAATGATTTAGAGTCCATTTGATGCATATTTTATTTTTAATTAATTAAACACTGATTTGAATTTTTTGATTCTCCATACATGTAGTAATATCACCATGGCTTGAAATTGAAATTTATGGCTTGAAATTTTAGCATGTTGTTGCCTCTATCTTAGGGAACATCCTCTGATTTTTCTAAAGTCAGGGAGGTCTCTAGATAGAGATCCATTTTTTTCAAGTTTATATCTATTATTTGCATAAATTAATCATGATAATTATAGCATGTTGATTAGAAAATTCCAAGAAAGTTTTGGAAGGTTCACCATGACCAGAGGATCCTTTGAAAATAATTTCATGAGTTAAGTCATTAAGAATACACTTAATCTTCACCAACCCTAAAACACAAAGAAATTTAATTTTGGGAAACTTAAACATATAAATGACTTAATTTTATGTCTCCACTATTGTTTAGGATCCAGAGAACTTACCATTAAAATTTCAAAGCATTTTGAATTCATTTGGTAACTTAAATTGATTTTCAAGATAAATATCACTTTGGCATTTAATGATTTTTAAAAATCAAAATATAACTAAAAAATTTATAAAAACTTATTTTTTTTGAGTTCTTTGTGATCAGGGGTGAGTTCTTTGTGATCAGGGTTTTGAGTTCTTTGTGATCAGGGGTATTTTTTAAAATAAAGTGGTAATTAAAATAAAAACTTGATCTTTAGCCTATTTTTAAATATTTTAATAATTAAAAATTAATAAATATCACAAAAATAATAAAATTCATAAAAATTTTATAAATTGCTTCCTAAGCACTTAGGAACAATTGGGATATTTTTCTTGATTTTCTAAATAAAGATATTGAATTTTAAAGCTTAAAAATAATTTTTAAGGGCTAAAAATGGTTTTTTACTAAAAAAATAATTCCAATAATTCCAAGAAAAATCATAAAAATGTGAAAGTTTTTTCTCTATGTCCCTTGACATCAGAGAGATTAAATAAAAATATAAAATATAATTTTCCACAATTAAAATATTTTATAATTAATAAATACTTTAGAATTTTAAATAATTCTTAAAATTCAAATAAAATTCAAAAAATCATGAAATTTGGTCCAAAGGCTTCTCTAGTCTAAGGGTACCTCCAGTAAAACACCTCCAGTAAAAGTTTCAAGTGTTTAGGCTTCACCTTGGTCAGGTTATCAAATTTTCTTTGAAAAATATCATTTTAGCATGAAAATAATTATATAAATTAAATTAAATGTTAAAAAATCACATTTTCTCCTCTGATGTCTTAATTGACCCATGAATGATATAAGACAAAAATTCAAAAGTCATTTGAATTGAATTTGACAAATTATGAAGTGCTAGAGTCTTAGGGGCAAATATGTAATTTTGAAAATTTAGCCTTAATTAACATTTAGGTTTAAGTCAAGGAGGGAAATTGGCAACCTCTGATCTTAATCAATTTATTTGATGTTTGGAACACAGGGAGTTAATTGGTAGAAACCAATCTCACTTTCTTAATTAAGTTAATAAATTTCTAAATTATTAAAATTTGGAAGTTTATTAAAATTAAATCATCTTGGACTTAGGGGTATGACTTTTGAATTCAATAATTAATCAATTCAATACCCCTATTTTGATTTTCAAATAAAATCCAAATCATGAATCAATGACCACTTAAAGCTTAACCTTTTCAAAACTATTTAAGACACTCACCTAGGTCTTAAAGGCTTAGTAGAATCTAAGTTTAATCAAGGCTGATTAAATAAGGATTAGAAACGTAAACATCATTAAAACATCTTTTAAACACTACAATCCCATGTCAAAATTTGGCTAAGTCTCTTAAGCTTGCCTCTTTAAGGGTCTTCAACCACATAATCTTCAAAATTAAATTACAAATGATAATTATCCTATTCTTAGGGATAATTGAGACATCAATGAGCATTAGGGTATTCATAGGATGAATTATTAAGCAACATATCAAGTTTAAATGAGCTCAAGGCTTTTCGCTAGGTGATAAAAGGGAAGCATGGACCTGCTTCTTCCTTTAACATGTTGGATACCTCAGAGATCTACTAAACTAAATATGTCTTGCTTGAAAAAAATCATCATTAATTAAACTGCTAAGGACCCACCAAGATATAACCTAGGGTTAGGTAGGTCGCCATCATTTTACATCCACACCTTCCTTGCAACATTATATACATGCCTTGCAAGTACTGACCTTTCAGAAAGTGGAAACGAGAAGACTCGCCAGGTATGCTTTTACAGTTTATAGTATTATTTTCTCTTTTACTTTTCGCACTGTACTTTCATGCTTACAAACTTGCATGTTAAACAATGATGTCACCCTATATGAAAACCAAAACTGCTAGGATAACCGTAAAATTAACTAAAAACTAAAATCAACTAAGATAAAATTCACCGCCATAACATTCAAAATATAAAAAAGCTCAAAATTTAATCACAAACATCACACAAAACTGCAAATTTCAACTAAATTAAGATGTCTCTATCAGATGATCGGGAATTCCTCGATGGAGGCAACCTACGGTTGCTAATGAGGCTTCCCACGGTTTAAATGAAATTATGGAACTCATTAAGTTGAGTTTAGTAAGTTCATTTGGACTAAGTGACATAACTTGACACACTAGAAAACTGAAACTCATCACGGCAAGGAGCTTGGAGCTAGCATGGTGGGCAGCACGACCATCTTCAACAACAAAACCTGTCTTCCCCAGCTAAACCAATTTTCCTTCCTTAGATATAAACAACAAAGCCATAGGAATGTGAGGTTGTTTGCTTATGCAATGTAAATCATCATCTTATCTATAGGCCTTTGTATAGCCCTACTATACAATATAAGCCCTAACTCGTCTTAGGATTCCGAGGTTGCCGTTTATTAGGACCTAAATCCTCACATCTTTCAGGCTATTTGTGTGATAGTTTCAAACGAATGTAAGCCCTAACTAATAAAATTGGCAGAATGAAACTCCTAAATATTTCTCCTAAAAAATGAAGCCAAACATTAGGATAGCTTGGGAAGTCACCAGGGCTCTCCTACGGATCCATGACATCCCCTAGTTCTCCCTTCTTTGGGCTCTACAACAAAATGTTCTAAATTTGAACCAATCCCCTTTCACACATCTACGTTCGATCTCATTGAAAAGTCATACCCTTTTAAACTCCTTGAAGATAATATTTCCTCATTTTTATCGAGAGTCTTCTTAGGTGACTTTGGTTATTTAAGATGTAATTAACTATAGGGGCTTGCCCTTATAGGAAGCATGTCCAAACCCATCTTAATATAAACCCTATTTAATTTTTTTATATTAAATAGGAAATCTTGTCGGCAAATACAAAGGTTTCATAGAATAAATGGATGTCATATATTCCTAGTTTATTTGATCGAGCCTCATCCTCAAGCCTTATGTTTATCCTGCAGGATAGATACAGGATTTGAGGTACAACGCTCTTTCATTTTAACTATGAAAAATATGGGGTCAGTTTGATTTCATGTTTTTCTAAAACTAAATATATATGTAAATTAGAATATCCTTCTGAAGCAGATGATGGGATTTCGATTCCGGTGACCGACAACTTCTTACGAGCAACTCCTTCAACCAAAAATAGTGTCGACACCAATGTAGATGGTTGACCTTGTTTTCTCAATAATTAAATTGGTTCTTGCTCGTCCACATCCCCAGCCTTGACCTCGGGTGTGTGAACTAAAAGAACCCCCACCAATTTGTTTTAAAAGGGTGGTGGAAGATCGCTGAAGCAGAGTTGAATAGCTTCCTCTTTATGATTTTTCTGAATTTTCATCTTTATTTGTCATAATTTCACAAGAGAAGATAATTTTCTTTAGAGGCGCATAGTAGGCGGCATCTTCATGAATGCCAACTTCATAAACTGAAAATGGCTGTAAATCTCTCTTAATGTAATGTTCTTGTCCTTCCTTGTAATACTTAATGCATTGATGTAGAGACGACAAAACCATATTGTGTTCGTGAATCCATGGTTGACCCAGTAGAGCATTAAAAGAGGTCTTGACATCGATGATATGGAATTTAGCAGTTATTACTAGTTCTCCAATTTTCATAAGTAGTGTAATTTCCCTTTTGGTTAAATCCTCTTAGCATCATTTCATCGGTCATAAGCTCCCGAGCTTCAATGTCCAAGTAGGCCAATGTCTGTAGGCTCATCAAGTTGAGTGATGCTCCAGGATTTATGAAAACTCTGGACAACACAAATCTAACGATGTTAACAGAGATATAGAGTGGACGATTGTGGTCGGCGGTACCAAGTAGCAAATCCTCATCTGTGACAATTACCTCAAACTGTTCTTTCAACGAGCAAACTTCATCCGAGGATGTGATGGCCAACTGGGCTAAGCAAATCTCTAGGTCAAGCAAAGCTGTAATCAGAGACTCTCTCATCTCCTTTGATAGGATTAGAGCATCGTAGATGCTTAATTTGGTCAGTAACTTCCTAAGATGAGCTAGCACATTGTAATCTACTTTGTATGATCCTCCAATTTTCTCTTGGTTATATGTTTCTTCCACTGGCAGAGGTGGAGGTAGCTCTTCTCGAGTTACTATTTGCTTTCATTTATCTGTCAGAGCTGTTCTCGGGGGTAACACTATTCCGCTCCTTAAGTTCACTTCTATAATTTCCTCTTCTCGAGATATCATTATCGAATATTCCAGTGTTTCTTCTTTGTCGGAAAGATCTAAGTTTATGGCGAGTGGTGCGTCGTGGCGCTCGAGGATTGGTTCTTCACTCTCGGTGTTGTCGTAAGTGATACTGTTGATGTCTTCTTTAGTCTTGTCAATGAGTTCATCAGACTCGATTACAATTTGAGGATCATTTTTGGAATCAAAATTGAGGCTAGATTGGTTAAAATCAGTTACATTATCACCACAAATAGTTAAAATGTAGCCAAAATTATAATCATTATATTCATAAGACCCCGGAGGGACAAAAAGATAACCATACAAGGTCAGGGGTTCAAATGGTCAGGGGTTCAAAGGTCAGGGGTTCAAAGATTTTTTTCCCTGAATCTAAGATAACTAATCTAGTAGAGACAACCCCTATCCTAATCCCCATGCTATCGGTCTTCGTGGTGGTATTCTTCTTCTTCTTCTTTATCTTTGAAGATGATGGATCTTTTGGCAAGATCTTCATCTCGGGTTTAGCAAGTTGAAGACTTTGAATAAGAGTTTGTTTTGATGCAGACTGGATCTGATTCAGTATTTTTTAAGCTTATTCCAAGTCGTACTCCATCCATCTTTTCCAGTATATGGGTCAATCGGAGATATTGGCTCGGCCAAAATCATATTTATGGAACCTTTTTAGGTTCTTTTAAATATTCTTTTGGGATCATTATATTCCCTTCTTTGAGATTTTTCTCGAGCCAATCCTTGATAATAAAACATTCTTCTATAGTTTGTCCAAGCAATCTGTGATATGGAAAAGAATTTGGTTGATCTTTCTTGCCGACCTTTTCGGGTTTCTATGGATATGGTAATCAGAACTCGGGCTTCTTCATCAGACTTCTGAACATCTTGGATACAACTTCATATTTGAAAGAATATACCACTTTCTGTCATTATGCCAAAGATATTCTCTTATTTTCTGTCCGGTGTGATCCTCCCTAAGTTGGTTGATGGTTGGACTGGCCATATTGTTGTGTTTGTTTTTTAGCATGCTGTGACGAAGAAGAATTTTCTGCATGTATCATCATTGGTTGCTTTTCTTTATCAACATTTGCCACTGTTCTTGATTTCTTTTCAAATATTCTTGTTGCCTTGGATTTTTCATGAGAATCCATATGTTTGCCTTCTTCTTGAAGACTGTTAGCCTTGCTGAGTAACTTCTTGAAGGATTTGATGGTGAGTCCCTTGAGCATGAAAGCTACTGGCCCATGAATGCTCTTGAGTAAGATCTCAATTGCGTGATGTTCCTATAGCTGAGGTTCGCATTTCATGCTAGGGTTTCTCCACCTCAAAATATAGTCTACTAAAGTCTCGTTGATCTGTTGCTTTTCCATAATGAGATCTCCAATAGAGATGTGATGTTGCGCTCCGGGGAATCTTTTCATGAATAATTGCTCTTGTTCGGTGAATGTCTTAACTGATTCATTGGGTAATTCGACATACCAATCAAACGTGATTCCTGACAGCCTGCTGACAAACTGACGGAAAAGCATGGCTTTATTACCTCTAGTATTACCACAATTGGCTTGAAAATGTGCTATATGTTGTATGGGATTTTCAGTCTTGTCGAATATCTTAAAGTTTGGTGACACAAAACCCTTAGGGTAGGGTACGACATCAAACTCCTCCGGGTAAGTTCTACCCTTTAAAACTAATGCACCACCCTTAGATTGGTTTAAGGCCTCCCAAACTTGTTCGACCTTTTGCTTAAATTCATTTTCTGGCATGGCGCTTGACAGATAATCTTTCTTTGGTTGCTCATCCCTGTTTGCTGAGGAAACTTCTCTCCTTTCATCCGTGATATGTATAATCTCTGGTTGGTTGACTTTTGAAGAGGCTAACTGTGGGGGTTGAGATTGTCCCTGAATTGTGGCCATGGCGGTCATGGCAGCAGCCATCTCTTCTATTCTTTTCTTCATTTGGCTGATGTGCTCATCCTTTAGGAAAACAACCCTTAGCAGCTCATCTATGGCATTCCTTTCGATGAGAGGTTGAGTGTCGCGGCAGTGGCTCTGGTCTCATTGACATGGAAATCCATGAAATCCTCTTCGAGTTACTCATTAAAGTCAAAATCTTCATCATCATCATTGGAAACTCCATGTTCTTGGGCCAATTTGGAAATCTCAATCCTGAGCTTTTCGACATTTTCTTCAATTATTGATTCTTGGATTGTCTTAAGGTCTGGGGGACCTTGCTGGACCTCGTTCACTTGTTCCTCCATCTCGCTAGCAATCACTGCAACAATGTCAGATACTTCAGACTCTAGCTTCATTCTATTATCTTGCCTTGTAGGCTTACTAGACTGTATCGGTACAGCGAGCTTGGGTATCCATACATTTTCTTTGACGGTGATGTCTTAAGAAGGAGTGTCTCGGTAGGAACATTGGTATGTTGAGGAAAGGTATGCTCCCCATGTTGCAGACTAGATACAATACTGGATAACTGCTTTGTCTTTTTCTTTGGAATTTTAAAAACATCCTTATGGAGGGTGATTGGTAGAATTCTTGGACCCAAATGTGACTTGACTGGTCGACAACCTGCGGATCTAGTAATGGTGGAATTGGTAGTACCTATGGTGGTATCGACTCTGCTTCCCAAATGGAACCAAACGGGAATGTGAGCAGGCAAAGCTTCAGTTGATTTCTGAGATCATCTAGCAGTTTTGACGTCCCTTAGAATTTCTTTCTTCATGCGAGGGGATACTGCACATCCTACTCGTTTGAGTAACTCACCAACTGAATAACCTTCTTTAGCAGCTAGTTTCTGAAAAACTGAAATGAATTGGGTGATAGGAGCAGGCTTCTTCCTCTCCCCACCATGTCCATAAGGTGACGGTAAAGCAACAATGATCTTCTAGATACTCTTGTACCCGTTAGTGTCCATTAAAGAATTGAACCTACTTCCTCGCAGAAATGGGTAGGTTTCTGACAATGCTGACTCATCCTGATGAGGATCTTCATCAACAGGTACTTCCTCAAAAATCTGGGCTATTGTAGCCTTCCAAACCTTCTTTTTACGGTTTCTCCTTTGGGTTTGGGTTAACGGTGCAGTCCTTGAACTCGATCTGATTTCAAATACTGACGGCGGGACAACCAATCCTTCGGCTGGGTCTTGGCTGGGTCTTCAAAGATCATGACCTCTTTTCCCTTAGCGGAAGTGGGAACATCAAGATTGGTAGGTTTTGCCATGGCAACAGTAGTCTTGACTTTCTTGTAAGAAGGAAAGTCCTGAGGGCAGTTTAGGTTAAACTCAACAGACGGTTTTTGAACCTCTGGAACGACGACTTTCATTATGATGAACGGGGCTTTCCCGAGAACGACCTAGATATCTTCATTTCCTGCTCCAAACTTGATGTTAGGAGTGAGATTGTGGGCATCACGGCTCGTCGGCAGGTTACAAGAGAAAGTGAGCGTTGAGAATGCCATTGCAGCAGCTTCAAAAAGAAAGCTCTCAAAAAGAAAGCTCTCAGCTTCAAAAAGAAAGCTCTGGGGTTAGTTATTTGGCCAATACCTCGTAATCATAGAGCGAGCGCTAAAATTAACAGAAGTCGATTTGTAGACCGGGTAAGTCCTTATTTAATTTGTGGAGGTTTTAAAATTTTAGTAAAAATAGTTTGAAAGTAGAAAGATTTAATTAATATAAGGGCACAACACAATCCAATTTAATTTGCAAAACAACAAATCAAACTCAAAGGGGAAAGTGAAGTTTTAGGACCAAGTGTGGGACCAACTTAACAACGCACAATTCCCAGGTGGAACTGGTCCACCAACACACCTATTGGGGGTTCGACCCCACAAGAAGATTAAAAATTCCTTAATGGCCTCCTGACCCCCTCTACTCAAAGGTGGTCAAACAGACAATCCTAAAGTCCAAAGAGTTGACCGTACCTTCCTAAGATAGAAATGGGTAAAGCATGCCAACAGAAGAAAGGTAATTTGGTCCAAGAGGGACATAGACACATTACCTATGTATGAAGATAATATTTCTTGATTTAAATGGAGAGAAAAGCTAGTCCCCAGCGGAGTCGCCAGAAGCTGTCGACACTATTTTGGTTGGAGGAGTTGCCCGTTAGAAGCTGTCGACCGTCGGAATCAAAAACCCATCGCCCTCTTTGAAAGGAAGTTTAATTTACATATGTATATATAGTTTATAAAAATATGAAATCAAAGTGACCACATATTTTCCAAGTTTAAATGAAAGAGCACTATACATCAAACCATGTATCTACCCGAATGATAAACACAAGACTTAAGGATGAGGCTCGATCAAATAAACTAAGAAATATATGACATTCGTCTGGTCTGTGAAACCATTTATTTGCCGACAAGTTACCCTATTTAATATGAAGAATTAAATAGGGTTTATATTAAGCTGAGTTCAGACAAGCTTTCTATAAGGGCAAGCCCCTATAGTTAATTACATCATAGATAACCAAAGCCACATAAGAAAACACTCGATAAAAATCAGGAAATATTATTTTCAAAGATGTTAAAAGGATAGGACTTTTCAACGAAATCGGAAAAAGAGGTGTGAAAGAGGAATGACTCAAATTTGGAACATTTATTGTAGAATCCAAAGAAAGAGAAACTAGGGCATGTCATAGATCCAGAGGAAAACCTTGGTAACTTTCCAAGCTACCCTATGGTTTGGCTTCAATTTTGAGGTGAAATATTTAAATTTTTCATCCTGTAAATTTTATTAGTTAGGGCTTACATTCATGTGAAACGATCACACAAATAGTCTGGAAGATGTGAGGATTTAGGTCGTGAAGAACAACAACCTCGGAATCCTAAGACGAGTTAGGGCTTATATTGTACAATGATAACCTCAGAATCCTAAGATGAGTTAGGGCTTAGATTGTACAACAGAGTTGTACAAAGGCCTAAAGATAAGGTGAGGATTTACTTTGCATAACCAAACAACCTCAAAATCTTATGGCTTTTTGTTTAATTTCTAAGGAAGGAAATTGGTTTAGCTGGGGAAGATATGTTTTGCTGTTGAAGATGGTCGTGATGCCCACCATGCTAGCTCTAAACTCCTTGCCATGACGAGTTTAGGTTTTCTATTGTTTCAAGTTGAGATGTCAAATCAGATGACCCTATAGTTAAAGTTCTTTAAATGTTATGGGGCATGTTGAAGTTGATTAGAGCAACACCGGTTAGGATCCTACGGTTCCCTCGTTTCGGCACCACTATTTTCTATCGGATTCACTTAGTCCAAATGAAACTTAACAATTCAATTATCCTACTGTATTTTAATCTGTTGATGTTGTACAAAGGCAGAGGGTAAGTTTCTATCTTATAATCCATTGTATTTTAATCATCTAAACACAATTATCAGGATCACAGTTACACATTTTTCCATGACTAACCCTAAATTTTAATTAAGGCACCAAAGTCTAAAATGACTATCTTGCCCCTGGGAGACTTCACCTCATAACTCTTTAAACACAAATCAAATAACTTTGTGGGTTTAAAGTGTTATGTTCATGAGGTAATTAAAATGTTAGAGGAGGATATGTGGACCTCTCAAAATTTGATTTAATTTAGATAATTATTTAAATTTAAAAAATAGGATTTTCAAAAGTTAATTTATCTAATCATCCAAAATAAAATATATATTTATGGAAAAATTATTAGAGGCTTCCTAAGGTCACAGAAATACTTAGACAAAATTTCATGATTTTTTGAATCAAAATTTAGATCAATTTTCATGCTTTATTTAAATAGCAAATAGTGTTTTAATTACAAAAATTATTTTAATATTTTTATTAGATTCCTCTGAGTTTAGAAAACTCAGATAATCAAATTTTGTATTTTTTTGATTTTTAATTTATTTAATATAATTATTTTAGTGAGAAAAAATATGAAAAATTCATGTTTTTAAAGCCTTTAAAATTTATTTTTAACTTAGAAAAATTAGGAAAAATGTCCTAATGAATTCTAAGTGATCAGGGCACATTCTCACTCATTTTTAACCATTTTTTGTATTTTTAAAAATTTTGATTATTTTAATTATTTTAATTCAAAGTATGTTTTAAAAAATGAAATATTTTCACAAAAATGGGTTTTATTTTTATAAAGTGCCCCTGATCACAAAAAACTCAAAAAAGCAATTTTCATATTTTTTTAAGCATATTTAATTTAATATAATTATTTTTATATAAAAAATAAGGTTTCCTTAAGAAATCCATTTTAGTGCCTAGACTAAGTCTATTTTTATAGTGCGTATACATGATTTTTATGAACAATGTGGAGTTAATTTTGTTAATTTTTTATATGTATTTAATTTACACAAATTAATACAAGGTATTTACATTTAACTAAGTATAGAAATTCATAAAATGATTCAAAAGAATCACAATATTTCTCCTAGACTTCTCTGACCGCATGAAACCTACTAATAATTTTCCAAGTGGTGTTTTGATTTATATAATTAAAATAAGCCAAAATGGTCACCTTAGCTTGAAAATTAGGGTTAGAAGCATAGAGATGCCCTCTTACCTTGGAAAAATCAGAAGACATTGCCTCTTTCATGAAGAACAAACCCTCAAAATTTCAAGCCATGGTGAAATGTTTTAAGCCACGAAGTATTAAAATACCACAGAGGGTATTTAATTAATTAAAAATCAAGGAGTGAGAAAATAATTTTCATTTTTATTCCACATTATTCTTCTCTATTCACTGAGCAAGGGGATATTTTTCTTTTTTTTTATAATTTTTCTAGAGAAAGATATGAATTTTTGAAGGCTAGGCATTTAAAATAATTCAAAAATCCCTATTTTTCTATTTATCTACGTAGCGCTGACTGGATCCTAGGCAACTCCAAAAGAACATGCAACGCTCCCCCATTTGGCGCTGCCATCCACCTCAACTTCCATGCGGACCACGCTTTATACACCACAAATTTTTTCGGCTTGATCTCCTCCGTCAGTTGAACACACGCGAGATCGAATGACTCTTCGTTATCATCCCCAAGTGACCTAACCCGTGAGCCGTTCACACTAAAACCTTAAGATCTCGGCCTAGGCTCAACCAAATAGCATGGGGTTTGTTCCTAAACCTTCATCTACTCAAGATGAACACATATATAAGGTTTATATGATATAAAATACAGTAAATACGTATGGAGGGTAGAAACAAACTCTGTTTAGGGTTGGAGTTCAATACCTTTTTCTGAGAGGGGAGGCCTCAATCAGATAGTTGTGGTAGCTTTGTTTGGTCCCAACAAACCTCCAGAAGAGGTCTTGTGCCCTGGTGAATGGTCTAGGTATTATTTTGATCAAACTCGATTTCAGGTGTTGATCAAAGTCTATGCTAGGGCCTATTTCATAGGGGGCTTTTATGAGGTATCAACTTCTTTCACTGTGAGGATGGTGTGTGCAAAAATAATTGAAGTTTTGTGCACTTTGGAGCTGTGGAGAGTTCTATCCTGGTTTTGGATCAAATTTCAGTGGATAAATTGACTCAAAGGGGTGGCTATCAATGGCTGAGAGCAAGGGGATTGCACTTGGGATGGTTTAGAGAAGCTTTGGTGAGATTTTTGCATAGTTTCCGTAGGGTTCCAAGCACACTCTCCCATGGCCATGGAGAGCTCCATTTAAATCCATGGCTGCCTGGTGCAGCTCAGAGCTTGGAGTTGGGTGCAAAAGCTTGTTAAGGTGGAGAGAAGAAAGGCTCCAATGGACAATGGGAGTGAGCTAAGCCAGGGAGGTTCAATTTTGGATTTTGGTCACTTCGGGCTCCCTTGAGCTGGCTATTTTTGGTGGTTGAGGAGGTGGTTGGCCAGGGTTCAGTCACTTCTTGGCTCAGAGAGGTCAGGGGGTTCTTAATGATGGTTAACCGCCAAGGGTAAGTAATGATGAAGGAGATATTTGAGTTTAGGCAAAATATGGGGTGAAATCCCTTAAACCAAAAGACCTTTGGTCTATATCTCACTTTAACTAGTTTAGGTGAGTTTAGGCTTGTCCATAAGGTGTGCTTAGTGGCTCTGGGGACCTTAATTTGCTGACTTTAGGATGACTAAGTCAAATTTGGTGCATGGGTCCAATTTAGGTTGGTCCAATTTAGTGGGTCCAATTTAGGTTCAAATGGCTAAAAGTTAGGTTTGGGTTAGGCTATCCATGAATTTTAGCCCAATTTATTGATAAACATTGTGTATATGATTGTAATGAATATTTTTGGTGAAGAATTGAAATGATTTTGAGTCCAATTGGAAGCTATATTTGAAGGATTTTGGGACTTTGGTCAATTTGGGCATGTTGGACTAGACTTGAGTCTAGGTTAGGCTAATATTGGGCTAAGTCCAAATTGATGGTTGAAAATTGTCCATAAGAATGTCATGAAGAGTTTTTAACATCAATTGGGTGTCAATTTAGGGGTTAAGGCATTCAATTTGGTGGAATTTGAAGACATAGCTAATTTTGGGCAAATTTGGGGATTTTTGCATTTGGGTCAAAATTGAGTGCAATTGAGGCTTCAACAAGGCTAATTTAAGGTCAAATTTTATTTTTATGAGCATTACGAAGAGTTTAGGATTCAAATTGGGGCAAATTGAGTAGGCTATGAGGTTCACTTAGATGAGATTAGGTCATAGGGTCAAAGATGGGGGTTTTGATTTGGATCAAAATTGAGCTTAAAGAATGGGTCAATTAGGCTTGGATTTGGTTTATATTAGTCATATGAAGTGTGAATTTGAGTTTTTAATTTAAATTGAGGGAAATTGGGACTAAATTGATGGACATTTGAGGTGAATTTGGGGAAATTGGGCCTTCAAAGGCAATTTGGGGGTTTTGAAAGGCAATGTCAAATTGGCCAAATTGGGTTCAATTGAAGGGT
>NW_018164444.1:54394016-54404079 GCF_001263595.1 Phalaenopsis equestris | reverse complement strand
TGAAGTGATTTTGGAGGTTTTGGGAAAGTTTGGGGTGCCAAAGGTATTTTTGTAATTTTGGCAATTTTGGGGGTATTTTGGCAATTTTGGAATTTTTGGGTGGATTTAGGTGATTTGGGTATTTTGAAATGGTTTGAAATGATTTTTGAACAATATTGAGTAATTTTGGGTGAAATTGAGATTTTTTGCCAAATTTTGGGTTCCAAGGGCATTTAGGTAATTTGGGTGGATTTAGGGGCAAAAGGTCAATTTGGATATTTTGGTAGTTTGGATATTTTGGTAGAATTGGGTTTTGGTAGAATTGGGGTGTCAACCACCTTATATGAGCCATGGACCAAGAGAATCCTCATTTGGGTCCTCTATGTACTAGTCTTAGCTAAACCCTAGCCTAGGGCTAGTGGGTTTAGGGGACCATCTACATGAGGTCCTAAAAGATCAAGGGGTCAAAGTCAACAATTTTTTATTATTTTGGATTTTAGGGGTGTGAGTGATTATGGGTGAACCATCTCTAGACCAACACCCAGGGCCAACCCTAAGGTCAAACATTTCTATAAGGACTCTCCTTGAGATCCCCCATATTGACCCTACCTACAAATACCTACAAAGTGCTAGAGCCTACAAAGTGCTAGAGGTTAGGACCAATATGTGGAATATCAAGTTGAGCAAGGAAGAGTGTAAAATTTCTAAAGATGAGGGTTCCTTTCTATTTTTCTAGGAATAGCCAACAAAGAAATCCTATGGCTAGACCCTAGGCTACTAAAGAGGGAAAACTAAACCTCAACCAAAAATGAGGTCAACAAATCCTAGATTTAAAATTTCCCTTTATTTGATAAGCCTCTTATTTACTAGAACTTGATCATGCAATTTCTATGCATCGAAACTGATGAAATTTCTTCGGTTGTAAATTCTAAATCTAGCAGACTTTCTAGAGTGTGAAGCAATAGGGATTAAAAAACAGTGACACTTCCCTCATTTTACTCCCTAAAATATGGTTTAGAGTCGAGTTTTAGGAGTTTTTTTAGAATGAACCGACAAAAACTGCCATTTGACACGTTTTAAACTTTTTCAGACCCGCGGCGCATTATGGCACATCATACACCAGTTCTAGAATTTTCGTCGTTTCAATTTTGATCCAATAAATTCTCAATTTTTCCATAAAATTAGACAAATAAAGATGTTTCTGAACATTTTATCAAATACACAAACTACATAAATACATAAACATAAATATATGTGAAATTTCTCAAACAAATCAAACTAAAAAGTAAGCTAAACAGTGATACAATTGGGCTGTCTCCCACAAAGCGCTTGGTTTAATGCCGTCAGCCTAACATTCCCAGTCTTATTCTAGGTGACCCAAGATTACTGTCTCTTTAAAAGATGGTCTTTGACCATCAAAAAATGATTTTAATATGTGCCCATTCACTTTAAATATTCATCCAATCTTGAGGTCTTCAATATTAACTTCCCCATAGGGATAGACTTTTATAACTCTAAATGGCCCTTTCCACCTGACTTCAATTTTTTAGAAAATAATTTCAATCTTGTATTGTATCAAAAAACTTCCTGTCCATGTTTAAATTCTTTTTTTATTATTTCTGATTTCCTCATACTCATTCAATTACAATAATCTTTTCTCACTAGCTTCATTCAAATTGAAGTTGAATTCTTTTATAGCCCAATAAGCTTTATGTTCCAATTCAACTGCAAGTGACAAGTCTTCTAAAAAATTAATCTATAAGGGGGCATTCTTATAGGTGTCATATAGGTTGTCCTATATGCCCATACTGTGGTATCTAATCTAGTAGAACAATCCATTTTATTAGGATTAACACTCTTTTCCAAAATTCTCTTAATTTCTTGATTAAATACTTCTACTAAACTACTCGTCTGGGGATGATAAGCAGTTGCAACTTTATGCACTAGATTATATTTTTCCACCAATCTTGCAACTATTGTATTTCTAAAATAAGATCCTCCATCGATAATGATTACTCTCGGCATTTCATATCTTATAAAGATATTTTTAATTAAAAATTTTGAAACACTATGAGCATCACATCGAGGTAAAGCAATTGCTTCAATCCATTTTGAAATATAATCCACTGCAATCATATGTATATATTTCCGATATGTATATATTTATATTTCCGAATGAGGGTATAAATGGTCCCATTAAATCCAATCCCCATGCATAAAAAAAATTCAATTTCCAAATTAAAATTTAGAGGCATTTCATTTCTTCTTGAAATATTACATACTCTCTGACACCGATCACATGTTCTGATATATATATTAACATCTCTAAATAGAGGAATCGGCCCTTGACTGGGAAAAATGCCAATTGATGGTAGCTAAAGGAATTATTTTAGGACATTAGATATCAAAAAAATGGTATGAAAGTAGCCCTGCAAAAATTCAAGTGATCGCTAATTTACCTTACCCAACAAATGTAAGGGAAATTAGGAGTTTTTTTAGGACATACTGGATTATACATGCAATATATTAAAGAAGCCTCTATGCTATTTACTTGAAAAAGATGTAATTTTTAATTTTTATAAGGAGTGCCTAAAAGCTTTTGAACTATTAAAAGAAAAAATAGTCTCTGTACCAATTATTGTTTCATCAGATTGGGAAAATCTTTTGAATCAATCTGTGATGCAAGTGATTATGCTATTGGAACTATTTTAGGACAAGCTTGATAAAATTTTCGAAGTACTCTACTATGCTAGTAGAACTCTTAATGAAGCTCAAATTAATTATACCACAACTGAGAAAGAGTTATTAGTAGTAGTTTATGATTTTAATAAATTTAGATCATAGTTAATAAGAACTAAGTGTGTTGTGCATATTGATCAGTCTATAATTAAATATTTAATAAAAAAGGAGGATGCAAAACCCAGACTCATAAGATGGATTCTTCTTTTGCAAGAAGTTAACTTTGAGATAGTAGATAGAAAGGGAGCTGAGAATCAAATTGATAATCATCTGTCCATGCTTGAATTAGAAAATCATTTTATTTTGAAAAATAAATTAATGAACATTTTCCAGATGAAGAATTGTTCAGTATTAATGAGTAGCGTTTTCCACAGTATGCCAACATTGTAAACTTTATTGTCAGTAATATTATACCCTATGGAATGACATACCAACAAAAGAGGAAATTTTTATCTAAAGTTAAGACTTATTTTTGGGATGACCTATTTTTATATAAAAAAGGAAATGATCTAATTATTCGAAGATGTGTGCCTTTAGAAGAAACTTATGAAATTATCCCAAAATGTCATAATTCTAATTTTGGGAGACATTTTGGCATAAAATAACATACAAAATTTAACATACAAAATTTTATAATATGGATTTTATGGCCTAGAATCTTTAGAGATGTTAATGCCTATATCAAAACTTGTGATCGATGTCAACGAGTAGGCAATATTTCAAGGAGAAATGAGATGCCCCTCAATTATGTGTTGGAAGTTGAGATATTTGATGTTTGGGGATTAGATTTCATGGGACCCTTTAAACCATCTATTGGAAATTTATATATATATTAATAGCAGTAGACTATGTATCTAAATGAATAGAAGTTACTACTTTACCTCGATGTGATGCTCAAATTATTGCAAAGGTTTTAAGAACAAATATATTTTTGTAGATTTGGGATGCTGAGAGTGATCATAACTGACGGGGGACTCATTTGAGAAATGTAACGATAGAGAAATCATTAAAGAAATATCATATTAACCATCAAATTGCTACTTCTTAACATCCTCGGAAAAGTGGATTGGGTAAATTATCCAATCGTGAAATTAAAAGAATATTGGAAAAATCTGTGAATTCAACAAAAATAGATTGGTCAACAAAAATAGATTGGTCAAAAATAGATTGGTCAGTCAAACTTGAATATGCTTTATGGGCTTATTATAAGAATTTCCCAAAATAGGCTAATCTTTAGGAAAGGTTGTCATTTATCAGTTGAACTTAAGCATAAAGCTTATTGGGCTATTAAAAAATTTAATTATAATTAAAAGGATATTGGTGAGAAAAGACTATTGTAATTAAATGAACTTGAAGAGATAATGAATGAATCTTATGAAAGTGCTAAGACTTATAAAGAAATAGATGAATCTGTGACATGATCAAAGGATTCCTACTAAAAATCATGAGCCAAGGCAACAAGTTTTGTTATATAATGCAAGGTTAAGATTATTTCCAGGTAAACATAAGTCCAGGTGGATGGGCCCATTTATTGTGATAAAAGTTTATCCATATGGAGCTATGGATATCAAAGATCCTAAAACTGAGAAAATATTCAAAGTGAACAGTCACAGGCTGAAACCCTACTTTATAGGGAATCAACTTAAATTAAATGATCTTATGCTATTGGGTCAACTACAATAAGAACTTGTTACATCGGGTTGATGACGTAAAACCAAGTGCTCTGTGGGAGGCAACCCATAATTATCTGTGTGTTTCTTTTGAATGTTATGTAGTTGGGTTTGAGTTAGTATTTTTAATATATAATGATTTATTGATTATTCTAAAATATTAAAAGATGACTTAGACATGTTAGAACGAGTATTTGGACGTTAAGTTGACCAATGCTAAATTTAGCACTAACGGTGTTGACCTCACTTTTGGTTGAGGTTTAGTTTCCCCTCTTTAGAAGCCTAGGATCTAGCCATATGACTTTCCTGCGGACTATTCCTAAAAGAATAGAAAGCAACCCTCACCATTAGCAACTCTAAACTCTTCCTTGCTCAACCTGAAGTTCAATATACTGGTCCTAACCACTATCACTTAGCAGGTGGGGCCACTATAGGGGAGTTCAAGAGAGTTCCATAGGACTGCTTGACCTTAGGGTTGACACTGGATGTTGTTCTGGAGCTGGTTCACTCACTTGCACCCACTTGCACTCACTTGCACCCACTTGCACTCACTTGCACTCACTTTCAGTCACTTACTCATATCCCTAAACTCAAACTTGTTGACCTTGATCCCTTGATCTTTTGGGACACTCTTGTAGATGGTCTCCTAAACACATTAGCCCTAAGCTATGGTTTAGCTAGCACCAGTGCATAGAGGACCCAAATGAAGATTCTATTGGTTCATAGCTTAAACAGGATGGTTGGTACCTCAATTTCACCAAACTACCCAACTCAGACTTTTATCCCCGAAACCAATTTAGATTCTTCAATTGACCTAAATTTGATTCCAATTTGTCCAATTTTGAATCCTAAATTCTTCTTAGCAATCCTACACATCAAATTATACCTTCAATTGGCTTTGCTCAAGCCTCAATATCTCCAAATTTCACCAAATTGAATGCCTGAATCCCAAAATTGACACCCAATTGATGTTGAAAACTCTTCATGTAATTCCTGTAAACCATTCTCAACCATCAATTTGGAATTAGCCCAACCTAGACCCAAGTATAACCCAACATCCCCAAATTTGACTAGATGTCCAAATTCCTCAAATTGACCCTTCAAATTGATTCAAAATCACTCCAAATCTTTTCTAAACATATCATGACAATCATCAACACAATCTTGATCAATCAATTAAGCTCGAACCAAAATTTTGATAAAAATCAAATTTTGACGCATTTTTGACCCGATCGTCGATGAAGTTGTCCGGACGACCCCAATTGACAAAAAGGACCACGCCGACGCATTCAAAACGTTGAAATTACCTAAGGATGACATCTATTTTAATGTGGTTCAATGCATGCACGAATTGGAGAATTTTGAATACTAAAAGTTTATAAAAAAAAATATCCTTCTTTCACATAAATCCCTCTCTCGCTCACGCTGCCCCTTCACATTCGCGAATGGACTTGCGTCCCTTCCTCTCTTTCACGAAAAATTATTGCTTCCGCCCACCGCAAGCAGAGATGCGTGCGGTGGGCCAATAAAAACTCCTCCTTTACCAAAAGGTGTATGTCAGTGGGCCCACTTCTAAATTTTTTTTTAAAAAAAAAATTTCATTGAACGGCGCACACGAGATGCGTGTGTCGTCCGCACGCAATAACAACTCCTCTTTCACAAGCCAGTCTGCTCCCAAATCTCTTCTGTCACACGCAAGAGGAGAACCCTGGCGACCCTTCCCGTCGCCGACCTGCTCTTCTGATGCATTTGTCGCCATTTCTCCCACCTCCCTCCGCACGCAGAGATGCGTGCGGTGGGCCAATAAAAACTCCTCCTCTACCAAAAGGTGTATGTCAGTGGGCCCACTTTTAAATTTTTTTTTAAAAAAAAAAAAAAATTCGGCAATAACAGCTCCTCGACCTCAGTTCACAATAGGTAGGTTTATTTGAGCTCATCTTCTCCTTCGTGGCTATATAAACCCCATTTAGGGGGAGGTTTAGTGCCTGGCATAAATTTGGAGAGTGGGGAGGTGCTGCCGAATTTCCCTCTAATATTCATGGTTTGATTTTACTTGCTATGTTCATCTTCTGTGTGCTTGAGGGTTTTTGAAGTTTTGTGTTCTGTTTTGTAAAAGCTTGAGCAAGGTAATTTCGTTTCCCTTCCTTAACTGTTCAACATTTTTGTGGGATGCTTGGTTCCCTGTTCAAGCTATCTTTATGCCTTTGCTTAAGCGTTACACACTCTTGTTTGTTTATTAAGATCTTGGCTCTGATAGTTTATACGGAAAAGAAAAAGGGAAGAAAGAAAAGGGGAGCCTCTGTCTCTTCACTTCATTTAAGTTTTGTTAGTGATAGAAAAAATGATGGGATTTCTTGGAAGCTTACTCAAACAAAAGTGTGTGTTGTTTATTAAAACTTCCTAGTTGTGTTAAGCTTGTTTTGTTAAGCTTGTTTAGAGCCAGTTAAGCTTGTTTAGAGCCACGATGGATATTGAAATTTTTGTGGATTATTTGTCATATGCTACTGCCTTAGAGCTGGTTAGATTTAGAGATTAGAGGACATCAAATATCTTGGCAAAAATCGCATGAGTTGAATGAATCTAGCTCATTGGTGTTAGAAGGAGATTAATTACATGGATGTATTCCCATTGATTCATAAAGGCAAGATCTTGCCGAACTTAAAATGACATAAAAGTGGTAGTATTTACATATCCACCACCCAATTGATGCATATTTACATATCTAACACCCATATTTCAATTCTCACATACGTGCCATTTAATTTTTCATTTAATTTTTACTATACTTGCATACCACATAATTCTGATGTGGTTATCTGTAGCATACCTAAGGCTTGGTATTATTTGTATGACGTCTATGGATGTCTATGTGAGAATTAATATAGTGGGAAATGGATTTATTAGATTAAATGGACCATCCTTCCTTCAAGCTAAATGTTGCATTAGCAAAATGGACTGTGGAACCCTGATGACGAATGCTGCTCAATTTTAGGAGCTAATTAGTAATTACAAGGATAAGATTTGCTTGTGTGCTTATCAATATTTGGACTTGTTGGTCATGCTTAGACTGAACTTTGCGATATGCATTCCTTCTTGTTTGTAAAATTGTCTGTTGGAGCTTTCTCAATATGGTCTCCTTCTTTACAGTTTAACTTAGCTTCCTGATGAACAATTATGATGAGTTAATTAAACTCTGTTTTGTTATCCCTACTAGCACTGCATTTCAATTGTTTTTGTGCTTTTTTTTTTTAACATACATACCGTTTAATTTAATTTAATTATTATTATTATTATTGTATTTACAAATTTAACACCTAAACTCCATTTCTTTTTACACACATGCCATCATGTCTTCAATATTTATAGGTTTATTTACTTTAAAGTGGTGGTTATGTTTGTTTATGCGAGTTTTCACAAAAAAAAAAAAAAAAAGAGAGAAAAAGAAAACAAAGCTAATTGGTTTTAGCTTTAGCTGTAAGAGTTGAGTGAATGACTTCGTAATCATTGTCAAAGAAAATTTTATGAATGAGGCTTCTTATGAGGAATTGTGGTTTGTACTGTTCAGGCACTTTCATACATGATAGTCTCTACCTTGATCTCGATGCAGATTTAAGTTTATTTACATACACTTCACCCAATTCCCATGTATTTATCTGATATCAAAGTCTTGCTTTTACATTCATGGCAATCGAATTTCTCAGCTGCCATATAAGAAAAACAGAAAGAGGCGTACTCATTTTCATGTATGGCTCAGTTAATAGGTTTGTAATATTTACGGTTTAGGTGTTGAGTATGCAAATGTATGGGAATTAGATGGCATGCATGCATAAATTAGAGTTTGGATGTTAGATATGTAAACACATAAGAATTGCGGGCTATGTATGTAGACGTTGCATTTTTTTGGTCCCCTTGTTGTTTCGATTTGTTTGAAATGCGTTTTGGAAATGATACCTTTTTGGTTGATTAGTTTGCAAAATTAGAGAAAATGATACCCTTATTGGGTTGATTCGTGAATCGTTGAGCTACTTTTTTGGGTCTTTTCATCTACTTTTTTGGGTCATTTCATCGATTGTTTTAGACGCTGTCTTGAGGGTCGATTCACCTTTTCACTTTTTCGTTCTTTCAGGTTGATCATTCTCTCCTTTCTCTCACCCCATTTTTCTTCTTTTCTTCCTTGTTTCTTAGTTGATTTATGAACTTATGTACGAAGCATAAGTGCGCATATATAGCATTTTGCTACATGTGAACCTTCAAACAAGGTTTTAAGTTGTACGGTTCATTTTGGGATAAGGGCGATGATAACAAAGGCACGCCGGTGGTAGAGCAGAATAATGTTTCACCTACAACATCGGGCTCGATGAACCGTAGGATGATAATATTATTCACCGACATGAGACTAGCGGGGCACCCTTGTCCTCTTAGGTTGTTGGCGGTCCCATGCCCGACGGTGTGATCTACTCGTGGACAATCATATTTCTACAAAACTAATAAGAATATATACTACATTTGCAAAAGTATTTTAACTACAAAATTGCTACAAATTTCTCTGCATAAAACTTATGTGCATGCCAAAATATAAATTTTAAATATAAATTTGATTGTTCACTTGTCAATCACCAGTATCGGGCTAAGGAGTACCCTCATAAGTTGGTACAGTAGGACACTCTTCTAGTTGAATGTCGGGCTCTATACATATGGGTGATCGATATTAGCCTTCGAAGTCCCTCGAGTATATATATATATATATATATATATATATAGTTTCTGAGCCCACCCGAACCTGAATGCTTATAGTCCACTTTGGCTTTTATTATTCACTTGTTATTTCCTTCAAGATTTTCCAAAGTGTTTTTTGTGGGTTTTTCTTTGAACTTGTTTCCGTGAGTCACTTGAGTTTCATTTAATAAATTATGGAGTGGGGAGCCCAAGAGACAAAATGGTAATTTTGAAATTTTTATACCTTAATTAAATTTTAGAATTAATCAAAGGGAAATCCAACTTATCTCTTGTCTCATGATAAAAATAAAATTGTAATTCTATTAATTATTGTAATTTGGGGGTTAATTCAATTAAAGGATCCTAAAGTATTGGGCTTGAATTATGAAGATAATAACTCAATCATTTAAAGCCTACTAGTTGGTGATTAAATATTAAATCTGATTTTGATGGAAATTTTAATTCAACATTTAAATTGTTTTAAATCACTTTGAAAAGTGAAGTTAAAAAGAGGTTTAAAAATGAATTAGGTTTGATATGCGAAATTTTCTCAATTGGGATTAGAAAAGATGAACATAGTTAATTAATAACTATTTTCAAACATTTTAAGCCCTACTTACTTTGAGGTATTAAAGTCCTTAATAACCTTGAATTTGCCCTTTGGGGCATCCACTCACATAACTATCAAAATGAAATGTTAAGTGATTATTTGATTTTCTTATTCTTGGGGTAATTAGGATTTAATTCGATCTTGGGATGATTAATATAACAATTTGATAAGTTCAAAATGGACTTGGAATGTTTCAAGGGATTTGTAAAGCGATTCAAGGTCATCCTCCGAACACTTTAGAATCTATTTGATATTTTGAAGGACAAATTGAACTTGTTATGACTTGTTATAGAAGATCATCCACTAAAAACTTTCAGCGGGCATGCCGCGGAGGGGACAGGGATATTTT
>NW_018164444.1:54387831-54393772 GCF_001263595.1 Phalaenopsis equestris | reverse complement strand
TGGAGGAGGTAACCTACGGTTGCTAACGAGACTTCCCACGGTCTAAATGAAAGTATGGAACTCATTAAGTTGCGTTTAGTAAATTCATTTGGACTAAGTGAATCTGATAGAAAATAATGGTACTGGAATGAGGGAACCATAGGATCCTAACCAGTGTCGCTCAAATCAACTTTAACATGCCCCATAAAATTTAAAGAACTTTAACTATAGGGTCATCCGATTTGACATCATAATATAACACACTAGAAAACATAAATTCATCATGGTAAGGAGCTTGGAGCTAGCATGGTGAGCAACACGACCATCTTCAATAGCAAAACAGGTCTTCCCTAGCTAAACCAATTTTCTTCCTTAGAATTAAACAATCAAGCCATATAACTTTGAGGTAGTCTTCTTATGCAATATAAATCCTCACCTCATTTTTAGGCCTTTGTACAGCTCTTTTGTACGATCTAAGCCTTAAACCTTCTTAGGATTTCGAGGTTGTCATTCGTCACGACCTAAATTCTCACATCTTCCAAATTATTTGTGTGATCGTTTCACACGAAAGTAAGCCCTAATTAATAAAACCAGCAGGATGAAACATTCAAATATTTCTATTCAATAATTTATCCTCAAAATTGAAGCCAAACCATAAGATAGCTTGGGAATTCATCGAGGTTCTCCCCCAGATCTGTGACATCCCATAATTCTTCCTCCTTTTGACTCTACAACAAAGTGTCCCAAATTTGAACCATTCCCCTTTCACACCTCTTCGTCTGATTTCGTTGAAAAGTCATATCCTTTTGACCTCTTTGAAGATAATATTTATTAATTTTATTAATTTTTATCGAGAGTTATCGAGAGTTTTCTTAGGTGACTTCTGTTATCTAAGATGTAATTAACTATAGGGGCTTGCTCTTATAGGAAGCTTGTCTAAACCCAACCAATATAAGCCCTATTTAATTCTTCATACTAAATACGGGAACTTGTTGACAAATAAAATGGTTTCGTAGGCCAAACAGACTTCATATATTTCTTAATTTATTTGATCGAGCCTTATCCTCAAGTCTTGTGTTTATCCTTCGGGATAGAGACAAGGTTTGAGGTATAGTGCACTTTCATTTAAACTATGAAAAATATGGGGTTAGTTTGATTTCATATTTTTCTAAGCTTCAACGGCAACTCCTCCAACCAAAATAGTGTCGACAGGTGATTAAAAACATGTGCGAATTTTGATTTCTAGAAGTTTTAATTATGATTTGGTTAGCTTTAATTTGGGATAACAGCTCTAGAACGTGCTTAGAAGTTTTAGGGGAGTTTGGAGCCTATAAATAGAGGGGTTATATAAGGATTTTTACCACCACTAATTTCTAACCCTAACTCCTAAGTGAGAAGAGAGAGTTTTGGAAAAATGTCATCTTGAGAGAGTGATTTGAAGATAAAAGAGGAAGCAATGAGAAAGAAGTTTGTTAGTTAGAGTGCGCAAGAGTTATATAATGGTTTCATAACTGTTAGTATCGTAGGAATGACAGAGAAGATCCCTGAAATTAAGGCTGAAGTGGCTTCAATTGAAGTAAAAATGATGGAAGTTAACACACATCTGGATCATATGGGATGGCAACTTAAGATGCAATTTAGCCATACCAGTTTTATAGAAGAAGCGGACAAGGCTATGTATTTGAAGAACAACTGGATTAAAGAAGTTTCAACCAGAGTTATTAATCACCGTCCGTTTTATCAGATTTACATTCTAAATGCTGAAGGAGAGACTAATGATAGGCCAGGATTTGTGGATAATGATAGGCCAGGATTTGTTCCACCAAATGGAGAGTGGAATTATGTTCTTTGATAGTATTTGTGTGTTTGGTGTTTGTTTATTAGTCTTAAGTGTGTTTAGTGTGTTTTAATGTTAAGACTATTTAGTGTTTGTGTTAGGAATTTTCTCATCTCAAACTATTTGGATTGGGAATTTATGTGTAGAAAATGTTTGCACTTGTTCTTGAATGAATATATGTGTTCGTTTGTATGGAATTTTGTGTTATTTAGCATTGAATTGAATTAGTTAAGATTGGTGAATCTTGAGAAAGAGGAGAGTTGAAAGGGAATAAAATAGTTATTAAAGAGTTCGGAGACCTTGTAGGGTTGGTTGACTTAGGCTAGAAGTGCATTCTACTTAAAACCAAAAAAATCAAAATCAAAATTTTAACACCGGTGCCTATGCTCTAAGACCTCGCACTTAAGCACCATATAAATTGAGAGACAGGTTCCTAAGAACTGAATCATTCACACTTAAGCGTCAGTTCACATAAACTGGTTCACAAACGGTTTAAAGTGATAAATTAGTTCGAAAAACTCCATTTTTGCACCTTGACTTCATCTCCTTCCTCTTGCAATCACAATTTTGAAGTTAGGGCACAACCTACATTAACGATTTCTTGGTGATTTGTAGAAAGAATTGCTAGATTTGATATCCTTGAGGTAAGAGCTTCGCTTCTATGTAAAATTTTTTTATTTTCACCATGTAATTTGATCACATTATAGATCTACCTGAAAATCACTATTCATGGTTAAAATTTGAGAAAAAATTATGAAAAATACATAGATTTGGTAGTTTAAGATTTTAGGAGTTAAGTTTAATGATTTAGAGTTGAGTTAGGAATTTATTGTGAATTTTATGTGATTTTTAGAAATTGCACCAAGAATGATGATGAGCAAAGGAAAAGCTCAATTTGATTCAAGCAAGTTTGTAAGTGCTAGAGCTCAGGATCGATACAGTGATGAGTTGTAATCGAGAAAGTTGCTTCTTGAGCATTGTTTCAAAAGTTCAGGAGAAGCTATAAAAGATTTTATTGTTCGCCACCAGTGGGAGCGATTTTGTTTTTTTTCTAGTATGACAGTTATTTCTGTTGTGTGGGAAGTTCTATGCAAATCTCCTCAAGCTTGAAGAAGGAGTCATGGTTAGAGGAAAGACATGCCTTTTTCACCTGAGGTAATAAATCAGTTTTATCATTTGCCCACGAGTACTTTATGTTTTTATTTGAACTATAGTACAAATGAGGAGTTAGACAAGATCATTTCATTGTTGACTGGAGGAATAGGATTATGGAAGATTACCAATGAAAGGGGAGTCAACTTTCCCACTTTGAAATTATATGCCACTACAAAGGCATGAAACTATTTTATTTCTGTTCGTCTGCTGCCTACCAATCATTTTAGTGAAGTGACCCATGATCGAGCAACTTTGAACTATTGTATTCAGCAGTTCCAAGCCATCGACATTGGAGCTTTGATTCATAGTTTTATTACCAGTTCTGCCATCACTGCTACCACTGCATGTTTGGGATTTGCATCCTTGATCTTTTCATTATGTGAGCAGGCTTGGGTCAGATTTGATAGTTGGAAGGAGATATTGTAGCCACTCAATCCTATTACTAGTGTGAATATGAAGTCTTATTCACATTATTCAATTTTTGGCTGAAGTGGTGGATTTTCCAGTAGTTTAGTTGCTTCGACATCTCAAGCTTCCACTTCACGTGCTTCTACATCACAGAGTCAGAGTTATGGATCTGATTCTCAGTCACAACTATTGCAGCGCTAACTATGCTGCTGATAAGGCATTACATTTAGAAAATTTTTCATAGCATATAGATGGACATTTGAAAGACGTAGAGATTATGAGGAAGAATATAACTCATCCCTGGAAAGCCTCATGAGGGGTAACCAGGGTGTTGTTTTCCCTCAGTATCCAAGATATTTATCAAATGAGCCTGTTACTACTTGGCATAGTGATGAGAGTGATGCCGAGGAAGTTGATGATTAGAATGGTTCTATAGTTTTGTTTAGTTTTATTGTGTATTGATGTGAACTATTTGTGGTGTAGTTATAATGTACTTTTGTTGTGTTTTGTGTTGTATTTGTTGAGACTGTTAGTTTCATTTGTGTTTTGCTTTTATAGACACTGCTATAATGTATTTTTATTTTTGTGGTAGTAATTGTGTTAATTGTGTTGTTTAATGTATTTAGTTAGTTTGTATTGAATTTAATTTTGATCTTAATAAGGTTTAGAATATTGCAAACTTTAACTTAAAAACTTCATGCTTTAAATTTTCAATTTTCTACCAGATATTTTCTTTATGTTGCAGTTGTGAATGCTTTTTAATGTGTTGGTTTGCTTTTATGATATCATCCACTGCATAGAAGTCTAATGAATCTTTATATGTTAAGTAAGTTAAAATTTGATCGTTAAAATTTGATCAATTTAATTTTGATCAATTTAATTTTTACTCCTGTTTTTAATTTTTTTACTTGTATATTTAGGATGTAAAAAATTGTGTTAGCATGTTATTTTTAAATTTTCATTCCCACCAATATTTCTATATGTTGTTAAAATGTTTTATTCAATTAAAAATTTAAGTTTGGGGGGAGAGGATAAAAAATTTTCTAAAAAACTTGAAATTTATTTGTTCTCAAATGTATGTCAAATAAGCTTGATTTTGATTTGAAGAAAATTGATCATGTATTAAAGTTATATTAGGGAAGTAAATATTTGAGTATAGAAATGAGTAAGAGAATTTAGTTAAAATTTATAGTAATGAAGAAAATCTTAAAGTTAAAATTTTTTAGTGTGGAAATGATAAATATAGTGTAACTATCTTTAATAGGAGAAATTGTAGTTTTGAAAAATGTAGAAGAGTTAGACTTTTATTTTCAAAACTTAATTTTCTGTTATTGAATGTAATTTTCAAAAACTATTATTATGTTTTTAAGTAAAAGAAATATATCAACTCTTTGCTTTAGGAAAGGAAGAGTGAAATTTAAAATCATTAAAGGCCTATACCGATATAGTTTGCCTGAAAAAGAAAAAAAGAAAAAGAGAAAAAAAAGAGAAGAGAAAATAAAAAGAAACAAAAAGAAAAGTTGAAAAAGGGAGGAGAAGCTTGAGGATTAGTGCCAAATCAAAAATTGGTTCCACATCTGATCTTTTTAAGTATAAGACTTGAGAAAGTATAAGACTTGAGAAACTCTTAAGACTTGAGAAACTCTTAAGCTTAAGGATATAATATAGTAAGTAAAATTATGCTTAATAAAAATTTTTATGTGGAGATGATAGAATGCCTAAATTCTATTTTTGGAAAATCTACAAGATTTCTGAACTAGATAGAAACTCATATTTTCAGACTTCTTTATATTAAAAATTTCTAAACTTTAAGTTGGTCTCATTTACTAAATTGGACTATTATATTTCTACATAAAAATTTTAGAAACTCCTAAAGAAACTCATATAAATAATCTACTTATTTAGTTTTTAAAAAAATCACCCCCAAGTCGAGGGCTTGAGGATGAGTAACATTTTAAGTTTGGGGGATTTTGATACATCTAAAATATATAGTCTTTTTATACACATTTTTATACATATTTTTGAGATATTTAACTTTAATGAAAGGTATTTGTGTGTTTTTCTTTCAGGTGCAATCAAATGGATGAAAAATAGTAAATGAAGTGAAAATGATCAAATTTGGAGCAAAAATGAATCGCGCTTATGCACTAGAAGTAGTTATTTGATGATTCATTGAATTTAGATGACTTTTTGAAGAGCTGTTTGAAGAAAACCTTCTTAGAAACGTGGGAAATAGTTCATGGAAACAAAAATACATTCAATTGGCTTTTGAAAAGAGGCAACTTCTAGAAGATTCATTGAATTGAGACACATTTTGAAGATACACAAAGGCGCCTCTTGGACTTTTATTAAAGAAGACTTGGATCATCAAAGCAAGAGACCAATCCACATCCAACACCCATCATTCATCCAAGTAACCAACGCCACCATCGCCGCCGACCACCTTTTACTTTTTTTTTGAGTTTTAGTTTGTATTGTGAGTGAAGGAAGATAATTCAAAGGAACTTCAAAATATTTGGTGAATATTTGGTGGAGAGGGTGTTTATCTTTGTGACTACATTT
>NW_018164444.1:54362810-54387720 GCF_001263595.1 Phalaenopsis equestris | reverse complement strand
TGGATTCTGAGCAGTTTTCTTTATGAGCAGTTTTCTTTATCTTTTTCCTTAAAAAGATAAGCGATTAAGTATTGAAAGAAAGTTGTGTGAAGTAAGAGACTTTAATATTGGAAGAAGTTGTGATGATTTTAAATCTCGTACTTCATTTACTTTTTGATTTGGCCAATTAAGATATTAATACTGTTGTGAGAACATGTAAGATCCGATATGGTATTATCTCAGTCAACAAATGGTATGAATCACATTTAATTTCATGGATGAGAAAGTAGTTCATGGGGTTGAGTGCAAATAAAAAGGGAAATAAACTTCAAAGGGTGTAGAATTAGAGGACTTTAGAGTGACAGGCTAAATCCCCCAATTTGATTTATAATTTTAGGTTTTGATACAAGATGATAGCCCCCAGGTAAGGGAGAAGAGGGAACACTAGAGTGAGAGCTAGTATCTTCCATATCTAAACAGTCTTCAAAACTATTCAAACTATAGACTAGCCAATGTTCATTATAGCATCTCTAGTAAGGGTAAGAAATATTATTGCTCATATTTGGTACAACACAATTATAATACTTCCACAATAAAATTTCTATACGTATTACCGATTCATGATAAGGAAAAAAATATTTTATTGATATTGCCTTCATCTTGAAAGTATTTAGTTAAGTTAATTAGTTGCATACTTTATTTTAAATTATCAAAGTTTACAAAAAAAATTAAACTTTCATTCCTATTTTAGCATCTAGAGTTTAAGAAAGAATATTTTTCTAAGTAGAATTATGTCATCTAATTTCTTTTATTTTGTAAAGTTGCATATTGTATTTTTCCCTGCGGGTTAGATATTCGAGGCTTAATAAAAAATTCCTATATTACTTAATAACAATATGTATACTTGCGTAGTATCCAATATTTAAATATTATAACTTTATTCTTATTTTCTTCATAGTAAAGAATATACCTAGCTTTTGCTTTGGATCAAGTTTTTGACTTCGGTGCAAAGAAATAACATTATTAAAGAAATTAAGCATATAATCACATACATCACAATTAACATCTATATAGAAAGTTGGGATCAAGGGCCTTGGCGCTTAGGCGTCAGTTCACAAAATTTGATATTTCGTTTTAAGTAAAAATTCACTTTTAGCCTAAGTCAACCACCCTTAAATGGTCTTATAAATCTTTAATAAATATTTTCTTCCCCTCCAACTCTCCTCTTTCTCAAGATTCACCAATATTATCTAATTCGATTCAACATAAAAAATACAAAATTTCACACAAACAAACACTTATATTAATTCACAAACAAATACAAACATTTGCAATACATAATTCTCAATCCAAAGAGTCTTATATGAGATAATTCCTAAACACAAATACTACAAAAAATTAACAATAAAACACATAAAACAAACTTAATACTAACCAACAAACCACCTAACATAAACAAACACTAAACAAAGAACTTAATTCTACTCTCCTTCTAGTGGAACGAATCCCGGCTTATCATTTGTCTTTCCTTGGGCATTTGGAATATAAATTTGATAGAACAAATGGTGGTGAAGAACTCTGGTTGAGTCTTCTTCAATCCATTTGTTTTTCAAATACATAGCCTTATCCACTTCTTCAACAAAACTGCTATAGATAAATTGCATCTTAAGTTGCCATCCAATATGCTCTAGATGTGCGTTAACTTTCATCACATTTGCTTCAATTGAAGCTACACTAGCCTCAATTTTAGTGATTTTCTCCGTTATTCCTTCTATACTTACGGCTAAAAAACTGTTGTATAACTCTTGCGCACTTTGACTAATGAACTTCTTCTTCATAGGTTCCTCTTTCTTCTTTAAATCACTCTCCCAAGATGACATCTTTCCAAGATCTCTCACACTTTACTTAGAATTTAGGGTTAAAATTGAAGTGGGGTGAGAATTCTCTTCATTCCCTTCCATTTTTAGGCTCTAGACTAAGCCTAAAACTGTTAGACACGTTCTTAGACCACTAACCCACTATTAAACCCACTAATCCACATTTAAAACTTCTAGAAGTGTAATTTAACACGTTTGGCAAACCACCGTGCTTAAATGCTGAATGTTGGCGCTTAAGCGCCAGTGCTTAATTTAGCACAGGTCAGCTTAACATCCAAAATCTCATTCTAACATGTCCAAGTCATCTATTAAGTCTTAGAATCATTACTAAATATTTATATATTCAAAATACTACCACAATTTTTTAAATCAAACACAATAACATAACATTCAAAATAAGCACACAGATAACTATGGGTTGCCTCCAAAAAAGTGCTTGGTTAGACATCGTCAACCAAACGTAACCAGTGCTTATTCTTGTTGACCCAGCAACATAAGATCATTTAATTTAAGTTGATTCCCTATAAAGTGGGGTTTCAGTCTGTGACCATTCTCAATTTTAGGATCTTTGATATCCACAGCTCCATGCTGACATAACTTTTGGTTGAGGTCTAGTTTCCTCCTTAGTAGCCTAGGGTATAGCAATAGGACTTTCTGTTGACTATTCCTAGAGAACTAGAAAAGGAACCATCACCATTAGAAATTCTAAACCCTTATTTAATTAACTTGGAGTTCCACATATTAGTCCTAACCTTTAGCACTTAGTAGGTGGGGTAATATAAGGGAGCTCAAGGATAGTCCCCATAGGATGGTCAAGCCTTAGGACTAACTCTGGGTGGTCTGGTCTTGGTTAGGCTAGCTTATACACACTACACTTTCTCACACACACCAAACCCTAGGGCCCCTTGATTTACTCTCCTGACCCCTTTGAGAAAGCTCATATGGGCGAACCCTAATCCCCAGCTCTTGGCTTAGAGGGTTAGGACCAACATATTGAGCATCCAAAATGAGTCCTCATCTGACTCCTAACATGGCTTCATGGCTTACTTGTTCATCCTTGCCTAAAATCACCAAATTACTAAAATACCCCTATAAACCTATTTTTTTGCCAAAATTCCCAAAATTGCCCAAACTACCCAAATTTGTCCAAAAGTAATATCAAATTATTCCCCACTATCTAAGTTGACCAAAATTCACAAAAATTCCAAAATCCCCAAAATACCCAAAAAATTGCCAAAATTACCAAAAATGCTCATCGTGACCCAAAATTCTCAAAAATTCCAGAATCATCCCAAAATTTGCCAATTTTAACTTTAAACCATCACATTCACCCAATTTGACCAATGTGACCCATTTTGATCAAAAGCCCCAAATTTCCCTCAAAGGCCCAATTTCCCCAAATTAGCCTCATTCTTGGCTCATTTGACCCCAATCTTGCCCAATTTCAATTCCATACCAAAATTCGACATCCTTAATACCAATTGAAACCAAGCACAAGCCCAATTTAATCTAATAGCAAGCCCAATTTGACCGAAGTCAAAGAGCCCCATTTTTGACCATATGTCCAAATTCTCCAAATTGTCCTTCCAATTCAATTCAAAATCACTTGAGACCCTTTCAAAACTCTTCATGACATCTCCCTACACCAAATTTGACATTTAATTAACCCAAATTTTAGCCCAAATTCACCCCCAATTTTAAAAGCCCAAGCCCACCACATTTCCACATTTAACACATTTAATTCTAAAAACCCAATTCCTCCATCATCCATTTAATCAAAATCATTCCATAAGTTTTAAATTCATGATCAAGTCACTCTAAATCAAGCCTCATGACAAGATCCACAGAAATACCCCATAAATCCAAAAATCCCTTTTCATGCAAATTGGTCAAGCCAATGACAAGCTATGAAGCCATCCCCAAGCCATAGGTGAGCCATATGAGTCTTTGCCACCTCACCAAGTTATTAATGGCAAAAGGTGGAGCCAATTTCAAGCTCCCTTAAAAAAGTTTTAACCCTTTTAATGACACACATTAACCCATGTTTAGCCAAATCCTTTGGATAGGAACCTCTCCTCAATAATTAAGCTGCACCAAATGATCTCCTCTTCTGCCCAAACCAACCTTGGTGGGTGAGCCCAACCCAAAGCCATGCTTTGACCCAAATTGACCCAAAAAAAAGGTTCACCCGCCACATTCCTCTTTAATCCAAGACCCTTACACCTGACCAACTCCAATTGACTTCACCAAAACCAAGATCTGATCCCCCTAACCAAATTTTGACCTAACCCTAGCCGACCAACCACCTTGGCTGCCGGAAAACACCATGAACAAAAAGAAAAAAGGAAGTTAAGCTCAAAATTACACCCAACCAAGCTGGCTCACTCCAATTGGATTTTTTCCCATTTCTTCCTTCCACCTAAGCAACTAGAGCCACTCACCGGACTCCAATTGGATTTTTTCCCCTTTATTCTCTACACCTAAGAAACTAGAGCCACGCACTGGTTAGCCCAATTGCAGCCTCCAATCCCCTTTATTTAAATGTCACTCCTCCACGGCCAAAGGAGAGACCAACCAAAACCTTAACAAAACTCTGCCAAAATTTCAATAGAGGTCCCTTAAAACTTCCTAAGAACAATCCTATCATCCTTAGCCACCCAAGTTCACTGCCTGAGTTCAATTTTGGAGCTCAAAATCAGGTCAAAACCAGGACATACTTCACCACACATCCACAGTGCACCAATGTAAAATTAAATGCACTCACACCATCCCCTGAGTGAGAGAAGAAGATCCCCCATAAAAGCTCCATCACCAGAACTTCTTAGACTAGACTTTGATCAACACCTCAAATCAGCCTCAATCGAATTCAGGTATAGGCAATTCACCATGACCCAAAGCTTCATCTAGGAGCTCTCTGGACTCAACTCAAGCTTCTCGAAGCACCCAATTGAGGCCACACCTGAGGCCACACCTCTTAGGCAAACTTAGGCAAAGGTTTTGAACTCTCCCCTTAAACCAAGCCTATTTTGATTCTTCATGCATATAGAATCGATTTAGGACTTGATTAACCATATAGATGTGTTTGTCTTATCGAGACGAGTCAATAGAGAGAAATTAAGGCTAGAAGTTGGACGGCTCTCGGGCTAGGGACTTGGGGACGATGAACGGATGTCGTCTGTTTTCGCGTGTATTTTATGGACACTCTGGATTACACCGGATGTAGGAGTGGAACGAAATGGTGGGCCGAGTCAGCGCTGAGGTGTCTAGCGCCACTGAAATTGAAGACACCGTGTGGAGCTTTGGAGTTTCCTAGGATGAGGCGGTGTCGCGCTGGATAAGTAGAAAAATAGGGCTTTATTTGATTTATTTAATTTACAGATCTTTAAAAATTCATATCTTGGTGTAGAAAAATCATAAAAATAAAATAAAAATCCCTCTTGCTCAGTGAACATAGGTGAACAATGTGTAAATGGAATCATTTTTGTTTGATGCATGTGTGATTTTTAATTAATTAAATATTATATTTCTTATTTGGATTCTACATTTGCATGGACATTTCACCATGACTTGATTTATGGGGCTTTGGTTCTCTCTATCATGAGGGATCTTCCCTAATTTTTCTAAGGTCAGGGGAGATCTCTAGGCAGAGATCTCTAATTTTCAAGTTGATGGTCCCTGTTTTGGTAAGAAAATATAAAAATTAAAATATTGATAAGAAAATACAAAATTTATTTTGTTAGGTTTACTATGGTCAGGGGACCCTAAAAAAATATAAACTTGGTTTAACTCATTAAAAATAATCCTAATTGTCACCAACCCCTAAAAATGAAATAAAATAATATTAGAGTAATTATAAATGTAAGTGGCATAAAAATTATTCTCCATTGTGATTTAATATTATAGAAACTCCTCATAAAAATTTTAAGTCAAATGTAATTAATTTGACCACTAAAGTGAATTAATTAAGTGAAATGGCTTTTTTTTTACAATAAAATAAATATAATAATTAACATACAACTCAAAAAATCACCAAATTGGGTTTGTGAGCTCCTTATGACCAGATGAACCTATGAAAAATAAAAGTGTAATTAAAACAAATACTTTATTTTTAAGCATTTAAATAATTAAAAAATAATTAAAAATCATAAAAATTACAAAATTGTAAAAATACACTAAAATACCACATTTGACTTTATGATCACTTGAAACCAATTAAAATAATTTTCCTAATTTTCTAAGTCAAGATATTAATTTTCAAAGGCTTGAAATGAATTTTTTTTTATATTTTGAGTAAAATAATTCTAATAATTAAAATATAAATAAAAAAATAATGAAATTTGTTTCTCTCGGTTCCCTAAACTCAAAGAGATTTAAGAAAAATATAAAATTTAATTTTCCATTTAAAAAATATTGTATATTTAATTAATACTCAAAACAAACAAATAATTCTAATAATTAAATTAAACCTCTAAAAATCATAAAAATTAGTCCAAGTGGTCCTCTGACCTAGGTGAATCTCTAATAGATTTTTTAAGGACAGAAGCTTTGTCTTGGTCTAGTTATTAAATTTTCATTAAAAATCCTATTTTTGCACTAAAAATAATTATAAAGTTAAATCAACTCGGAAAAATCACTTTTTTCTCTTGTGATGTTTTAGTTGTCCCATGAGTAGGGTAACATAAAATTTGAAGGTCATTTGGGTTTGATTTAATGAATTATGAGGTGTTGAGGCTTTAAGGGCAAAAGAGTAATTTTGGTAATTAAGCCTTAATTAATATTTAGGCCTAATTAAAAGGGTAAATGAGTAATAAATGATCTTAATTGTCATGTCTTGATGATTGAAACATGGAAGGGATAAATAGTAGTAACCAATAGCACTTTCGTCTCATTAAAGATAAATTTATAATTTTTTTTTCAAATTGATGGAATTTTGAAGAATAATTAAATGAAAAGATGTTAAGGTTAGGGGTTTGACTTTGGAAGATGAAAACCCACTAATTCAAAACCCCAATTAATGGTTTTAAAATGATTTATGATTCTTGATAAAGATTAAAAGTATAAATATTCAAAATTTTCTAACAATTACAAATCTACTTATTAAGTTTTAAGGGTTTAGTAGTGAATTAGATTTAATCAAAATCTTGTCTAATGAGGTTTAGAAAATAACCTATAACTAATTTGAAACTTTTTTTACAACACTACAAGCCCATCTTTAAAATCAAACTGACTGAGTTTCTTAATTAAGCCCAAATTGCCCCTTAGGACCTTTACCCGTATCATTCATAAGTCAAACACTAAGTGATAATTTCCCTACTCAGAGGGATAATCAAAACTTCAAAGTTCACATAACATAAGGGTATGAATGGGGCAAACTACATAGCTAACATAATAAGACCAAAATGAACTCGAGATGATTCAAGGGACTGTGAAATGTCTAGGGTATTACCCAGGACTTTTCATGATCCTTTAGAAATCTCGAAGGACACTTGGAGTTATTATGATTAGCTTAATAGAATCATCCTCAGAGATGAACAAATTCGACCCACCAGGATATAACATAGGATCTGATAGATACGCCTCAAGTCTGTGTTCTCTGCTTTTCTTACAAACATGTTTTAATTCCTGCAAAATTATACATATGCTTTGCAAGTACTGACATTTCAGGTGGAGGAACGGGAAGGATCGACAGGTACACTTTTAAATTATTGCATTGCAATTAACTTTTATTTACCTTTCTGTGCTTCCCATTTTCTACCTGCAAATTTGCATGTTAAACAATAAAGTCACCCTGCATGTCAAAATTAAAACTTTTAGGATTTAAAACTTTTAGGATTTGAATGCTTAATGTCACCCTGCATGACAAAATTAAAACTTAAAAAAATTAAACAAGATAAAATTCCTTGCCACAATAGTCAAAATATAAGATAACTCAAAATCTTGTGAAATTTATATGAATTCGAATGATAAAAAACAAAAGTCGCAACTAAATTAAAATGTCTCTATCGGATGCTCGAGAATCCCTCAGAAGAGGTAACCTACGATTGCTAACGAGATTGCCCACGTCTAAATGAAAGTATGGAACTCATTAAGTTGAGTTTAGTAAATTCAATTGGACAAAGTGAATCTGAAGAAAAATTGTGGTGCCAGAACGAGGGAACCGTGAGACCTAATCGATGTCGCTCTAATTAACTTTAACATCCCCCATAATATTTAAACAACCATAATCTTAGGAAACATTTGATTTTACCTCAAGACTTGACACATTAGAAAACTTAAACGTGCTACGGCAAGGAGCTTGTGGGCAATACAACCATCTTCAACAACAAAACATATGTTAGAATTAAACAACAAGCCATAGGATTTTGAGGTTGTCCGCTTAGTGCGACATAAATCCTTAACTCATCTTTAGGCCTTTGTATGGCTCTGCTATACAATATAAGCGCTAACTTGTTTTAGGACTCAGAAGTTATCGTTCGTCACGACCTAGATCCTCATATCTTCTGTGCTATTTGTGTGATCGTTTCATAGGAATATAAGCCTTAATTAATAAAATTGGCAGGATGAAACATTTAAATATCTCTCCTCCAAATTCAAGACAAATCATAAGATAGATTAGGAAGTCACTAAGGTTCTCCTTAGGAGCCATGGCATCCCCTAGTTCTTTTTCCTTTGGATTTAAAAAATAAATAAATAGTCCAAATTTAGGTCATTCCGACTTCACACCTCTTTGTCTGATCTCTTTGAAAAGTCATATCCTTTAAAATTCTTGAAGACAATATCCCCTAATTTTTATCTAGAGTTTTCTTAGGTGACTTCGATTATCTAAGATGTAATTAACTATAAGGGCTTTCCTTTATAGGAAATTTTTAAGAACCTAGCTTAATATAAACCCTATTTAATTTTTCATATAAAATAAGGAAACTTGTCGGTCAACATAAAATGGTTTCGAAAAGGATGTCATACTCATACATTTCTTAGTTTATTTGATTGAGCTTAGCATCACCCTCAAGTCTTGTGTTTTTCTTTTGGGATAGATGCATAGTTTGAGGAGTAGTGCTCTTTCATCTAAACTTTGAAAGATATGGGATCAGTTTGATTTCAAATTTTTCTAAAATTATATATATATATATATATATGTAAATTAAAATGTCCCTCCGAAGTGGGTGACGAGATTCTGATTCCGGCGATCGACAACTTCTACAGGACCCCCTAAAATTGTGCCGACAGCTTCTGGCGACTCCGTTGAGGAATAGTTTCTCTCTTCATTTAAATCAGAGAATCTTGTCTTCAAACATCAGTAATGTCTCCATGTCCCTTATGGACCAAATTACCCTTCTTCCGCTGGTAGACTTCACCCATTTCTTTCTTGGGCAAGTACAGTCAACTTATTCGGACTTCAGGACTATCTGTTCAATCACCTTTCTTAGGAAAGCAGCTAATCAGACTGACCCGTGCGCTATCTGAAATATGGTAGATAATTCCAACATCTAACCACATTAAAATTTTCTTATTAACAACTTCCTTCATAATAGAATTTAATTTCCTTTGAGGATCAGCTTTGGGTTTACAGTTCTCTTTCATATGAATTCTATACATACAAATTGAAGGACAGATTTCTTTTATATCAGCAATTGTCCATCCATAGGCTTTCATGTAACTCTTCAAATTTTTTATTAAACTCATTTCCTCTTCTGAAGTTAATTTTGAGAAAATTATAACAGGTAATGTTGAGGAATCACCTAAAAAGACATACTTCAAATGTTTAGGAAGTAACTTCAACTCAAGGTCAGGAGGTTTTTCAATTGATGGACAAAAAGATTTATATTTTTCTATCTTGCTTTCTCAAACATAATTTGAATCTTCCTTATTTAAATCTTCACATTGATATAATTCACCTTCTTGCTCGTGTTCCAACACTTTTATTTCAGTTTTCTCTTCATAAGTTATTTTGAAATGACATTCAGTGAAATATCTTATCACATAAATTCTATAGTATTCATCATCTTTACCTTTTGCAGGATATTTCATTGATTTTGAAATATTAAATGTAACTATCTGATCATTTATGCGTATAACTAATTTCCATTTCTGCACATTTATCATTATTTTTCCTGTAGCAAGGAAAGGTCTCCATAAAATGATAGGTATCTTCTTATCTTCCTCCATATCTAGCACAATGAAATCAATAGGAAAAATAAATTAATCCACTTTCACTAAGACATCTTCTATAACTCCTTTAAGATATGTT
This sequence comes from Phalaenopsis equestris, assembly GCF_001263595.1. NCBI lineage: Eukaryota > Viridiplantae > Streptophyta > Magnoliopsida > Asparagales > Orchidaceae > Phalaenopsis > Phalaenopsis equestris. Next base: position 54,377,616 of record NW_018164444.1, on the reverse strand, counting down.
ACTGAATGATCTGCTAACTACAGAGTTACAGTTTTGGGGGATATTTCTCTTTAATCCTAATCTTTTAAATATTTATAATGGCATAAGGTTAATGCTTGCACCTAAATCACGTAAAGCTTTCCCATAAAATTTGTCTCCTATTGCACATGGAAACACATAGCGTGGCATTTGTTCCAAGATCTTTAAGCTTTTCACCCATTCATTACAGCACTACACTCCTCACTAAGTGCAATAGTCTCGTTATCTTCAAACTTTCTTTTTGTGTTAAGAATATCCTTCATAAACTTCACATAGTGTGGTATTTGTTCTAAGGCTTCAGAAAATGGAATATTAATTGTAAGTTTTTTAAAAATTTCTAAAAATTTTGTAAAAATTTTGAAAATTGTTTAAAATTGTTTATCCAACTTTTGTTGATGGAGCCTCTGAGGAAATGGAGGTGGTGGTTTTTCCAAATCAACTTTAAGTAGAGAAAAATGTCTCTCTCAACCTTTCAGAGAGTCCTCTTCAGGCACTTCAATTTCTTTTCTCTCTACTTCAGTCTCTTTTTGAACTCAACCTTCATCTTCTCTTCCGCTTCTAAGTTGAACAACTTTTACTTGCTCTTTATTCTGGTCTTTTGGATTTACTTCAGTATTACTAGGAAGTGTTCCTTGGGATTTATTACTTAATGAATTTGTTATTTGCTCCAACTGATTCTCAATATTTCTTATTGGAGCTCATTGACTTTGTAACTGATTTCCCATTTGTAACACCACTTCTTCTATAGACAAATTTTTCTCCTTAAATTATGGATTACTATTAAAACTTGGAGGATAAGTAGGTCTATAATTACTATTCCCTTGATTGTTCTAGTTTCCCAATGGGTTTACTTGGTTTTTGCCCCATTGTTGATTATTTCCACCAGAAGTATTATTCCAACTAAATTGGGATAATTCTTCCAACATGAGTTATATTAATTTGAATATGGGTTATTCTGCTTGTTGCTTATGGCATTCAAAGTTTCTAATGATGCTTGAGAGTCTACCTTTTGGCCTAATGAATTCTCTTCAATCATTGTAATTGGAGAAAAATTCATTCCATATTGGTTTAACTTCCTTGAAATTGCAGCAATTTGATTTGCTAACATTGCAAAAGCATCAGTTTCTTAAATATTAGCTACTCTTTTAAGATTTACCCTTTCAGAAGGCCATTAAAGACTATTTGTAGCCATCTCTTCAATTAAAGCATAAGCATCATTAAATGGTTTTAACATCAATGAACCACAAGTAGCGACATCGATAATAAATCTAAGAGATCCAGTTAATCTCTTGTAAAGGGTTTGAATTATTAACCAATCCAGTATAGCATGGTGTGGACACTTTCTTAACAGTTCTTTAAATCGTTCTCAAGCTTTATAAATAAATTCCCCTTTAAACTGAGAAAAAGATGTAATATCATTTCTAAACTTCATAGTTTTTTATGTTGTAAATATTTAGCAAGGAATTTCTGTGTTAAATCAACCCAAGTTCTGACAGATCCAGGTGATAACAAATGTAACCATATCTTAGCTTTATTCCTTAGTGAGAAAGGAAATAATCTAAGTCTTATAGTATCATCTGATACATAATAATATTTAAATGTAATACACAATTTTAGAAAATTGGCAAGATGTAATTTTGGATCTTCAGATGGTGCTCCCCCAAACTGATTATCTGATACCCTTTGGATAATAAAGGATTTAAGTTTAAATGAATTAGCCACTACAGTGGGGTTTTTAATACTACATTGAAGTTTATCCACCGTAGGGTTTGCATAATCTCTTAAATGCCTAAACTCTTCAGCATTCTGATTAATTTAATTTGTCGTTTCTTGAAATTTTTGAATTTTTTCAGTAATTCTTAATTTTTAAATTTTTCTAATAGTTCTTTCTAATTTAGAATTGTGAGGCACAAGTCCTGTGGAATCTGAACAATGCATACATTACTACAAAACACAAAAAATAAATCGTAAAACATAAAAAATAAAAACACACAAACAATAACTTTATATAAAAACAACACTACAATATTCCTATAGTAAATCTTAAAGTTTAAGTAAGACTTTATAAAAGTATAAATTTTTCTTTCTAAAATTTCTTGAAAAATAATTTCTTTTAAAATTTTGTTAATTATCCCCAGCAACGGCGCCAAAAACTTGATCCCGACTTTCTATATAGATGTTAATTGTGATGTATGTGATTATATAATTAATTACTTTAATAATGATTCTTTCTTTGCAATAAAGCCAAAAACTTGATCCAAAAGAAAAGCTAGGTAAATTCCTTACTATGAAGCAAATAAGAATATAATTATAATATTTAAATATGGGATACTACACAAGTATATGTATTGTTATATTACTAATATGGGATACTACACAAGTATACGTATCGTTATCAAGTAATATAGGACATTTTGATTAAGCTCTGAATATTGAACCCACAGGGATAAATGCAATGTGCAACTTTACAAAACAAAAGAAATTAGATAATAAAATTCTACTTAGCAAAATATACTTACTTAAACTCCAGATGCTAAAATAAGAATGAAAGTTCAATTCTTTTTGTAAATTTTTTATAATTTATTTTTTATAATTTAAAATAATAACTTAACTAAATATTTGTAAGATGAAGGCAATACAAATAAAATATCTTTTTCCTTATCATGAACAAATAAAATATATAAAATATCTTTTTCCTTATCATGAATCAGTAACAATTATAAAAATTTTATTGTGGAAGTTTTTTAATTGTGTTGTGTCAAATAGGAGCAATAATATTTTCTTACCCTTACTAAAGATGCTATAAAGAACTTTGGCTAATCTATAGTTTGAATAGTTTTGAATACTGATTAGGTAAGGAAGATACTTTCTCTCACTTTAGAGTTCTCACTTCTCCCTCCACTTGGGGGCTAATATCTCGTATAAAAACCTAAAACTAAAAATCAAATTGGGGGCTTTAGCCTGTCACTCTAAAGTCCTCTAATTCTACACCCTTTAAAGTTTATTTCCCTATTTATTTACACTCAACCCCATGAACTACTCAAATTTACACTCAACCCCATGAACTACATTCTCATCCGTGAAATCAAATGTGATTCCTACCAATTGTTGACGGAGATAATACCATCTCGGATCTTTCATGTTCTCACAACAGGTATTAACATCTTAATTGGCCAAATCAAGAAGGAAATGAAATACAAGGTTTTAAATCATCACAGCTTCTTCCAACATTAAAGTCTATTATTTCACAGAACTTCCTTTCAATACTTAATCACTTACCATTTAAGGAAAAAAACAAAGAAAACTGCTCAGAATCCATAGAGAAAACATAACCAGAATTGAGTTTAAAATTAAAAATCATGCACACAAACAAGAAATTTAAATTAAAACCAAATGTAGTCACAAAGATAAACACTTATCTCAAATCCTCTCCACCAAATGTTCTGAAGTTCCTTTGAATCCTCTTCCTTCACTCACATGATAAACTAAAACTCAAAATAAAATAAAAGGTGGCCGGCGGCGGCAGTGGCAATGGGCAGTAGTGGCAGCGATTACTTGGATAATGATGGCTGTTGGATGTGGATTGGCCTCCTCCTTTGATGATTAAGGTGTTCTTTAATAAAAATCCATGAGGTGTCTCGGTGTTTCTTCAAAATGTCATCCGATTTTAATGAATCATCAAATAATTATTTCTAGCACTTAAGCGCGGGGTACCTGGCACATAGGTGCTTCTCTCTCTGAATAACTAGTGTGTAAGCGCCAGTCCTGGGCGCTCAGGCGCCTCAGTTCATTTTTGCATCTTCTTCATTTTTGCTCCAAATTTGATCATACTTCACCAATTTTATTATTTTTCAACCATTTAATTGTACCTAAAAGAAAAACACACAAATTCCTACATTAAAGTGTAATATCTCAAAAATAGGTATAAATATGTGTATAAAAAGACTATATATTTTAGGTGTATCAACCACGCGTTGAAGCGCTGGCTAACCCGAGAGGTAGGAGCCTATGTGCCGAACCAGTCATGCTTAGGTGTCGGTTCACATAAATTGGTTCACGAATGATTTAAAGTGAAATTTTTAGTCGAAAACCTCCATTTTTACCTGAACTTCATCTCCTAAATTTAGTTTTTGCAATTTTGAGAGCTAATGCATCCTTTAATGTGGTGATTTCTTGGTGGTTTCATGCCAAATTTGTTAGATTTGATCTTCTTAAAGTAAGAGCTTCACTTCTATGTAAAAATTTTTTATTTTCACCATGTATTTTGAGCACAATATGGATTTGACCGAAAATCACTATTCATTGTAAAAATTTGAAAAAAATCTTTGGAAAATACATAGAAATGTGAGTTTAAGCTTTTAGGAGTTGAGTTTAATGATTTAAAGTTGAATTTGGGAATTATTTTGGATTTTATACAATTTTTAGAAATGACCCCAAGAATGAAGAGGAGTAAAAGGAAAGCATATTTCGATTCAAACAAGTTTGTTAATTTGAGAGCTCAAAATAGATATAGTGATGCACTGCAGTCAAGGAAACTCATTCTTGAGCGGTGTTTTAAGAGTCCGGGTGGAGCAGTAGAAGATTTGATTGTTAGCCAATAATGGAAGTGTTTTTGTTATTTTTCTGTTGTGGTTGTGATTTCTGTTGTTCGGGAGTTTCATGTGAATCTCCCTAAAGCTGAGGAAGATAGGGTCATGGTTTGAGGAAAACTAGTATATTTCTCCCCAGAGGTAATAAATTTGTTCTCCCAGTTGCCCCTAGTACGTTATGTTTTTATTCAAACTATAGTCCAATTGAGGATTAGTTGGATGAGATTATATCATCATTGATTGTGGGAAGAGGATTGTGGAAGATTACTAATGAAAGAAGAGTCAACTTCCTGTCGGCACTATTTTGGTTGGAGGAGTTGCCCATTGAAAGCTATCGGCCGCCGAAATCGAAATTCCATCGCCCGCTTCGGAAGGACGTTTAATTTCATAATTTAAATGGAAGAGCACATACCTCAAACCCTGTATCTACCCGAATAATAAACACAAGACTTGAGCATGTGGCTCGATCAAATAAACTAAGAAATATATGAAATCTGTTTGTTATGTGAAACCAATTATTTGCCGACAAGTTCCACTATTTAATATGAAGAATTAAAAATGATTTATATTAAGCTGGGTTCGGATAAGCTTCCTATAAGGGGAAGCCCCTATAGTTAATTACATCTTAGATAACCGAAGTTACATAAGAAAACTTTCGATAAAAATTAGGAAATATTATCTACAAGGATGTCAAAAGGATAGGACTTTTCAACGAAATTGGACAAAGAGGTGTGAAAGGGGAATAGTTCAAATTTGGAACATTTTGTTGTAGAGTCCAAAGGAGGAAGAACTAGGGGATGTCATAGATCCAGAGGAGAACCTTGGTGACTTCTCAAGCTATCCTATTATTTGGCTTAAATTTTTAGCATAAATTATTTAAGTGTTTCATCCTGCCAATTTTATTCATTAGGGCTTGCATTCATGTGAAACAACCACACAAATAGCCTGGAAAATGTGAGGATTTAGGTCGTAACAAACGACAACCTCGAAATCCTAAGACGAGTTAGGGCTTAGATTGTACAATAGAACTATACAAAGGCCTAAAGATAAGGTGTAGATATATGTTGCATAAGCAAACAACCTCAAAATCTTATTGGTTGTTGTTTAATTTCTAAGGAAGGAAATTGGTTTAGCTAGGGAAGACATGTTTTGCTATTAAAGATGGTCGTGTTGCCCACCATGCTAGCTCCAAGCTCCGTCCCATGACGAGTTTAAGTTTTCTAGTGTGTCAAGTTGAGATTTCAAATCAGATGGCCATATAGTTAAAGTTCTTTAAATGTTATGGAGCATGTTGAAGTTGATTAGAGCGACACCAGTTAGAATCCTACAGTTCCCTCGTTCCAGCACCATTATTTTCTATCGGATTCACTTAGTCTAAATGAATTTAATAAACTCAAGTTAATGAGTTCCATACTTTCATTTAGACCGTGGTAAATCTCATTAGCAACCGTAGGTTACCTTCTCCGAGGTATTCCCGATCATCCGATAAAGACATGTTAATTTAGTTGTAATTGTTGTTTTGTGATATTTGTGATTAAATTTTGAGTTGTCTTATATTTTGAATGTTGTAGTGGTGAATTTTATTTTGGTTGATTTTAGTTTTAGTTTTAGTTTTTTGGCTACCCTAGCAGTTTTGGTTTTTATGCAGGGTGTCATTGTTGTTTAACATGCAAGCTCAAGACAAGAAGTACGGGAAGGTAAATGCATTAATATAAAAGCATACCTGGCTAGTCTTCTCGTTCCACCACCTGAATGGTTAGTACTTGCAAGACATGTATATAATATTACAAGGAATTTAAATTGCATGATTAGATGAAGGTTTAACTACCAAATCCCAAGCAAAGTTGAATCTCAGAAGATCGTAGTAGATGATTTTAGGTCCCAAGCAAAGACTTTGTTGAATCTCAGAAGATCGTAGTAGATGATTTTAGGACAAAGTACGATAAGTTCAATTTGTTCTTCAAAACATCCAAAAGATTTCAAATTGCCCGGGATATGACCCTAAACTATTTTTAAGATCTCTTGAATTATTTTGAGTTCATTTCTGAACTTATCATAATGTTCCAATAATCATCTGAGTTTAGTGTGTGGCTACCCCATTGCTCGATGAAACTTAACAATTCAATTATCCCAAAGGTAGGGTACTCAGTTAATAAATTGACTCTTCATTTAAGAGTTATGTGAGTGAGTTCCCCTAAGGAAAGTTTGAGTCATTTAAGGTTGTGGTGTCCACAATTAAGGTCCAATTAAGGTCAAGTTAGGCCTGCAGTGTTTAATGATGTTAATCACCAATCATATAATCTTCTAAATCCAATCAATTGAGTTTAGATCAAAAGAACCCTATTGCCGATCCTTTTTTGATACGTGAATGAGACAGGGCACGAGGTACTCTATTTACAGGTTAAGATTTTTATTGAAGTAACATGTATCTTCATTTAAAGATCACATTATCATCAATTTTGAGCTTAAGGAAATTAAATTATCATCCTTTTAGCTTAATCCTCTCACTTAAGAAAACTTTCAAGGTTAGTTGACTTCTAAGTCATGAAGATTGGGGAAAGTTATTATCTGTTGATGTCGTGCAAAGGTGGAGGGTAAGTTTCTAACTTATGATCCCATTGTATTTCAATCATCCAAAAATAATTATCAGGATCAAAATTACCCATTTATATATGGTTAACCCTAAATTTTAATTAAGGCACCAAATACCAAAATGACTATCTTGCCCCTGGGGGACTTCACCTCATAACTCTTCAAACACAACTTAAATGACTTTGAGGGTATAAAGTGTTATGTCCATGAGGTAATTAAAATGTTAGAGGAGGATTTGTGGACCTCTCAAAATTTGATTTAATTTAAATAATTATTTAAATTTAGAAAATAGGATTTTCAAAAGTTAACTTATTTAATCATCCAAACTAAAATTTATATTTATGGAAAAATTATTAGAGGTTTCCTAAGCTCAGAGAAACACTTAGACAAAATTTCATGATTTTTTGAATCAAAATTTAGATAATTTTCATGATTTATTTAAATAGAAAATAATCTTTTAATTACAAAATTTTTTTATATATATTTTTATTAGACTCATCTGAGTTCAGAAAACTCAAAGAATCAAATTTTGTATTTATGTGATTTTTAATTTATTTAATATAATTATTTTAGTAAAAAAATATGAAAAATTCATTTTTTAAGCCTTTAAAATTTATTTTTAACTTAGAAAAATTAGGAAAAAATGTCCTAATGAATTTTAAGTGATCAGGGGACATTCCCAATCATTTTTAACCATTTTTTATATTTTTAAAATTTTTTTATTATTTTAATTATTTTAATTCAAAATATGTTTTAAAAAATGAAATATTTTCACAAAAATGAATTTTATTTTTATAAAATGCCCCTGATCACAAGAAACTCAGAATAATTTTCATAACTTTTCTAAGCATATTTAATTTAATATAATTATTTTTATACAAAAAGTAAGGTTTCCTTAAGAAATCCATTTCAGTGCCTAGACTAAGTCAAACCATTTTGATATTTTTACAATGGGTAGGCATGATTTTTATGAATAATGTGGAGTTGATTTTGTTATTTTTTTATATGTATTTAATTTACACAAATTGATACAAGGTAATTACATTTAACTAAGTATAGAAATTCATAAAATGATTCAAAGCATCACAATATTTTTCCTAGACTTCTCCTACTATACTTCTCCTATCATAGGAAACCTAGTAAAATTGTTCTCATAATTTTTTAAGTGGTGTTTTGATTTATATAGTTAAAATAAGCCAAAATGGTCACTTTTGCTTGAAAATTAGGGTTAGAAGCATAGAGATGCCCTATAATCTTGGAAAAATCAAAAGACATAGCCTCTATCATGAGGACGGCCTCTTTCATGAGGAACAAACCTTCAAATTTTCAAGCCATGGTGAAATGATTTAAGCCTTGGAGAATTAAAATACCACAAAGGGTATTTACTTAATTAAAAACCAAGGAGTGAGAAAATAATTTTCATTTTTAGTCCACATTATTCTCCTCTATTGTAAGAGGGTATTTTTCTTTTATTTTTATGATTTTTTTAGAGAAAGATATGGATTTTTGAAGTTTTTGCATTAAACATAATTCAAAAATCCCTATTTTTCTACTTATCCATGCGGCGCTGATTGGATCGTAGGCAACTCCAAAAGAACACGTGGTGCTCCACCATTTGACGCCGCCATCTCCCTCAGCTGCTACACGGACCGCGCTTTATGCACCACGGATCTGTCCGGCTTGATATCTTCCGTATGTTGAATACACGCACGATCGAATGACTCTTTGTTATCGTCCCCAAGTGACCTAACCCATGAGCCGTTCACATCAAAACCTTAATATCTTGGCTAGACTTAACCAAATTGCATGGGGTTTCTTGCTAAACTGTCATCTACTCAAGAAGAACACATCTATATAGTTTATACGGTACGAAATACAGTAAATACGTATGGAGGGTCGAAAGAAGCTCAATTTAGGGTTGGAGTTCAATACCTTTATCTAAGAGGGGAGGCCTCAATTAAATAGTTGTGGTAGCTTTATTTGGTCCCAACAAACCTTGGATGAAGTCTTGTGCCTTGGTGAATGGTCTAGGTATGATTTCGACCAAGCTCGATTTCAGGTGTTGATCAAAGTCTATGTTAGGGGCTATTTTAGAGGGGGCTTTTATGGGGAATCAACTTCTTTCACTATGGGGATGGTGTGTGCATAATTAATTGAAGTTTTGTGAATTATGGAGTTGTGGAGAGTTCTATCCTGGTTTTAAGGCAAATTTCGGTGGAGAAATTGGCTCAAAGGGGTGGCTGAGAGCAAATAGGATTGAAAACTATCAATGGCTGAGAGCAACGTAATTGCACTTGGGATGGTTTAGAGAAGCTCTGGTGAGAGTTTTTCAGAGCTTCCTTAGGGTTCCAAGCACACTCTTCCTTGGCCATGAAGAGCTCCATTTAAATCCATGGCTACCTGGTGGAGCTTAGGGCTTAGAGTTGGGTGCTAAAGCTTGTTTAGGTGAAGGGAAGAAAGGCTCCAATGGCCAATGGGAGTGAGCCAAGTCAGGGAGGTTCAATTTTGGGTTTTTGCCACTTGAGGTTCCCTTGGGCTGCATGTTTCCAGTGGCTAATAGGTGGTTGGTCAGGATTCAGTCACTTCTTGGCTCAGGGAGTTCAAGGGGTGCATAATGATGGTTAACCCCCAAGGATAAGCAATGATGGAGATATTTGAGTTTAGGCCAAATATGGGGTGAAATCCATTAAATCAAGAGACCATTGGTCCATATCTCACATTGGATAGTTTAGGTGGATTTAGCCTAGTCCATAAGGTGTGCTTAGTGGCTGTGGGGACCTTAATTTGCTGACCTTAGGATGGTTAAGTCAATTTTGGTGCATGGGTCCAATTTGGGTTCAAATGGCTAAAGTTGGGTTGGGTTAGGCTAGCCATGACTTTGAGCCCAATTGATTTATCAACATTGTGTATATAATTGTAATGAATATTTTTGGTGAAGGATTGAAAAGATTTTGAGTCCAATTGTAAGCTCAATTTGAAGGATTTTGGGATTTTGGTCAATTTGGGCATGTTGGACTAGACTTGGGTTTAGGTTGTGCTAAGGTTGGGCTAAGTCCAAATTGATGGTTGTAAATGGTCTATAGGAATGTCATGAAGAGTTTTCAACATCAATCGGGTGTCAATTTTTGGGTTAAGGCATTCAATTTGGTGGAATTTGAAGACATAGCCAATTTAGGGCAAATTTGAGGATTTTTGGATTTGGGTCAAAATTGAGTACAATTGAGGCTTCACTAAGGCCAATTGAAGGTTAAATTTAATATTTAGGAGTGTTATGAAGAGTTTAGAATTCAAATTGGGGCAAATTGAGTAGGCTATGGGGTTCAAATAGGTGAGATTACGTCATAGGGTCAAAATTGGGGGTTTTGATTTGGATCAAAATTGAGCTCAAAGCACAGGCCAATTAGGCTTGGATTTGGTTTGGATTTGTAATTTGAAGAGTGAATTTGAGATTAGAATTGAAATTGAGGGAAATTGGGGCTAAATTGATGGACATTTGGGATGAATTTGGGAAGATTGGGCCTTTAAAGGTAATTTGGCGGTTTTGGTCAAAGTGGTCAAATTGGACAAATTAGGTTCAATTGGAGAGTCAAAATGGATTTTGGGTCTAAATTTGTTTTGGAGACACCTGAAGTGATTTTAGAGGTTTTGGGAAAGTTTGGGGTGCCAAAGGTAATTTTGTAATTTTGGCAATTTTGGGGGCATTTTGGCAATTTTGGAATTTTTGGATGGATTTAGGTGATTTGGGTATTTTGAAATGGTTTAAAATGATTTTTCAAAAAATTTGAGTATTTTTGGGTGAAATTGGGATTTTTGGCCAAATTTAGGGTTCCAAGGGCATTTAAGCAATTTGGGTGGATTTAGGGGCAAAAGACCAATTTGGATATTTTCGTAGAATTGGGGTGCCAACCATTTAAATGAGTCATGGACCAATGGAATCCCCATTTGGGTCCTCTATGTGCTGGCCTTAGCTAAACCCTAACCTAGGGCTAGTGAGTCTAGGGGACCATCTACATGAGTCTCCCAAAAGATCAAGGGATCAAAGTCAACAATTTTGGGTTTAGGATTGTGAGTGATTGTGGGTGAGAGTGAGTGTAGGTGAGTGAACTAGCTCCAGACCAACACCCAGAGCCAACCCTAAGGTCAAACATTCCTATAGGGACTCTCATTGAGATCCCCCATATTGTCCCCACCTACTAAGTGCTAGACGTTAGGACCAATATGTGGAACTTCAAGTTGAGCAAGGAAGAATGTAGAATTTCTAAAGGTGAGGGTTCCTTTCCAGTTTTCTAGGAATAGTCAACAGGAAAATCCTATGGCTAGACCCTAGGCTACTAAAGAGGGAAAACTAAACATCAACAAAAAATGAGGTCAGCACTTCCCCACGTCAAAGTTAGATGCCACATCAAAGGCATGACACAACTTTATTTTTGCTCGTTTGTTACCAACCAACCACCTCAGGGAAGTGACTCAAGATAGAGCTACCATGAACTATTGTATTCAGTAGTTCAAGTTCATTGATATTGAAGCTCTGATTTATAAGACTATCATCAGTTATGTGATCGCTGCTACTACTGCAGGTTTGGGATTCACATCCTTGAGCTTTTCGTTATGCATACAGGCAGGTGTTAGATTTGATAGCTGGGAAGAGATACTACAGCCTCTTAAACCCATTACAAGTGTTAATGCGAAGTCTTATTCACATCACTGGATCTTTGGTTGGAGAGGTGGATTTTCTAGCAGTTCAAGTACAATCAAATGGATGAAAAATAGTGAAAGGAGTGAAAAAGGATCAAATTTCGAGCAGAAAAGAAGGTTTGCAATTGAACGGAGGCGCCTAAGAGCCCAGAACTGACACTTACGCGTCAATGAAACAGAGAAGGCCGCGCCTAAGCGCCCAGTGATACACTAAACTAATACATTGTTTTAAGAATACATTTTATGCTTATTTTTTGTGATATTGCACTTTGAAGTAGGGTATTTTTATGTTTTTATTGCAGATATATCAATTTTAGGCATTTAGAACAAAAGTAGCAAAAAGGACTAAATTCGGAGCCAAAACAATAAATTTTGGGATTCTTGTGCCTAAAGCGCCATTTGACAGAGAAATGGCTCCAGGAGTGCCAGAACTGGCGCCTGAAGCGCCATTTGACAGAGAACTGGCGCCAGAAGCACCAGATTTGTTTCATGAAATGCCAAAACCCAGAAAAGCATGGTCTTAAGCAAGTTGCCATTTGAAGTGCCAGAACCAGTGGCTGAAGCGCTAGAGACGACTTTTTACGGATTAAGGCTGTTTGGGATGATTTTTGCACAAATTTTGAAAGGGACACTTATACTAAACACCCCGTGGAGTGACGCAATGCATATAGGCACTTTGGAAGGCTCTTTTATGAAGGGATATGTCTCTTCAATCAGTAGACATGTCTTTTAAATTCAAAATGATTAACTTTTGGATAGAATTTTGGAAAGAATTTTAAATTCTTTTTGGAGGGAGGAACCTCTAATAAAAGAGAGGAAAGTTTAGGGCTTGAAGAGAATTGTAGAAGGGAGCGGCACGGAGAGTTTAAAGAGAGAGAGTGGCTTGAGATAGAGAGAGAGAAAGTCAAGGACTTGGAGATTTTCTTCAAGGATTGTAAGAGGAGAGGAAAGGTGAGAGATTTATTCTTCATTACACTTGAAAGAGAGAATTGAGAGTGCTTTTAAAGAGGGAAAGTTCTTGGAGAGAACTTCTTGGGATTTGCATGGGAAAGATTGTGAGATAAGTTGTGTTCTTTTATTCCTTTATTTTGTAAACTTATTTTTTTATATGAAATCCATGTTTTATCGTATCTTTCTCATGAATTCTGAGTAGCCTTCTTTATCCTTCTCCCTGCTTTGAGATATGTGCTGGCATCAATTTTTGATGTCACGAGTGTAAGGTGTCCACCCGCATGACTAAGGACAGTTTACGGTCTGTCTGTGACGTCCAATAGTTCAGACACCTACCCGAGACCTTTTTGATGTGTGTTGAGGAGCACGTAGTCGGGGTCTTTTTGCTAGGCTATGGCTTTCTCTTAGGTGAAGGTTGATTGGCATTTATCACGATTGACGACTCTGATCAGGCCAACATATATTATGTGACGCGTCGCGCACAATTTTGGTTGGAATTAACCTGATCGCTTAACGAAGTGGTCAAGATGATCCTTGATGATGAAACGGACCCCACCAGTGTGTCTGCAATGTCGATTTTGCTTATGGAGGACGTCCACTTTGCGTCCACTTCGCTACGGCTTCGCGGGCAGGGTAAAAATGTGTGAATTATCGTTTTGGGCACGATAGTCAAAAAAGTTGCCCAAACGACCCCAAATGACGAAACAGACTGTGCCAACGCGTCCGGAACGTCGATTTTAGCCAGGAAGGACATCCACTTCGCCTCGCGGGACGTATACGGGTGAAGAATACACGAAGGATAAATATAATAATATATTTATTATTTTTATTATAATATAATATAATATATTATTATATATATAAAACCCTCGCTTCTGCCCTCTCTCTCCCCCTATCGCACGTGAACAGCGCCGCCACCCTTCCTCTTCGCGAAAACCCTAGCGCAGCTTCCCTTCCTCGGTCGACGACGACGACGGAGAACTAACTAGAGCTGCTGGCGGCGTCCTCCTCGCCGGCGAACGATGCACCCCTCTCTCATCTCTTGCTCCCGCGAACGGAAGCCCTCACGCCGAGCTTCTCGCCTCCGTCGGAGCTCTCCTCCTCGCCGGTGAAGCCTTACGCCGTAAGCCCGCACTCCGGTGGCCCTTCCAGCCGCCGGCCGAGATGTGCTCTCAGCCTTCTGCCCCTCGGTCAGCCGCAAGTACGCCGACCCTTCCACGCCGACGATGCTCTGGCAGCCTTCCTTGACACCGACATCCATATCTCGACAATCCTAGCTTTCCCCTGCGCAGATCCCTAGTGAGATTTTGGAACCTTCACACCATCTTCAGGTTTTGGCGGGGGAAGCTTTCTCCTTGTCGTTCTCCTCTCCCGACAGCGAAGCTTCCACTGGCAAAGTCACTATTGTGAGCATCCTCTACTTTGTCAAAGCTGCTTGTTTTTGTGAGGGTGGTGACGACGTCGCGACACATGAAGGCCCGTCCGACCGCTCCTCTTGAAGGTACGTCTCAGTTGCATTTTCCTGTGCTGAAATTAGTTATTTTTGGATATTTTGCATACCTCACGGACTCCCTGCCCTCATCAGGTCTCTTTTTTTTATGTCTTGTGCACGTTCTACTAGACACACTGGAGCACGGACCGAATGGTGCGAGCATGGATTGGACATCGGCGAGCTTGGAGCGAGCAAAGAAAACGCGTCTACAACCGTCACGGTGGTGAGATTTTCTACCTCATAGCCAGTCTCAGGAATAGTGGAATCTAGGCATGTGGGTTTGATCGCCCACACGGGGTACGTGCGCCGGCGTGGGTCAGCGCGACGACATGCCTGCGTGATGGATTGTTGGATTTCCTAGAGTCAGCCTTTAGGTTAAAACTTCCTGTGCGTGGCCAAATACCCCTCCGTAGAGCCGAGTGTCCCCCTTTGCTGTGAGCCTTAGCACAAGTCCTGATGGGTCGTGATG
>NW_018164444.1:54360808-54362741 GCF_001263595.1 Phalaenopsis equestris | reverse complement strand
AGGTCGAACTTGGCAAAGCGAGAGAAGCTTTGTAGCTGGCTCGCTTTGCAAAGTTTGGAGTCTGAAGGAGTTCACGAAATGGAAAAAGTTTTGTAGCTATCATATTTCACGACGCCGTGGAGAGTTTCCCCATCGGAGATCCGGGGAGAAACTCCCCACATTTCCTCACCAAAGCAAGAGGCGGCGGTGCTGCACATCCAAGGGTCTAAACCTTAACTCTCCCAGGTGAGGTCGTTAGCACAAGCCCATTTTGCTATTTGCATGTTGGTTTGCTATATATTGCATTTTTTTGCTAATGTATTGCATGTCACATATCACATCGACGCTTGCACTTTGCACCTTGCATTTGCACGTTGCACTTGCACTTATACCTTGTGTCTCGCATTTTGCACTTGCAACGGCGCCGCTTGCGCATTGATCTGTCATCTCGGACCGGTCGACACCTTTTGTACCTCGGTCGGTCTCGAATCGGTCGACTAATCACTTTGGTTCGACTGGCCACCACGGCCCAGTCGATCGGTCACCTGCATTTTTGTCTGCTTTTGCATTATATCACATGCTTGCCTGCTTGCATGTTGCACCATATGTGTTTGCATTTGCATTTGTATCTGCATTTAGGTGATCTCCCCAGTTAGAATTACCACTTTCTTCGGGTCGCTGCCTCCACGGCACACCCATCTTTTGGGTCCCTGCCGCCTCGACACGCCCAACCCTTTTGGTCACTGTCGCTACGGTACACCTTTCTTCGGGTCACGGCCTCCACGGCACACCCATATTTTGAGCCTTTATCGTCACGACACGCCCATCACTTTTGTTCACTGTTGCTACGGTACACCTTTCTTCGGGCCACTGCCTCCACAACACGCCCATCCCTTTTGGTCACTGCTGCTACTGTACACTTTTCTTTGGGCCACTGCCTCCACAGCACGCCCATCCCTTTTGGTCACTACCCCTATGGTACACCTTTCTTCGGGCCACTGACCTCCACGGCACGCCATCCCTTTTGGTCACTGCCTCCACGACACACCTTCGGACCACTGCCTCCACGGCACGCCCATCATTTTTGGTCATTGTCGCCTCGACACACCTCTTCGGGCCACTGCCTCCACGACATGCCCACCTTTTTCCTGAGTAACTGCCTCACGGTACATTCATCACTTCTATCACATGACTGATTGCATTTGCATTTGCATGTTTGCATGGATAGCGAGCCAGACTCATTAGGAGAGTGACCCCATGTTGGTGGCGATGCCTTAACGAGCATTGCTTGTTGGGTTGATCCCGGTGAGCAATGCGAGTTAAGTCATCAGGATTGACACGAGTATGATTGTGCTGAAGATCTAATAGATCTAACTAGTGTCACTACTCTTCGTGACACCCTTTTGATCCTTCGGATCTTTAGGATGAGGCCGGTATGACGACCCCGTCAAAGTCATACTATACCCAGACCTACCCCGCACTTAGATACTAGGTTAAGGCACTTTTCGTTAAATGGTTTGCTAGGTTAGGATTTAGTGTGCTATGTAGTCTTTTTTATGCCTGACTATTGTTCTCTGCTGTATTGGTTGCCCTAGTCAGGGATCTTTCTCTTGCATTATGTTTGTGCTGTGTCTGCATGTTGCATATGTGTGGTAGTATGTTAGGGCGTTCTTCTGCAGGGAGCCATGCCTATTTATTTGCACACACACACAGGTACCGCTATGGGGGGAGCAAGTAATGATTTCTGACCCTTTTTGCTTGCAGGTGCTATTAGCTCCCCACTTTTAAGGCATGGCTCATGATACGTTATTTGCATGTGAGCTTTTCCGCTGACACTTGTTTTTATGTAGTATTGAGTCTTTTATTTTTCTGTGTACTTTTAAAGTCTAGGAGAGTCCTGTAGCAGAAATAAGATACGGGCACGGGTTCCGAGGCGTTTGGTGCGGGAACCACG
>NW_018164444.1:54347834-54360794 GCF_001263595.1 Phalaenopsis equestris | reverse complement strand
TGCCCCGTATCTTAATTCTGCATTTTATATTGATGTATAAAATTAGGGTCGGGCGTGTATATGCGGAGTCTGACCGCCATTTTCTTTTCTGGGATATGTTGCTGACCCAGCGGCACCGGTCTGTTTATTATTTTGATTTGGCTTGTTTTGCTTTTTGCATCATATTGCATGTCTGCACTTACATGTGTTTCTCTTGTTTCTTTATGTGGCTTATCTAGGATTTCACGATCCAATCTAGGCTCATTAAGGACCATAAAATTTTAATTTTCTACAAAATCCTAAATAAAATATTCAAGATAATTAAAATTTAGGATTAAAATATTCAAGATTTAAAAATTGCAACATTTACTTTTATGCATATATTAATAGAGCCTCAATAATACTTAAAAACCACTCTAGATAACTGCAATCATATTTGCATGTCCCGATGAGGAGCCCCGTGCTTCTTCAACCTGACTGACCCAACATACCTTTTTTATGTGGTTCTCTAGTGCGCCTAGGGTGTTAGAAGGCTCCCTGACCCAGACGGGGTGTAAGTCCTTTTGTTGTAATTCCTTTTGTTTAGAGCATTTTTAGCTTTGTAGCTAAACCTCCACTTTCTTTTCCTTCCTGACGCATCCTTGTCACTTTGGCAGGTATAAGTCCCACCACTTGGAGCTCCAAATTTTATTCATAGGATAGAGTTTCTTTCCTTTGACCTTAGGGCTACCGAGGTTCCCGTGGATGATGCAATTCATAGATTGCTGACCGGGGATCTCAGGACGTGTTGGGTCGACTACCTTCACGACCAGGTAGACTTAAAGTAATATTAGCTGTGGATGGCGGGTCCGTGGTGCCCCGACCCAGTTACCTCTACCTTTTAGGATCACTCTACCTTCCTTTGGTCGAGCCCTTTTGCGAGCCCCTTTGAGCCCTGTCGCTCCTTGACTTCTTTGATATCATTTTGACGGCCCGATGCCGATGAGCTGCCACCCATTTCGGATACAACGATTTGTCCTCTGCGCTTATAGCCCGGACGTGCTTTGACGTGTTAGGATATCCCCGTCAAGGTGATTTAGGTTATTTTGTGGGCCTTGTGTGCCGATGAGCCGCTACCCATTTGGGATGTGAGAGACTCACTCTCTGCCCGGATAGACTCACTTCTCGTCCCGTGGTTTTGCGAGAGCTTTGAAGCATCGGGACATTCCCCCTGCGAGATAACATCCCATGATGTCCCTGTGCTAGTCGTCTTTTTTCAGGTAAGCAAAACTCTTTTGGATCAAGATTTTTCTTGGGCAACCCCCAAGATTTAATTAACTAAGTGGGATACGTCCCCTTAGGAGCACTCATGGCCCCAGAACAGGCACCTACACCTGACTCTCTGGTTAGTTTACATAGGCATTCTTTCCCGGATATTGGTTTAGGTGCTTTCGCCTGATCTTGTTCGGGGGAACACTCTTAACATATCATTGAGAAGTTTACCACACGTAGGCTCTCCACTTTTTGTGTTTTCTCTTGTTTGTCGCATTGACGTATGTCCCTTTTTATTCAGTTCCTCTCCTCTTCGAATCATTGATTTGATTTGGAAGGGAGATATATTCGAATGGGGAAAGTATACGACGATCGACAAGCTGGCAACTCCTTTTAAAATAAATGAGAGAAAAACAAACAAAAATAAAATGGCGACTCCGCTGGGGATGAGTCTCTCTCTCCATACTTGGAGTTTTGCTTCTGGGGTTATAGCCTCTCTCCATACTAGGAGTTTCGGTCATATTATCGTGACCTGCTTCTCTTCCTTCGAGTCATACTTGAACCTTTTTGTGAGACCTTGATTTTCATTCCATGTGTCAGTTGCTAGGGGTAGCAACTTGATGCATTCTGTCCCTTCTCTCACCCTCGACAGTTCGGTTACTGCATTACCGCATGCATCGTTGTCATTGTACCTTATCATTGGTTTCGTGACCTCTCCTTGTTTCTGATTGTTGTCCCTTTTTGCCCCGCAACGCGGAAAAGCAGGAAGATGGATACGATCGCTACCGTCGGGGGAACCATTTCCCTTCTCCCAGAGCGTTGTCTGTGATCCTGAAGGTGTCATAATTTTTAATTCCTTCGAGCACTTTTGTGGGATTACCTTACGTGATCCTACACCATCTGAGGCATTTTGCTCTATGTTCGTCCCCTTAAAACGGTAGACGTGCATATTGAGTTGTTTCTACGCCCTCTTAGGCGTTTGCTCTGTGTCTTCCTCCTTAAATGGGGAGATGTGCATATTGAACTGTTCCTAAGCCTTTTGAGGCATTTGTTATGTGCCTCCCCCTTAAAAGGGGAGATGTGCATGTTGATTTGTTCCTACGTTCTCTGTGGTGTTTTGCTCTGTGTCCCCCCTTAAACGGGGAGTCATGTATATTGAGCTATTTTTGCTGCAGTGGCTCACATTGCGCCCGCTTCTTTTGCAAAAAGGAGGTCGATGCTCGATTGCGACGCGCCGTAGCACCTGACGGCCTTTTGTAGACCCGTTCCTTTGTTTTCTTACGGATCTCCCTGCCATAGATAGGTGAGCCTTTTGATAGTAGTAGGTCTGCCACTACTATCACCGGTGTGACTTTTGTCCCAACTCTCTTTCTGTTCTGGTTCCCCTGAGGATCCACATGTCCCCCGATTAGGCAGGAAGGCCAGGAGGACCAAGAATAGATTGCTGTGAATTCAGCAGCTTGTCCTGCATCAGGTCTATATACATGTTCTGATTCCAGTTCAGGGGGCATCTTTGGCCTCTGAATTGATTTGTTGTGCTACTTTCTCGATTGTGCGGACTACATCCCTGTCAGATGCTTACTAAGTGTCCTCCTTTGAAAAGTAGGAGTTGTGCATGTGAAACTTCCTTCGTTTTAGTAGCTCGTATCGGTGCTACTTTTCCCTCGAGGAAGAGACTAGTACCGGATGACGATGCGCTAAAAAACTCCTCATTTTCTAGCCTCTTTTGTAGTCCTTCGTGTTTTTGGGATTTTCACCCTCCGGATGTTGCATTATTTAAGAGTGATATAGTTACCTTTTACGGTACTATCCCTTAGCCGGTCCCCGCTACGACTTGTTTTGGTTCCGGCCCAGGATCGATGCTTAAATTCTGTCGGCTGAGAATCACCTTTTTGTCATTTGGTGGTGTGGATCGGGTCCTTGTCATGGCACGTTTTGTTTCCAGCATGGGATAATGCTGAGATCCCGTCAGCTGAGAACCATTTCTCTCCTCTGTCTGCTATGTGGGTTATACTTCAGCTAGGATTGCTAGGAGGTTCTTTACTCCTCAGGATGCGAGTCGTTTTCACCCTGCATTCCTTGTTGTTACTACTGCCACGAGTTCTTTGACTAAGAAGATCGTAGGAGCAGCTTCCTCTTTAAGAGGAAATGTTTTTATTGATTTGATGACCGTCCTAGCCCCCGTTGTTCCGAGTTTCTCTGAGGTCTTGCCTGTCCCTACATTGAGCAGGGCGTCCAGAGGAATAAGATCAGATTGCTGCAACTAAAGCAGTTGACTCAGCCGCAAGTTTTTATACCTGTTTGGATTTTGATTTCCCCTCTACAAGGTCTGGGTCCTCTTCCTTGAAAGAAGTTCATTACCTGGATCCTTCAAATGTCCTAGCAAACTTCCTTATTCCTCTTAACTTATACGCCCTCGTAGTAGGAGACCGAGGTCCAGCTGTCGGTCCATTACGAGGCCGAAATATTTGCTTTCTGTTGTACATGCTACGAGACCCTCCGAGGTGTTGCATGGGACACTTGGTGTGGTACTTAGTGCTACTGTACCAGATGTTGTGCCACATATATCGTTGACAATCCTGTTGTAGTGGCTTTGCCCGCACTTGATGTGCCCACTCTTTCTGTGAGCTAAGGAAAGTTTTGTGGCTTCCTTTTCATCGATAAAGATGAATTTTTCCTACGTTTATAAAGGGAGATCTAAGGCGCACCCCCATCGATTCTCACCTTAGTTGAGATAGAAG
This sequence comes from Phalaenopsis equestris, assembly GCF_001263595.1. Taxonomy (NCBI): domain Eukaryota; kingdom Viridiplantae; phylum Streptophyta; class Magnoliopsida; order Asparagales; family Orchidaceae; genus Phalaenopsis; species Phalaenopsis equestris. The sequence goes on along the minus strand of NW_018164444.1, from coordinate 54,356,823 downwards.
TTGATCGCCCTACTACGGTGAATACTCTGTAGGTTAGGCAAATCATTGCCACCACGTCTCTTGACGTCCCGACGCTGCATGTAGAATGACTTTCTACGTTTGATGGTGACGGATTTACTTGCCTTTGCTTTAAAGAGTGTTTTATCCTACCTCTTTTCACCTCTTAAGCAAGGCTATTATGGATGTTTTATACTCCAATTGGGGGACACCCCAAAACCTCTTTGTTGATTACGTGTTGTATCGATTATACCACATTGCTAGTCTTCATCGATCCATGTTTAGCTAGGATACACACCTCCCAAGTTGTTTGAGAGTGCCTCACTCTATTTGAGCTATGTTTGCCTTTTGGCTAAGCTCTTGATGTCTGCATTTCGTTGCTGAGACCATTCTACTTGTCTAAGCATTTGATTTAGTCAGTTACTCTGAACCTGACTAGGATTTGGTGCCTCACCTATCTAGAACCTTATTGACCTTTTTAGGTTCTTGGTGAAAGAGCATCTTTTCGAGATTGATCCACCTCTCTCATATCCAACTCCATGGATAAGTTTTGTTTGACTTGGTTGATTTTTATCACCTTGTCAATAGTCATGTTGAACTGATTAGACACTTTGCCTCTATAAATCAGTCCATGACTAGTTGTGATACTTTAATATCCAACACTATCGGTTAGACCTCTCTACTTATCTAACTGAGATATATATGCATTTATTCATGCTCCGACTCCAATTTTTGGAGGCCGTTGAGATGGTTCCACAAGGAATCTTACCCCTTAGTTAATCTTATCTTTGGTTCGCCTTTAATGATTCTTGAGGCTGAATCTAGGATAAATCCTAAGGCTAAGCTTGAACCAGACCATGTATGCACCTTCTTAAGATTTGCAAATACTCATGGTTTGGACTCATGGTTTGGGGGGATTTTGGTTTGGGGGGATTTGAACTAAGTCATCATGATTGAATCGCTTCCTTCAATGAACTTTCATCGAAGTCCTGAGAACACTTCAGAATGACTTGATGGGTGTCATTGAGATGTGAGTAGTTTCAGAGACTATTTAGATCTCTTACTTTTCCATTCAGTTAGACCAATGGAAGCTTGACAAGTAATGAGTCATAAAATCCTAAGAATCATTATTCGGGAGATTTTTGATTCAGAAGAAAATGCTTTATAACAAAAAGAAGCTCACCAAAAATAGCCATTCTCAGGAAAACAAAAAAAATGTGAAAGGCTTAAAAAAAAATCACTCAACACTCCTGAGAAGAAGCTTGAGGTGAGTGGAAAAATCAGAAACTTTAATATAAAGAACTTTCTGATCTCAAAATTCTCCTGATAAGATCCTTAGGATATTATGTTCAGAGAATTGTTCAAGTGACATTGGGATGGCCGATAAATCAGTAATAGATTTAAAGACATCTCTAAAATAAAAACCTTTCCTTGACACCCGGATACGAATGACGAGACCTACTTAGGGTAAGGGTGAAAAGAATTAAAGGACAGGGGCTAGGGAAAAGTACTTAAAGAAAATCCCACCTGGAGAAAATCCCACCTGGAAAATCCCACCTGGACCTGAATTTTGCAAAATCTCATATTTTTCATAGTATATCTGGTCATTCTAGGATGCCTACATGAGAGCACTTTGTACCAGATCAATATGGCATGTCATGCCAAGTCATTCTCGGTAGCGGCTTAGCCCGGAATAAAAAAAAGAGATTCTGATAAGCTCTATAAAAAAATTTGAATGCCAATAATAATAAAAAAACGTATGAATGGCATGAGAGGCTCCTAGATGCTCTGTGGGCTCTTCACCCACTACATTTTCACGTTTTATGCATTGACCTTCTGGGTCTAGTGGCCCTTCCTTTGGAAGAAAGGTTTACCTTCTCGTGGGCTCTTCACCCACTTCTGTTACGCTTTATGTGTCGACCCTCTGGGTCCGGCAATCCTTCCCCGGAAGTTGAGTTGCCTCTTTGTATGTGGACTCTTCACCCACGTGTTTTCACGCTTTATGCGTCAACCCTGTGGGTCCAGTGGCCCTTCCTTTGGAAGAAAGGCTTGTCGTCTCGTAGGCTCTTCACCCACTATCTTTATGCTTTACGTGTTGACCTTTAGGGTCCGGTAGCCCTTCATCTAAAAGTTAAGCTACCTTTCATTGCTAATTGTTGCAAATGGATCTTATCCAACGCCTCTATCAATGGGCAATACTTGAAGAGATATTTTTCATACCCTCTTTTTCATGTACTCATTGTACTTTATGAGGAAATTTGGGTTTTAAAGCATATGCACTTTGTAATCCAGTTCTCGGAGCAATAAAGAATGTGCATTTTCGCAATCTCTTCATTATGTGAACTTTTTATGATGATCACCTTGCATATGGCAAAAGATCACTCATAGTTCACTACAGTTTTATGTAGGAGAAATCTTGTTTTTCTCTTAATTTGATTGTTGGCTCGCATTTCGGAAAAAGTGGAATTCCTGCAGGCGTCTTATACCTGGTGCAGCCACCAATCTCTATAAGAGAAGCCTTGCTTTTCTCTTACTTTGACTTTCGTCGATCCGCTCTATGCAGGGTCCGAAGACTATCACTCTCGCCCGTCATGAGTATGGTTGATATACATGTCCCATTCATCCTTAAGAATGTAAAGTACGTGTTTATCCCGCTTGCTTTGAACAAATGCGGTTGAGATCCTTCTTTAGAAGTGGTTTAGCTTATAGTTTAGACATTTTTGTGGGTAGACCATCATCGTAGTCTAACCCCCTCTCTACATCCCCACCGTATGAGCGATCCTTATCGCTTTGTCGGGAAGAGACATGTCATATTGGCTACAACACTCAGCTTACATAGTCGATCCGTTTCTAAGCGGAGTACTTTCAAACCCACATGAAAAACCCCCAGTTGGGTCACATCGTCAGGTGTGTTAACAAAGCCCCTTCTACTGGTTGGGCTGCTTTTATTTTCCTCATATAAGAGCTACTCAGCTAGTTTTTGAGGAATCCCCATTGGGGGACGCTTTTTTGAGATGAGCCATTGTGTTCATCTAATCACTGGGTCTGATTACTTCGTGCTACCCTTCTGACAGGAATTATCCTGTCACTTTTTGAGGAGTCCCCAGTGAGAGTCTCTCTTAGTAGACTCCTGGCCAGGATATCCCATGTGGGTTGGACCACTCAGTCCATCTAATTTGAGTAATTTGCTTCTTTGCCAGCAGGCATGTTGTATCAGTCAGAGCTTTCTCTCATAGCTGATCCATGCCTAATTGGGATCCTCAATGCCCTTTCGGATTGACATGTTTTCCTCGACAAGGACTACTTTGCTTGTTCTGGAGTAGGAGTAAATCACCAGCGCAGTGGGGTCTACGCTTAGCCGTGGCTTATTAAAAGCACCCCAAGGTTGGACATTTATGCATCCGAACCTCCTCAATACCTCTACGGTATTTTGACCGATTTAGCCTACTTTGCTCGCCACCTCAAAGTGTGTGCGTACTAATTCGAGCACTATGTAGCATCAATTAGTCAATGCATAGCACAGATATTTTTATGCCCTCAGAAAAAGAATCCCTTGCAACGGTCATATGAAATTCCTAGAGAGGGATCACCTGAAATTCCCCACTGAGGGTCACTTTACTGATCATGCCTAAGTGTCACAACGTTGGATCGCTCTATGCATGCAACACCTTTTTGATGCCTCTTCTGACTGGTTTGAGTTGGTTCACCACGTCAGAATGAGATGTTTAAGTCCCCACCAAGCATTGGCAGAACCTTTAAGGTATCCCCATGAGTCTTCCCGTGGGTACATTTGAAGATCGCCTCTTCAGCGATTTCTTCGACTTGGTTGATCTTATTCACCATGTCTATGTGCATGTTTTACTAATCTGAGCTCCATGCTATCTCGATTAGTCCATGCTTAAGTTGGGTATTCTCACACCCACACAACTCCCTAGTGAGAGTTATATCGCTAGTGCTCATTAAGCACTCTGGTGGTTAGACTGTTCTAGGTCATATAACCCCATTGTTTTCCTCGACTACCTCGGTCGGTTCTGTCTGCCACGTTGAATGCCATGTCGTATTGGTGTACTGATCGATCGATGGATCCCTAAAAAAATTTGCTTTGCTCGTGCTTGCAGAAGCACTCTTATGGTTAGACCGTCCTAGTCATGTAACCATGTCTTTGTCTCGATCGCTTTGGTTGGTTTTAACTACCATATCGAGCAGCATGTTGTATCGATTTTACTACCGATCCATGTTTTTTTGTAACACTTAGATGTTCGACCACACTCCGAGCAGGTTATCTTAAGCTATTCAGCCATATACTTGCTCGCTTGATGCATGGTCAGGATACATATCTCCTGTACCATTTTACATGCATAGGCAGGATACCTACCTCCTGTCCTATTTGATAGTTGACTTGGCTGACGCTATTCACCATGTCAGGTTGCATGTTGAACAAATCTTAGCTTTATGCTAATTCGATTAATCCATGTTTAAGTCGGGTATTCTCACACCCGCAAAACTCCTAGCAATAGTTACCCACTCAGGTCCGTAAGGTTTTACGAGGTTGGATAGCTTTGTTCATCTGACCCCCTTCGGCACCGTGTTTGACTTGGTTGATTTTCATCACCTTGTCAAGGGACATGCTGTATTGGTTTAGACTATTTCAGCTGGTCAATTGATTCATGTCTGATCATGATATTTTGATATCCGACGATACCAGGACGTTGTGTACGGTGAGGACCGCTTTGTTTGACCTTACCGACCCGTCTCAGATTGCTAGACTGCTTCGCTCAGCTAGAATTTGATGCCTCTCGAACCTTATGATGTTCTAGTCAGTTCTTTTACGAGGGTGTTTCATCTCATGACGACTCTATTAGCTCCATATCCATATACTTCGATGTGCCTCGGGCCCTACAACCTTAGAGTCTGCTTTATTATGAGGGCATCATGTCTTTTGACATTTTCAGCTTTTTAGCCACCTGCTCCGATGTTTCTCGGACCACACGACACTCTAGTTGGTCCTTTTTTGAGAACATCTCGTCATTCAACATTTCAGCTTTAATGATGGGCTCCTTAGCCAACTCGCCTACTTGTTCAAAGAGCGTCATAAGGCCCGACGACAGTCCTCATGAACATAGCGTAGGCGTTCAGGGTTCTAACACCTTGGTTGTTTTAGGGTCATGCCTCTACGGCCTCTGAACCCTCTATCCAGAGCGGATATAAGTCTCAAGTGCATTCCTTATGGACGACGTCTCCAGTTTTGGCTTCTCAGCCATCCGACTTTAGTGCTTCTCAGACCACACAACATTCTAGTCAGTCCTTTTATGAGAACATCTCGTCATTTGACGATTTAGCTTTGTTGCTCGGCTTTCTAGCCAACCTTTGCTACCTCTCAGGTGATGATGTAAAACTCTTAGTATTCATCACAGATGTAGTGCGGGTGTTGAGGCACCACATGAGGGATCGGAGTCTCATGGCTCTTTTTCCTAACTGATCAATGCGGACTGGTACACAGAGGAGAGCGAAAGTCCGTTGGTATTTTCCTTTCGATCTAGTCAACCTGTTATCGCTTAGTGAGCAATGTGAGGCCCCATGGCATTCCTCATTAAAGTGACAGGAGGCTTCCTAGCCAACCTTCCTTCTTCTCATGAGCGACATAAAGTCTACACGACAGTCCTCATTGATGGAGCGCGGGTGTTGAGGTACGCACCTCGATGAGTTCGCAGGAGGGATCGGAGTCCCTTGGCTCTCCTTCCTAACTGATCAACGCGGACTAGTCCTCAGATGTGAACTTTACGACATTCCTTCTCGATCTAGTCAACATATTACCTCTTAGTGAGAAATATAAGTCCTCATGGCATTCCAAATTAAAGTGACGAGCGGCTTCATAGCCAACCTGCCTTCTATACATGAGCGACGTGTAGCTCGACAGTCCTCATTGACGAAGCACAGGCATTCGAGGGTCTAACCCCTCAGTGTTTTGTGGTCATGCCCCTGCGGCCCCTGAACCACCGAGTTGAGTCACTTCTCTATGACCTCTGAACTCACCCCTAGGTCATGCCTCTACGGCCTCTGAACCTATTTTTCTTTGTGGTTACGCCTCTGCAGCCCCTGAACCACAATGATGGGTCATGCCTCTACGGCCCCTGAACTCATTCGTAGGTCATGTCTCTACGACCCCTGAACCTACCGGGCGTGACATGCCTCTACGGCCTTTGAACCCATTTTTGGGATGGATATAAGTCCCATGTGCATTCCTCCCCATCCTCCTAGAAGTGGATTTGGCTCTCGTGGCTTTTCTTTCCTAGGGTACTTGGCTCTTTTTGATCTCTTAGGCAGCGTAGCGTCATTACTAACCTGGGCTTGATAAAAAATTGAGCATCATTCAACAAGTGCACTGTGCCTTGACTGCGCAACACACTTATTGGGGGTCCTTTGTTGGCATCAATTTTTGATGTCACGAGAGTAAGGTGTCCACCCGCATGACTCGGGATAGTTTACGGTATGTCCGTGGCGTCCGATAATTTAGACACCTACCCGAGACCTTTTCGACGCGTGTTGAGGGGCACGTAGTCAGGGTCTTTTTGCTAGGCTATGGCTTTCTCTTAGGTGAAGGTCGGTCGGCATTTAGCATGATTGATGACTTTGATCAGGCCAACATATATTATGTGACGCGTCGCGCACAATTTTGGTTGGAATTGACTCTATCGCTTAACAAAGTGGTCCAGATGATCCTTAATGATGAAACGGACCCCACCAGTGTGTCTGCAATGTCGATTTTGCTTATGGAGGACGTCCACTTTGCTACGGCTTCGCGGGCGGGGTAAAAATGTGTGAATTATCGTTTTCAGCACGATAGTCAAAAAAGTTGCCCAAACGACCCCAAATGACGAAACAGACTGTGCCAACGCGTCTGAAACGTCGATTTTAGCCAGGAAGGACATCCACTTCGCCGCGAGGACGTATACGGGTGAAGAATACACGAAAGATAATTATAATAATATATTTATTATTTTTATTATAATATAATATAATACATTATTATATATATAAAACCCTCGCTTCCGCCCTCTCTCTCTCCCCTATCGCAAGCGAACAGCGCCGCCACCCTTCCTCTTCGTGAAAACCCTAGTGCAGCTCGCCTTCCTCGACCGACGACGACGCCGGAGAACTCACCAGAGCTGCTGGCAGCGTCATCCTCGCCGGCGCATGATTCACCCCTCTCTCATCTCTCGCTCTCGCTAACGGAAGCCCTCACGCCGAGCTTCTTGCCTCCGTCGGAGCTCTCCACCTCGCCGGCGACGCCTTACGCCGTAAGCCTGCACTTCGGTGGCCCTTCCAGCCGCCGGCCGAGATGGCTCTCAGCCTTCTGCCCCTTGGTCAGCTGCAAGTGCACCGCCCCTTCCATGCCGGCGATGCTCCGGCAGCCTTCCTTGACGCTGACATCCATATCTCGACAGTCCTAGCTTTCCCCTGCTCAAATCCCTAGTGAGATTTTGGAACCTTCACACTCTCTTCAGGTTTAGGCGGAGGAAGCTTTATCCTCGTCGTTCTCCTCCCCCGACGGCGAAGCTTCCACTGGCAAAGTCACAGTTGTGGGCATCCTCTACATTTTCGGAGCTGCTTGTTTTTGTGAGGGTGGTGACGACGTCGCGACACATGAAGGCCCGTCCGACGCCTCTATTTCCGTTCATTTTTCTCTTTTTTTATTTTTAAAAGGGAGTCGCCAGCTTGTCGATCATCGTATACTTCCCCCCATTCGAATAAATCTCCCTCCCCAACCATATAAATGATTTGAAGAGGAGAGGAATCTAATAAAAATGGACATACGACAAATTGGCAAACAAGAGAAAAAGTAAAACGTGGAGAGTCTACGTGCGATAAACCTTGCAAGGATAGGTTAAGAATGTCCGCCCAAACAAGATTGGGCGGAGGCAACTTAAAACAACATCCGCGAAAGAAGTATCAACATAGACTACTCATAACTAGAGAGGCAGGTGTATGTACCTGTTCTGGGGTCAAGAGCACTCCCAGAGGAACATGTTCTTACTGGTTAATTACATCTTGGGGGATACCCAAGAATACTCTTGATAAAAGGAATTTCACTTCATATTATCATAAACCTGGGGTATATGCAATCAAAGGAAGGTTATTTAATGTGGGAACAGTCCTGATGCTTCAAATTTCATGCTATGCCACCGGACAAAGAGTGAGTCTCTCACATCCCAGGTGGACAGCGACTAATTGGCACACAGGGCCCACAAAATAACCTAAATCATCTTGATGGGGATATCCCAACACGTCAAAACACATCTAGGCCATAAAAAAAGAGGAGAAATCATTGTATCCCAAATAAGTGGTAGTTCATCAGTATCGGGATGTCAAGGTGATATCAACAAAGTTATAGAGCGATATGGCTCAAAGGGGCTCAAGAAAAAGGAAGATAGAGTGATCCTAAAAGAGTGATAGAGCGTAAAGGGGCTCAACAAAAAGGAAGGTAAAGTGATCCTAAAAGGTAGAGGTAATTGGGTCGAGGTACCACAAACCTGTCATCCACAGCTACTTGGAACCTAAGTGTACCTGGTCGTGAAGGTAGTCGATCCAACATGTCCTGAGATCCCCGATCAGCAATCTGTGAATTGTGTTGTCCACGGGAACCTCGGTACGAGCTCCAAGAGGTGGGACCTATACCTGCTGAAATTGCAAGGATGCCTCGGGAAAGAAAGAGAAAGTGGAGGTTCAGCTACAAAGCTGGAAACGCTCCAAACAAAAGGACTTACACCCCGTCTGGGTCGGGGAGTCTTCTAACACCCTAGGCGCACTAGACAACCACCTATAAAGAGGTAAGTTGGGCCAGTCAGGTTGGAGAAGCACGGGGACTCCTCCTGGCGACATGCAAATATGATGTAGTTATCTAGAGCGGTCCTTAAGTATTGTGGAGGCCCTATTACTATAAGCAGGAAAGTAAATGTAAAAATTTTTAAATCCTGAATATTTTAATCCTAAA
>NW_018164444.1:54343804-54344563 GCF_001263595.1 Phalaenopsis equestris | reverse complement strand
CGGTTTAGCGGTGGGGGGAGAGTCGCGTGCGATCGGGGAGAGAGGGAAGAGATAGGGTGCGTAGGTTTTAAATATATAATAATATAATATATTATATTAAAATAATAATTATTATATTATTATTATAATTATTCTTCGTCTATTTTTCACCTGTATAAGTCCTCGCGGCGAAGTGAACATCCTACTTGCCTAAAATTGATGTTCTGGACGCGTTGGCGCAGTCCGTTTTGTCATTCGGGGTCGTTTGGGCCACTTTTTCGACGATCGTGCCCAAAATGATAATTTGTGCACTTTCACCTCGCCCGCAAAGCCGTAGCGAAGTGGACATCCCCAGTAAGTGAAATTGATATTCCGGACACAATGGCGGGGTCCATTTCATCATCTGGGGTTATCTAGACAACTTTGCCGACGATCGGGTCAATTTGAGCCAACTTCATGCGCGGCACGACGTATAAAATTTGTTGACACTCGTGATATCCAAAAACTGATGCCAACAAAGGACCCCCAATAAGTGTGTTGTGCCACTGAGGCACGGTGCACTTGTTGGCAGCATCTTTAAAAGAAAGGCTCGCCTGGTAATCGAGGTGACATCCCAAAAGGAGGCTATAAGAAAACCTCAACCAAGCCAGATAAACTAGACAAGGTATGGTTGAGGGTGTGGCTAGCTAGTCAAAACTAGCCAACTACAAAAATAGGTTCAGAGGCCATAAAGGCATTGGAACCCGTGCTCGTATCTTATTTATGCTACAGGACTCTCCT
>NW_018164444.1:54343315-54343704 GCF_001263595.1 Phalaenopsis equestris | reverse complement strand
ATGTTCGTCTCTTCAAGGCGAACATTTTAAAAAAAAATAATCATTAAAATCCATTGACAAATGAGGGAGATATTAAGCTTTTAAGATGGACGGTTCTCGGTTAAGGCTATCGGGGGCGATGAACGGATGTCGTCTATCCGCACGTGTATTGAATGAAAGACGGAGATCAAGTCGGATGACCATCTGAGGCGATACAACGCAACGCGTGGCAGCTGACTCAGAAGGCGGCGTCAAATGGGAGCGCGCCACGTGGCTTTTCGACGGATTCGAGGATCCAGTCAGCCCGCGGTTTGAATAGATAAATAGGGTATTTAAAAAATTCAGAAAATAGCTATTAAACTTTAAAAATCCATATCTTTGCATAGAAAACTCATAAAAATAAAATAAAA
>NW_018164444.1:54327002-54340034 GCF_001263595.1 Phalaenopsis equestris | reverse complement strand
GGAATTTGTCGGCCAATACATTGGTTTCGCAGACTAAACGGATGTCATAACTTTCTTTAGTTTATTTGATCGAGCCTCACCCTCAATTCTTGTGTTCGTCCTTCGAGATAGATATAGGATTTGAGGTAAAACGCTCTTTCATCTAAACTATGAAAATTATGGGGTCAGTTTGACTTCATCTTTTTCAAAATTAAATTTTTTTTTAAAATGTCCTTCCGAAGCAGGCAACGGGATTTCAATTCCGATGACCGACAGCTTCTTACGGGCAAACCCCACACCAAAAATAGTGCCGACACAATTCTAAAGAGGCCTCACAGTTTATAAGCAGATTAGACTCCGTATTTAAGCTAAAATACATGGGACTGATTTTGTTTTACTTAGAAATTGGGGTTGAATGTTCTCTTAGTTCTTGTCTTAGTACTCATAACTAATAAATATTTCAACTTCTACATAGTGCTGGTATGCAAGAATTCACTTTAATGAGCACCCCATCACCCTCTAAATGAGTAGTGACAACAAAATTCGATAAACCATTCCACATTCCAATTCTGTAATGATAGTTAATTGGTTCACTTGAAAACCATGCAATTATAAGGCTTGATATATCATTTGATGCTAATCAATTATTTCAACACAAGCATTCTCCATATGATTATTTCTTCCAATTTCGTCACTCATGTTTTATTTATTTATTTATTTTATTTTGTAATCAACAACTTGTCTTGTCATGGTATATTATACTTTTAAAATAAGTCTCTCTTTCAAATCATAAAAATGATTCAATAAAAATAAAAAATGAAAAGAAAAGAAATACTAAGGTCAAAAAATAATTTCAAAGAAAGTGAAGAACTTTTATAAGAAAATCTTAGCGTGAATAGCCCAAGGAACATATGCCAAAAATGAAATCAGATCAAAATGATTTGGAAATGTATTTGTGAAGAAAATCTTATGGAAGAAACCCACAACCAGAGAATCACATTTTTTGTGTTTGTTCTGGGCTCAAGAGAAGCTCCCAAAGGGACGTATCATTTTGGAGTGCGACAATTAGACTTAAGCGAAGTTCTAGCCTACTAAACTTACTCTTACCTTAGAAGAAAAGGTAGTTTTAGGTTGCGCTGACTAGTTCTACAAAATTATAAACTACAACTAAAGATTTACTCCAACAGAAATTCTACAAAATATATTCAAATTGGTGAAAATCAAGATATAAAATTACCCTCCTACAATGATTTAAGTAGTGTGTAGGAAAATGAATTTTTTAAATTGTAATTATGGCTAGTGACAAATAGGAGCAATTCTCCTCTTTACTCTCTCCCAAGTGAATAAAGAAGTTTGGTTAAACTTGTTTTAATTCCTTAAACCTGAATTTCAACCCATGAAAGATTATTTCTCTATCTATTTGCAACTCTGTATAGTTTACTTTTGCTTCATACCCTATAGTACAACATGAATATTCTAATCATTATTCCAAAGCTCTTCCGAGTCACTATGGATCACAACATATTTTAACAAATAATTTGACCAGAATGAAAAATAAATGAAGCTTTGAAGAATACTCATCATATTAAAGATTGAAAACATATTTTAAAGCCACTTTACAAATCCTACACAACAAAAATAATCATTACTAGAGAAAGGTGAAAAGACTACTCACAAAGCATGGAGAAAACACCACAAAACATAATTAACATAAAGCAAATCCACTAAGTAATAATGTTTTACAAAAGTACAATGAACGAAATACACAATACTTAGCATTTTCTTCTTTACAATGCTCTGAAAATGCTCTCCTAGGATCTCCAAAACTTTGCTGCTGTTTTGAATAATCTCCTTGCAACACACCTCTCAAATCTCACCAAAATCTCTAAGTAAAAGCCTTAATTTTCTCCTAAAACAAACCCTACTTTCTCCTCTTCTTCTCCATGAAAATCATTCTCTAAATCTCCCTAAATACACGCTGTTAACCTCCCCACATCATGGGAAGAAACCGATGAAAAACTACCCAGTAGTTGCTGGCGCCTAGGCGCCACTAGACTGGCCTGTCTGCTCTACTGTACACTGGCACCTATGCACCCAAGTAAATGACACCAAGACACTCCTACCAAGTGCCTTGGTGACCAATGGCTAGCGCCTAGGTGCCAGTCCCTTGGATCTTCAATTGCTCCATATTAGCTCCGCTTCATTCTATTTTTCTTCGCTTCGTTCTACTTCTACTGCATGTTGTATCTGTAAGAAAAATATAAAAATGCCATTCTTTAAAGTACAATTCTTTCATAAAAATGTGCAAAATATAAATAAAATTAAGAATCTTTTTCTACACATCAAAATTCCCCAAACTTAAACGTTACTTGTCCTAGCATTAGAATTTTAAAAATTTATTAATTTGAGTAAGTGGGTCTTAATTAAAATTAGTAAAAAAATTTACATGAAGGAAACTCATAGTATAAATTTAAATAAACTCTAACAAACAAGTCTAGCCCTAAGGTAAAAGTAAGCATTTCATCTAAATAGAAAAATTTGATTTTTTATTCAATGCATAAAGCAATTAACAAATATTAACTAAAGTAACTTAAATGGTGGAAAAACAAAATTTAAGCACTCCAGTTTAAAAAGAAATTCAAATACACATTTATTACAGGTAAACTTATGAATGTAATAATGCTTCAACTTTAAAAAGAATCTATCGAAACCAACTTTTTATTAGGCTTCTTCTCAAGCTTCTCCCACTCAATATTTTTCTGTTAATCACTTTTTTCTTTCTTTAGGATGCATTTCAGTCCTTAGCATTATTTTTATGAGGACGACTATATCTAGATAAACCTTTAATAGTTTTGAATTTCACTATCATCTGTTAATCACTTTTTTCTTTCTTTAGGATGCATTTCAATCCTTAGCATTATTTTTATGGGGACGACTATATATAGATAAACCTTTAATAGTTTTGAATTTCACTATCAACTCTCTAAGGTGATGCCTACCACTCTCCATCACATTAATATGTAATAGTTAAAACAATGACTTGACTAAAGGCTTAACTCTTATGAAGTATTTATCTAAGGATACCTAGTTAAACAATTATATAACTCTTTGCAAAATAAATAATGAAACTATTTTTCTAAATGTTAAACTACAAGTTAACCTTACACTAGCCTGCTCTCATTTACATAAAACATAGCATAAAGATAGTATGCTTTTCATTTCTTAAAATTACAATAGTTTTAAATTACACCACATACCTCAATTCCTTTAATGACATAACAATTTAAGTGCTTGTTATTGAGGAAAAATAAATTTAAGCTTTCAAAAATTTTTCTCCCCCAATTTAATTTCTAATATATTAAGCAATGTAAAACATGAACATAAGTAGGGAGAAAATAATGCATAAATACCTTCTACCACATTTATCTATCAACAAAATTAACAAACATGAACTGGAAAGAACAAGTATGCAATAGCTAGTAAATTACACTAATTGGGGTAAGAAGAAAATAAATGAAATTAAACTAGAAAGATTTCAAAATATTCCAACAGGTAGCTAAAACAAAGGTCCAAAACAACAATTATACACTGACCAGAGTAAACTCAGTAACAAAAAGTAGAAATAACAAATATAGTTCAATAGAACCACATAACAACAAGTAAATATATGTTCAGTACATCTAAAAAAATAGTTAATACCTCCACAAATAGAAAATTAAATCTACTACTCATCATCAGAGTCCTCTTCCATCTGCTGACTATACACATACAACTAGTATGAAGGATATAAGGAAAACTTTATCACATCTTCTTCACCTTATCATTGATTCTTCCTTTCAATTTTTACTTCAGCTGCTTGGAAGTTGGCGCGGTGATCAAATCTATTTTTGTACTACCAGTCTAAGTGTGAGCAATGCTCAACCAATCTGTATACCTTGCCATATAAAATTTAATATCATTCTCTACTTTTTTCAATTTTTGTTCAAATACACCCCTCAAAGTAGTAGGTTGTAGGTGAAAAGAGGTAGCTAAGCTAGGATGTCCTATATTTATTCCTTTTTCAAAATCTTCATTCTACCCATGTAACTTAATTTTGATGCAAAGATTGCCTGTAATGGTTGCAGAATCTCCTCTCACTATTAACAACAACTCCAACATGTTAGCATGAGAAAAAGATAACAGATGGATGCCACAAACCATGAGTCATTACCCTTTTTGTGGAATCTACTATAGAATAATGAATGATGTAATCTACATCAATGGCATTATCCATCTGAATACAGTACTTCAATATAGCGCGGTCCATAGTCACTTCACTTGTATTGGTAGAAGGAATCAACTTAGCTAAAATGAAGAACTGCCAAGTCTTAGATATTCTATTTAATTTAAAAGCATGAAATTTGATCTTAACTTCCTCGCTAACTTTCCACTCTCCTCTACCATCCGTTAAGAAGTTCATAATTTCTTCAAGATAAGCATTAGTCAAAGTAGAATCAACATAGGAACAATAAGGGAGATGATTCAAAGATAAGAACACATTGATGCAAGAAGGAAAAATATCCACATAGGTTCCTTTCACAAAAATAAGTCCATCCAAAGCTTCAGGTAGATTAACAGAAACGTCTCTTATCACTGGCACCACATCAACAAAACTGCTATAACATGATTTTTCTCATTACTTAATTTTATTTAATCTTTCCACCTCTCCCCTGGATTAACTAATCCTCTCTCTAATATTAACTTTTTAATCACTAAGAGGTCATTATATTTCTTCCTGAGCTTTGAAGCTAACAAACTTATTTTTATAATAAGAAGATATGGATTTTCCACCTTTAGTTTAGGGGGCCATAGGAAAGAGATTACAATATAAATGATGGACATAAAATATGATGTGGATGCAAACTATATGCTAGTTATGGGATTAATCAAACTCACCCCACGAAAGTTCCCTCTTCTTCAATATCTTCCAAAAACCCAAAAGTTCTCGGATAAAGAAAACAAATGCATGATCAAGGAGTGGAAATTTAACTTAGGGAGGTTGCTTCCACTCTCTAAAGATACAAAAACTGATCAAAAATGTAAGGGAAGGAAGAACCCTAAGTATCGCCTCTCAATCGCAAAAGACAGGTCAGGGAGAAAGTGTCATGAAAATGACCTAAAACGGCTGGTTTAAGTGTTTTAAAGAGCATAAATAAGTGACACCTTGTGATAGGGGAGATAAGGCACTGCCCTATACTTTGGTGTGGTGCCTTGGCACTAGTTTATATTGGCGCTTAGGCACTAGTTCAGCTCCTGTCACTTTTGTGCCAAGGGCACTAGGGCCTACGTGCTCGACCTAGAATTGGTCCCAACTATTTAAATTCAATTTTTGATCCTCATCAG
The DNA here is from genome assembly GCF_001263595.1 of Phalaenopsis equestris. Taxonomy (NCBI): domain Eukaryota; kingdom Viridiplantae; phylum Streptophyta; class Magnoliopsida; order Asparagales; family Orchidaceae; genus Phalaenopsis; species Phalaenopsis equestris. The sequence goes on along the minus strand of NW_018164444.1, from coordinate 54,334,673 downwards.
TTCTTCATCACACCAATAAACACATAAACACTAAAAGTAAATAGGGATTACTCATCCTCCTTCTCATCACATCTCCCTTCTCCACTTGCTCAACTCAAATAAAATCTCTTTTCTTTTAACTGTTAGATTCTTATAGATATTTTTGTAAATATATTTAGGTCCAGATTGCAACTTTACTATTGGCTTATGTATTGTCAACCCTAAGTACTACTGTCCAATAAAGTATATATCACTGAAATTTCAATGAAAAGATCATTCACAAGCTCCTTTGATAGCTACTCTATTGAACCAACATGATAAAAGAATAGGGTTAGAAATAGGTAGCAAAGAACTAAGATGGACCAGTATTATGTCCAAACTCAACTTGTCTCCGATAAATCCTTAATTTTGATTGAGAACAAAGATGTAGAGGATATTGTTGATCCTTTTACTTCTAGAGAACCTATTAAAGTTCAATCACAAAGAGAAGACTAAGGATTCGCCTCCCTCAATCCACACAATTCTAATCAAATCAAAACACTCACAAACCTAAATATCAATATATAATTACCAACAATACACATTACAATAAACAAAAAACACATCATACTAAAAACAAATACAAACTTGGGTTGCCTCCCAAAAAGCGCTTGGTTTAATGTCATTAGCCCGACTAAACCAGATATCTACTTAGGTTGACCCAACGTTAAAACCTCATTTATCAATAGTCTCTCTCCACCCAAAAGGGTTTAAGTGTCTGCCCATTCACTTTAAACACCCTAAAATTCCTTAGATCTTTAATATCAATTGCACCAAAAGGATAAACTTTAACTACACTAAATGGTTCCGACCATCTAGACGTAAGCTTTCTATGAAATAATTTCAATCGTGTCATGTCCACACTCAAAATATTTCCTAAGAATCTTTTGATCATGCAAGTAAGCTTTCTATGAAATAATTTCAATCGTGTATTATATATTAAAACCTCATGTCCACGCTCAAAATATTTCCTAAGAATCTTTTGATCATGCAACTTTTAAATTTTCTCTTTATAAATCTTAGCATTTTTATAAGGTTCGTGTCTAATTTCCTTGAGTTCATTAACGACAATAATCTTTTCTCAACAGTTTTTTTTTCATATTATAATTAAATTCCTTAACAGCTCAATATGCTTTTTATTCTAATCCCAATAGTAAATCACAAGTTTTGTCAAATATGAGCCTATATAGAGACATTCCTATAAGTGTTTTATAAGCAATCCTATAAGCTCATAATGCATCATCTAATCTCAAGACCAATCTTTCTTATTAGGATTGACAGTTTTTAATAAAATCCTTCTAATTTCCTTATTAGATATTTATGCTAAACCAATTAATTGTAGATGATATTCCGTGGAAACCTTATGCTTAATTCCATAGTTAGTAACTAATGTATCAATTTTTCTATTCCTAAAGTGGCTTCTCCTATTATTAATGATTACTCTAGGCATACCAAATCTAATGAAGATATACTTGTTTAAGAATTTAGGTATACTTTGAGCATCACAACCTTAATCCATTTTTAAACATAATCCATAACTATTAGAATTTATAAATTTCTTAAGAATAGTACAAAGGAAACCATAAAATCTAAACCCCAAACATAAAAAATCTCAATCTCCAAAGAAAAATTTAGGGGCATTTCATCGCCCTTAAAAAAATTTCATACTCTTGGACATCTATCACATGGTTATATATATATATATATATATATGAAGTTTTAAATAGAGTAGGCCAATAAAATATTGATTTTAATATCTTAAAAGCAATCCTATCAACTCCAGAATGTCCCCTAAATTCAGAATCATGACATTTCATAATAATTTCTAGGGTTCTTATATAAGTAAACATCTTTTTATCACCTGATCCTTATATTTTCTATAAAGATATGGGTCGTCCTAGAAGTAATATCTGGTGTCATGGAAGAATTTCTTCCATTGTTGGTATGTCATGCCATAGGGCGTAATAACACTAACTATTAAATTTATTGTGTCAGCATGATACAAAATATGACACTCAGTAATAGCGAACAATTTCTCATCAAAAAAATAATCATCGATTTCATCTTCATAAATGAATGAATCTTCCTGATCTAGCCTTGATATATGGTTAGCTATTTGATTATTAAAATCCTTATTTTCTATTACTTCAATATCAAAGTCTTACATCAAAAAGACCCATCTAATAAAACTTGATTTGACATCCTTTTCTAGCATCATATATCAAATAGCAGGATGGTCATTGTGAACACTACATTTAGTTCCAATCAAATAGGATCTACATTTTAAGGGTTTACTATCATATTATATAGCTTTAAACATTTTACAGTGCCTTTGTCCTAAAACATCCCAATAGCATAGCCACTGGTATCGCACATTAGCTCAAATGATTTCCCCCAATCAAGTGAAACAATAATAGAAGTAGTGACTAATTTATCTTGTAGAATATTGAAGGCATTAAGGCATTCATGGTCGAAATTAAATAGGACATCCCTTTCTAAGAGAACACATAGAGGTTTGGCATTTTTGGAAAAAAATCTTTATATATCTCTTATAGAATCCAGCTTGTCCTTAAAAACTTTTAACTCCCCTCACATTAATAGGTGGATGTAATTTTTTAATAACTTGCACTTTTGTTGAGTCTATTTTCATGCCTTTCTTTAGATATTTTATGTCCTAACACAATACCTCCTAAAATCATAAATTGATACTTCTCCCAATTTAGAACAACATTGGCGATTCACAACATTTTAATACTTTTGCCAAATGATTTAAATAAGAATCAAATGAAGGGCGAAACACTAAAAAGTCATCCATAAACACTTTAATTCTTTTTTCAATTAAGTCATAAAAAATAGACATCATACACTACTGAAATGTAGTAGATGCATTACATAACCCAAAAAAGCATTCTTAAAAAAATGAAAGTCTCATAAGGACTTGTGAATGCTATCTTATCTTGATCCTCAAGAGATATAGATATCTGATGATACTTTGAGTATCCATCTAGGAAGTAAGAATATGGATGACCAGTAAGCCTATCCAAAACCTGATATAGGAAGGGTAAAGAAAAGCGAGCTTTCCTTGTGCAAAATTTAATTTTCTATAATATATACATTTATGCCACCTAGTGACATGTCTAGCTGGAATTAATTCATTTTATTCATTAATATTCCTCGTAACTCCCCCTTGATAGGAACACAATGAATAGGGCTAACCTAGGCAATATCTAATATTAGATAGACAATACATGCATCTAACCATTTCAATATCTTATTTTTAAGTACTTATTTTATAATCTAATTTAATCTCCTTTGAAGATCTGCCTAGGGTTTATGATTATCTTCCATCAGGATCTTATGCATACAAATAGAGGGACTAATCCTCTTTATATTTGCTAAGATCCATCAAAAAATTTTCTTATAACTCCTTAAAATATCCATTATTTTCTCCTATTGCGAATGCGTCAAACCCGGGGATATGATAACTGGTAATGCAGATGACTTCCCTAAGTAAGCATACTTTAAGTGTGTGGGAAGTACCTTAATCTCAAGTTCAGGGGGCTTCTCAATTGAAGGAATAATACGTTTACTAGTTTTTTTTTCATATCTAGAATCCTAAACCTCTTTTAAACAAAATTTAAATCATAAACAAAATTTGAATCATCAATAATCAACAGGGCTTATTCATCCTGAAAGGTTGTAACTTTCTTATCATCTAAATCTGACTCTACTGATTTATTTTCATAACTTTCTCAGAAATGACTACGACACAAATAATCAATTAATTCCATCAGAAAATACACATCTTCATTCCCTTTAGAGAGATACTTCATAGATTTTAAGACATTAAATTTCGCCTTTTGGTCATTTACTCTCATAATTAATTCACCATTTTGCACATCTATCATAGCCCGTTCAGTGGCTAAGAATGGTCTACCTAAAATGATTGGAATTTCTTTATCTTCCTCCATATCCAATACAATGAAATCAACATGGAAGATATACTTATCCACCTTAACAAAGACATCTTCTATAACCGCTTTTGGATAAGTGATCGATCGATCAACTAGCTGAAGGGTTATAATAGGAAACACTTCTCCTAATCTAACCTTATAAGGATAGACAATGACATAAGACTTATACTTACTCCAAGATCACATAAAGCTTTTTCGAAAATTCATTCTCTTATTGCACAAGCGATAATAAAGCTCTCAAAACCCTTAAGTTTCTGATGAAGCTTTTTCTGAATGATTGTACTACACTCTTCACTAAGTGCAACTGTCTCATAATCTCCAATCTTTCTCTTTTTGTTAAGAATGTCTTTCGTGAACTTTACATTACTGGGCATTTTATCTAGAGCCTTAACAAAAAAAATATTAAAATTTTTCTTCATAAATACTTCCAAAAGTTTTGAAAATTGCTAATCCAGTTTTTCTTGTTGGAGTCTTTGAGAAAATGGAGGTGTTGATTTTTCTAAGTTAATTTTTGTTTGAGGGATCGGTTTCTCTAAGTCTTTGGAAACATTTTCCACATGTTTTTTAGCTTCTACCGCCTATATTTCTCTTTCAAAATATTTCCAAACTGCATCCTCTAACTCTCTTTCACTTCTTAATTGGAAAACTTACACATGCTCGCAGAGGGATCGGTTTCTCTAAGTCCTTGGAAACATTTTCCACATGTTTTTTAGGTTCTACCGCCTATATTTCTCTTTCAAAATCTTTCCAAACTGCATCCTCTAACTCTCTTTCACTTCTTAATTGGACAACTTACACATGCTCGCTATTCTTCTCATTAGGTTTAACTTAGTGATGCTAGGAAGAGTTCCTTATGGCTAATTGCTTAGTGAATTATCAATCTGTCCCAATTGATTGCCAATGTTCCTAATAGCTACATCTTGACTTTGCAGTTTATTCCCCATCTGCAATACAAGATCCTCCTAAGGCAACTTAGTTTCCTTAAATTTAGGGTTAGAGTTAAATCCTTAAGAAAAAAAGGTCTATAGTTGGTACTACCATTATTCCAATTTCCTACAGGATTTGCTTGGTTATTTCCATATTATTGTTTTCCCACACTAAAATTGCTATTCCAATTAATGTTAGGATGGTTCATCCAACCTGGGTTATAGAAATTGGACTAAGGGTTGTTAGGTTTGTTGTTAATTGCATTTAAGGTCTCAAATGATGAAGTACTAGAATTAACCATTGGTCCTGATCCACAAAAATAATATACTATTTTAAGTAGAGAAAAAAAGGTCAATAATTGGTACTACCAGTATTCCAATTTCCTACAGGATTTGCCTGGTTATTTCCATATTATTGTTTTCTCACACTAAAATTGCTATTCCAATTAATGTTAGGATGGTTCATCCAACCTGGGTTATAGAAATTGGACTAAGGGTTGTTAGGTTTGTTGTTAATTGCATTTAAGGTCTCAAATGATGAAGTACTAGAATTAACCACTGGTCCTGATCCACAAAAATAATATACTATTTTAAGTACCATTTTTATGTCTATTTTTTGTGATATTGCATTTTAAAGAAAGGAATTTTTAATGCTTTTGAATTTTTATGTTTTTGTTGCAAGTATATCATTTTTAGGCATTTGAAGCAAAAGTAATAAAAAAGACGAAATTTGGAGCCAAAAAAGCTAAAGGTTTGAATTTTAAATTTTGGAGGGAATTGAGACTCTATTCAAGGAGGAGAGGAAACCAATAAAAAGGAACTTCTGAAGGGACTTAGAAAAAGGGGGACAAAAAAGTTAGGGAGAGAGGATATGCGTGGGTTAGAGAGAAAAAAAGGAGGAGATTTTTTTCTAGGGTTGTAAGAGGAGAGGGAAGGTGAGAGTTTTCTTCTTCATTGCATTTCTAAGAGAGAATTGGGAGAGATTGTATAGAGGGGAAAGGTTTGAATTTTGAATTTTGGAGGGAATTGAGACTCTATTCAGAGAGGAGAGGAAACCAATAAAAGGGAACTTCTGAAGGGACTTAGAAAAAGGGGGACGAAAAAGTTAGGGAGAGAGGATATGCGTGAGTTAGAGAGAAAAAAAGGAGGAGATTTTTTTCTAGGGTTGTAAGAGGAGAGGGAAGGTGAAAGTTTTCTTCTTCATTGCATTTCTAAGAGAGAATTGGGAGAGATTGTATAGAGGGAAAGACTTGGAGAGAACTTCTACGGATTTGCTTGGGAAGGATTGTGAGTTAAGTTGTACTTTTCATTTCTTTTGTTTGTAAACTTGTTTTTATATATGAAATCCGTGTTTTATCATATCCTTCTCATTAATTATGCGTAGTCTTCTTTATCCTTCTCCCTACCTTGAAGAAATGGTTTTGTGAAGAATTGATTTTTTTTCTACAGTTTTAAATGTCAATAATTTGTGATGATTTGAACTCCGATCTTCATTTACTTTTCGTTATAGCCAATAGAATTGTTAAAATGTGTTGAAAATTATATGTTCTTAAAAGGGGATATGATTTTTATAAGAAAGGGAGAATCACATTTGATTTCATGGGAGAGTATTTCATCCATGGGATTGGGTGCAAATAACTAGGAAAATATACTTTGTTGGATGTAGAATCGGAACATTTTAAGGTGACAGATTAGAATCCCCAATTTGACCTCACTTTTGGTTGAGGTTTAGTTTGTCCTCTTTAGTAGCATAGGACTTTCCTATGAACTATTCTTAGAGAACTAAAAAAGGCACCTCACCACTATAAATTCTAAACTCTTCTCTACTCAACTTGAAGTTCCACATGTTGGTCTCAACCCTTAAATACTTAGTAGGTGGGGTCACTATGGGGGAAACTTAAGATGAGCCACCCTTAGGACTGCTGGACCTTAGGGTTGACCCTGTTGGTCTGGAGCTAAGGCACTTATCTACACTCATCTACACTCACAATCACTCACAAACCTAAACTCAATTTGTTGCCTAGGTTCCTTGATCTTTTGGGATAGTCATGTAGATGGTCCCCTAAAACTGCTAGTCCTAGGGTTATGGTTTGGCTAAGACCACTATGTAGAGGACCCAAAATGAGGTTTCCATTGATCCATGGCTTTTTGGTGATGGTTGGTACCTCAACTATACCAAAATACCCATCTTTGGCCAATTTGACTATCTTTAAAAAAAATCTCAAAATTTGCCAAAATTTGCCTTTAAGGGCCAAAATTTCCCCAAGTTCAACTCAAATGTCCAACAATTTGATCTCAATTGACCAAAATTTCAATCCTAAACTCAAATTCACTTTTGATATGGAAATTTCAATCCTAAACTCAATTCACTTTTGATATGACCAAAATAAACCAAATTCAAGCCTAATTGGCCCATGATTTGAGCCCAATTTTGATTTAGGTCAAAACCCCAATTTTGATCATATGACCTAACCTCATCAAATTGAACCCATATCCTAGTTAATTGGAATTGGTCCAAATTAATGTTGAAAAATCTTCATAACATTCCTTTACATCAAAAGCAACCATAAATTGGCCTTGGTGAAGTCTCAATCCATTTGATTTTGGTCTAAATCCAAAATTCCCAAATTTAGCCCCAAATTGGCTAAGTCCCCAAATTTCACCCAATTGATTGCGTTAACCCCCAAATTGGCATCCAATTCATGTTGAAAACTCTTCATGAGGTCCCTATTGACCATTTACAACAATAAATT
>NW_018164444.1:54323822-54324693 GCF_001263595.1 Phalaenopsis equestris | reverse complement strand
TTATGAATCATGACCACTTAAAGCTTAACCTTTTCAAAACTAATTAAGACATTCATTTAGGTCTTAAGGGCTTAGTGGTGACTTAGGCCAAATCAAAATTGACCAAATGAGGATTAGAGAAATAAACATAACATAATCAAACATTCTTGAAATATCACTAAGCTAAGACTAAAAATTGGCCAAGTGTTCAGGTTACACCAACTTGCTCTTTAAGGAAATTCACTCACCTAGTTTTTAAATTAAATGATAAATGATAATTACCCCTTTCTTAGGGATAATTAAGACATCAATGTTCACTGAGCATTAAAAGTATTCACAGGATGAACCATTAAGCAACATAATATGTTTAAATGAACTCGAGGCTTTTCACCAGTTGGTGAGAGGGAGGCATGGACCTGCTTCCTCCTCCTAACTTGTTGGATACCTCAGATGTCTATTAAACTTACTATACTTTGCTTAATGAATTCATCCTTAATTAAACTTTTAAGGACTCACCAAAATACAACATAGAGTTAGGAAAACCACCAGAACTTTACTTTTCTTACTCTTCATAAATGCCTTCACATGCATTTTTCAGGTGGTGGAATGAGAAGACTCGCCAGGTACGCTTTTACAGTTTATTGTACCATCTTTCTTGTGCCTTTTCCTTATAGCTTTATGCTTATATTATTTCCTTTCATACTTGCATTTACCTACATGTATGAAAAACTTGCATGTTAACCAAAACCAAAACTAAAATCAACTAAGATAAAATCCACTGCCACAACATTCAAAATATAAAATAAGTCAAAATTTAATCACAAACATCACACAAAACTACAATTTCAACTAAATTAAGATGTCTCTATCGGATGATCGGGGATCCCTCGGA
>NW_018164444.1:54302241-54323169 GCF_001263595.1 Phalaenopsis equestris | reverse complement strand
AGTACCATTTGTACAAATAAGAATCCCCTCCCTTACATGATTTCTTCTTCATATAGATAGATATAGGATCTATGGGGCAATTCCTTATATTAAATAGGGGAACTTGTCGGCCAATACATTGGTTTCGCAGACCAAACGGATGTCATAACTTTCTTTAGTTTATTTGATCGAGCCTCACTCTCAATTCTTATGTTTATCCTACGGGATAGATACATGATTTGAGGTACAACGCTCTTTCATTTAAACTATAAAAAATATGGGATCATATGCGGTCATTTTGATTTCACACGTCAACGTCATTCCGAAGTGGGCGACGAGATTTCAATTCCGGCGACCGACAGCTTCTTACGGGCAACTCCCCACACACCCTCAAAATAGCGTCGACACCCCAATTTGGTTCAGTTGATTGGAAACTAATGCAAGCATGTTAGCCCTCAGGGGAGGGAGTAGTGGGAGCTATGGAGTGATAACCGGTATCCTCCTAGCCTAACCACGAAATTAGGGACCAAACTCTGGATTAGTCAATATTTTTTATAACGTTTGGAAGAGGGCAGAGAATATGATTGCTCCTTTTTGGCATAAATCAATTTTTAAATATATTTTTCAAATGATTTCAATTTCTTCACAAACCATATTTTCATTGTAAAGGGGAAGGATGTTTTCTCATACTTGAACTTTTCGTCCACAAAAAAATCTTTATTTTATTTCGACAATTTACTTTTAAAAGTTTAGCATCGAGTTTAATTTACTTGTTATAGTCATACATCTGCATATTTAAAAGCATTTCACTTAAGTAGTTTAATTTCAAACTTCACACTTTACTTTGTTTTTTATTTTTATTTTTATTTTATAATAGAATATAATTAGCTAGCTTATATATATTTCCAGCTTCCCTGTGGGATCGATATCTATAACTCCATTAGAGCCCTATATTACTTGAACGATACCGATATTTGAGTTATATGTAAACGAGAATTGAGATTTTAAAAGAGGTTTTTAAAGATAAATTGTTTTCATTAAAATTACATTATAGTTTGGGTTACATTGCATCATTATTATTAAGCTACACAAATTCTCACGCAATCAAGTTTTTTGGCACCATTGCCGGGGAAGTAACGGAAAATATTAGTTAATTTTATTTTAAAATATAAAAAAATATATAAAAAAAGTGTTTTTAGTTTAGTTTGAATTTTTTTTTTGTTAAGTGTATTGCTTATTTTTAATTACTTGTTTTTATTTTTTGTGCGTAGTATAAGATCTGAAAACCTAGTACCTTACGATTCTGAATTAAAAAGAACTGTTAGAAAAATTTGAAAACAATAAAAAGAGAAATATCATTCTAGCAAAATAGCTTGCAACTCAAGTATTGCTGGAAATGAAAATGAACATCATCAGATACCTTTAAGGGATTATGCTAATCCTACAATAGATGAAATTCACGTATGAAATTCATTTGAGTATACAAAACCCTGGTGTAGCTGCCAATTCATTTGAGCTTAAACCTACTATTATCTAAATGGTACAAAACAATCAGTTTAAAGGAGCACCAAATGAAGATCCAAATTTACACCTTGCTATTTTTCTAAAATTGTGTGCTACATTTCAATATAATGGAGTGTCAAATGATGATTTCAGACTTAGACTTTTTTCTTTTTCACTGAGGGATAAAGCTAAGATGTGGTTAAACTCATTAGCACCTGAATCTATTAGAAGTTGGGAGATTTATCACAAAAATTTTTATCTAAATATTTCCTACCTTAAAAAACTACTAAGCTTAGAAATGATATTACATCTTTTTGTCAGTTGAAGGGGAATCAATTTATAAGGCCTGGGAAAGATTTAAAGATCTCCTTGGGAAGTGTCCACACCATGCGTTGTTAGATTGGTTAATAATTCAAACATTTTATAATGGATTGGTCTGTCCTTTTAGATTGATAATTGATGCTGATGCTGGTGGATCATTAATGTCAAAACCATTTGATGAAGCATATTCATTAATTGAAGAGATGACTACTAATATTTTTCAATAGCCCTCAGAAAGGGTAAATCCAAAAAGAGTAGCCAGTGTTCATGATTCTGATGTAACATCTATATTAGCTGCTCAAATAGCTGTTATATCGAAGAAGATAGATCAATATGGAATGAATTATTCTTAAACAACACTTGTGTTTGAGGATAACTCATTGGGACAAATGATAGAATCTCAATCTTCTTATGAGACTTTAAATGCAATAAACAATCATTCTAATAATCCTTATGCCAATTTTTATAATCCTGGATGCACGAGTAATAATAACTAAAATACTTCAAATCCACAATGGGGAAATAATGCTGCGAACCTAGAGGGAAGATCTAATAATCAAGGAAATCAAACTTATAAACCATATTACCCCCAGGATTTAATAATTTGCAAAGTAAGGAGAAAAAAATTATCAATGGAAGAATTGATATTACAAATGGGAAGTCAGTTACAGAGTCACGAAGCTGTAATCAGAAACATGGAATATAAATTGGGATGTATTGCCACTGTACTTAGCAAAAAACCTCTAGGACATTGCCTAGTAATGTTTAACTAAATCCTAAAGATCAGAACAAGGAGCAAATTGAAGCTATTCAACTGAGAAGTGGAAAAGAATTAGAAGAAAGAGTTCAACGAGAAGTTGAAATTGAAAAAGATGGGGTGGAAAATGAAGATTCTGGTGAAGATTGTCATCATGAGTCAGAAATTCCTATTGAACAAATGAAAATCACTGTAGAAAGACCACCACCTCCATTTCCTCAAAGATTGAAGTAGAAGTATAAAGATAATCAATTTTCAAAATTTTCAAAAATTTTTGAAAAAATTAACGATAAACATTCCATTTGTTGAAGGTTTGGAACAAATGCCAAGCTATGTGAAGTTCATGAAGGATATACTTAATAAGAAAAGGAAGTTTGTAGATATTGAGGCGGTTGCACTCAGTGAAGAGTGTAGCGCTATAATTCAGAAGAAGCTTCCTGAAAAACTTAAAGATTCTGGAAGTTTTACAATTCCTTGTGCTATTGGCGAACGATTTTATGGAAAAGCTTTTTGTGATTTAGGAGATAGTATTAATCTTATGCTGTTATCAATTTTTTGAACATTTGGTTTAGGAGATATTTCACCTACAACTGTAACTCTTCAGTTAGCTGATCGATCAATTTTCTATCTTAAAGGAGCTATAGAAGATGTTTTAGTGAAGGTTGATAAATTTATTTTTCATGTATACTTTATACTATTAGATATGGAGGAAGATTAAGAGATTCCTATTAATAAAGAAATTCCTAATATTTTAGAAAAACCATTACTAGCCACTGGAAGAGCTTTGATAGATGTGCAGAAGGGAGAACAAATTATGAGAGTTAGTGATCAAGAGATTACATTTAATATTGCAAAATCAATGTGATACCCTACAAAAGAACATGAGATTGAATGCTTCAAAATGGATATTAATGAGTGTTTAAGCCATAATATTTCAAAAAGACGTATAAAAGTGAATTTAAAAAGGAATATATGGAATATTAAGATGAGGATAAAATCCAAGATGAGTCTATGGAAGTGAGTATGGAAGAATTGGATTATGTTCAGAAGAAATTAAAATGTTAGATCCTGCAGAAAATGACACTAATTTGATTCAATCTATTGAGAAACACCCTAAACTAGAATTGAAAACACTTCCTACACATTTGAAGTATGCATTTTTAGGAGATTTATGTACACTACCTGTCATTATATCCTCAGAACTAAATGATGCTCAAGAACAAAAATGAGCATATTGAATTAATATCAATTATTAGAAACTTTGAAAAAAATTCAAGAAAGCCTTTAAATGAACATTAGATGATATTAAATGAATCAGTCTTTCAATATGTATGCATAGAATTTTGTTGGAAGATTAACATAAACCAAGAATTGATATTCAAAGGATATTGAATCCTATGATGAAAGAAAGATGAAAGAAGTAGTTCAGAAAGAAATTATAAAATGGTTAGATGCGGGAATAATATATACTGTTTTAGGCAGTTCTTGGGTGAGTTCACTTATCTGTGTTATGAAAAAAGGAGGTATAACTATAGTGACAAATGAGAACATTGAATTAATATTAATAAGACAAGTCACTAGATGGTGAATCTACATAGATTATAGAAATTAAATTCTGCCACCCGGAAGGATCATTTTCCTTTACCCTTTTTTGACCAGATGTTGGATAGATTAGCTGGGCACAAATATTTTTGTGTTCTATATGGATATAAAAGTTATCACCAAATACCTATTGCTCCTTAGGATCAAGAGAAAACAACATTTACTAGTCCTTATGGAACTTTTGCTTTTCATCCAATACCTTTTGGATTATGTAATGCACCTGCAATATTTCAAAGATGTATGATGTCAATTTTCAGTGATTTGATTGGAAAAGGGATTAAAGTCTTTATGGATCATTTTTTTGTATTTGGAACTTCCTTTGAAATATGTCTAAATTTATTAGAGAAAGTTTTGGAATGTTGTGAAAAGACTAATCTTGTTTTAAACTGGGAGAAATGTCAATTTATGGTTGCAGAAGGAATTGTTCTTAGACATAAAAATTCAAAAAATGACATGGAAGTAGATCCTGCAAAAATTTTGGTTATATCGAGAATACTCCACCAACTAATGTAAGAGAAGTTAGTTTTTTTTTAGGACATGCTGGACTCTACAGGGGATATATCAAAGGTTTTTCAAAAATTACTAAGTCTTTATGCCAACTTCTGGAAAAAAGAAATAAAGTTTGACTTTAACCAAGATTGCCATAAAGCCTTTGAAACTTTAAAGGAAAAATTGATCACTACTCCTATAATTGTTTCACCGGACTGGGAGAACTAATGTGTGATGCTAGTGATCATGCAATTGAAGCTGTTTTAGGGTAGAAATATGATAAGATTTTCAAGGTCATATATTATGCTAGTAAGACTCTTAATGATTCCCAAATTAACTGTACCACCACTGAAAGAGAGTTATTAGCCAGTGTATGCTTTTGATAAGTTTAGATCATATTTGATTGGAACTAAATGTGTTGTTCATACTGACCATTCTGCTATTAAGTATTTAATGCAAAAGAAGGATGCTAAAAAAATATTAATTATATGGATACTTCTGATGCAAGAGTTTGATTTTTTGGTAGGTGATAGAAAAGGGACTGATAATCAAATAGTTGATCTTCTATCGAGGTTAGAACAGAAAGAAATACTTGATTCTGAAATAGAGATTAAAGATACTTTTCCTGATGAACAACTTTATGCTGTAAAAGGATGGGAAATACCTTGGTATGTTGATATTGTAAAGTGTATTGTTAGTGGTATTTTACCATATGGATTGATAAGACATCAGGAAAAGAAATTAATTTATAATGCAAAATCTTATTTTTTTGGGATGATCCTTCTTTATATAAATAATGTATAGATTTAGTTCTAAGATGATGTGTGCCTTATAAAGAAAGTCAGGAGATTATTTAAAAATGTCATGCTTCTGAATTCGGAGGACATTTTGGGAATGATAAAACTGCTCGAAAAATTTTACAATCTGGATTTTATTGGCCTACTCTATTTAAAGATGTTAATATATATATATAAAATCTTGAGATCGGGGTCAGAGAGTAGGTAATATTTATAGAAGAAAAGAAATGCCTCTAAATTTTAATTTGGAAATTGAAATTTTTGATGCATGAGGATTAGATTTTATGGGACCATTCATGCATATATATATATATATATATATATATTGATTGCGGTAGAATATAATGCATAAAATTACAATTGCTTACCATCCCCAGGTAAGTGATTTGACATAAGTATCTAATCGTGAAATTAAAAGAATTTCAGGGAAGAGTATTAATCGTAACAAAATGTATTGGTCTATTAGATTAGATACTGCATTATAGGCATATATGATAGCTTATAAGACAATGTTGGCCTCACTTTTGGTTGAGGTTTAGTTTTCTCCTCTTTAGTAGCCTAGGGTCTAGCCATAAGACTTTCCTGTTAACTATTCCTAGAAAACTAGAAAAGGGACCCTCACCATTAGAAACTCTAAAATCCTCTTTGCTCAACTTGAAGTTCCACATATTGATCCTAACCTCTAGCATTAGTAGGTGGGGTCAATATGCAGGCTCTCAAGGACAGTCCCCATAGGACTACTTGACCTTATGGCCGACCCTGGGTGTTTGTCCGGAGCTAGTTCACTCATATACACTCATTTCCACCTATATCCACTTGCACTCTAAACCCAGAATTGTTGACTTTGATCCCTTGATCTTTTGGGAGACTCATGTAGATGGTCCCTGAAACCCACTAGCTCTAGGCTAGGGTTTAGCTAAGACCAATACATAGAGGGCCCAAATGGGGATTTCATTGGTCCATATCTCATACATGATGGTTGACACCCCAATTCTAGGAAAACATCCAACTTGGCCTTTTGCCATCAAATCCACCCAAATTACCTAAATACCCTTGAAAACTTAAATTTGACCAAAACACCCAAATAATCTAAAATGCCCAATTTTGTTCAAAAATCAATTCAAATCTTTGAAAATACCCAAATTGCCCAAAACCACCCAAATTTGCCAAAATTACCAAAATACCCTTGGCACCCCAAACTTTCCCAAAACATCCAAAATCACTTCAAATGTCTCCAAAACCAATTTGGACCCTTCAATTAAACCCAATTTGACCAAAACCCCCAAATTACCTTTGAAGGCCCAATTTCCCCAAATTTACCTCAAATGTCCATCAATTTGGCCCCAATTCCTCTCAATTTCAATCTTAAACTCAAATTCGTCTTTCATTTGATCAATCCAAACTAAATTCTAGCCTAATTGACCCATGCTTTGAGCTTAATTTTGACCTAAATGAAAACCCCAATTTTTGCCCTATGACCTAATTTCACCTAATTGAACCTCCTATCGTACTCACTTTGCCCCAATTTGGATCTTAAACTCTTAATAACAATCCTGTACACCAATTTGAACCTTCAATGGGCCTTGGTTAACCCCCAATTTCACTCAATTTCAACCCAAGTCCAAAATCCCCAAATTTGTTTGATATTTGCTGTGTCTCCAAATCCCACCAAATTGAAAGCCTTAACTCCAAAATTTACATTCCATTACTTCATGAAAGATCCTAATAACATATTCCTTGACCATTTGGACCATTAAATTTAACCAAATTCCAAGCCTAGCTCAACCTAAACCCAATTCTAGTCCAAGATGCCCAAATTGACAAAAATCCTAAAATCCTTCAAATTGATCTTCCAATTGAACTCAAATTCACATCAATCATTCACCAAAAACATTCATGAAAATCATATACACATTTTTTATCAATCAATTAAGCTCAATATGATGGCTAACCTAACCCAAACCCAACTTCTAGCCATTTTGACCCAAATTGAACCCATACACAAAAATTGACTTAGCCATGCTTAAGCCACCAAATTTATGACACCACAGCCACCAAGTACACCCTATGGACCAAGCTAGAACCACCTAAACCAACAAAAGTGAGCTATGGACTAATGGTCCCTTGATTTAATGGATTTCACCCCATATTTGGCCTAAACTCAAATATCCTGGCCGTCATCACTTACCCTTAGGAGTTAACCATAATTAACCCTTCCCCTGGCTCACTTGACCACCTGACCACAACCCATGGCCCTTTCAGCCAGCCTAGTAGCCAAAAAATGCCAAAATTGAGAGCCCCCACCCCAAAATCAAACCCCATTTCAAACTTAGAGGCCAGCTCATCCTAATGGCTCTTTAGAGCTCTTCAGCCCTCCACCTAAGAACCATTTTCCACCCATCCATTTGCCATGAGCTCCACCTCAAGATCCTCTATTTAATCATCCTCTCCATGGCCAAAGAAGAAGAGTGCTTGGAATCTTAAAGAAATTCTGCGAAAATCTCACAAGAGCTTCCCTAAACCATTACAAGTGCAATCCTCTTGCTCTCAGCTACTGATAACCACCCCTTAGAGCCAATTTCTCCACTGAAATTTGCTCTAAAATAAGGACATATTCCTCCACTCCACCGCAATGCACCAAACTTCAATTAATTGTGCACTCACCATCCCCACAGTGAAAAACTTTGATTCCGCACAAAAGTCCTTTCTGAAATAGCCTTTGCATAGCTCTAGAACAAAACATGAAATTGAGTTTGGTCGAA
Source organism: Phalaenopsis equestris (assembly GCF_001263595.1). NCBI lineage: Eukaryota > Viridiplantae > Streptophyta > Magnoliopsida > Asparagales > Orchidaceae > Phalaenopsis > Phalaenopsis equestris. Next base: position 54,314,959 of record NW_018164444.1, on the reverse strand, counting down.
ATCATACCTGGACAATTCACCAAGGCTAGAGACTTCATCCGAAGGCTCGTTGGGTCCAATCGAAGCTACAATAGCCATTTGATTGAGGCCTCCCCTCTCAGACAAAGGTATTGAGCTCTATCCCTAGCTCGAGCTTATTTTGATTCATTATACGTATTTACTATATTTCATATTATATATACCATATGGATAGGTTCATCTTGAGTAGATGAAGGTTTAGAAACAAATCCCATGTGATTTGGTTGAGTCTAGCTCGAGATCTTAAGATTTTAAGTTGAACAATTTACGAGTTAAGTAATTTGGGGACGATGAACGAATGCCGTTCGATCACACGTTTATTCTATAGACAAATGAGATCATTTCAGACCAACTCTTGGTGCGAAAAGCAGGGCTGACGAGGCGGCTATGTGGCTGACGACACCAAATGGTGGAGCGCCACGCGGAGACTTCGAAGCGAATGAGGATGAGTTGGCGCCGCGTGGATAAGTAGAAAAATATGGATTTTCTGAATTATTTTAAATGCCTAAACTTCAAAAAATCCATATCTTTCTCTAAAAAAATCATAAAAATAAAAAAAAATCATAAAAATTAAATAAAAATGCCCTCTTACTCAGTGAATAGAGGAGAATAATGTGGACTAGAAATAAAAATTATTTTCTTATTCCCTAATTTTTAATGAATTAAATACCCTCTGGAGTTTTTTAATTCATTGTGATCAAACATTGTTCACCATAGCTTGAAATTTTGAGGGCTAATTCCTCATGATAGAGGCTATGTCCTCTAATTTTTCCATGGTAAGAGGCCATCTCTATACTTCTAACCCTAATTTTCAAGCTAAGGTAACTATTTTTCCTATTTTAATTATATAAATCAAAATATCACTTAAAAAATTATGGGAATAGTTTTAGTACGTTTCTTATGGTCAGAGAATTCTAGGAAAAATATCATGATGCCTTGAATCATCTTGTAAATTTCTATATTTAATTAAATGTAAATATGTTGTGTTATTTTTTGTAAATTATATACTTATCAAAAGTTGACAAAATCAATCCCATATTATTCATAAAAATCATATTTATCAACTGTAAAAATTTGAAAATTTTTTCATTAAGTTCAAGTATTAAAGTTGATTTTCTAAGGAACCTTATATTTTTATACAAAAATAATTATATTAAATTAAAAACACATGAGAAAATTATGAAAAATGATTTTCTGAGTTCCTTGTAATAAAAAAAACACTTAGAAAAAGAAAAATCATTTTTTAGAAAATGCTTAATTTTTTAGCCTCGTTTTGAATTTAAAAATAATTAAAAATAATTAAAAATCCCAAAAATATTAAAATGTTTCAAAATATGCCTAATTGTCCTCTAATCACTTGGGACTCATTAAAATACTTTTCCTAATTTTCTTAAAGTTAAAAATAAATTTTAAAAGGCTTAAAAATGAATTTTCTGTATTCCCCCATTTAAATAATTATAATATTTAATTCAAAAAATCATGAAATTTTGTCGAAGTATTCCTCAGACCTAGGGAAACCTCTAACAATTTTCTCATAAATAAAAAAACATACTTGGAAAGTCAAATAAATTAATTCCTAAGAAACCCCATTTCTTAGGTTTAAATAAATAATTAAATTAAATTAAGTTTTAAAAGGTCCACATGTTCTCCTCTAACATTATAATTACCTTATGTATATGACACTCTAAACCCTTAAAGTCATTTGAGTTATGATTAATGAGTTATGAGATGAGGTGCCCTTAGGGTAAAATAGTCCTTTTAGACTTTGGTGCCTTAATCAAAATTCAGGATTAACCAAGGGAAAAATGGATAATTTTGATCTTACTAAACATGTTTGGATGATTGAAATACAATGGGTTTAAAAGGTAGAAACTCACTCACCACCCTTGTACAACATCAACAAAATCATAACCTCCTGATCTGCATGACTTGGAAATCAATTAAGATCAGGAGATTCTTAAGTGATGAGCTTAAGTTAGAAAGATGACAATTTACTTTTCTTAGGCTCAAAGTTGAGGATGATTTGACTATTTGATAAGAATGCATATCAATTAAATCAAAATCTTGATAATCATCATTACACCTATCATGATTGTTATGGGCTTAGTAGTGACATAGGCTTGACGTCTAAACTCAGTTGATCCAATTTAGAAGATAACATGATTGGCGGTTAACATCTTTAAACACTACAGGCTAGACCTCAATTACATGCACCACAATCTTAAATGACTTAAAACTTGCCTTAGGGGCACCCACTCACATAACCTTTAAATGAAACTTCAATTGATTAATTGAGTATCATATTCTTGGGATAATTAAATTGTCAGCTTTCGCTGAGCAACGGGTTAGTAACACCTCGACCTCAGATGGTTAATAGAACAATATGATACGTCCAAAATGAACTCAAAAAATTTCAAGAGATCTTCAAAAGGGTCCAGGGTCATGCGCCAAGCTTTTTGAAATCTGTTGGACATTCTGAATAACACATTGGACCTATCATATTTTATTCTAAAATCATCTACTAGGATCTATTGAGATTGAACAAAATCATAACATGGGGTGTGATAGCTAAACCTTCATCTAATCTTTCAACTTATATACATATCTTGCAAGTACTGACCTTTCAGGTGGTGGAACGAGAAGAATTTACTGGTACAATTTTAAATTAATGCATTTACCTTTCTGTATTTCTTGTCTCGAGCTTGCATGTTAAACAACGATGTCACCCTTTATGAAAATCAAAACTGCTAGGATAGCTATAAAACCAAAACCAAAACTAAAATTCAATCAAGATAAAATTTACAGCTACAAAAATCAAAATATAAGACAACTCAAAATTTAATCACAAACATCACAAAACAATAATTGCAACTAAATTAAGACGTCTCTATCGAATGATCGGGAATCCCTCGTGAGAAATTAACATAGGGTTGCTAACGAGACTTCCCATGGTCGAAATGAAAGTATGGAACTCATTAAGTTGAGTTTAGTAAATTCATTTTTACTTAGTGAATCAGATAGAAAATAATTGTGTTGGAATGAGGGAACTGTGTCGCTCTAATCAATTTTAACATACCTCATAATATTTAAATGATCATAACCATATGGAAGTTTGATTTGACATCATGACTTGGCACATTAGAAAACTTAAACTCGTCGCAACGAGGAGCTTGGAGCTAGCATTGTGGGCAGCAAGTCCATCTTCAACAATAAGAGGAGCTACAACAACATATGTTTCCTTTGAATTAAATAACCAAGCCATAGGACTTTGAGGTGGTTTGCTTATGCAACATAAATCCTCAACCTTTTCTTTAAGCCTTTGTATAATTCTACTGTACAATATAAGCCCTAACTCATTTAAGATTCCAAGGTTATCGTTTGATACGACCTAAATCCTCACATCTTCCAGGCTATTTGTGTGATCTTTTCATGCGAATGTAAGTCTTAATTAATAAAACTGACAAGATGAAACATTTAATATTTCTCTCCAAAAATAAAACCAAAAATTAGGATGGCTTGGGAAGCCACCGAGGTTCCCCTCCGGACATATGACATCCCTAGTTTTTCCTCCCTTAGATTTTAAAACCAAAATGTTCCAAATTTGAGTCATTCCTCTTTCACACCTCTTTGTCCGATTTCATCAAAAAGTCCTATCCTTTTGAGCTCTTTGAAGATAATATTTCTTGATTTTTATTGAGAGTTTTCCTAGGTGACTTCGGTTATCTAAGATGTAATTAACTATAGGGGCTTGCCCTTTTAAGAAGCTTTTCCAAACCCAGCTTAATATAAACTCTATTTAATCTTTCATATTAAATAGGGCAACTTATCGGCAAGTAAAATAGTTTTTGCAGACCAAACATATGTCATACATTTCTTAGTTTATTTGATTGAGCCTATTGACCTCACTTTTGGTTGAGGTTTAGTTTTCCTCTTTAGTAACCTAGGATCTAGCCATAGGTCTTCTCTATTGACTATTCCTAGAAAACTAGAAAAGAAACTCTCACCATTAGAAATTACAAACTTCTCTTTACTCAACTTGAAGCTCTACATATTGGTCCTAACCTCTAGCACTTAGTAGGTGAGGTCATTAGTTCCCATAGGACTGCTTGCCCTTAGGGTTAACTCTGGGTGTTGGTCTAGAGCTAAGGTACTCACCTCACTCACAATCACTAACAAGTACAAACTCAAAATTTCTTGACTTTGATGCCTTAATCCTTTGGGAGACTCATGTAGATGGTCCTCTAAACCCATTGGCCCTAGGCTAGGGTTTAGCTAAAGACAAGTACATAGAGGACCCAAATGGGGTTCCCATTGGTCCATAGCTCATTTATGATGGTTGCCACCCCAATTCTACCAAAAAAACTCAACTTGGCCTTTTGCCCCAAAATTTACCAAAAATTACCTAAGTACCCTTGAAATCCTAAATTTGGCAAAAATTCCCAAATTTACCCAAAATACCCAAATTTGTTTAAAAATTTATCCAAAATACCCAAATTTGTCCAAAAATCATTTGAAACTACCCAAATTGCCCAAAACATCCCAAAAATACAAGAATATCAAAATTACCTAAAATCACCCAAAAAAATTTCCAAATTACCAAAATGTCCCTCTTTAGCCCAAAATTCCAAAAATTCCAAAAAATCCGAAAAATTTCTAAAACCTTCCAAATATTCCCAATTTCATTTTACTCAGCTAACACATGACCCAATTTGACCAATTTGACAATTTTGACCAAAACCCCCAAATTGCCTTTAAAGGCCCAAATTTCCCCAAATTTACCTCAAATGACTATCAATTTGGGCCCAATCTCCCCTAATTTCAATTCTAAAGTCAAATTCACCTTTCATATGACCAATATAAACCAAATACAAGCTCAACTGGCCCATGCTTTGAGCCAAGTTTAGATCCAAGTCAAACCCCCAATTTTGGCCCTATGACTTGGTTAGGCCAAATTGAATTCCATGGCCTACTCCATTGGTTACAATTTGCATTCTAAAATCTTTATAACACTCATAAAAATCAAATTTAACCTTCAATTGGGCTTGGTGAAGCCTCAATTTTATTTTATTTCAACTCAAATCCAAAAATCCCTAATTTTGCCCTAAAGTGGCCAAACCTCAAAATTCCACCAAATTGATTGCCTTAACCCTAAAATTGGCACCCAATTCATGTTGAAAACTCTTCATCACATTCCTATTGACCATTATCAACATCAACAATAAATTTGGACTTAGCCTAAGCCTAGCCCAATCTAGACCCAAGTCTAGTCCAACATGCCGAAATTGACCAAAATCCCAAAATCCTTCAAATTAGGCCCCCAATTGAACTAAAAATCATTTTAAGTATTCACCAAAAATCTTCATGACAATCATATACAAAATATTGATCAATTAATTTGGCTCAAGGTCATGGCTAGCCTAGCCAAAACCCAAGCTTTGTCCAAATTGACCAACATGGACCCCTTCACTAAAATTTCACCTAGCCATGTCAAATTGGCCAACCAAAGATCACCACAACCACTAAGCCTTTCCTTTGGACCAAGATAAATAGTACTAAACCTACCAAACCAAGCTATGGACTAATGGATCCCCAAATTAAGGGATCCATGCCCATTTTTGGGTCTTAAGACAAATATCCTCACCATTATGACTAACCCTTGGGGGTAAGTGATAATTGAGCCTCCCCTTCGCTCACCTGACCCCTTGGCCAGTTCCTTTGTGCTTTCCAGCCAGTCTAGTCATCGAAAAATTGCCAAACCAGGAGCCACCCCCGTGGAATCAAACCCAATTCAAACCTTGAGGCCACCTCATCAAATTTAGGTTTAGTGCCTCTCTACTCTCCACATAGACAACACGTTGCACCCTTCAATTGACCCACAGAGCCACCATTGGCCATTTTTATAAAAGCTCACCTACATGGCCAAGGAGAGAGGTGCTAAAATTTTCTCAAAGAGACCCCTCTAAATTGCTCCTAGATCTCTTTTAAGACCTCCTCAGTGCAACCCAACCACTACATTGCCCTAAATCCCCTTGCCAGAGTTAAATTTTTGAGCTCAAAACCTTGTCGGAGACAGGACAAAGCTCTCCACATCTCTACACTCCACCAAATCTCTAGCTCTCCACATCTCTACACTCCACCAAAATCAAATTAATCTTACCCACACTTTCACCGTAGTGAAAAAAGACAAAGCCCCATCAAACTCCCCTCATACAGAGCCCCTAACATAGCTCTGGACCAACACTTGGAAATCAAGCTTAGTCGAATTCATACCTAGAACTTTCACCATAGGAAGGGGCTCAATTCCTAGCCTCCTTGGACCTCCAAGAACATGCCGAGCACCTCTGATTAAACCTTACCTTCTCAGAGCAAAGGTATTGAACTTCCCCTCTTCTCGAGCCTATTTTGATTCTCCATTTGATTAGGGTTGGTTTCATGGCATGTTTACCATATAAATATATTTGTCACACTTTGATGAGTCAATAGGATCAAACCCGAGTTCATTTGGTGGAGAAATGAGTGAGATCTTAGGGTTTTAGTGTTAATGGTCATGGGTTAGCCTATTTGGGGACGATGTCGGGGAGCTGTCCGATAGCTCGTTTATCTCATCAACGGATGAGATCTAGCAGATGAACTCTCGGTGCGTAAACCGTGGGATGCATGGATGTCGAGTCGGATGGCGGTGCCGAACCAAAAGATGACACATGGAGCTTCGGAGACGCCTAGGATGAGGTGGTGCCGCATTTTAAAATAGAAAAATAGGGGTTTTCTGATTTAAATAAATAGCCTTAACTTCAAAAATTCACATCTTGGTATAGAAAAATCACAAAAATAAAGGAAAAATCCCTTCTTGCTTAGTGAATAGAGTAGAATAATGTGGAAATGTTTTGAAGTTCATTTCATGCATATTTTATTTTTAGTTAATTAAATACTCTTTTTAGTCTTTCAACTCTCCATGCATGTAGACATTTCACCATGGATTGATATTTTGGCATGTTGTTGCCTCTATTATGGGGGACATTCTCTGATTTTTCCAAAGTTAGAAGAGGCTTTTAGACATAAATCCATATTTATCAATTTTATGTCTATTATTTGCATAAGTTAACCATAATAATTAGCATTTTGCTTAGAGAAATCCATGAAAATTTAGGAAGGTTTGTTGTGACCAGAGGACCCTTTGGAAATTTTTTCATGAGCTAAGTCATTAAGAATACACATAATTTGCACAAAACCCTAAAACAAAAATTAATTTCGGAAACATAAACATCTAAATGACTTGACTTTAACTCTCAACTAAAATTTGAAGTTCAGAGAACTCCCTGTAAAATTTTTAAAATATTTGGAACAAATTTGATAACTCAAATTGATTTTCTAAGTTAAATGACATACTTGACACAAAAATGATTTTTAGTAATTAAAATATAACTAATAAAAACCATATGAATTGGTTTTGGGAGTTTTCTGTGATTAGAGAATATTTTTAAAAATAAAATGGTAATTAAAATAAAAGCTTCTTTTTTGGCCTATTTTTAATATTTAAATAATTAAAAAATTATAAAATTCACAATAAGATAATAAAATTCATGAAAATGTTCTAAATTATTTCCTAAGAAATTAAGAACAATTGAAATATTTTTCCTAATTTTCTAAGTGAAGATATTGAATTTTGAAGCTTAAAATAATTTTTAAAGGCTAAAAATGGATTTTCACTAAAATAATTCTAACAATTCAAAGAAAAATAATAAAAATGTGAAATTTGTTTTTATGGTTTCCTTGATCTCAGAAATATATATTAAAATTATAAAACTTAATTTTTCATATTTAAAATATCTTATAGTTAATAATGCTCCAGAACTTAACATAATTCTTAAAATTCAAATATTGCTCAAAAAATCATGAAATTTGGTCCCAATGATTCACTGGTCTAAGTCTACCTCCACCAAAAATTTCAAGGGATTAGGCTTTACCTTGGTCAAGTTATGGAATTTTCTTTTAAAAATCCTATTTTTGCATATAAATAAATATATAAATTAAATTAAAATTTGAAAAATCATTTTTTCTCCTCTGATGTTTTAATTGACCCATGGGTGAGGTGAGATACAAATTCTAAAGTCATTTGAATTAAATTTGATGAATTTTGAAGTATTAGAGCCTTAGGGAAATGATGTAATTCTGAAAATTTGGCCTTAATTAAGCTTTAAGCTTAATTCAAGAAGGGGAAATGGGCAACCTTTGATATTGATTAACACATTTGGAGGATTGAAACATAAAGGATTAATTAGTAGAAACCAATCTCACTTTTATTAATTAAAGGATAAATTTGTAATTTCCTTAAATTATTAAATTTGGAAGTCTAGTCAACCAAATGATCCTGGACTTAGGGGCATGATTTTGGGTGTTGATAACTCACCAATTTAATATTCCTATTTGAGGTTCAAATGACTTTAAAAAATGAATCATCATCACTTAAAATTCAATCTCTTCTAAAATATAACTAAGACATCTATCAAAAGTCTAAAGGGCTTAATAGTGACCTAAGCTAAATCAAATTTTATTAAATGAGGATTAGAGAAGTGAATAAAAATTGAACACCTTTAAAAACACTACAAGCCCAAATAAAAAAGTTGGCCAATTAACTTGCCCCCATAAGGGTGTTTATCCACATAATTCTCAAATTAAATTATAGTGATAATTACCCTACTCTTAGGAATAATTGAAACATCAATGTTCATTGAGTATTAAAGGTATTTATAGGATGGGTTATTAAGCAAAATAATAAAGTTTTTAAGAAACATAATAAGTTTAAGAAGTGCTTGAAACTTTTCACCAGGCAGTGAGAGGGAAGCATGGACCTGCTTCTTTCTCCAGATATATTGGATGCCTTGGAGGTCTACTAAACTTAATATGTTTTGCTTAACAAAAATCATCCTTAATCAAATTAATAGGGACCCACCAAGATTTGACCTAGGGTTGGGTAGGTCACTAAAACCTTATTTTTTCGCTTTATGTAAAGTGCTCTCACATGAATTCTGAGTTTCAGGTGGTGGAACGAGAAGACTCGCCATGGAAGCTTTTTATAGTTTATAGTGTCGTCTTTCTTGCACTTTCATACTGTACTTTTTATGCTTACAAAGCTTGCATGCTAAACAAAAACGTCACCCTGCATAAAAACTAAAACTCTTAGGATAGCCACAAAACCAAAACCAGGACTAAAACTAAAATCAACCAAGATAAAATTTACCGCCACAACATTAAAAATATAAAACAACTCAAAATTAACTCAAAGTTTAATCATAAACATCATAAAAACCACAATTGCAACTAAATTAAGATGCCTCTATCGGATGATGGAAAATCCATTGGAGGAGGAAACCTACGGTTGCTAACGAGGCTTCCCACAGTTTAAATGAAATTATGGAACTGATTAAGTTGAGTTTAGTAAATTCATTTGAACTAAGTGAATCCAAAAGAAAATAGTGGTACCAGAACGAGGGAACCGTAGGATCCAAACCGATGTTTCTCTAATCAACTTTAACATCCCCTAAAAAATTTAAAGAACTACAACCGTAGGGCCACCAGATTTGTCATCATAACTTGACACCCTAGAAAACTCAAACTCATCACGGTAAGGATTTTTGAGCTAGCATGGTGGGCAGCACGACCATCTTCAACAGCAAAACATGTCTTCTCTAGCTAAACCATTTCCTTCCTTAGAATTAAATAACAAGCTATAGGATTTTGAGGTTGTCTGCCTAGTGCAACATAAATCCTCAACTCATCTTTAGGCCTTTGTACAACTCCATTGTACAATCTAAGCCCTAACTCGTCTTAGGATTTCGAGGTTATCGTTCGTCACGACCTAAATCCTCACATCTTCCGGGCTATTTATGTGATCGTTTCACACAAATGTAAGCCGTAACAAATAAGCAGGATGAAACACCTAAATACTTCTCCTCAAAATAGAAGCCAAACAATAGGATATACTGGGAAGTCACCGAGGTTTTCCTATAAATCTATGACATCCCGTAGATCTTCCTTCTTTGGACTCTACAATAAATGTTCCAAATTTGAACCATTTCATTTTCACACCTTTTTGTTCGATCTCATTGAAAAGTCTCATTCTTTTGAAATCCTTAAAGAGAATACTTTCTGATTTTTATCGAGATTTTTCTTAGATGACTTCGGTCATTTAGGATGTAGCTATATGGGCTTGCTCTTATAGGGAGCTTGTCCGAATCCAGCTTAATATAAACCCTATTTAATTCTTCATATTAAATAGGAAAATTTTTTGGCAAATAAAACGGTTTCATAGACCAAACGAACGTCATATTATTCTCAATTTATTTGATCGAGCCTCATCCTCAAGTCTTATGTTTATCCTTCTAGACAGATACAGGATTTAAGGTACAACACTCTGTCATTTAAACTATGAAAAATATAGGGTTAATTTGATTTCATATTTTTCTAAACATTAAATATCCTTCCGAAGCGGCTGACGGGATTTTGATTCCGGTGATCGATAGGTTCTTACGGGCAACTCCTCTAACCAAAGTAGTGCCGACAGCTTCTTACGAGCAACTCCTCCAACCAAAATAGTGTCGACAGCTTCTGGCGACTCTGCTGGGGACAAGCTTTTCTCTCCATTTAAATAAGGAAATATTATCTTCACACATCGGTAATGTGTCCATGTCCCTCTTGGACCAAATTATTCTTCTTCCGTTGACATACTTTAACCATTTCTATCTTCGGAAAGTACAACCAACTCTTTGGACTTCAGACTGTTTGTTCAATCACCTGTGAACAGAGGGGTTCAGGAGGCCATTAAGGACTTTTTTAATCTTCATTTAGGGTCGGAACCCCAATAGGTGTGCTGGTTGACTTATTCCACTTGGGCATTGTGTGTTGCTAAAAAGGCCCCGCACTGGGTCCTAAAACAATTCACTTCCCCCTTTCAACTTTAAATTGCTATTTTGAAAATTAAATTAAATTATGTTGTGTTGTGCATGCTTCAAAACTAATTAAAATTTTCTAAATTAAAATTACCTTTTTACTAAAAAATTTAAAATCCCCACAAATTAAGACTTACCCGGTCTACAGATTGATCTCTATTAATTTTCAGCGCTTGCACTAAGATTACAAAGTTTTAGCCATATAACCAACCCTAGAGCTTTATATTTTAAAGCTGCTGTGATGGCCTACCCAATGCTGACTTTTTCTTGCAACTTGCTGATAAGCCATGAATCCCGCAATGTCACTCCTACCATTAAGTTTGGAGTTGGATTTGAAGACCTTGAGGTTATCCTCAGGAAAGCCCCATTCGTCATTATTCATCGTAATGAAAGTCACCGCTCTAGAAGTTCAGGAGTTGTCTGATGAATTCAACCAAAGCTGTCTTCAGGAATTCTCTTCTTATAAGAAGGTTAAGACTACTGCTGCCGCCCCGACACCTACCAAGCCTGTTGTCCCCGCTGTTGCTAAGGGGAAAGAAGTAATGATCATTGAAATTCTAACTGAGGGATTAGTTGTCCCACCATCAGTATTCAAAATCGGATCAAGTTCAAGAACTCTACCACTAACCTGAACTCAAAGGAGAAACCACGGTAGGAGAGTTTGGAGGGCCATTAAAGCTCAGGCTCCTGAGGAGATACCAGTTAAGGGAGATCCTCACCAGGATGAGTCAAAATTTTTGGAAACCTATCCACTTCTGCGGGGAAGTAGATTCCATCCTTTAATGGATACCGATGGATACAAGAGTATCTAGCAAATCACCATTGCATTACTATTGATTCATGGACAAGGTGAGGAGAGGAAGAAGCCTGCTTCTATCACCCGAGTCAGTTCAGTTTTTCAGAGGCTAACTGCCGAAGAGGGTTGCTCAGTTAATGAATTACTTAAATAAGTGGGGCATGCAATTTCTCCTCATATGAAGAAAGAAATTTCAAAAGACGTCAAATCCGCAAACGATATTGAAAGTCAACTAAAGATTTTCCTACTCGCATCCCAGTCTGGTTTTGCTTGGGAAGCAGAGTTGATACCGCCATAGTTACCACCAAATCTACCACTACTAGGACCACAGGTCGTCGACCAGTTAAGTCAAGACTGGGTCTGAGAATCCTACCGACCACCCACTTCAAAGACATTCATAAAGTATCAATGGAAAAGATGAGGAAACTGCCCGGTATTGTAGCCGGTTTGCACCATGGGCCCGCATACTTCCCTTCGACATACTGATGTTTATGTTTAGACACTTCGTCTCAAGACATCACCGTCAAAAAAGAAGGTGTGGATACCCGAGGTCGTTGTACCGATACAGTCCAGTGAGCCCACAGAGCAAGATCATGCATTAAAGAAAGGGTCCGAAGTATCTGACTTTGTTGCAGCAATTGCCAGGTAGATGGAAGAGCAAGAGGAGGAGGTCTAGCAGGGTCCTCCAGATCTTAAGGCAATTCAAGAATCAATAATTGAAGAAAAATTTGAAAAGCTCATGTTGACCTCACTTTTGGTTGAGGTCTAGAAAACTTCTTTAGTAGCCTAGGTCTAGCCATAGGACTTTCCTATTGACTAGTCTTAGAAAACTAGAAGAGGCACCCCACTATTAGAAATTCAAAACTCTTCTTTTTATTCAACTTGAAATTCCACATATTGATCTTAACCTCTAGCATTTAGTAGGTAAGATCATTATAAGAGAATTTAAGAAGAATCC
>NW_018164444.1:54266560-54295807 GCF_001263595.1 Phalaenopsis equestris | reverse complement strand
TTTTTTTCAAAACTAAATTTTTTAAAACGTCCTTCCGAAGCAGGCAACGGGATTTCAATTCCGATGGCCGACAGCTTCTTACGGGCAAACCCCACACCAAAAAATAGTGTCGACAGCTCAGAGTCGATATTTTTGAGTTGGTGGAATACGGAGTTTTCATCAATAACGATGATGAAGATTTTGACTATAATGATTACCTCAAAAAAGATTTCGTGGATGTCCATGTCATTGAAACCAGGGCCGCTGCATCTGCGCACAACGCTTAACCTCTCATTAAAGAGAATGTCGTAGATGAACTGCATAGGGCTATCCTCCTAAGGGATGAGTAAGTCAGCCAACTGGAGAAAAGAATAGAAGATATGGCCGCATCCATGACCTCCATGGCCACAATTCAAGGAAAGTCTCAACCCCCACAGTTAGCATCTCCATAGGTCAACCAACCAGAGATAATATACATTATAGATGAAAGAAGAGAAGTTGCCTCAGCCAACAGAGGTGAGCAACCAAAGAAGGATTCTCCATCGGGCGCCATGCCGGAGAAGGAATTTAAACAAATGGTCGAGCAGGTTCGAGAAGCCTTAACCCAATCTAAGGGTGGAGCATTGATTTTAATGGGTAGACCCTATCTAGAGAAATTCGATGTCGTACCCTTCCATAAGGGTTTCGTGTCCCTAAAATTCAAGATATTTGATGGGACTAGAAATCCCAGACAACAAATAGCACACTTCAGAGCCAGTTGTGGCAACACAAGAAATAATGAAGCTGTACTCATCCAACAGTTCATCAGCAGCTTGTCAAGGATCGCCTTTGATTGGTATGCCGATTTACTCAACAGATCAGTGAAGACCTTTAACGAGCTGGAACAACTATTTGTGAAAAGATTTACCGGAGTGCAACATCATGTGTCTATAGGAGAGCTCATGATGGAAAAGCAAAAGACCCATGAGACTTTGGTGGATGATCCCAGGATACTGCTAATATGCACAACACAATAATAATTCAGATTATATTTCACTTATATTTCCTTTGCAAAAAAACCAAAAACTTGATTCTGAAGAAAAATAAGAATTTAACTCTTAATTTATATATATTGGGATACTGCGAAAGTATACGTATCGTTATTAAGTAATATAGGACTTTTTTATTGAGACCTTAATATCAAACCCATAGGGAGAATACACAATATGCACTATTGAACAACAAACTTTCTATTTTTAATAAAAAGATAATTATCTAAACTAAAGATGATTTTTGTAGTAATGAAAATTTAAATATTTTTGGTATTTTCAATATTTTGATAGGACAATAACAATTTAAAAAGATAACTAGAGTTTTTATAGAAGAAAAGTACTAAATATAAAAATATATTTCTTCTTGTTATGAATCAGTAATAAGTATAGGAAATCTGTTGTGGAGGTATGCAAATTGTGTTGTGCCAAATATGAGCAATAATATTCTTTACCCTTACTAGAGATGCTATAAACATCCTTCAATGAATATTTCCCTATTTATTTGCACTCAATCATATGAACTACATTCTCATTCATACAACCTCATGTGATTCTTTCCAATTGTTGACTGAGACAATACCAGCCCGGTTCTTATATGTTCTCACAACAAATTTTAACATCTGAATTGACCAAATCAAGAAGTAAATGAAGTGCATGGATTTAAATCAGCACAACTTCTTTCATCATTGAAGATCAATACATTCCACAACTTCCGTCCAAAACATAATTAATTATCATTTTAAGAAGGAAGATGAAGAAAACTACTCAGAATTTGTGGAGAAAATAAAACCACTCTTTTGTTTAAAAGAAGAAATTATTGTCAAACCAACAATAAGTCTCAATTAAAACAAAATTAGTCTCAAAACAAAAAGATAAAAACTTAGTCCTCCACCAAACTCTTGAAGTACCTATGATTCTCTTCTCTTTACAATCACTCAAAATAAAATAACAAAAATAATAAATAAAAGTAAAAGTGGTTCCTAAAAATTTCTCCTAACTAACTCCCCAAATGAGAACTTTCAAAACTTTCCAATACTTTGAGGACTCTTTTCTAAGTCCTCTCTTCTTTCTTTTATAATTTTCTAAAAGGTGCCTTGGTTTCTCTTCAATATATGTCTAAATTTAATGTATTTCCCTAAGAGATGCATCCTTTTGTGATAATTTTTGTCCATAGTGGTTATAACCACGTATTAAGCCAATAGGTGTCTCAAAAAGTGACTCAAAAACCTCCTCAAAATTTATAGAAACCGAATTTAATCATCCAATAACTGCCTCTGGCGCTTAAGAGCGGGGCCTCTGTTGCTTAGGCACAGCCTTCTCTGTTTAACTGACACTTAAGCACTGGATCTAGCGCTTAAGCGCCAAAACTCTTTTGCACATTTTTCAACTTTTTGCTCCAAATTTGATCCTTTTTCACTCCTTTAAGCATTTTTCACCCTTTTTACTTGTATCTACAAGAAAAACACAAAATACCTTCCATTAAAATACAATATATCAAAAATAGATATAAAATGTGTCTAAAAACATTATATATTTTAGGTGTATCAGTGGACTATATTTTGAGGTGAAGAAACCTTAGAATGAAATGTGAACCTCAACTACAGAAACATAATGCAGTTGAGATTTTACTCAAAATCATTCATGGGCCAGTAGCTTTCATGCTCAAGGGACTCACCATCAAATCCTTCGAGAAGCTACTCAGTAAAGCCAGCAGTCTTCAAGAAGAAATCAAACATATGGATTCACATGAAAAGTCCAAGGCAACTAGAGTATTTGAAAAGAAATCGGGAACAGTAGCAACTATCGATAAAGAAAAATAGTTGATGAAGATATATACAGAAAATCCTCGTCAATCTTCATGACAGCGAGCTCAGAAACATAATAGCCAGTCCAACCAACGACCGCCTTAAGAAGAATCACCTCAAACAGGGAATACGATAATATCTCTGGCAGAATTACAGAAAATGGTGTATTCGTTCAAAGGTGAAGCAGTATCCAAGATGTTTAGAAGTGTGATTAAAAAGTCTGAATTCAGATTATCGGAACCAAAGAAACCCAAAGAGGTTGAAAAAAATGATCAACCAAATTATTGCCCGTACCACAGATTGCTCGGACATACTACAGAAGAATGTTCCATCTTTAAGGATTGGCTCGAGAAGAATCTTAAAGAAGGGAATATAATGATTCCAAAGGAATATTTGAAAGAACCTAAAAAAGGTTCTATAAATAAGATTTCGGCCGAGCCAATCTCTATGATTGATCCATATACTGGAGAAGATGGATTAAGTACGACTTGGGACGAGCACAAGAGGGTCCTAAACCAAATACGGGATTCATCAAAGCAATCTTCCACATACACTGGAAAAGATGACTAGAATGATGTTTGGAGCAAATCATCTAAGAAAATATTAAACCAAATCCAGAATGCGTCACAACAAACTTCCCTTCAGAGTCTTCAGCTTGTCAAGCCTGAGATGAAGATTTCACCACAAGATCCGTCATCATCAAAGACAAAGAAAAAGAAGAACACTACCACAAAGATTGATAGCATGAGGGGTAGGATAGGGGCTACCTCTACTAGATTGGTTGTCTCAAATTTAGGGAAGAAAATCCTTGAACCCCTGACTTTATATGATTATCTTTTTGCCCCTCTGGGGTCTTATGAATATTATAATTGTGATTTTGGATACGTTTTAACTATTTCTAGTAATGACATAATCCATTTTGACCAATCTAGCTCCAGTCTTGATTCCCAAAATGATCCTCAAATCGTACTTGAGTCCAATGAACTCGCTAATAAGACTAAAGAAGACATCAACGATACCAGCTACGACAACACCGGGAATGAGGAACCATTCCTCGAGCGCTAAGGTGCACCGTTTGCCATCAACATAAATCTTTCTGATAAAGATGAAACACTGGAAGATTCAATAATGATACCTCAAGAAGAAAAAATTACAGAAGTAAACTTAAAGAGCAGAAAAGTATTACCCCTGAGAATAGCTCCAGTGGATAAAAGAAAATAGATAATAACTCGAGAAGAACCACCTTCACCAGTGGAAGAACCACGCAACAAAGAGAAAATTGTAGGACCATATAAAGGGGATTACAACGTGCTAGCTCATCTTAGAAGATATCGGCTAGATTAAGCATCTACCTCTGATACTGTCAAAGTAGATGAGAGAAGCTCTGCTTACAACCTTGCTTGACTCACTGATTTGCTTAGCCCAATTGACCAGCACATCCTCCGATGAAGTTTGTTCGTTGAAAGAACAACCTGGGATAACCTTCACAGATGAAGATTTGCTACTTGGTACCACCAACCACAACTGACCACTCCACATCTCCGTTAACATTGACAGATTTGTGTTGTCTAGAGTTCTAGTAGATCCTGGAGCATCTCTCAACTTGATCATTCTACGGACATTGGTCAATTTGGAAATTGAAGCTTAAGAGCTTATGGGAGATAAAATGATGTTAAAAGGATTCAACCAAAAGGGAGAGAGAGCCATTGGATCCATTACATTGCTTATGAAGGTTGGAGAACTAGCAACGACCGCCAAGTTTCATATCATCGATGTCGAGTCCTCTTTCAATGCTCTACTGAGTTGATCATAGATTCATGAACACAATATGTTTCTGTCATCCCTACACTAATGCATTATGTACTATAAAGAAGTACAAAAACATTGCATCAAGGGAGATTTACAACCATTTTTAGTTCATGAAGTTGGCATTCATGAAGATGCCGCCTACTATGCACCTCCAAAGAAAACTGTATTCTCTCATGAAATTATGACCAATAAAAGTGAAGAATCAGAAAAATCACAAAGAGAAAGCCATTCAACTCTGCTTCAAAGATCTTTCACCACTCCTTTACAACAAGTTGATGGAGGTTCTTTTAGTACGCACATTCGAGGTCGAGGCTGGGGAAGTGGACATGGAAGAATCAACTTAATTGTTGAACAGAATAGGCATACCACCTACATTGGTGATGAAGACAGTTCCAAAGATAAAATAATGATGACAAAATAGAAAAAAAAAATAAAAACAAGATATCCTTATAAGATACAGAGAAAGGTGATTATAAGATGATGTATGATCGGATAAACCACTATGTGAATGCTATGACCCTTACTCCGATCCTCACTCAAAAGGTCAAGAGTTTAGAGGTCAAGGAAGTTTGTAGTGTTGGTTCAAAGCCAATCTTATCGTGCTTCTACCTCTACTAATATTAAAAATCATGTAAATTTGGATGATGATCCTAATGAAATAATAGAATTATCTTTTGGTTACTTTTCACCTTATGTACAAAAGATAATTCAACGGGTCTTAGATTTGAACAATTATGGAATGTTAAAAGTTGAACTCCCAACTCGAAAGAGGGTCTCAGATTTGGTACGGTCGGACCAGTCGATGATTCAAAATTTTATATGGTTGTTACTAGTGAATCAAAAGAGGATTGTCTCGATATAGAAGATGACTCTTTTGATCAGCTAATAAAAATGCTTTGCCAGAGTTTGAGGAGAAAATTAAATCAACGGTTGATGAGTTAAAGGTAATCAACCTTGGGGCTGAAAAATAACCCCGACCTACATTTATAAGTTCTCTACTCAATGATGAAGAATCTCTACAGTTGATCAAATTGTTAACTAAATTCAAAGGAAAGATTGCTTCGCATGGATTTATGATGAAATGTCAGGACTGTCTGCAGAAGTTGCAATTGATAAACTTGGGGTGGATAAGAATATAACCCTAATAAAATAAGCTCCAAGAATAATGCGCCTCAAAATAAAGCAGCAAGTCATCGTCGAGGTAAAGCAATTAATAGATGCTAACTTTATGTAAGAAGAGCAATACCCCATGTGGTTAGCTAACATTATACCTGTCAAGAAGAAAAATGGACAAATACGTATTTGTGTCGACTTCAGAGATCTAAACAAAGCATGTCCAAAAGACGAGTTTCCACTACCAATACCGGAAATGATGGTGGATATCGCTTCTACACATGAAATTTTCTCCTTCATGGACGGATCGTCGGGATACAACCAAATCAAAATGGTTCCCGAGGATGCAGCACTTAGGGCCTTCAAAACACCGATCAGGATTTTCTGCTACAGAGTGATGCCGTTTGGATTAAAGAACGCTGGAGCAACATACCAATGTGCAATGACGAAGATTTTTTATGACCTCATTCAAAATCAAGTGGAATGCTACATGGATGATTTGGTCATCAAAAGTAAATGAAGGATAGACCATTTGTACGATTTGAGGATCATGCTCGAAACGTTATGACAAAATGACCTTAAAATGAATCCCTTAAAGTGCGCTTTTGGTGTTACCTCTGGGAAGTTTCTAAGATTCGTTGTCCGTCATCGGGGAATTGAGATTGACCCAGATAAGATTAAAGCTATCTTGGAAATGTCTCCTCCTAAAACCCTGAAACAACTACGGTCCTTCTAGGGGAAGTTGGCATATCTGAGATGCTTTATTTCTAATATCTCAAGTAGGTGTCAACCATTCTCAACATTAATTAAAAAGGATGCCAAATTCATTTAGGAAGAGAAATGCTAGCGCGCATTTGAGGACATTAAAAAATACTTAATGACACCTCCTATTTTGGCAGCCCCTATCTCAGGAAAACCTTTGATACTTTATATCACGGCCGTAGATGACTCTCTTAGAGCCCTCTTAGCCCAAGTCAATGAGGAGGGTAAGGAAAAAAGCACTCTACTACTTGAGTCGTCATCTAATACCAACGGAAGTAAGGTATCCAATTATTGAGAAGCATTGTCTGGTGTTAATTTTCGCCACCCAAAAGCTTAGACATTACAAACTCTCTCACAGGATTACCCTAATTTCAAAAGTTAACCTGTTGTAATATTAGATGACTCGACCAACACTCTCTAGACATCTAGCAAGATGTTCAATGTTGTTATTGCAATTTGATATAACTTTTGTTCCCCTCAGTGCTATCAAGGGACAGATTCTAGCAAACTTTGTCGCTGCACACCCACTGTCAGCTCGGTCCCCTCTTAATAATGAACTAACAGATGAGTAGATACTACAAATGGAATTTTCTAGTGCACAATGCTGAGAAATTTACTTTGACGATGCTTCATCAGCTAGGAAAGACAAAGGATCAGGCAAAGTCATATCAAACAAAGTAGGGATCAGTTGACAAAGTAGGGATCAGTTGGATCTTTATCACGCCAGATAAGGGTATGTTGAGGTTCTGATACCACCTGACAGAGCCGTGCATCAACAATGAAGAAGAATATGTAGCTTTAATCACCGAATTGGAATTGACAATCTCAATGGATATAAAAGACATTTACATCTATGACGACTCATAGCTCATCATCCCGCAAGTCGCCAGACAATACAAGATCCTGAAACCAAGATTAACAGAATATCATTGATATAAAATAAGCTGTTGGAATAGATTCCCTATGTGACTTTCTACCGAATTCCTAGGGGAGATAACACCCATGCCGACGCTCTAGCAAAACTCGCTAAGGAATTGGCATGTCCCCCGGAGGATTCTATTGAATTGGAGGATTTCATTGAAATCACAGTACAAGGAAGACAAGTTTTGTCTCTAATAGACCTTGAAACTCTACACAAGCTCGGAAAAGAAGAAGAAACAATAAATGTAGTTGCTGATATCAATGAAGATTGGTGCAAGCCCAAGCCATTAATAGAATATTTGCATACCTGGAAGCTACCGGGGGACAAGTCTGAGGAACATCACATTACAAAAAGGGCTATGTTTTACGCCTTAGTAGGAGATGTCCTCTACAAAAGATCATTCGGCCAGATGTGGCTAAGATGTTTAAGCAAAGCTGAAGCACAAAAAATTGTCAAAGAAGTACATGCCAGATTTTGTGGCGCTCACCAGTTAGGGCCGAAGATGACAATGAAGATCAAAAGACTCAGATATTATTGGCCAACAATGATGTCCGATTGCATGGATACAACTAGAAGAAGTCACCAGTGCCAAGTGCATGGGGTGGTCTTGCACCAACCTCCGAAGGTGCTACACCCAACTGCTGCCTTGTAGTCATTCGAGTGTTGGGGCATGGACATAATAAATATTATAGATCCTACATCTTCTAGAGGACATAAGTTTATACTTGGTGCTACGGATTACTTCTCTAAATGGGCAAAGGTAGTACCGTTACGAGAGGTTACGACACAACACATCCTTCAGTTCTTCAAAAGCCAAGTCGTCCACCGACTCGTAGTACCGTGAAGAATAATTTCTGACAATGGGATAACTTTTAAAAGCACAAAAATCAAAAATTTCATCAAACGGAGTTGGATAGATTGGAGATCCTCTACAATTTACTATCCTAGAGCAAAAGGATTGGTTGAAGCCTTCAACAAGACACTAGTACAGATTTTGAAGAAAACACAGGACGAAAATAAAAGAGATTGGCACAACAAGTTATTAGAAGCCTTGTGGGCCTACCGTAGGACGTTCAAGACTCTCACTCAGTGTACACCCTACATGTTTGTGTATGGGTCTGAGGCCGTGCTATCGTTAGAAATTTAGACGTCGTCTCTTAGAGTCGCTGTTGCCAACCAACTCACAATAGAAGAAAGTGCAAAACTCAGACTTGAAGAACTAGAGAGTCTTGAAGGAAAATGACTTGAATCACAACAACACTTAGAACTTTACCAGGAAAAGATGGTACAAGCTCATGATAAATTGGTCCGCCCAAGGACATTTAAAGTTGGTGACCTCGTCCTTGTGCTCAAAAGACCTATTCTTCCACGCCGCAAGATAGGTGGAAAATTTGAGCCAACTTGGGAGGGACCATTTATTGTTGATAAGGTCTAGGCAGGAGGAGCCTACAAGTTAGTAGATTTCTAAGGTTAAAGACCCATGCTACTAATCAAAGGACAATACCTGAAAATAGACTACGCAACCTGACATTGCTTGCCATTGCTTAATTTGAAATTTTGAAATTTGGATTGTTTTGAGGTTATTTATGTGGTCAAATGTCTGTGATCGGGTCCAAAATTTTTGTAATAAGATTTACCTCAACATAATGAAAATTTTTGAAAATTACACACTTAAATTTTCTCTTTTTAAACCTAATATTCTACTAAATTAAATAAAATGCATACATGAATAAATGACTTCTTCACCAAAATGAACTAAAATTTCCTTTAATAAATACTTTGTTTTGCTCTTGTTCACGCTAAGTTTCAGCTTGCTGACATTATTTTCTATCATATACAGAGAATTTCATGCTAGAGGTTGATTTTTGCCTTTAAAGATGGCTGGAACCTCGCACTCAATGAGGAGATGGCACCGTTGGGTGACACCATAGACATTGACATGTAATTTAGTCAAGTCAACATGGATTATCAGAGGCTTCTAATGGATGTCGCCAGCCGACGGGAAAAAGAAGGGCTGCCCTCACTGCTAAGGTAGAACACCAAAGACAATTCATCACTTAAGGAAAAGAATGTGATAGCACAGTAAGGCCCGATGGAGGGAACCAGTCGCCTACCGTCCATGATAACTACATCAACTGGAGGCCTAGTCGCTGCCGATAATGGAAGGCTTCCAAATACGCCAGTTATGAAGAATTCAACGCAGAAATGCTAGCTAGCGAAAGCAAAGGACTTTCTTATGGGAAGAAAGAAGACGCCAAAAAGAGACAGAGAACTTGCTTACTCATATTCCTGAAGGGAACATTTATGATTCAGGCATGAGAGAGACCTCTTCCAGCCTACCTGCTACAGATGTTGAGTCAAGATTTGTTGCAGAGCTAGTAATACTACTAGCTTCAAATGTTGTGTGTATGGGTTGCTCTACCTGCAACGTCGAGATACCAGGACGAGTGTCAGCTAAAGGGGCATTCGTGGAGTGCTCGAACTGCAATGTCCTACACCTGCAGCACTACAACACGTTAGAAGAGTATGCTTCTATTTATGATGGGTCTCAGACTGCCGATTACCAGATGGATGAAGAGCCATATGTCCCTTCAGACAAAGAGTCATAAATTTCACTGCAGATAGAAACAACACCAACTTGGGTTCCCGCCACCGTTGAAATGAGGGAACAACCTCAATAGCCACCGATCATAAGTACGATAGAATACTACAGAATAAACAAAGTAAACAAAAGGAATTTTGA
The DNA here is from genome assembly GCF_001263595.1 of Phalaenopsis equestris. Lineage (NCBI taxonomy): Eukaryota > Viridiplantae > Streptophyta > Magnoliopsida > Asparagales > Orchidaceae > Phalaenopsis > Phalaenopsis equestris. The sequence goes on along the minus strand of NW_018164444.1, from coordinate 54,285,643 downwards.
ATTCTACAAAAAAGTGCAAGGGAGATTCATCAACATATTAGAGGGATTGGAATTATTCACCAAGGTCTTCTCAGAAAGTGATGAGCAAAGCATTCTCGACTGCATTTTTGACCTGAGAGATAGAGGTTGAGAAGGTTTGCTTATGGAAAGAACCTATTCTAAGCTAAGAAAATGTATGAGAGGAAAGGGGAAGATTACTATCCAGTGCGGCTGCTGCTACAACTTCACCAATGATAGATAAGGAACTCCTCCTGCGATTCTCAGACACGATCAAGTGAAGCAGATGAATGAAGTTTCTTTCAAAAATTTATTTGTTTGTTCAATTACCTTTTTGTGCAATAGATAAAAGCCATGGACCATGCGTTGTTTCGAGATTATAAAGAATAAACAACAAAATAACAAAACAACAAAAAGTTGATGATGATAAAATTTAAACAAAAGTAACAAACAAACAAACATTAAAATAACTCTTTTTTTGAAAAAAAAATCAATCAAATAAAATTAAATTTTTGAAAACATATTTTGAAAATTAAACATGATAAAAACAACAAGAAAAAAAATAAATCTGTTGAGTGGATTCTCTTGATTTTAAGGTCTCTTACTCTTTGCTCGTGGAGCACAACTATCTTTATCTGCATTAATTATCTTAACATCCTCGCAGCATTTCACGTTTTGCTCAAAACCTCACAAAATTTCACAAATCTTCTTCAATAATGTCAAGTTTTTCACACGACACGTATCTTTGAATTCAACACCATCAATTCTCATTTTAGAATCTATCCTTAACTTCTGATTCACTTCCTTTCGAGGTCGGTCCTTAACTTCTGACTCTCTTTCTAAGATTGATCCCTAACATTCAATCCTCATTCTAGAATCAGTCCTTAACTTTTGATTCCTTTCTTTTTTGAGCCGGTCCTTAAATTCCAACTTTCCTTTTGGGATTACTACTTAAATTTCAATTCTCATCTCAAGGTCAGCTCCTAAATTCTGATTCCCTCCCTTCGAGGTTGATACCTAAATTATGACTCTCCCGTTTTTGGGATTGAAACCTAAATTTCAATTCCTACATCGATATTAGCACTCATGTACTGATTCCCATCCTTTACAAACACCTGAAATCTAAATAACTAAAAACTTACTCTCCAATCCCCAGCGAGAGTTCCTACCTCCTGATCTCGATCAAATATTCACTTGCTAATTCACTAGCAGAAACAAATAACACACTCAAATTCTACACTCCTTTTGTGTCTGTTGACTTAGGAGGCTATATTGGTTTTTTTGATCTTGTCGGTCAACGCCAATACGCGCAGTGTGCTTTCCCGGCACATCATGCCTATTGGGGGTCCATTTTTTGACCTCACTTTTGGTTGAGGTCTAGTTTTACTCATTAGTAGCCTAGGGTCTAGCCATAGGTCTTTCCTATTGACTATTCCTAGAAAATTAGAAAAGGAACCCTCACCATTAGAAATTCTAAACTCCTCTTTACTCAACTTAAAGCTTTACATATTGGTCATAACCTCTAGCACTTCATAGGTGGGGCCATTATGGAGGAGCCATAGAGAGTTCCCATAAGACTGCTTGTCCTTAAGGTTGACTATGGGTGCTAGTCTAGAGCTAAGGTACTCACCTTACTCACAATCACTCACAAATACAAACCCAAAATTTCTTGACTTTGATCCCTTAATCCTTTGGGAGACTCATGTCGATGGTCCTCTGAACCCATTGGTCCTAGGCTAGGGTTTAGCTAAAGACCGGTACATAGAGGACCCAAATGGGGTTCTCATTGGTCCATAGCTCATTTATGGTGGTTGACACCCCAATTCTACCAAAAATACTCAACTTGGCCTTTTGCCCCAAAATTTCCTACCTAAGTTAACTTGAAACCCTAAATTTGGCCAAAATTCCCAAATTTAACCAAAATACCCAAATTTGTTCAAAAATCATTTCAAACCTTTAGAAAATACCCAAAATCACCTAAAATTGCCAAATTACCAAAATGCCCATCCTTAGCCCAAAATTCCAAAAATTCCCAAAAATTCTCAAAATATCCAAAATATTCCCAATTTCACTTAAAACCTTCCAAATATTCCCAATTTCGTTTATCTCAACTACCATATGACCCAATTTGACTAATTTGACCATTTTGACCAAAACTCCCAAATTACCTTTAAAGGCCCAATTTTCCCTAAATTTACCTCAAATGTCCATAAATTTGGGCCCAATCTCCCCCAATTTCAATTCTAAACTCAAATTCACCATTTATAGGACCAATCTAAACTAAATCCAAGCTCAATTGGCCCATGCTTTGAGCCTAATTTTGATCCAAGTCAAACCCCAAATTTTGGCCCAATGACTTGGTTCCACCAAATTCAACCTCATAGCCTACTCCATTGGTCTCAATTTACATCCTAAACTCTTCATAAAACTCTTAAAAATCAAACTTAACCTTCAATTGACCTTGGTGATGCCTCAATTTCATTTAATTTCAACCCAAATCCAAAAATCCCTAATTTTGCCCTAAACTGGCCATACCTCAAAATTCCACCAAATGGATTGCCTTAACCCCAAAATTGGCACTCAATTCATGTTGAAAACTCTTCATCACATTCTTATTGACCATTATCAACAATACCATTTTAAACAATAAATTTGGACTTACCCTTGACTAGCATAATCTAGACCCAAGTCTAGCCCAACATACCCAAATTGACCAAAATCCCAAAATCCTTCAAATTGGGCCCCCAATTGAACTTAAAATCATTTCAAGTCTTCACCAAAAGTCTTCATGAAAATCAATTCATAGGGCTCGAGGTCATGGCTAGCCTAGCCCTAACCCAAGCTTTGGCCAAATTGACTTGCATGGACCCCTTCACCAAAAATTAACCTAGCCATGTCAAATTGGCCAACCAACAATCACCACAGCCACTAAACCCTTCCTTTGGACCAGGATAAACAAAACTAAACCCCCCAAATCAAGATATGGACCAATGGATCCCAAAATTAAGGGATTCATGCCCATTTTTGGGTCTTAAGCCAAATATCCTCACCATATGACTTACCCCTAGGAGTAAGTGATAATTGAGCCTCCCCCTTGCCTCACCTGACCCCTTGGCCAACTCCCCTGTCCTTGCCAGTCGCCCTAGTCGCCAAAAAATGGCCAAACAGAGAGACACCCCCATGGAATCAAACCAAATTCAAACTTTCAGGCCACCTCATCCAATTTTAAGTTTAGATCCTCTCTACCCTCCACATAAGCAACACTTTGCCCCCTTCAATTGACCCACAGAGCCACCATTGGCCATTTTTTATAAAAGCTCACCTCCATTTGCAAGGAGAGAGGTGCTGAAATTTTCTCAAAGAGACCCCTTTAAATTGCTGATAGAGCCCTTTTGAGACCTCCTCAGTGCAACCCAACCACTACATTGCCCTAAATCCTCTTGTTGGAGTTCAATTTTTGAGCTCAAAACCTTGCCAGAGACAGGACAGAGCTCTCTACATCTCTACACTCCACAAAAATCAAATTAAACTCACCCACACCTTCACCATAGTGAAAGAAGACAATGCCCCGTCAAAACCTTCTCATACAGAGCCCCTAGCATAGCTCTAGACCAACACATAAAATTGAGCTTGGTCAAATTTATACCTAGACCTTTGAACACAACAAGGGGCTCAAACCCTAGCCTCCTTGGATCTCCATGAATGTGACAAGCACCTCTGATTGAAGCTTCCCTTCTCAGAGTAAAGGTATTGAACTTCCCCTCTTCCCGAGCCTATTATGACTCTCCATTTGATTAGGGTTAGTTTCATGGTCCTGTCTACCCTCCACATAGGCAGCAATTTGCCCCCTTCAATTGACCCACAGAGCCACCATTGGCCATTTTTTATAACAGCTCACCTCCATTTCCAAGGAGAGAGGTGCTGAAATTTTCTCAAAGAGACCCCTTTAAATTGTTGATAGAGCCCTTTTGAGACCTCCTCAGTGCAACCCAACCACTACATTGCCCTAAATCCTCTTGTTGGAGTTCAATTTTTGAGCTCAAAACCTTGCCAGAGACAGGACAGAGCTCTCCACATCTCTACACTCCACAAAAATCAAATTAAACTCACCCACACCTTCACCATAGTGAAAGAAGACAATGCCCCATCAAAACCTTCTCATACAGAGCCCCTAACATAGGTCTAGACCAACACATAAAATTGAGCTTGGTCGAATTTATACCTAGACCTTTCAACACAACAAGGGGCTCAATCTCTAACCTCCTTGGATCTCCATGAATGTGGCAAGCACCTCTGATTGAAGCTTCTCTTCTCAGAGTAAAGGTATTGAACTTCCCCTCTTCCCGAGCCTATTTTGACTCTCCATTTGATTAAGGCTTGTTTCATGGTATTTTTACCATATGGATATGTTCGTCACACTTAGACGAGTCTATAGGATCAAATACGAGTACATTTGGTGGAGAAATGAATAAGATCTTAGGGTTTTAGTGTTAGTATTCATGATGACGGGGAGTCGTCCGATCGTGTGTTTATCTCATCAACGGACGAGATCTGTCTAGATGAACTCTCGGTGCATGAACCGCATGACGCATGGCTGCCGAGTCGGATGGCGGAGCCAAACCAAAAGACAATGCATGCAGCTTTGGAGACGCCTAGGATGAGGTGGCACCACACTTTTAAATAGAAATATAAGGGTTTTCTGATTTAAATAAATATCCCTAACTTCATAAATTTATATCTTGGTGTAGAAAAATCACAAAAATAAAATAAAAATTACCTTTTGCTCAATGACAGAGGATAATAATGTGGAAATGGTTTGAATTTCCTTTCATGCATATTTTAATTTTAATTAATTAAATTCTATTTCGAGTCATTTAACTCTCCATGCATGTAGACATTTCACCATGGCTTGATATTTTTGCATGTTGTTGCCTCTATCATGGAAAACATTCTCTGATTTTTCCAAAGTCAGAGGAGGTCTCTAGACATAGATCCCTATTTTTCAAGTTTATGTCTATTATTTGCATAAATTAATCATAATAATTAGCATGTTGCTTAGAAAATTCCATGAAAATTTTTGAAGGTTTGTTATGACCAGATGACTCTTTGGAAAATTTTTCATAGCTAGGTCATTAAGAACACACTTAATTTACACAAAACACTAAAACACAAAGAAAATTAATTTGGGAAACATAAACATCTAAATGACTTGTTTTTAACTCTCCACTGAAATTTGAAGTTCAAAAAACTCCCCATAAAATTTTCAGAATATTTCGAGCTCATTTTTTAACTCAAATTGCGATTTTCGAAATTAAATGACATTTTTGACACTAAAATTATTTTTATTAATTAAAATATAACTAAAAAAATCATAAGAATTAGTTTTAAGAGTTCTATGTGATTAGAGAAATTTTCTGAAAATATAATGGTAATTAAAACAAAAACTTCATTTTTAACCTGTTTTTAATATTTAAATAATTAAAAAATGATAAAAATCACAAAAAAATAGCAATTTTCATGAAAATGTTCTAAATTTTTTTCTAAGTACTTAGGAACAATTGGAATATTTTTCCTAATTTTCTAAGTGAAGATATTGAATTTTGAAGCTTAAAATAATTTTTAAAGGCTAAAAATGGATTTTCACAAAATAATTCAAAGAAAATTCAGAAAAATGTGATTTTTTTTTAATTTCCTTGACTTAAAAAATATTTAATAAAAATGTAAAACTTAAATTTTCACATTTAAAATATTCTATAGTTAATAAATGCTCTAGAACTTAAAATAATTCTTAAAATTCAAATATAACTCAAAAAATCTTGAAATTTGGTCCCAATGATTCACTGGTCTAAGTTTACCTCTAGTAAGAATTTCAAGGGATTAGGCTTTACCTTGGTAAAGTTATGAGATTTTCTTTGAAAAATTTGATGAATTTTGAAGTATTTGAGCCTTAGGGGCAAAGATGTAATTTTTGAAATTTGGCCTTAACTAACATTTAGGTTTAATTCAAGAAGGGGAAATGGGCAACCTTTGATCTTGATAAATATATTTAGAGGATTGAAATAAAAGAGATTAATTGGTAGAAACCAATCTCACTTTTATTAATTAAAGGATAAATTTGTAATTTCCTTGAATTATTAAAATTTAGAAGTCTAGTCAACCAAATGATCCTAGACTTAGGGGCATGATTTTGGGTGTTGATAACTCACCAATTTAACACTCCTATTTGATGTTCAAATGAATTTGAAAAATGAATCATCATCACTTAAAATTCAATCCCTTCTAAAATATAACTAAGACATCTATCAAAAGTTTAAAGGGCTTGGTAGTGACCTAGGCTAAATCAAATTTGATTAAATGAGGATTAGAGAAGTGAATAAAAATTGAATATTTTTAAAAAAAACTACAAGCCCAACTTAAAAAGTTGGCTAAGTGTCTTGTTAACATTAACTTGCCCCCTTGAGGGTCTTCACTCACATAATTCTCGAATTAAATTATAAGTGATACTTACCCAACTTTTAGGGATAATTGAAACATCAATGTTCATTGAGTATTAAAGGTATTTATAGGATGGGTTATTAAGCAAAATAATAAGTTTAAAAAGAGCTCGAGATTTTTTGCTAGGCTGTGAGAGGGAAGCATGGACCTGCTTCTTTCTCCAAATTTGTTAGATACCTTGGAGGTCCACTAAACTTAATATGTTTTTCTTAACAAAAATCATCCTTAATCAAATTAATAGGGACCCACCAAGATATGACCTCGGGTTGGGTAGGTCACTAAAACCTTATTTTTCTGCTTTAGATAAAGTGTTCTCACATGCATTCTGAGTTTCAGGTGGTGGAACGAGAAGATATGTCTTCCCCAGCTAAACCATTTCCTTCCTTAGAATTAAATAACAAGCCATAGGATTTCGAGGTTGTCTGTCTAGTGCAACTTAAATCCTTAACTCATCTTTAGGACTTTGTACAGCTCTGTTGTTCAATCTAAGCCCTAACTCGTCTTAGGATTCCAAGGTCGTCGTTCGTCATGACCTAAATCCTCACATCTTCAAGGCTATTTGTGTGATCATTTTACACAAATGTAAGCCCTAACAAATAAAATCTGCAGGATGAAACACCTAAATACTTCTTCCCAAAATTGAAGCCCAACAATAGGATAGACTTGGAAGTCATCGAGGTTTTCCTCTGAATCTATGACATCCCCTAGATCTTCCTCCTTCGAACTCTACAATAAATGTTCCAAATTTGAACCATTCCCTTTTCACACCTCTTTGTCTGATCACGTTGAAAAGTCTTATTCTTTTGAAATCCTTGAAGATATTATTTCTTGATTTTTATCAAGAGTTTTATTAGATGACTTTGGTCATTTAGGATGTAATTAACTATAGGGGCTTGCCCTTATAGTAAGCTCGTCCCAACCCAGCTTAATATAAACCCTATTGAATTCTTCAAATTAAATAGGAAAAATTATCGGCAAATACAACGATTTCATAGAGCAAATGACCGTCATATATTTCTCTGTTTATTTGATCGAGCGTCATCCTCAAGTCTTGTGTTTATCCTTTGAGATAGATACAAGGTTTGAGGTACATCGCTCTTTCATTTAAATTGTGGAAAATAAGAGGTCAGTTTGATTTCATATTTTTCTAAACATTAAAATGTCCTTCCGAAGCGGGTGACGGGATTTCAATTTGGATGACCGAAAGCTTCTTACGGGCAACTCCTCCAACCAAAAATAGCTCTGACAAGTATATGGTGTTCAATTGGTCAAGGAAACTGTTTTGTTTGTTGATAATTTCCCCTGTTTAATATGAAGAATTAAATAGGGTTATTTGAGGTTTGTGCTCTTTCATTTAAATTATGAAAGATATGAGATCAGTTTGATGATTCCAGCCTCCAATAGCTTCCAACGTGCAACTCCACACCCAAAATAGTGTCGTCAGCTTCTGGCGACTCCGTTGGACCGCTGGGGAATCACTTCTCTATCCACTTAAATAAGAAAATATTATCTTTATACATTAGTAATGTGTTTATGTCTCTCATGAACCAAATTACCCTTCATTTGTTGGCATGCTTTACCCATTTCTATCTTTGGAAAGTACGGTCAACTCTTTTGGACTTTAGGACCGTCAGTTTAACCACCTTTGAATAGAGAGGTTCAGGAGGCCATTAAGAACTTTTTAATCTTTGTGTGGGGTCAAACCCCTAATAGTTGTGTAGGTGGACTAGTTTCATCTGGGCATTGTGCGTTGTAAAGTAGGTCCCGCACTTAGTCCTGAACTGCACTTTTCCCCTTTTGAGTTTGATTTGCTATTTTGCAAATTAAATCGGATTGTGTCATGTCGCACTTGCTCTTTAACTTCCCTTATATTAAATAAATCTTTCTAATTTCAAACTATTTTTACTAAATTTTAAAATTTCCACAAATTAAATAATGACTTACCTTATCTACAGATCGACATCTGTTAATTTTTAGTGCTCGCACTAAGGTTACGAGGTATTGGCCAAATAGCTAACCCCGGAGCTTTCTTTTTTGAAGCTGCTACAATGCTGCTCCCAACACTCACTTTCTCGTGTAACGTGTTGACGAGCCACGATGCCCGTAATGTCACTCCCACCATCAAGTTTGAAGTCAAATTTGAAGATCTCAAGGTCATTTTCAAATAAGCCCATTTTGTCATGATGAAGGTCACCGCTCCAGAGGTTCAGGAACCGTCTATTGAGTTTAACCTGAACTGCCCTCAGGACTTCCCTTCTTACAAGGAAGTCAAGACTACTGCCACCATGGAACCTACTAAGCCTATTGTTCTCGCTATTCCTGCCCCTATTAATGGAAAAGAAGTTATGATTGTTGAAGACCTGACTGAAGGATTGGTTGTCCTGCCGCTCGGATTCCTGCCGCTAGTATTTGAAATTGGATCGAGTTTGAAGACTGCACCGTTAACCCAAACTCAAAAAAGAAATCACAGCCAGAAGGTTCGGAAGGCTACTAAAGTTTAGATTTTTGAGGAAATACTTGTTGATGATGATCCTCATCTGGAGGAGTTGGGATTACCGGAGACCTATCCACTTCTGTAAGAGAGTAGGTTCCATCCCTTAATGGATACTAATGGGTACGCAAGTATCCAGAAGATCGTTACTTTACCATCACTCAATGAACATGGTGGGGAGAGGAAGAAGCTGTCTCCTATCAGTTGGTGAGTTACTCAAACGAGTGGGGTATGCAGTATCCCATCGCATGAAGAAAGAAATTTTAAGAGACATCAAATTTACCAGACGATCCCAGAAATTAACTGAAGCTTTACCTGCTCGCACTCCCACCTGGTTCCGCTTGGGAAACAGAATTGATACCACCGTTGTTGCTGTTGATTCTACTGCCACTAGACTCACGGGTCGTTGACCAGCTAAGTCATTTCTGGGTCTAAGAATTCTACTAATTACCAGGCACAAGGATGTTCTTAAAGTTCCAAAGGAAAAGACAAAGAGGTTACCCAATACTGTATTTGATCTTCGCCATGGGGAGCATACTTCTCTTCGACATGCTGATGTTTCTCCTTAGACACTCCTACACAAGAAAACAACATCAAAGAAAATATATGGGTACCCAAGGTCACCATTGATACGGTCCAGTAGACCCACAGGGTAGGATCATGGAATGAAACAAGGGTCCGAAGTGTCCATCATGGTCGCAGCAATTGCTATCGAGATGGATGAGCAAGTAGAGGATGTCCAGCAAAGCCCTCTAGATCTTAAGATATTACAAGAATCAATAATTTAAGAAAAAGTAAAAAAGCTCAGAGTCAAGATTTTTGAGTTGGTCCGGGAACATGGAGTTTCCATTGATGATGATGATGGTTTTGACTTTGATGATTACCTCGAGGAAGATTTCATGGATATCCATGTCATTGAGATCAGAGCCACTGCATCTGCATGTGACGCTCAGCCTATCATTGAAGAGAATGCCATAGATGAGCTGCGTAGGGCTGTTTTCCTAAGGGACGAGCAAATCAACCAAATGGAAAAAAAGAATGGAAGAGATGGCCACCATCATGATAGTCATGGCCATAGTCTAGGGACAATCTAAACTACCACAGTTAGCCTCCCCAGACGTGAATCAACCAAAGATTATACACATCACAGATAAAAGGAGAGAAGTCACCGTAAAAAATAGAGATGATAAAAAAAGGAGGATTCTCCATCAAGAACCGTATCGGAAAAAGAATTTAAGCATATGGTCGAACAAGTTTGGGAGGCATTAGCCCAATCCAAGGGTGGTGCATTGATTTTGAAGGGTAGACCTTACCTGGAGGAATTCGATGCCATACCCTACCCTAAGGGTTTTGTGGCCCTAAACTTCAAGATATTCGATGGGACTGGAAATCCTATACAGCACATAATATAACACATTTTCGAGCCAGTTGTGGCAATACAGGAGAAAATGAAGCTTTACTCTTTCGTCAGTTTGTCAGTAGCCTGTTAAGGATTGCTTTTGATTGGTATGCCGAACTACCCAACGGATTGGTCAAGATGTTCGCCAAATTGGAACAATTGTTTGTGAAAATACTTGCCGGAGCACAGTATCATGTGTCTATTTGAGATCTTGTAGTAGAGAAGCAAAAGCCTAACGAGACTTTAGTGGATTACATCTTGAGGTGGAGAGACCGACCTTAGCATGAAATGTGAGTGAACCTCAGCTACAAGAACATCATGCGATTGGGAGATTACTCAAAAGCATTCAGGGCCAGTAGCTTTCTTGCTCAAAGGACTCACCATTAAATCTTTCGAGAAGCTATTCAACTAAGCCAACAATCTTCAAGAAGTCAAACATATGGATTCTCATGAGAAAACTGAGAAGTCCATGATGGCCAGAGTATTTGAAAAGAAGTTTGGAACAGTGGCAACGAACGATAAAGGAAAACAACCAATGAAGATACATACAGTGAACTCTTGTCAGTCGTCATCGCAACATGCTCAAAAATAAAAACAACAGTATGGCCAGTCTAGCCATCAACCGCCAAAAGGAGGATCATACCAAAAAGAAAATAAGAAAATGTCCATTGTGGAATGAAAGAAAGTGGTGTATTCCTTCAAAGATGAAGTCGTACCCAAAATGTTCAGAAGTCAGACAAAGAAGCCTGAGTTCAGATTACCAGATCCAAAGAAACCTGAAGAGGTCGACAAGAAGGATCAACCAAGTCCATATCATAAATTGCTTGGACACACCATAGAGGAATGTTTTGTCTTCAGGGATTGACTCGAGAAAAGTTTTAAAGAAGGAAATATAACGACCCCAAATGAATATTTAAAAGAACCTAAAAAAGGTTCTATAAATATGATTTTAGCTAAGCCAATCTCTCTGATTAATCCATACACTGGAAAAGATGGATGGAGTACGACTTGGAATAAGCTCGAGAAAATAGTGAACCAAATCTAGAATGCGTTGGCACAAGCTTTTGTTCAGTGTCTTCAGCCTGCCAAGTCTGAGATGAAGATTTGGCCAGAAGATCCGTCACCGTCAAAGAAGAATAAGAAGAACACCACCACGAAGACTGATAGCACGGAGGGTAGGATAGGGAAGATAGGGGATGCCTCTGCTAGATTAGTTATCTTGGATTCGGGGAAGAAAATCCTCGAACCCCTGACCTTGTATGATTATCTTTTTACCCCTCTGGGGTCTTATGAATATAATGATATATGAATATAATGATTATGATTTTAGCTAAGTTTTCACTGTTTCTAATGTTAACGTAATTGATTATGACCAATCTAGCTTCAATCTATTCCCATAACCATCCTCAAATTGTGCTTGAGTCTGATGAACACTTCAACAAGACCAAAGAAGACACCAACAAAATTGCTTATGACAGCACCGAGAGTGAAGAACCAATCCTCTAGTGCCACGGTGCACCACTTGCCATCAACTTAGATCTTTCCGATAAAGAAGAAACACTGGAAGATTCGATAACGGTATCTCAAGAAAAAGAAATTACAAAAATGAACTTAAGGAGCGGGAGATATTACCCCTGAGGTTAGCTCCAATGGATAAAGGAAAGCAGATAGTCACTCGAGAAGAGCTACCTCCACCTCCGCCAGCGGAAGAAACACATAACCAAGTAAAGATTAAGAGAAAATTATAAGATCATACAAAGTGGATTATATTGTGCTAGCTCATTTTAGGAAGTTGCCAACAAAATTAAGCATCTATGATGCTCTAATCCCGTTAAAGGAGATGAGAGAGTCTCTGGTTACAGCTTTGCTTGACCTAGAGATTTACTTAGCCCAGTTGGCCTGTACATCCTCGGATGAAGTTTGCTCATTGAAAGAATAGTCTGGGATAACCTTCACAGATGAAGCCTTGGTGCTCGGTACTGCCAACCATAATCGTCCACTCTACATCTCCATTAACATCGACAGATTTGTGTTGTCCAGAGTTATGTCTAAAGTTTGAGTAGATCCTGGAGCATCCCTCAATTTGATGAGTCTATGGACATTGGACTATTTGGACATTGAAGCCCAGGAGCTTATGGCCAATAAAATGATGTTAAGAGGATTCAACCAAAAGGGAGAGAGAGCCCTCAGATCAATTATATTACTTATGAAAGTTGAAGGACTAGTAACAACCGCTAAATTCCATATTATCGATGCAAACCTCTTTTAATGCTCTACTAGGATTTACGAACATAGTATGGTTCTATCGTCTCTACACCAATTCATTAAGTACTACAAGGAAGGACAAGAACATTGCATCAAGGGAGATTTACAGATTTTTTCAATTAATGAAGTTGGCATTCACGAGGATGCCTCTTACTACTCACCTCTAAGGAAGTCTTTCTTCTCTCGTAAAGTAATGAAAAACAAAAGTGAAGATTCAGAAGAAGTACAATGGCAAGGCGATTCAGCTCCACTTCAGCAATCTTTCACCACTCTTTTGCAACAAGTTGGTGGGAATTCTTTTACTTCGCTCACCCAAGATTGAGGCCGAGAACGTGGATGAGCAAGAACCAACTTAATTGTTGAACGGACTAGGCCAACCATCGACATTGATGATGAAGAAAGGTTTGAGGATGAAATCATGATGAAAAAACAGAAGAAACCACAGTACGAGATATCCTTAGAAGACATGGAGAAAAGTGAATATGAGAGAATGTAAGATCGAATAAACCACTATGTGAACACCATGACCCTTACTTTGATTCTCCTACAAAAGGTTGAGAGTTTAGAGGTCAAGGAGGTCCATAGCGCTGGTTTAAAGTTGATCAAAATTTATCGTGCTTCTACTTCTACTAATCTTGAAAATCATGTAAATTTTGATGATGGATGTGAATCCTAATGAATTAATGAAATTACCTTTTGGTTACTTTTTACCTTGTGTACAAAAGTTAATTCATCAGGGGTATTTGCCAAAACAAATGCCAAAAGATAAATTACAACTTTTTGAAAATTTATGGAATGTTAAAAGTTGAACTCTCAACTAGAATGAGGGCCTCGGATTTGGTACAGTGAGACCAGTCGATAATTCAAAATTTTGCATTATTGTTACTAGTGAATCAAAAGATGACTGCCTCGATACAGAGGATGACACTACCAATTAGCTAATAGAAGGTGCCCCGCCAGAATTTGAGGAAGAAATTAAATCAACCATTGATGAACTGAACGAAATTAAGCTCGGGATGGAAGAACATCCCCGACCTACATTTATAAGTTATATACTCAACGATGACAAATCTTTAGAGTTGATCAAACAGTTAACGAAATTCAAAGATTGCTTCACCTTGAGTTATGATGAAATGTCAGGACTGTCAGTAGAGGTTGTGATTTATAAACTCGGGGTGGACGAAGATATGACCCCAGTAAAACAAGCTCCCAAAAGAATGTGCCTTGAGATAGAGCAACAAGTCATTGCCGAGGTAAAGAAATTAATGGATGCTAACTTTGTGCGGGAAGAGCAATACCCCACATGGTTAGCTAACATTGTGCCAGTTAAGAAGAAAAATGGACAAATCTGTGTTTGTGTTGACTTTAGAGATTTGAAAAAAGCATGTCCAAATGATGAATTTCCATTACCAATACTAGAAATGATGGTCAATATTGCTTCGACACATGAAATTTTCTCTTTCATAGACGGATCATCAGGATATAACCAAATCAATATGGCTCTCAAAGATGCAGCACTTACAACATTCAGAATGTCGATCGGGATTTTCTGCTACATAGTGATGCCATTTGGGTTAAAGAACGCTGGAGCAACACATCAACGAGCTATGACAAAGATTTTTGACGACCTCATTCACAACTAAATGGAATGTTACGTGGATGATTTGGTCATCAAAGGTAAAAAAAGATAGACCATTTGTACGATTTGAGGATCGTGTTCAAATGATTACGACAATACAACCTTAAGATGAATCCCTTAAAGTGTGCCTTCAGTATTACCTCTGGGAATTTTCTAGGTTTCGTTGTCCGTCATCAGGGAATCGAGATTGAACTGGATAAGATTAAAGCTATCTTGGAAATGCCTCCACCCAAAACATTGAAACAACTACATTCCTTCCAAAGAAAGTTAGCATATTTGAGACACTTTATTTATAATCTCTCATGTAGGTGTCAGCCCTTCTCGACATTAGTTAAAAAGGACACCAAATTTGTTTTGGAAGAGAAATGCCAGCAGGATTTTGAGGACGTTAAACAATATTTAATAACACTTTGTCTTGGCAACCCCTACCTTGGGAAGACCGTTGATACTTTATATTGTGGCCTTAGATGAATCTCTTGGAGCCCTCTTAGCCCAAGTCAATGACGAGGGTAAGAAAAATGAGCTCTACTACTTGAGTCATCATCTAATATTGACAAAGATAAGGTATTCGCCTAGTGAGAAGCATTTTCTAGCCTTGATTTTTGCTGCCCAAAAGCTCAGACATTACATGCTTTCTCATAAGATTACCCTAATTTCGAAAGTTAATTCGTTGCAATATTTGATGACTCGACCAACACTCTCGAGACGTCTAGCAAGATGGTCAATGATTTATTTGCACTTTGATATAACTTTTGGTCCCCTTCGTGCTATTAAGGGACAAATTTTTGTAGATTTCTCGTTGCACACCTACTTTTAGCTGAGTCTCCTCTTAATTGCGAACTATCAGATGAACAGATATTATAAATGGAATTCTCCAGTGCGCAACGCTGGGAGATGTACTTCGACGGAGATTTGTCAGCCAGAAAAGACAAAGAATTAGACGAAGTTATACCAAGCAAAGCAGAGATTGGTTTGATCTTTATCACGCCAGATAAGGGTATGCTGAGGTTCTGATACCACCATACAGAACCATGTACCAACAACGAAGCAGAATATGAAGCAATAATCACTGGGTTGGAATTGATAATCTCGATGGATACAATAGACATTACCATCTATGGTGACTCACAACTCATCATTCAACAAGTTCCTGGATAGTACATGATTTTGAAATCGAGGTTAGCAGAATACCATCAGTACACAATGAAGCTACTCAAACAGATCCCAATGTAACTTTCTACTGGATTCATCGGGGATATAATGCCCATACCGATACTTTAGCAAAACTTACAAAGGAACTGGTGTCTCCCCTAGAGGATTCCATCAACATCACGGTATAAGGGAGATAGGTTTTGTCTCGAATCAACCTCAAAAATATACACAATCTAAAAAAAGAAGAAGAAATAATGATTGCGGTTGCTGATATCAATGAAGATTGGCGTAAGCCATTGATGGAATATTTGCAGACTGGAAAGCTGCTAGGGGACAAGTCAGCTTCGCATCATATCATAAGAAGGGCTATGTTGTACGCTTTAGTGGGTGATGTCCTCTATAGAAGATCATTCAATTAGATGTGACTGCAATGTCTGAGCAAAGCAGAAGCACATAATATTGTCAAAAAAATACATGTCGGATTGTGTGGTGCTCACCAGTTAGAGACAAATATGAAAATAAAGAACAAGAAACTTGGACATTATTGGTTGGCAATGATGTCCGACTGCATGGATACAACCAAAGGATGCCACCAGTGCGAGATGCATGGGGTGGTCAAGCACCAACCTCTGAATGTGCTACACCTAACCATTGCCTCATAGCCATTTGAGTGTTGGGGCATGGACATAATAGGTCTGATAGACCCTCTATCCTCTAAAGGACATAGATTCATACTCGCCGCTATAGATTACTTTTCTAAATGGGCAGAGGCAGTGCCGTTATAAGAGATTGCAACACAACAAATCCTTCAATTTTTTAAAAGCCATGTTTTCTATCATTTTGGAGTTTCGCATATGATAATTTCTGACAATGGGACAGCCTTCAAGAGCACAAAAATCAACAATTTCATCAAGAGACATGAGATAGACTGAATATACTCTATGATCTACTATCCCAAGGCAAATGGCCTGGCCGAAGACTTCAATAAGACACTGGTACAAATTTTGAAGAAGATGCTAGACAAAAATAGAAGAGATTGACACAGCAAACTTTTAGAAGCCTTGTGGGCCTACCGGACAATGTTCAGGAGTCCCACTTAGTGTACAACCTACATGCTCATATATGGGTGCGAGGCTATACTATCATTAGAAATTCAAATGCCATCTCTCAGAATCACTATTGTCATTCAGCTTACAACAGAAGAAAGTGCAAAACTTAGACTTGAAGAATTGAAAATTTTTGAAGGAAAATGATTAGAAGCGCAACAACATTTGGAGCTTTACCAAGTGAAGATGGTGCAAGCTCATGACAAATTGGTTCGCGCAAGGACATTCAAAGTTGGTGACCTCATACTCGTTCTCAAAAGGTCTATTCTTGCACGTTGCAAGATAGGTGGAAAAATTGGACCAACTTAGGAGGGACCATTTGTCGTAAAAAAATTCTACTCAGGGGGAGCCCACTAGCTGGTGGATTTCTGAGGCGAAAGACCCATGTTGCCAATCAACAGATGATACTTGAAGACATACTATGCAACTTGACATTGCTTGAATTGAAATATTGATCATTATGGAGTTATCTTATTAGCCAAATGTCTATGACAGTGTCCAAAAATTTTGTAATAAAATTAACCTCAATAAAACATAAATTTTAAAGTTACACACTTCAATTTTCTCTTTTCTACTTTTAAGTTCTACTAAATTAAATGAAATATATATATATAAATAAATGGTTTTCTCACCAACATAAATTTAAGTTTCCTTTAATAAATACTTTATTTTGTTCTTCTTCCTACTGATATTGAAATGAGGGAGCATCCTCGAGAGTCGCCGATTGTCACCATGGAAGAATACTACAAAATGAGTAAAGCAAACAAAAGAGAATTTGAATTTTAAGAAGTAGTCCAAGGAAGATTTGTCAACATACTAGAAGGCGTGGAGCTGTACACCATAGTCTTCTCTGAAAGCGACGAAAGAAGCATTCTCGACTGCATATTCGACTTAAGAGATAGGGGTCGAATGGGTCTTCTGATGGAAAAGACCTATTTTAAACCACATAAATGGATGCATGGAAAAGGCAGAATCACCATACAATGTGGTTGTGGTTGCTATTATAATTTCACTAAAAACAGATAAGGAAATCCCTCGGGGATTTTAAGACATGATGAGGTGGATCTGTTACCTCCTATGATAAAGTGGATGATCAAAAGAATGGTTCGATCGAGCATTCTTCCAGCTGATTGCATTCCTAACAATTGCATCATCAACATTTACGGTGAAGGCGATTGCATTCCCCCACATATAGACCATCATGATTTTATGAGACATTTTTGCACGGTCTCCTTCATGAGCTGTTCGGGAAACAAATAGACATCATTGGCCCCAGTGAGTTCAGAGGACTTGTGGAGTTTCTGCTACCAGTGGGTTCAGTACTAATTCTCAAAGGAAACAGAGCAGATATTGTCAAACACTACATTCCAGAAATACGAGACCGCAGGGTGTCTATGACTTTTAGAAGGATGGATAGTAGCAAGTTGCCATATGGATTCCACCAGATCCAGAATTAGAAGAGCTATAGCCTTACGAGCTATGAGAGAGTTGCACCTATAAGCACATACAAAGGGAACTCTTGTCATGGAGTGTGGCTTAGTAGGTCATTTTGATTAGGAGCTCACTCCACCGAGGATGGAAGTTAAGGGATACCTTTTTGTACTACACTTTGACACAAAATATATGATGATATATGTATCAGATATGCTCATCTTGTGATATGTACCTAACATGAGATGTTTTTAGATGTACTTTTGATGCATTCAACATATTGTACTTTTTGATGCTTCAACCAATGTCTAATCTGTAACACCTGTTCAAAGCGAATTAATGAAATCTCTTTCAGAATTTTGTCTGTTTGTTCAATTTCCCTTTTAGTGCGATGGATAAAGAGCCACAGAACCATACATTAGTTCTGAACTACGATGAAAAAGGAACAAAAAAAAACTTGATAATAATAAAATTTAAAATAGTCTTTTAAAAATCAAATCAAACAACGAAAAATACATTTTAAAAATATATTTTTAATAATTAAATGTGATAAAAACAACAATAAAAGAAAACAAACATGATTCTCTCGATTTCAAGGTCTCTTACTCTTTGTTCACGTAGCACGACTGTCCTTGTCTGCACCAACTCTCTTCACATCCCCGCGGAACTTTGCATTCTGCACAAGATCTCACAAAATTTCATGAATTTTCCTCACTAATACCTATCTTCACATGACACATATTTATGGACTCAGTACCATAAATTCTCTAAACTAGTTCATATTATTCTCGGTGACAGTATTGAGACAATAATTCTTTTTCTTGTCACCATTTGGGTTGGATGTGTGTCCCAAAGCTTTCCTCCCTAAATGTGACACATATCTTCGAGATTGGTATAAAACCCCCTTGAATAGAACACGACGTCTGATTCTTTATGCATATCCTTGAGATTGGTGTAAGACCACCTTAAATGGAACACAACATTGTTGACCTCACTTTTGGTTGAGGTCTAGAAACTTCTTCAGTAGCCTAGGTCTAGCCATAGGACTTTTCTATTGACTAGTCTTAGAAAACTAGAAAAGGTACCCTCACTATTAGAAATTCAAAGC
>NW_018164444.1:54246949-54248102 GCF_001263595.1 Phalaenopsis equestris | reverse complement strand
TGATTCAGATTGGTCTATTGGATGGTTGGAGCCTCGTTCATCCAATTTCCAAAGCGAAGCGGATGATGATGAGAGCAGCTTTATTGCTCTTGTTCTGTGCTATGGACGTGGCCGCCACTCGAACGGTGAATTGCTGAAGAATCATGTCCTGGGTGTAGATAATGAATACAATGTGTTTCATCTGGCAAGCAACTCTCGGCTCTAATTCTCTGTTATTTAAGTCATGTTATTTGTAATTGGTATTTAAGTCATGTTATTTGGACATAAAACTTCTTCACATATCATTTGATCATTTAATTGTTCATAAAATTTATCACAATATTTATAGTTTTATATTTTATTCATTAATCTTTAACATTTTGATATGTTAATGTGAGTTATTGGAGTCTGCCTGCATGTTTGACCCTTTCATTGAATAAACATCCAATGTAATCATTTTTTGTACTTAGGTTCGACTACTATGATTAAGTCAATTGTGCAAATTGTGTGTATTTCATTAATTAAATATCAAACAAACTTTGCCTTTTTTATTTATAATTAATTTTATTATTATCTATGTTTAAACTATTTCTTTAGTACTTAAGTGTTAGCATCATCAAATTAATATCTAATAAAATCCATTATTTTATGCTAATATCTCATCTCATGATTAGTGTAATAATTTTCCTCCTTTTGATGGGTTTATTGTTGGAGGGGTTTATGTTTCTTCTTCTTAGCCATCTTTGATAAGCACTAATATTTTGTCTTCAAATAAGGGATGGAAAAGGCCAGTATTGCTTTATATGCACGATAGAAGGATGGAGGGCTCGAAAGATCCCCAATCTTGTCATCATATAAGTCATCAAAGTACAACAATATATGAAAAAGTCATAATCCTAATTTCAAAAGAAAAGACTAATGCTAAGTGAGATCAGTTCTTACTATATTTAAAATCACTCCCTTAAAAATGGTTGATTGAATTCTAGATTTCTCTAACAAATTGTTCTAGTATAATTTTAAAACGGGCCCTATTACCTCTTGTTATTTTTCAAGTCATAACAAGCATTGCAATCTCATATTATAGCTAGGTTCTTGATATGAACTCCCCAGACAAGGTTATGAAACCCAACACCAGAGACTGGAATCAAACTCCATTATCTACAAGAAACAAGTT
>NW_018164444.1:54245130-54246849 GCF_001263595.1 Phalaenopsis equestris | reverse complement strand
CGTGATGCATGTTTTTTGGAATAGTTTGTGAAAACATTTTAAAAAAACTAATAATCAAGGAGTTTAAATGATCAAAAATGCAAAAAGAAGATTTAATGGCTCAAATAATTATATCACATTGAATAGGACAACAAAGACAAGGTATTTGTATTTCGACAAAGTTTCAACTTACTTATTAGTTATATGATATCACCTCATCGATGTTTAACATGGCCAAACCATCTAAGACGACCGTCTAATATTGTTTGTGATTGGAGCCACTCCGATTCTTTCACGAATGTATTCATTTCACATTTTGTTTTACATTCTAAATGTAAAGCCACTCATCCATCCAATTCTTATGCATATATATAACACCTACACATTATATTTATATCACCCAAATCTTTAATATCAAGTCAAAAATACAATTAGTCAAACTTTAGGAAATTAAAATACATGCCTTCATGCATAGCCAAAAGATGACATGTAATATGTAAATACATTAAAAATTGCAGGGTATGTATGTAATTCATCTTTCAACATATCGTGCAATGTTGCAATCCATTTTTTGAATTGCTCAAAGAGATGAATCCAATAGATGATTTAGTGCCTACTAATCAGTGCATGACAACAACATTAGAATTGTTTCCTATAGCAATCAATGTTTGTATTATGAAGATTATGAAACCAAAACTGTAATCAGATACCATGGAGTGGTATATATGAATCACAACTAAGAAAGTAGCATGAGTTACACATTAATCATCCATCAGCCATTTTTGATTTCACACATCCAGAGTCTGTGTTGCCTTTCTATTAAATAATTGAATGATTACTTTGATCCTTTTCTTAGTAAATAAGTTACAGATAAAATACAACAAAACATTCTTTAGAATAATTGCAATTCATTAACTGTACTGGCAAAATATATATATATATACATACATATGTACAACAATGCCAGTAAGTTCAGAAGACGCATATTTACAGCGAAGGAATTAAGCAGATGATGCTTCCATATGTACACCCATATTTACACAAGAATTTGCAGCAAAATCTTTGATTATCAACGCCAACATAGAAATTATCATTCCTTCATCAATCCAATGCACTCCATCTTATTTACCAAACATAGCAATCAGAGATGAATCAGATGTCCTAAGCAGAAGAGAGCCACCTTTGAATGTATTCATACTCAATGCCCTCTGAAACAACAAAATGGAAGAACAGATTAGCAAAACAATGGCCTTGTTCAAGAAGGACAAACCAGAGGAGACAATAACAAGTCATCTTCTCTGTTTCTTAGAATGTATAAATTAAAAAGTTGAAGCTTTCGGTATTGTAGGTGATGACAAAGTTAAATATTCAACGTAGATGCAGACAACATAACAAACAAACAACCTTCATTCAATGAAGAATCTGCAGCAATATAAATCAATTAAAGCTGCAGATATCATATTAGTAGTTCATAATAGAACTGTACAAAAGTCAAAATGAATCAATGAAACACTGAACAGAACCAACAAGAGAATCAGAACCGAGAGCTGCTCACCAGATGAAAACCCATTGTATTCATTAACAGCACCCAGGACATGGTTCTTCAGTAATTCACTGTTCAGGTGGCGGCCGCGTCCATAGCATGGGACAAGAACAGCAAAGCTGCTCTCATCATCATCTGCTTCGCTCTGGAAATCAGATGCGTGAGGCTCCAACCATCCAATAGACCAATCTGAATCA
>NW_018164444.1:54244656-54245030 GCF_001263595.1 Phalaenopsis equestris | reverse complement strand
GTGGCTTACATACGTTATTAAAAGCGCCCCGCTGTGGCCTATGCAACCGACAATTCATACAGCTCCCAACTCCCGTCTTTGTGGCTTACGAACGTTGATGCAACTCACCACGATGGCCTACGTGACTAACCATTCTACAGCTCTATACTACGACCTCTATAGCCTATATGACCAACTATTGTCGTGGCTTTCAACTACGATAAGTTGGCACTAAAGGCACTACCCCCATAAAAATCAACTACAACCATTGCAACCTGCTATAGTGGAGAACTACATTCATCACAACCAAATTACAATTATTATCGATGAGCTACTATCATACAGTTTTGTACTTTCATCTTATCTAATTCATTAAAATAGTGGATATATATACT
>NW_018164444.1:54213909-54244556 GCF_001263595.1 Phalaenopsis equestris | reverse complement strand
ATTCGAACATTTCAAATATTTCAAACAAATCAAACGAACAGTAACTTCACGACAATTTCAAACATGAGCTTATTTCAAAAACATGTAATTTCAAACGAATTGAACACAAAAACAAACTTTGTTCGTTCGTGTTCGGTTTGTTTACACCCCTAAGTATAATGCACTTGATTTGTATTTCAAATGAATAAAGACATTTAGATCCTTGTTCTTTTTCCTCTTTGAAAAAAAATTTGATATCGAAGAATTAAATTTTGACTTTTTTTTCATGTAAAGTTCAGCATAACTGATGTGTTTCCTACAAACAAACTAATCAATAAATCATCACAAGCAGAGCAGCATCCCAAAATAAAAGATACCCCTAATATTGCCCAGCAGTAATGTACAAATTTACTATATATAAAATGGCTTATTGGACTAAATGCATTTAATTATTTTAAATTTTGGTTTATTAATTTTAGTTAGTTTTGATAAATTAAGTGCTTAGTGATGAAAATCAAAATGTGTTTTTCTTAGAGAAAGACATGATTTTCTCCCTTTTTTTCACCTCCGAAATTTCTTTCCAGCATAGGTGGATAAGATATTTTGATAAAATTTTCAAAAAAATTTTTAAAAATACGATCTGCCTTCGTGATTTTAATATTGTTAATAATAATATTTTTTCTATTTTCACCGTCATATTAATAAAAAAGTAAGTTGATGAGGCTTTAAAGAAAATTAATGATGGAAAATCAGTAGGACCAGATGGTTTCCCAAGAGAAGTGTGAAAATAATTTGGATATTTTGGAAGTCTCTTGGCTTACTAATGTAATGAGTTAAATTTTATTCATCCTTTTGTTAGATTTTCTTTGGGCCCATCAAACTTATCTGAATATTCGGGGGGACCTGACCCATATCTTTAATCGTCCTGTTCCTGTCGGTTCACTTAAACTTTGTTTAATGAGTAGAGTTTCCAGGACATGCTCAATCATCAATTATTGTCATCGAGAACTTTTTCAAATTAAATCCAACCTTAGTTTCATTCATAACAAGTTTTCAAAAATTCTACAGTTGACAACCTGCTGATATCTTTTCTGTACACATTACAGGCAAAAAGTATCCCAGCCTTATTTTCTCCCATGGAAATGGAAGTAACCGATTCTTTGACCCAAATCATTTAAACAATGGGACCCCAATCGAGTTCAATGATATGAGTTTGCCGCAGTATACATTCAGAAAGATTTGTCACCTCAACTTCAAGAAGAGACTTCATAGTTGTTGTCGTCGTTTTTTTAAAATTCCTCATAACTCTTATGTGTCGTCTCTTAATACCATGTAAGAACCCAAGACTTATAAATACTTGTCTACTATGCAATTGGAGGAGTGATCAACGATGGGGATTACTTGGAAGAATTTGGGGATTAGAAAGCATTCCTAGCAGAACAATTCTAACAAAATCTCTATATAAAATTTGAAATATTATCAATAAATTTCGAAAGTAAGAATTTTCAGAACCATCAAAAGATTCGACGAATAATCGAGATTTTGTTTTGAAAGAAAGATCATAGTTTGGCCGATTCAAAATTGTTAAGCCTAGCAAACCCTACTCTAAAAGATCATTTTACATTCTCTGAAATCATTATTTACTTATTTTAAATCGAATTCAAAACTTTACTACGCGCTAAATGGCTAAAGCAGGGTCTAAAGAGCCAAACCGAAAGTTTTTGGTCTGGCGGGACCACGCCCAATTCGGGCATGATCACGCTAGGGGTGGTCTCAGAATGACCACGCCCGAATCGGGCGTCATCAAACCATGACTCTTTATTAACCAGATTCGCCTACCCTTCTCTGTTTCCCATATCTCCTCCTCGACACCTCCAAATAGCCACGTCGCAAGCTCAAAGAGGAAACTCCTTAGGAGGCAGAAATCAATCGTGCAACACTCAGATCCAAAGGCTCTCACAATCTTAGGTGAGATCTTAAACTCCGTTTGTGGTATTTACAGTGGGTTTTGGGTTTTTTTCTCTCTAAGCCTTGCCAAAACCTTTCACCCATATTGCCACCTAAGATGAGCAATAGGGTCTATCTTGAAAAGGAAATTGATTCCTGAAAGAAACTTTCAAACATTTGGGGAGGAGATTCAGGTTATGATAGCAAGTAGAAAATGGGGAAAGTTTTATACCATTATTGGCCCCGCTATTGTCCCTCTAGTCCGGAAATTTTATGTCAATGCTAGTGAGTCCGTCGAAGGATGAGCTTTTGTGCGGGGCAGACAAGTTCCCTTTGATTCAACCACCATTAACCGTCTATTTTTCTTGGATAATATCCTTAATAGCGAGTATTCAGAGTTTCTTAGCCCCAATTATCAGCTTAATATTGATTTTCTTACTGACTCTAATGGGGGCATTGGAAAACGAAACCGGGGGAAGATAAGTGTAGGATTAATTTTTCATTGACTCATCTAAAGTGACCCGATTTTTTTCCACCACCAGCCTCACCAAGTTACAAGGGATAGGGTCGTCCTCAATTTTTGTATTCAACAGTGGAAATCCATAGACATCGGGGTAGTTATCCACCATTCTATGTTTTATGGGTTTGAGTCACCCAAGCCTTATTAAGGCTTTATGCGTTATGGTCGGAGTTGAGAGAGACAGAGATGAGCGGCTTTGTCCTCAGAAGCCTATCACATGAAGTACTATTCAGGCTTACGGGTTACCTTCCTCCACACATGAGCGAGGCGAGAGTTCTTCCCAGCACCACCCTCCTTCTGAGTCGCTAGTAGATAAGATTTTCAGGCATTTGGATCATTTATCTGCCACACAGTGAGTTATGGTTATCCACCATTCTATGTTTTATGGGTTTGAGTCACCCAAGCCTTATTAAGGCTTTATGCGTTATGGTCGGAGTTGAGAGAGACAGAGATGAGCGGCTTTGTCCTCAGAAGCCTATCACATGAAGTACTATTCAGGCTTACGGGTTACCTTCCTCCACACATGAGCGAGGCGAGAGTTCTTCCCAGCACCACCCTCCTTCTGAGTCGCTAGTAGATAAGATTTTCAGGCATTTGGATCATTTATCTGCCACACAGTGAGTTATGGAATGGGAGATACATGAGATTCATAGACAGATACAGTTTTATACCGCCCAACGTCAATGTCAGTATGACAAATTTAGCAGAGCTTGGAGGCCATACATAGAGAAGAGACCACCACCATCGTCGTCGTTTGAACTTACACCATGGATGACCTGGAGATGAGAGAGTTGGACAATGACAACTGCAGGATTGATAGGCTATAGACAGCGCTGGCGGTAAGGTCAAACGATGTTGTGTTTCATTTTTCTTGGCATGTGTTGGATGTAGATTACATTGTATTGTATTTGTATTTGAAGAAAAGAACATCAATTCATTTATAAACATATCTATTGGCATTGATAAAATTATCTAACTGAGCAATAATTTTTCGAGACAGCACATGACAAACATCAACAATCACGACATGAGACTATCAGGACATGTGAGTAACACTGAACTTTAAAGTTGCAACGGCTTGATTTTTTTATAACGTAATATCTTGAATATATTTGAATGATCATTTTGAGCTCTTCATTTTCCTGAAGATGATGGACACTAGTTGTTTAGGGACAAATGGTATGCAATGCTCGACCAAGTTAGCACTACTCCCATATACTACCAGAATTGAGCCTCGTAGTAAAGGAATAGAACATGTCCCACTGAATTTTTTTAAACCCAATATTGTGATTTCGCTGCCAAAAACTATATCAACTTGACCTACGAGTAAGGTCATACAAATTCGCGGCAATATGTAATCTCCTTTATCATAGATATTAAATATGTAGCTATTAGGCCTTGATGAAGACAGAAGAATTTGTCAAGATACCAGTTTATTGATCATATATTTGAATATTACTAGTAATGGATCGACTTCCACATTGTGGGCGATACCTAGCGAAAAACTTTGAGAATCCCATTCTGGATTATAACAACATCCAAACTGAAGAGTAGTCATGTCTTTTTCATTTAATCATTGTTTAAACTTGTGGAAAGTTAATTGTCTCAATAGACCCAATCAACCATCGTCCAAAGTTCACATATGATTTTGATAATGCTTTTGTTCTGGGCTAGTGAATACATCGATATAGAGTGTTATCTCTTCTAATATGTTGACTTTTCAACCTCTCACATTTTTTATATGTTCAAAAGTCTGTTCATTGCATCTTAGCGGTTGATCATCAAGCTTATTCTGAGGTAGTTGATCTTGTTCTCTTGCCAATAGTCTGATAGAGGAATTCCCTATGGATCTGTTGTCTCCAACTACTAAGGAAAACTCTGTAGATATATTACATTTTGTCAAGATGTGTCTGAGATGGAAATAAGATTGGGAGAATTAATTCTAATTCCCTTAATTAATGGAATTAGAATTAATTGGTAATCCCTTAAATTGAGGGAATTAAAATTAAATTTTAATTCCCTTAATTAAAGGAATTAGAATTAACTGGTAATCCCTTAAATTGAGGGAATTAGAATTAATTTGTAATCGGAATTTAAATTAAGGGAATTAATGAAATAGTTTTCTAGTTTTTTCTACTTATAATCTCCTATATAATACCTTGTATTATCAATTCAAAGAAGTAATAGAAATACGAAATTATTTCTCTGATTTCCCACATTGTATCAGGCCAGGGCTCAAACCTTAGAGGACACTGCCGCCTGTTGCCGTCATTCGATCCTTTCCGCTTAGGGTCATTCGGCTCTCCTCCGCTATTCGCCTCTAGGGTTGCTTGCAGCCATTTGATTCTTTTCCGCTGCTCTCAAGGAAGATCGTCAAGAAGCGCGTAAAGAAGCAGATCTTGCGATCGCTCTGAGGATTCTTTTGTCGCTGAACCTCTGAATCCTTTGCTGCTAAGCCACTTCTTTGCCGCTGATTCTTTTATTCGCTGCCTTAATTGCTGTGATTCTTTTACTGCTGCAGTCGTTGATTCCAGTCTTAATTGCTACGAATTCCTCTTCTCCACCATGTCAACGTCCGAAACCACTGTCTCCAGCAATTCCAACCCTTCCGAAGAATCCAATGTTGTTCAGAAAATTGGAGAGTTGCAGAATATTGAGTTGCAGGAGAGTTGCAGAATATTCGGGCATCCAACAGGTTCAATAGGAAGACCTATCTCAAATGGTCTCAAATTGTCCGCACATACCTAAAGGGCAAAGGGAGGCTTAATCACTTACTTGGAACCGGACCAGGAAAAAGAGATCCAGCCTCTACAGCATGGGAAGAGGAGGATTCCATGATTATGTCGTGGCTATGGGATTCCATGGACCCAACGATCAGTGACACTTGCATGTTCTTGAATACCGCAAAGAAAATCTGGGACTATATCAACTGCACATACACGAAGGCCCGTGATGCTGCCCTTGTGTATGAAATCAAGGCAAAAACCGGAGCCATCAAACAAGGAGATAAATCTGTCACAGAGTATGCAATTTTATTGTAAAATCTTTGGCAAAAATTGGATCACTATCGAGTAATTGAGATGAAATGCCCTGATGATGCTGCCACTTTGAAGAAGTTCATTGAGAAGTATCGGATATATGATTTTTTGGCAGGATTGAATTCTAAATTTGATCAAGTTAGGATCCAAATCCTCGGCAAGGATGATACACCATCTCTAGAAGAGACAATCTCATTAATCCGAGCAGACGAAAGTCGGAGGAGTGTCATGCTTCGAAGAATGATCTGCTTAAACACTCGGGTAGAGATAACCAAGGGAAGGAGAACAAAAACAATTTGTGGTGTACTTATTGCAAGAAACCAAGGCATACAAGGGAGAAATGTTGGAAGCTGAATGGTAAACCTCCAAGCCGAGAATGGGGCAACCGTGGGGGGCAACAAAGGCCTCAAACGCATATGGCAGAGCAACCCAATATTGAGAAAAATTCAGCAATAAGGGGGTTCAGCAGTGAAGAGATTGAGAAATTGAGAAGCTTGTTGGGATCTCTTGAGAAGCCTTCTGGAGCATGTTCGATAGCTCTTTCAGTGCATGAATGTTTTAGACAAATTCTATATCAACTCTTGGAACATAGACTCCGGAGCTACTGACCATATGACCCCCACATCTCAACTCTTCCACGCCTATACCCCATGTCCAAGTAACAGAAAAATTATCATGGCCAATGACTCTTTAGCTACCGTTGCAGGGATTGGTGATATACATATCACACCTAGCCTTATCCTTAAAAACGTTCTTCATGTCCCTAAACTGTCAACAAGCCTTGTGTCCATCCAAAAATTGACTCATGATCTCAAATGTTATGTTGTTTTTTTTTTTCCATTCTTATTGTGTTTTTCAGGAATAGGACTCGGGGAGATTCGATAGCTCTTTCAAATAAAACTGTTTGCATGAATGTCTTTGACAAATTCTATACCAACTCTTGGACTCCGGTGCTACTAACCATATGACCCCCACATCTCAACTCTTCCATGCCTATACCCCATGTCCAAGTAATAGAAAAATTATCATGACCAATGACTCCTTAGCTACCGTTGCAGGGATTGATGATATACATATCACACCTAGCCTTATCCTTAAAAACGTTCTTCATGTACTCAAACTGTCAACAAGACTTGTGTCCATCCAAAAATTGACTCATGATCTCAAATGTTATGTTGTTTTTTTCCTTCCATTCTTATTGTGTTTTTCAGGAATAGGACTCGGGGAGGATGATTGGACTTGCTAAGGAAAGGAGCGGTCTTTACCACCTTGAACCATCCTAGAAAATTAGGAGCAATTTGTCTTCATCTTTCCTTAGTTCCTCGAATAAAGATGTCATTTGATTGTATCACTTACGTCTTGGTCATCCCTCTTTTGGGGTTCTAAATATATAATGTTTCCTCATTTATTCCAAGGATTAGATATTTCTGAGTTTCATTGTGACATTTGTAAATTGGCAAAAATTACCAGTGTATATTTTCCTATTAGCAATAAAAAAAGTTCTCATCCTTTTCATCTGATTCATAGTGACATATGGGATCCTTCCACTATACCTAATGTTTCTGGGGCTCGTTGGTTTGTATCCTTAATTGATGATTGCACCCGGGTTACATGGCCCTTCCTTCTTAAACAAAAATCTGATGCCAGCACTGTTATACCTCATTTTCATTCAATGGTTCAAAATCAATTTGGGGTCAAAATAAAAAGGCTTTAGGACAGACAATGCTAGAGACTACTTCAATCAAATTCTATCACCTTACTTTCAATCGGAAAATGAAAGTTGAACAATAAAACGGCCGACAGACTCATCATGTGTGGACACACCCCAACAAAATGGAGTAGCTGAAAGAAAAAATGGGCATTTACTCAACACCACCTGAGCCTTACTATTTCAAGGGAATGTTCCTAAGTCCTATTGGGGAGAAGCCGTTCTCACTGCCACATATATGCGTTAGAGAATAAAAGCCCCATAGAGGTCCTAAATAGCTTCTACCCTCACTTCAAAACCTCCAATGGCCTCACTCCCAGGGTATTTGGGTGTACTACCTTTGTTCATGTCCACAAACAACATAGAAGGAAGCTAGATCCCAGAGCCATCAAATGTGTGTTCCTGGGTTACTCCTCCACTCAAAAGGGATATAAATGTTACAACCCCTCTACCAGAAAATTTTACATCTCTGCCGATGTCACTTTCACAGAAAATAAACCATTTTTTTTCCAAGTCCTCTCTTCAGGGGGAGATTTCCATGATGGAAGATAGTACTTGTGAGTCATTTGAACCACTTAAAACCCTTCACCTTCCACATGCGTCAGCCCGTGTTGTTGAACCTGAATCAAACTCTCCTCTTGTTCCAGCTGAACCAGAGTCCTCTGAACCAATCACATCTGAATCACCTGATCCTGAACCCTTATCATCTCCTACTCCAACCAGTGTCACTCACGATTTCCCAAGATTTCCTCAGGTGTATTCAAGGAGAAAGGTCGTTCCTGAACTGACACAAGTCCAAGAATCCAATCCACTCTATCCACTATCTCACTATGTATCTCTCAAGCGCCTATCACCAGCCCACAAAAGATTCATAAAAGATTCATTGTGAGTTTGAACACCATTGTCATTCCTAACAATGTGTTTGAGGCATTGTCAAAAGGGGAATGGAGGGACGCTATGAAAGAGGAAATGAGTGCATTAGAAAAGAATAAAACATAGGAGATCGTTGACATTGTTGATTGTAAGTGGATTTTTACATTGAAGTACAAGGCTGATGGATCCCTTGAAAGATATAAAGCAAAGTTAGTAGCCAAAGGAAACACTCAAACTTACGGGGTGGATTATCAGGAAACCATTGCTCCAGTTGCAAAAATGAACACTGTGAGAATCCTGTTATCATTGGCTGCTCACTTTAATTGGCAACTGCTACAGTATGATGTTAAGAATGCATTCCTTCATGGAGACCTAAATGAGGAAATCTACATGAACATCCCTCCAAGATTTGAAGGGTACACAGGTAACAAGGTGTGCAAGCTGAAAAAGGTCATTTATGGGTTAAAACAATCTTCTAGAGCATTCTAGAGCATGGTTGTTGGCAGATTTGCAAGAGTCATGAAGGAATCTGGGTATAAACAAAGCCAAGGTGACCACACTCTTTTCATTAAACATTCAGCTGTAGGGGGAGTGACTGCTCTTTTAGTCTATGTGGACGACATCATAGTGACTGGAAATGATAAGAAAGAGAAGCATGAATTGAAGCTGAGACTAGTAAAAGAATTGGAACAAAGGAATTGGGGAAATTGAAGTACTTCCTCAGTCTTGAGGTGGCATATTTCACACAGGGGATCTTCATATCTCAGCAAAAGTACGTGATTTGACTTATTGGCAGAAACAGGGAAGACTGAGTGTAAGTCAATCTCTACTCCAATAGATCCAAACTATAAGTTGGGAGAAGCTAAAGAAGAAACAGTTGTGGATAAAAGAATGTACCAGAGATTGGTTGGCAGACTCATATACCTTGCTCACACTCGACCAGACATAGCATATTTTGTAAGTATGATCAGTCAATTCATGCATGATCCAAGAGAACCCCATCTTCAGGCTGCCTACAGGGTGCTGCATTACTTGAAAGGCAATCCGGGAAAAGGAATCTTGTTCAAAAGGAATGACACTCTTACTCTGGAAGCCTACACCGACGCTGACTATGCTGGCTCGGCTCCCTAGTGGATAGAAGATCAACTACAGGATATTGTACTTTTCTTGGAGGTAACCTAGTGACATGGAGCAAGAAACAGAATGTAGTGGCAAGATCATCTGCAGAATCAGAATTCAGGGCTATTGCTCAATGATTATGTGAATTACTGTGGCTGAGAATCATTTTGGATGATTTGAGAATCCAATGGGAGGGTCCTATGAAGCTCTACTGTGACAACAAGTCAGCTATTAATATAGCTCATAATCCTATACAACATGATAGGATAAAGCATATTGAAATTGATAGACATTTCATCAAAGAAAAACTGGAGGAAGGGTTAGTTTGTATGTCTTATGTTCCATCAGAAAGACAAGTAGCCGATGTTCTAACAAAGGGACTGAATAGTTCAAGTTTCCATGATCTTGTATCCAAGCTGCGAATGAAAGACATCTATTCCTCAGCTTGAGGGGGAGTGACGAGATGTGTCTGAGATGGAAATAAGGCTGGGAGAATTAATTCTAATTCCCTTAATTAAGGGAATTAAAATTAATTGGTAATCCCTTAAATTAAGGGAATTAGAATTAATTTGTAATCCCTTAAATTAAGAGAATTGGTGAAATAGTTTCCTACTTTTTTCTACTTGTAATCTCCTATATAATACCTTGTATTATCAATTCAAAGAAGTAAGTGAAATACAAAATTATTTCTATGATTTCCCACATAAACACACATAGGCTTGTACTATCATAAAAATTAATAAAGATGTAGTTCTTCACAAATTCCTTAATCCGTATATATTTTACTATTGAGATTTCAGTCTTCTTGATCATCGTGATATGTAAGCTTTTGGTTCGTCTACCTTTGCTCTTTCATTGTATTGTCTGTTTTAAGATTCTGGGCTGGAAACTCTCAATAACTCTTCTTCGTATTGGCATTGTGTTACTCTCTTCTAACTTTTTTTCAAGAAATGAATCATCGAACCATTCTTTTGCAACAAAATCAATGAGGGTTCTTGCTTTGAGAGGGGCATCAGGTTCAATTATTTCTAGTATATTGAGATCTGTAGGTCCTACTTCGGACTTGATGTCTGTCACTTGTTCTAGATCATTCATTGATTATTATTCCAAGAAATGAACCTTCTTGAAGAAATTTCACTGCAATGAAAAAATGAGTCAGATGTTAGATGTCATCTGAAAGCTCAAAACTGGTCTACCGAAAATTAGATTGAGATCATTAATAGAAACAGTGATAGGACTTAAACTTGTATGCAAATTTCAATGTAAGTCATATCTCAGTTTTGGATCAAGATTTCAAAGATCTAGAGTTTCAATGTAAATCAAATCTCTGATTTGGATTTAAGATTTCAAAGATCTAGAGTTTCAATGTAAATGAGACCTCACATTTGGATTTAAGATTTCAAAGATTCTACAGTAATTGACTCTCATAGAGTTTGGATAACATTTTCTTAGAAAGGTCATCGAAATGTCTTGCTCCTATAGCCTACTATCAACAAATGACCCCCGGTAGATTAATAGAGATGAGATGACTGACAAAGGAGGTATGACACTTGTAATGAGATTCATGGCGAGATGTGACTCATGCATACTCATGTCACAATTTAACCTATTTTCCAGCAAATGAGATTCATGACGAGATGTGATTCATGCATACTCGTGTCACAATTTAACCTATTTTCCAACAACAACAACAATAGCAACCCTTTATCCTACTAAGTGGGATTGGCTACATGAATCCTTTTTCACCATTGCATCTTATGTAGTGTCATATTTTCATTTAATTCTAATAAATTAAGATCATTTTTTATACAATATGCCCAAATCTTTAGATAAGTCAAATCTAAAACATCTACTCTTCTAATCGGATCATTAGATAGTCGACGTTTAATGTGAACAAATTATCTAAAGAGGGTCTCTCTAATTTTGTCCGCCACTGGAGCTACACTAACCCTATCACGGATATAGTCATTTCGCATTTTGCCTCGGTGTAAAGTCACTCATCCACCTAAGCATTCTCATCTCGATAACACTTAACTTAGTTTTATGCTTCTCTTTTAAGGCCAACAATCAACGTCATAGAGCATTGCAAGTCTCACCACCATCTTATAATTTTTTTTTTTCAGTATAGGCGGTACTTTTCCATCACATAATAGGACTGAAGCATTCTCCTCTTCAACCAACCAACTAGAATTCCACTAATAGCATCCCCATCAATATCACCATCACTTTGAACAATAGATCCAAGATATTTAAAGCGTTCACACATATTAATAATTTGATCGCACACAGTTACAACTCTGTCGCTAGAGCTACTGCTACTAAAATTACATTCCATGTATTCAGTTTTAGTTCTACACAAACGAAGGCCTTTAGACTCCCATATAGACCTCCATAATTCAAGTTTTTCCAAAGCTTTCTCTCTAGTATTATCCACGAGAAGGATATCATCAGCAAAAAGCATACACCAAGGTACATCCTCATGTAAATGTCCACTAAAAGCATCAATAACTAAAGCAAAAAGATATGGGCTTAAAGATGATCCCTGATGTAATCCAACTAAAATAGGAAAATATTTTAAAATAGGAAAATAAAATAGGAAAATATTTGGTCAATCTTCCTTCTGTTTGAACATGGTAGTAGCTCTAGTATACACATCTTTGAAGATTTGAATATAAGTCATATTAATATTTGTTTTCTCTAGAACTCTTCAAAGGATATCTCTTGGAAGTTTATCGTAAGCTTTTTCTAAATCAATAAAATTCATGTAAATCCACCTTATTCTCCCTGAACTACTCCATCAAACCTCTCAATAAATGCATAGCTTCCATGGTGAACCTATCTGACATGAATGCAAATTGATTATGAGAAATCCAAATTAAACCTGTTGTTTATCCAATTAAATTTGTATACAACTTACACAACATTTATGTGGAGTTTTTCCGAGTTATGTAAATGTCATTTTAGGACAACTTCCTGTAAATGTCAAATAAGTTGATTCTTATTTTAATCTTCACACCCCTTATTTTAAGTACATCTCAAAATACATAACTTTGTAATATATTTTTATATTTTGAAGATATTTTAAATTGATCAAGAGTTAACGGACCAATTCAACTTATCTCGACATGAATATATTATCCCAAAAATTTTCTCAAAATAATTTAAGTTTCATTAATTAGAGGATGTGTTAGACGCCAATTTTTTATTTATGCTCACCACAAACTTCTTCTCAGGGTCATGGTGGTCTCTTCTTTATGTATGACCTCCAAGCTCTAATTAATTTGGTCGTACTAGCGCTAATGATGAGCGGTATAAACATGTATATGCCTATGAATCTCATGTATCTCCAACTTCATAATCTCATATACTAACAGCTCAGAAAGAGGGTAGTGCTGGGAAGAACCTTGCCTTGCATATGTGTGGAGGCAGAAGATAGTCCGTAAGCCTGAAGGGTAGCTCGTGTGATAAGCTTCTAAGGACGAATCCGCTCCTCATCTCTATCTCCCTCAAATCCGACCATATCGCATAAAACTGTAATAAGGCTTGGGCAACCCAAACCCACACTAGTCTGGCAGCTAGCAATATAGAGCATCAAATCGTAGACACCTAGCCTGACGTCTATAAATTTCCCTTGTTGAATATAAAAATTGAGGATGGCCCTATATCTTGTAACGTCGGTAAGGTCGGTAAGGCTAGTGGTGAGGAAAAATCGAGTCATTATAAAGTAGTGTTAGGCCTTAGATATCTTATTCAGATGGGTCAACGAAAAATTAATCTTACTCTCCTCCCTCGGTTTCATTTCCCAACGCCAATTAGAGTCAGTAAGAAAATCAATAATAAGCCTATAATCTGGGGTAAG
The DNA here is from genome assembly GCF_001263595.1 of Phalaenopsis equestris. Classification (NCBI taxonomy): domain Eukaryota; kingdom Viridiplantae; phylum Streptophyta; class Magnoliopsida; order Asparagales; family Orchidaceae; genus Phalaenopsis; species Phalaenopsis equestris. The sequence goes on along the minus strand of NW_018164444.1, from coordinate 54,231,513 downwards.
AAACTCTGAATGCTCTATATTAGGGATATCATCAAGGTAAAATAGACAATTAACGGTGGCTGGATTAAAGGAAACTTGTCTGCCTTGCACAAAAACTCGTCCTTCGACGGACTCGCTAGCATTGGCATGAAATTCCCAGACTAAAGGGATTATAGCGGGACAATGGTACAAAACCTACCCCATTTCCGACTTGTTATCATAGCCTGAATCTCTGCTTCAGGTGTTTGGAAGATTCTTTCAGGAATCAATTTTTTTTCAAAATAGGAGCAAAATAAAGTTGGGCGGCTACTAGGCTAACAAATCTCCTTTCATCACAGTAAGTAACCCCCTTACTCTTCATCTTAGGTAGCATTATGGGTGGAAGGTTTTGGCAAGGCTCGGAGAGAATAAAACCCAAAAACCAATGGTAAAAAACACAAACAATGGTAAAAAACACAAAAGTAACCCCCTTACCCTTCATCTTAGGTAGCATTATGGGTGAAAGGTTTTGGCAAGGCTCGGAGAGAATAAAACCCAAAAACCAATGGTAAAAAACACAAACGCAGTTGAAGATCTCACCTAAGATCGTGAGAGTCTCTGGATCTGGGTGTTTCGCGGCTAATTTCTGCCTCCCAGGGAGTTTCCTCAGTGAGCTAGGTTTCAGTGTGGTTATTTGGAGTTGTCGGTGAGGACAGTATGCAAAACAAAGCAGGATGGCCCCGAATCGGATTAATAAAGATTCATGGCGTGATCACGCCCGGTTCAGGCCTAATCACGCCAAGTTGAAAACTTTCGATTTGGCTCATTGAATCATGGTTTAACTATTTAGCACGCATTAAAGTTTCAAATTTGATTTAAAATGATAAAATAATGATTTCAAAATTTAAGGAATACAAAACGCTCTTGTGGAGTAGGGTTTGTTAGGCTTAACAATATTGAACCGCCAATCTCTGATCTTTCTTTCAAAAGAAAATATTGATCATACATCTAATCTTTTGATGGTCCTGAAAATTCTAAATTAGGGTTAGGTTGGGTTGGGTAAGAGTTCGGGGTTGGATTATGTAAGAGTTTGGGGTTGGATTATGTAAGAGTTTGGGGTTGGGTTTGGGTCGGGTCAAGTCAAGGTTAGGTTAAGTTAAGTCAAGGTTTAGGGTTGAGTTAGTTCAGAGTTTACGATTGGGTCAGTTTTAGAGTTGGGTTGGGATAAGGTTTGGGTCGAGTTAGGCCAGGTTTAAGGTTGGGTTAGGTCTGGGGTAGACTAATTTTGGTTAGGGTCAGGATGGGTTCAGGTCTAATTCTAATCTAAGGCTATTGAATTGAGTTAGCCTAAACCTAGACTTAACTTAAACAAAGTAAATTTAAAAATAAGAAGGGAGAAGGCTAGTCGAAGGAGGAGGCTCGTCGGAGGCTTCTTCCTTCTTCCTTTGTTTGAGAAATTTGAGGTGTTCAAGCTCTCAAAACAATGGAAAAGCAGCCTATTTATAGGTAGGGATGGCGGTGGCAGAGGCCTCCATTGTCGTCAATAGAGTGGTGAGTCGACGACCGCGATTATTCCGACGGTTAGAAGTGCCACGAATTGTCGTCGGTGAAGCGACACGACAATTCATCACCGAATCTGTGGACAAAGGCCACAAATTGTTGGCATAGCTTACGGACATGGTCACACTGAGAAACATTTGGGTGTGACCACGCCGAAAAATATTTGGGCCGTTAAAGTCTGGGCGTGCCACACCTAGGGACTTTCCTGCGGGTTACGCCCAATCCGAGCATAGCCACGCAAAGAAAATTTTGGGTGTGGCTATGCTATAACCAGGCGTGACCACACCAGTCCAAGGAGGGTTCACAAGTCTATGTTGAGTCAAACATGAGTTGGCTGACCAAAAATAAGGTCAACAACAAAACTTTTTAATATTATTTTAAAAATTAAAAAAATATTTAAGTGGAGGAAGAGTATTTTGGTCTCCATTTTTAAGAATAAAGTGATGCACAAGAGTGTTGATGCACAAGAGTGTGCAAATTATAGAAGAATTAAGTTAATGTGTCATACATTAAAATTATGTGAAGAGTAATTGAACATGAGTTAAGACATGATACAAAGATTTCTCATAATCAGTTTGGATTTATATCGGGCAAGTTTACTATAGAAGTTATACCATTATTGAGAGGTTTGATGGAAAAGTACAGAAAAAGTGAGGGTCTACATATGATTTTTATTGATTTAGAAAAAATTTAAGATAAGATTCCAAGAGAATTTCTTTGGAGAGTTCTAGAAATGACAGGTGTTGATATGACTTGTATTCAATTCACTAAAAATATGTACCCTAGAGTTGTCACTTATGTTCGAACAGGAGGATTGACCAAGTATTTTCCTATTTCAGTTGGATTACATCATGGATCGACTTTGAGCCAATATGTTTTTGCTTTAGTTATGGATGCTCTTATTGGACATTTACAAAAGTATATGCATTTGTGTATGTTTTTCGTTGATGATATCCTTCTTGTGGATAAGACTAGAGAAAAAGTTCTAGAAAAACTTAAATTATAGAGATCTGCATTAAAGTTTAAAGGCCTTCGTTTGAGCAGATCTAAACTAAATACATGGAATATAATCTTAGTAGCAATATATTTAGTGGCAGAGTTGTAATAATGTGTGATCAATTTTTTAAAAAGAGTGAACGTTTCAGATATCTCAGGTCTATTGTTCAAAGTTATGGTTATATAAATGGGGATGCTATTAGTAGAAATTTAAGTTAGATGTTGAAGTGGAGACATGTATCAGGTTTTTGTGTGATAGAAAAGTACCACTTAGACTTGGAAAATTTTATAAGATGGTGGTGAGACCTGCAATGCTTTACGACGTAAAATGTTGACCTTTAAAAAAGAAACATAAAACTAAGTTAAATGTTATTGAGATGAGAATGCTTAGGTGGATGAGTGACTTGACACTTAGAGATAAAATATGAAACAAATGTATCCATTAAAGGCTCGGTGTGGCTCCAAAGGCAGACAAGATTAGAGAGAGTCGTCTTAGAAGGTTTGGTCACATTAAAAGTCCACCATCTGATAATTCAGTTACATGAGTAGATATTTTATATTCGACTTATGTTAATAAAGGTAAAGGTAGACCTAAAAAGACTTGGGTATGTTGTACAAAATTGATCTTAACTTATTAAAATTAAATGAAAAAATGACACTCAATAGAGCATAATGGAGAAAAAGGATTCATGTAACCGACCCCACTCAGTAGAATAAATACCTGTTGTTGTTCTTGTTGTTGTTGTAATTCTAGTTAGTTTATCACTTTTACCAGACATGGTAAGTTATGGTTCATAGCCAAAAATGAATTCAACTTTTATTAGATACCCATGTTCATATTCAAGAGTTTCCATCAGAGGCTTAGACGCACATTAAGTAGGACCCAATTTCACATCGAAATTCAAATTCACAATCAACATTAGGTTCAGATTATATATGTATTTTATGTTCAAGTATGAAGGTAGGTTCAATTTCAATTGCAAATTCAATTTATAATTGGACCAAGGATTAAAACTGATATCATGTTAAAAGCTGATTTATAGCTCAATATTTGGCTTTTATTTAGATGCAGGTTCAATTTCATTTATAAAAGTAGATTAGATGCAGCGCAAATGAATGATACACACCTACTATTGCTCAAATTTTGGCTCCTATCTAGATATAGGTTTACTTTCTCTTATAAGAGTAGATAAGTGTCAGCCCAAATGAAGGATGTACACCCATTATAGCTTAAGGAGCAGGTCCATAATATATATATTGAATGTAATTATCGCTTATTTTGTTGGTTAAACTATTATTTAAGTAAGATTTGGCCAATAGTTGTTTTAATTAAAGTTTTATTCAAATGTTAGCATGTTGGAGCAAAGATGGTAGAAAATTTTATCTAAGAAACTTTTGGGCAAATTCACTTGTCTACTATTATTATTATTATTGTTTCCCATTTATAAGGATATTAACTAATTTGGCTAAGGTATATGCTAACCTAGATTGGTTAGATCCTAAATATTGTAATATATATATATATATATATATATATATACGATGGCGATTCCCTAGTTTGAACCTTCGGCTTTCCGAAAGTTCTCGTACTCGACGACGAATTCTGCGTTAGTTTTCCGCGATCGTCGACTCCTGTCCAACGACGAAGGGATTCTGCAGCTTCGTCGTCTCTCCCTCCCGTCAGCTTCTGCGTGGATCTCGTCAGGCTGCAAGTTCTGCGGCTCATCTTTTTGCGTCGACCTCGTCGAGCTGTGACTACTCCGTGGCTCATCACTGCTTCAACCTCGTCGAGCTGCAACTGCGGTTACGACTCGACCTCTTTGGCTCCCCACTGTACAACTTGGCAGAGCTTCTCCTGCGTCTGTTGAGCTTGTGTGAAGCACGCTCATGGCCTCAAGGCTATCCTACACAACCACCCTCGCCGGTGATAATCCCGCCAAACCCTCCAATGCTATAGTGGTTCACAAACGCAACTCTCATTTCCATCTTGCAGATAGTCTAATGTTCCCACAGATGTACCATGATTATGTTGCAGGACATGAATATTGCAATCTCATCAAAAAAAATTGAGAATAAGATAAGCAAACCAACATTATTCTTCTCAGACGCTGAAATTTCAACTCGTGCAGGAAAATACAAATTTTTACTAGTTGGAAAGTTCCAATTAGGGCGCCATAAGATGGAGATTAACAGTAAGATTTTTGAAGATTTCAAACTAGTTGGGGCTTGAAAGGTGAGTTTTTTCGACGAAAGACATGTTATAATATAATTGAGCAAGAAAAAGATTACACAATAATTTTATCAAAGAAATTCATCACAATCGAGGGTAATCATATGAAATTGCTCAAATAGACCCCTGATTTTGATCTCAGTCAAGAAACCCCAATTGCGCCTATCTGATTCTCATTACCTAAACTCAAGCTTCAATTCTTTAATCTACCTACCTACCTTATATAAAATTGGGACTATCCTCGAAAAACCTTTGTAAGTAGCCACACCTACAGTTTATTTCTCTAGGCCCTCTATTGCAAGGGTTTTGATTGAAATGTATATTACACTACCAGATGTAGAAGAAGTCTGGCATGACTCTGCTCATAATGGTTATTGGCTAAAAATCATTATGAAACAAAAACATTACTACTGCAAGCACTGCAAGATATTTGGGCACCCGCAAGAGAAATGTTTCAGATTGCACCCACAGTTAAGAATCAATAGTCAAAAACAGAAACAAGATGTTAGTGCACCTCATGTGTCTGAACGCACTCTCAACAAAACTGATGACAGCCAACCTGAGGGGGGAATCACCACAAGACAGGAAATCAGGAGTTGGTGATGGTGTCTGCCCCTGGAAACCCTTCTCCTGACCATATTTTAAGGGATAATGTTCCGACTGAAGGTCAGGATAACCCCGCAGCTCCTATTCAGAAAGTATCAGATGCAGATGTGACAATTACCACTTCACAGACACTGGAACACATCATTGTGGCAACGATTGTCTTTCCTTCTAATACGGTTCTAATATCTAATCAGACCGAGGATCACATGAGTCAATCTTCAAATGAAGAATGACAGTTTTACACTTCCTGGCGGAAGAAGAAGGTTGGGTGCACACTCCAACTTAGAAACTTAATGGATGATAATTTGGTTACTCCTGGCAATACCACGACACTTTAAAGTCTGTTATCTGGCTCTACTCCTAAAACTAGAAGAAGAAGCAGGACTAAACTAGCTCGTCCCTAGCTATTTGTTTTCTACATGTTTTAATTTTTTTGAGTCTATGTATCTTTTGTTGGGGTAATAATGTACTTGTTATAGTATGGGTAAGGTGCCTCTATTGGGTCCTCTCATACAACATTTATGTATATTTTCTATTTCAATAAAATCAGCCCTTCGGATTTCACAAAAAAAATATATATGCATATGTATGTATACAGATATACATACATATATATATCTATATAGATATACATACATATGAATGCATGCATGCATCTATTATTTTTTTAATAAAGCACAAGGGCTAATATATTAAAGAAAAAAGGTACAGATAGGTTGTATGAGATGACCTAAAAGAAGACCCAACTCATACAATACAACACATACAAAAACCCAAAGAAGCAAAGATACATAAAGATAAAAAACCCAAAAATCCTCTAACAGGTGCAAAGGTGCTAGGAACGTCTCACTTTAGTTCTTCCTCTGCCTTTAGTTCTCGGGAGGAAGTCAGCTAACAAATTAGTAAGATGCGTATCATTACCCAAAGTAATCAAAGTATCATCCATTAGATTTCTGAGCTCAAATATGTCTTCATTCTTCTTCTTCCTCCTGGATGTGTAGACTTGTCATTCCTCATCCGAAGATTGACTCATCTGATCAATGGATTGGTCCAAAGGTGACCGGACAGTTGTAGGACGTTGCACATCATGATCCCTCTGAGTCTGAGTAGCATTGACATTTTTCTGGACCTGATGAGGCGGTAGTGAAGCAGCAGAGATATTTTCACCAGTAATATCAGTGATAGGTTGAAGGGCAAGCGGAGTCTAAAGAATCTTCCTCGCCTCCACGATAGGAGATTCCAAAGACGGGGGAGCTAAAACAATGTGGAGACTGAATGGTTGATATATTTCTTGCGGAAATAGTGACGTCTTCAGATGTATCATTTTGATGATCGACAGTGTCAATAACTTGGAGTTGATCAGGAGGAATTGGAATCACTGTCTCTAGCGGAAAAATTTATTTTTTTGGTCTGAGGTGGGAATGCAAATGATAACATTGAGAACATACGCAGTTCGGACAATACGAAATAAAATGCTCAATCTCTACCTTCTGCCAATATCCATGAAGTTGTGTGTCCAACCAAATTTCCTCAGAAGCGGAAGAAGTAATGTCTATTTCAACAATTACTCTGGTTTCAGATGGACGGGAAAGATTAAAAGTATGAATATCCGTCTTAAATGGCTTACCACAAGCTGAGGCAATAGAATACAACATTTTTTGAGAAAAATAATGAAATTGCACACCAGAAGGTGAATCCAAATCAAAATGATTGGGGGTTCCGTTTGTGGGTCAAATTTCACAGACCATTTCAGAATATTCATTGCTCTGATATCAACCCAAATTATTCTTCTAGCAAATAAGCGTATGTAATCTTCTTCATTATTAATTTGAATAAGAATGTGTCTCTCATCTAATAGTCTAATTTTCCACTCTCCAACAAGGTGCATAAGTTCGAATTCCTTGAGAATAAACTCCATTTTGGGATGACCATATAGAAATTTCCCAACCAAATTCAAACGACATGAGGAAGCAAGTTGAATACCTTCAACTTCTGTAAAAAAAATGGCAGGTTTCTCATCCTCCTACCAGGTTTCTTAATGTCCTCGTCCCACTCAAACAAAAGAGGAAAAGTGCATGCTTTAAGTGTAGCTGAGGCATGGACACCCGTGAGGGCAGCTGTGCACGTTTTGTCCGAAGCTATGTGTGGCTTTAAGAAGAAAACACGGAAAAAATGGCGTCGACCGAAGCTGAGAACACGCGGGAGCCGCAAAGTCGAGTACTCCCGAGCCGCTTGCGAGACGGGAAGCAGCAGAAAGACGGGAAACTACAAAATTCGCGAGACGGGAAGAGATGTGCCGCACCGCAGAGGAGCCACAGAGCCGATCAGAGAAAGCTCGTGAGACGGGAAGGCCGCGCCGCAGACAGGCTCAACAGAAGTTAGGCGCAAAGACGTCGGAGAAGAAGCAGGGAAACCGTAACAGCTATTGGGGTTCGCCGTCAGGCCAAACCCTAGCAGAGCCATAAAGATATGTATGTATGTATATATATACATACATACATACATACATATTGTGTGATAAATATATATATATATATATATATATATATATTAATGTGATTGCAATTAAATAAAATTTCACATGGTATGTGAACTATGAGCGAGCCTTTGAACTTGTATAAGATGGGAGTCATGCATCGCTTGTCTCGAGGTAACTATTATTTATTAGCGGATAAATATATTATTTGTATTAGATGCTTAGTTATTTTGTAAGTTTGTTATTCCTGCTCTGTACCTGTTAAATATATGTTAGTAGAACTTATTTTTATTTTTCATAATGACATAGCAGATTGCATGTGTACATTTTCCCTAAGTTATGGTTGCACATATCCATGCACATTAGAATAAATATTGTAGGTGTAGTATTTACTTTTCTTGTGTTATTTCTATGAATCGCAGTAGATTTTTTTCATGCCATAATCATGCTAAGAATATTAATGATATTAGTAATATTATTTATGTAATATCCTTACGGCTTGAATGAAACGGTGTATAGGTTGGTAGAACATTTTTGGATAGTTAAATACTCAGACTGACAAGCCCACAGAGTAACATTTCTACATTAAACCATTATATAATTTTGAATTGGCGTGCATCTTTTTTTATATTTCAGGATGTTTGTAGAGCCGAATATTGATATATATAAATTGAAAGATAATTGAGCAGTGAAATAATTGTTAAGTCAAACACTAAGAGGTCTGATTGGATTAAAAATGAGTGCATTAAGATATGTAAAATTAATTGCCATTCATTATAATTTTGTAAATAACTTATCATAGTTCATTATATAAGACAGTAATTTGGTTCATATGACAACTTTCATTAGGCATTATAGTACCATTGAGATGTGATAACCACTTGGTAACATTCACTTCATAATAGTGTACCGTCTTATTTATTGAACATACTGCATGTTATAATACCTTGTCATTTATATTTTAATAAACAGTAGTTATTTGTTGAGTTTGATACATCACTAAAAAAATATTTTCTTATATTAGGTTCTACTTGAGTATTTAGTAGACCTTTGCCATAGAAGCAGCTTATTCAAAATTAGATTTATGTTGTCTTTTTAAATTAAATATTAGTTATTGTATTTTCTTTGGGTTTGATAGTTTTGTTCATGCAGTTGTATTCCTTTCATTTTATTTTCCTTTTTTTTTTTGAACTGTTGTTAAATATGCAATTGAAATAAATTTTATCTTTTCCAGCTTATTTTTATTATTTATAATATTTGTATATGAATTTCTTTATTTTTTAGTAAAAAATAAGTTATATAGGATTATTACATCAGGTGTTGTTTGGGTGTACCGACTTCTTGCCCCAATTATGACAGCATAGTATCATTTAGTCACTCAATTTCTATTTCAAATATGACTGCATGTTCACATGCAATGCCAGACTCAGATTCAATTCATGTTCAGGTATTAAGTTCAAATTCATACTATATATTCATGTTCAACACAATCAGCTATAGACTTATATTACAATTTAATTATTCTCATAAATGTAATATACCATTGAAAGAATACTAAAAAACTTCAATTTCTATCGATACGGTTAGATTTGATTATGCATGATTCCTTCACTGTTGTTGCTTGACAGGCTTTATAAGAGAGGGTAAAGATTTTTTTTTTTCAGGACTTTATTTGTAAGTTTTGTAGTAATAATAGAACAACATAATATGCCTTGACATCCAAAGATCTAAAACAAGCCTCAATAATATTTTTGGTGACCGTTGCTTAATTTATTCCTAATCTCCTTAAGAATCATTATAAAATATACAATCATAACAAAATAGTCAAAATGCAAATGATAATTAGCATTAAGACTCATAAATCATTAAAATATTCATACATGTTACCTTGCTTACAATGCTTAAATTATTTATGAAGCTGATCGATGTACTGGCCAATTCTATATGGAAAAGAAAAAGTGGCTAGAAAGCTTACTTTATTTATTCCCTAAACGGGTATTTATGCAAAAAACTACGTTCAGAATCATTTAAAACAACTAATTCTAAATACTTCAAAATTAAAATTCCTGTCCAAAAATTCTCATCTTTGCCAGTAGAAGGTAACCGTGGCACTTCCCTTTCAATGTTAAGCATATGAACTTATGGCACAACTTTTTTCATGTTAAGCACATAAATCTCAGGCACTTGTTTTACCTTATTTAGCATTTTCAATATTACATATATTTTTCCATATGTTAGGTTAGCCCATAAGATTTAGTTTCAATTGCAATACTATACAGGGACAATTGAGCATGACTCAATAGATTTAATTCAGCAGATTCAACTCTTTCATAAATAAAATAGATGGTAAAAATCAAATAAGGATTCCAAATTATAGATCAATTTTGAAAACTCCTCACTCGCAATAGCATAACTTATTTAGCATATTCAACTCTTTCATAGTCTGTGGCACTTTCCTTCGTCTTAGTTATCGTGACTTTTGAAGGCAACAAACTGATTCTCCTGTCTTTGCCTCAATATATCAAGCCGGCTAGTGTCGGTTCCACTTTCAAGGCATTACAAAAACAATTCTCAAACATAGAAAACCCTAGAGCTTCAACTATTATTTGGAATCCTGATTGGTTGCTTTTGGGATTTCACTTACCCATACTTCTCTCCTGCCATTCGTGCTCCACCAGCCTTCCCTTTAACAAGGAGTGCAAACATGTTGACCACCATCGAAGACCGCATTTCTTTTGTCACTGATGATGAACAGAGATCATCTACCATCACCCATTACTAATTGACGTTTCAATTGTAACAGCTCAGACTTAAGACCCATTGTCAATAATTGTCTGATAATGACATCTATCATCAATGAAACTATTGCACAAGCCTACATACCAATCTAATTGTTAACGAAAACCATAGCTCACTAACATTCTCCACTATCATCGCAGGAGACTACCAACATACGACTGAGAGATTATAATCTCATCTCATCTAACAGTGAAGCAAAGCGGATCACTTCAATTTCTAACAGAAATAGTAGAATTGTACTTGAGCTAGGGCAGTGCTTATTATTTTTTGAAGTTTTTTACATAAAAACTCTTATGCGTGTGGGACTATAATGCAATGTTAAGACAAGCACTCTCTCTACCACCACAATTATTCTAACATTCATTGCTTATGAAATAATCTTAGGTCGCACAACAACAACAACAACAAACCTTTATCCCACTAAGTGGGGCCGGCTACATGAATCCTTTTTCTCAATCGCATATTTTCATTTAATTCTAATGAATTAAGATCATTTTTATACAATATGTCGCGTCTTTCTAGGTCTACCTCTGCCTTTCTTAACATAAGTCGAATCTAAAACATGCACTCTCCTAATCGGATGTTAGGCCACACAAAGTATAAAAAAGTTACATGGGTGCTTATACTTGCAACTCACTTGTTAGATATAAAAGAAGACCAAATCTATTTCCAAAGTTAGCCAACAAAGCCCATGTCATCCTATCTAGATGAATTTGTTTAGTGGAGGAGACTAGATTGAGTAGGATTGATCCTGTGCCCAAAAAAAAATCCATATGGTAGAACAGAACTGTAATCGACTATAAAGCCTACATAACTAAATCAGTAGAACCGTTGAGAAACAAGAGAAAGGGAACTGACGTCTTACTATCACTGCTATGACATTAAGCTACAGACAGAATGACACAATGGAGGTTGACTACAAACTGTAATCAGATATATTGGAATATCATAACTAAGCAATGAAGCAGAATAACGAAATATGAGTAAGACCGCTCAGTAAAATCAAATTTCACCTTTCCATTGCGTATTGAGTGAGGTAAATGGGAGTAGGGTCAATATCATTTGTTGGGCTAAATGGCTGCACTCCACGGATATCATCCAAACCTAGTATAGCATCTGCGTGTTCATGCGTCAAAATAATCTGCACTCAACAACAATAGCAGCAACAAAATGTATGTCAGTAAAATGCCAGCCTTGTGCTTACATAAACTATCACCCTTGACCGTCACCGACTTTTGAAATACTGTTCATCGGCAATAGGTTGCCATTCAACAAGGGAATGCCATGCAGAAATAGCAATTATAATTCAACAAGAAGCTGCATATACATTAAAGTGGAGCTACGTTTATGCTATGTGCGCACACAAGTACAAATGCACCATCTGGAACATTCTACAACAAAAACTAGAATATATCAAAATGGAAATTTTTAAAAAATAAACTTTTACAGAACTGATGTTAACGTCTAACTTTCAGTTGTTATATAAAAACTAACAATTATTAGAAGTCTTCACTAAACATTTATGACTAGAACTAAATAAGAAGCTTAATATAAGAAATTAAAATAAAATCATTCATTAGGCACAAATAATCATAATGAGAAGAAACAAAAATTTACATAGAAAAAAAAGATGAAGTGATAGTTATGAAATGAAAATAAGGTTTTAAATTGGCATAGCCAATCAATCTACTTAATATAGTTATTTTATGATTTTCAATATTTTTAAATTTGTAGATAAATGTTAAGTCTAACATAATATTCTTTACATGGTAATAAGCTATTTAAAAAGGTATATCCACAAAGAAGAAGATTTGATGTTAAAACATGTTTATAAATACAAGTTCATAATATATACCTAAAAATATCAGTTCCTTTTTTACTAAGATCGGTATATTAAATTCTTTAAATTCTATGCTCTAAAAAGTTCTCTTTGCCAACTATTGGATTATATTTGATGAAAATAGTATGTTATCTAATTTTTTATTCGAAATTTGAGTATATAGTATGTCTTCCAACCATTAGAATTGGTTTAGGTTTCAAAACAAAAAAAAAAAAATGGAGCACTATTTTAATTACTGTGCAATAGACACAAATCCACAGTCATATAACCCATACATACTATTATAAGTTATATTAGAAAATAATTTACTCCTCTTGTAAGTTATGAGGATTAACTTTAATTTATTGGATTGGATTTATTTCCTTTCCTATTTTAGATTTATTTTCTTGGATTGGATTTATTTTCATTCTTATTTTAGGTTTTTCTATTTCATGTTGTTTGCTTAATCTCTAAATAATTATTATGAATTGATTAATTGGGAGATATAAGTGTTGTATTTTTTCTTTCATTTATTTCATTTTTCTTCGTTTTCCTAATTGAGGATTCATATAAGGGTATTTATACCCCCTTTTCATATCAAAAATATAATTCTGTGTATTTCTAAAAAATCAACATAGCATCAGAGAGACTTGAAAAAAAAAAACTAAAGTCTCCGGCGGAGGAGAAGATCTCCTGTAGCTGGAAATTTCCTATTCTCCGCTTCTCAGCTCATCTCAATTGTATTCGTTATTCCTTCTCGCTCTCCCGTATCCTTCATCACCACATTGCAAAGTGGAAAATGTGTTCATATAAATCGCAAGTTTCGGATCTTTTCTTGGACACTCACCGTCTACTCCGATCTCTTTTCTCCTCGCAGCCCCGCTCGATCCAACAGCTATGTAGCTGTACAAACCTTGAAACAGCAGATCCTTCCCCCCACCTGATCTTCTTTGTCACAACCCGACTCAAGGCTTGAAATTAACTAAGATGGAAACGGATAGTCAACGATGGACATAAAAATATCATTATTCATCTTCTATACTTTGCTAGTAACAAATGAAAGAACCACAAATCAATATGAATTAAAGCAATATGTTTTATGTTACCTTATTACTGGTTATTCGCGTCTTCTATAAATGTTCTCTTCTAACTCTCATCATTAATCGCTTAGTTAAATTGAAAATTTAATTTAAAATAATCATAAGCTAAACGAGTCAGTAAATACTCATACTTCTAGACTACAACAATACAATAAAATAAAAATAATACTCGTGTCAGTTAAGCTTCTTTATAAATCAATATTTAACATGTTATTCAAAGAGTTTATATCAATATCATTTCATACCTATACAACCATCATAGGAACATCGTTTATAAATTTATACCACTTATGATACTTCAATATCAATGTATCTTTTTCATTTACGTTCATGGGTACCTTAGTGCTCATCCACTAGTATTATCAAGTGATAACTTCATCATAGTCAATCATGCACATACAAGTATTTAATAAAATATCACTTTCTCATAAAAAAATATTTATTACTTATTTGCATAGCAGTCAAATCATTCAATAAAGATGTGCAAATATCATTTGTCCAATAAGAACAAAAATTCAATAGAGTTCAAAATCATGAGTTGCAATAATTTCAATATAGATAATGGTAGAATTAATAAATGCATTTAGTCTAAAAGTAAAATATCAGCATAGTATTAAAACATAAGTACTCACCTTAATGTCGAAAAATTTGCTATAAGTCTTGATGTTGACTCTTCTAACAATTAAAAACCTAACATGATATAAAACTTAATTAATTTAATATTTAAAGGTTAAAACATAAGTGAACTTGCTAACGAAATTATAAGAGTTTTAATTTTAAATATATTTTGTATAAATTAATAATATTTAATATTAATTTTGATTACAATAATTAAGGCTCTGTTTGCGCAGTTGTAACTGCGCTGCCCCAGGAAGCTGCTGTGGGGAAGCAGCTGCGAGGAAGATGGTTGTCTGTTTGGTGCAGCAGTGTGAAAACAGCTGTAGAGCAGCTGTTTCTGGAAAAATGATCATTCTGACATTGTTTGGTAAAACTGTTTAAAAAAAGACTGTAAGAGTGAAATTTTTGTAACTTTATAAGCAAAAATTTTTATGTAATAAATTAGTTAAACTTAAAAGTGTTAATTATGTAATAAATGTAATTGTTGGGTAATTAGTTAGTAATTGTTATATAATAAATTTATAGGATTGATTAATATATTTTAAAATATTAACTTGTTAGATAGGTAAACATATGAAATAAAATGCTTATAATAAGAATGCTCTTATATTAAGTGGGACAAAAGTATTAAATATATTTTCCATTTAGGATTTAACATATTATTAACGAACTAATTAATTTAACTAATTTTTATCAAATATCGATGAATACTTAAAATAAAGTCAATTAAAGAGATGTGTGTCAAATTTTTTTCCCAAGTTGAAATACATTTTCATTCATAACTTTTATAGCATATAAATCTTAAAAGTTATGAATATCAAGCTTTGATTTTCAAACACATATACTTTAATTTTTCATTCGGTTATGGATATATAAACGTAAATGTTGATAAAAAATTTAAACTGTGAATTATAGTACTCATTTGTGCTATATATTACAACAAGAATTCATCTTTTACATAAAAAAAGATTTCAGGGGAGTACATGACTATCGTTAAGTCCAAACTTTAATGATAACAATCCAGAATTACATAAATACATCTCAAGTAACTGATAGTTTTATTTTTCTTTTATTGTATATTTTTTTCCTATGTATTTCATAACTTTATTGTTGTGCATAAATTTATATTCCTAAAATATGAAAAATCCCAACCCTTTCAAAAAATTGTTTTTTTGGGCATGATAATGAATTTTCAATCAGACATCCTCACCAAATTTCTTGTTGGAGTGCATCATCTTGAATGAAACAAATGCTTGGATTTCTATTTTGGAAATCCACAAGGGTAATGATGCACGTACTGTGTTTCCATCAGAAAAAATGTTTTGGATTTTTTTTTGCAAACCAAAATAACAAGAAAAAACACTAGAAGAAGAAATCATCTCTTTTGTGTTAATCACATTAGGCGCAACTATAATCAAAGAGAAATAACCCCTCCTTAATATCATCTTCACTACCAGAAGCTCACGGATCATGCAACCTTTTATGAGGAGGAGCCACTCACAATCAAGGAGCTCGGCCTACTAACAATTTTAACCTGGATTCTAAGCCGGGAAAAAGAGAGATTCAAAA
The DNA here is from genome assembly GCF_001263595.1 of Phalaenopsis equestris. Taxonomy (NCBI): domain Eukaryota; kingdom Viridiplantae; phylum Streptophyta; class Magnoliopsida; order Asparagales; family Orchidaceae; genus Phalaenopsis; species Phalaenopsis equestris. The sequence goes on along the minus strand of NW_018164444.1, from coordinate 54,215,782 downwards.
CAAGCGAGGAGGAGGTTTTTACGCTTACCTGCTTCGGCCTTCTTGGATTCATGCTTGGTCAAGGAAGAGGAAGGCACAGGGGTCTCGTGGAAGAAGCAAGGGCATCGACGTCGATGAAGGAGACGGTTAGACGGCACTGGACGATGAACGCTAAAGGCTTCTTTTCACAAAAAATAAGGGTAGCTTAGAATATTAGCGAGCAGAAAGTTAGGGCTGCGGGGTGGATCCCGCGGCCCGCTTTAGCTTCGTTCGGTCACTACGTTGGGAGCCAAACGATAAATTTTTGTGATTCGGGGCCACGAAGCGGTAAAAAAGCGGCTCCAAACGGAGCCTAATCTAAAATATTTAAATATTAAATAGTTTAATATCACAATAATTGATAATTAAATTATAATTAACAGATAATTAAATAATTTATAATGTATAAGTGATAATTTGAATGAAATATGGTAAAAGCAAACAGAACGTCTATTACCAAGGCGTGTGCTCATATTCTTATACCATGGTGATATTTTGCTTCGTCTATATCAAATACATTTATTGGTACTATCATTAGCTATATTAAAATTACTGCAAACTCATAATTTTGAATTATATATAATTTTTGTTCATATTGTAGAAACTATATGTGTGCACACCAATATTGAATGATTTGACTGTTATGCAAATGAGAAATAATTTTTTTATTAAAAAGTGATTTTTTTATTGGATGTTTTTGTCTGCATGATTGATTATAATAGAGTCAGTCTTTAATAAAACTAGTAGGGGAACACTAAGGTATCCGTGCACGAAAATGAAAAAGTATATTAATATTGAAGTATCTTAACTGGTATAATTATTTAGACGGTACTCATGTGACGGTTGTATACATATGAAATGATATTGATGTACTCTTTGAATGACATGTTAAATATTTAGATTGGTTTATAAATAAGCTTAACTGACATGCATATTTTTTTTCTTTGTATTGTTGTAGTTTAGAAGTATATGTATTTACTGACTTTATTTATCTTATTGTTGTTTTAAATAATTTTTCAGGTTTAATTAAATTATTAAAAGATGAGCGTTATATGAGAAAATATTTATAGACGATGGGGACAACCAATAACGAGATAATTTAATATCTATACAACAGTCACATGAGCACCATTTAACATATTAAATTATAAGTTAATATAGAAAATTTAATTGTCGTCCAACATTGGTTAATTCTAAACTTTTGGTTGAGTTGTCACAATCTTTACACTCGCAATCCTACCAAAGAGAACATCTATGCTGCCGTCGTAATTGTCAAAGGTGAGAAACCGCTGAACGTAGCGTGATTTCCGCGGATGATATCATCGTCATCCAATTTCTCCACCTCCATCGCCACTCGATCAAAGAATCACGCGAGCAACACCCACACAAAATTGAGCTCAGCTCATCATCTTCGTCTTAGTCTCTAGCGGCTGTCGGCCGTTTTTATGTTCAACTTGACTTTCGTAGTTTGAAAAGGTGATGATTTTGTGATTTTGAAAAAAATAATTTAAATATAAATATAACTTTTTTTTAAGAAGTAACATTTTAATTTTTAAAATAAGTGAGACCAAACGAATCTCACATTTTTAAATAGTTTAGATGATTTAATACAGTACCACAAGCAATACATTTATCCCGAAGACTAAATATATCACTTATAATAGGGATTCAATCATCTAGACTAAACAATTTGTGACATCCGTTTGGTCTGCGAAATATTTTTATAAAAAGGCCAACAAGTTCCCCTATCTAACATAAAAAATAGATAGGGTTTATTTTATCTGGGTTCCTGGTTCCCTATAGAGGCAAGCCCCTATAGTTAATTACATCTTAAATGATCGAAATCACTTAAGAA
>NW_018164444.1:54201041-54210093 GCF_001263595.1 Phalaenopsis equestris | reverse complement strand
GGTATCCCGGACGCGTTGGCGCAGTCCAATTTGTCGTCGGAGGGCATTCGGAGAAGTTCGCATTTTCACCCGTCTTTTGGGCTTAATTGAAGTCTGATTTCGTGCAGTTTCGTGAATTTCGTGTATTTGATGTGTGTATGTGACGAAAGCGGTCGTGACGATGTTTTCCCTGAGGCTTGAAGTCCTATTTGGATCATCTTCCTTGAATCTTTGCAAAATAGCCCATAACCGCTCGTTCATAAAACGATGGTCTTGTGCCAAAGATGCTAGACATCAAAGGAAAATAGGAATCGGCTGGAGCTTCTAGAAGGGTGAGTCTCAATTCTAGTTTTCTAAGATGGTCCATAGGGATTTCTAGAGCTAGAACCTAGACTCTAAGGAGGAGAAGAAAAGACCTCACAAAAATGAGGTCAACAGCGGCAACAGAGGGCTTAAGTCTAGAAATTAGTGTTATATCGTAGTTATTAGAAGCAGAAATAACGAGCTCGGAAAATGAAGTGCAGGATGCAGCTCATTTTTTGTTGCACAGTCGTCGAAGGGTGCAATAAGGTTGGGCTCTCCAACTTTGTCTCCTAACTCCTTATGTCCAGAATATTTGGCTTCCTCATGCTTTGGCTTCTATCATGTGGTTTTGCGGTCGCATTGCAGGGTATCTTGTTGGACCTACTGTTGGCTTTTTTGGTGTTAGATGCAACTCAAGTTTTCTGGAGGTCATTTATTTTGCAGGATGCCTCATTATCAGCTTATCAGTGTTGCTGATTGTGTGCTCATCAGACATTAGAACAGCACCAGGCGATAGAAAGAAAAATTGCAATACCTATGTTGGTCCCTGTTGGTAAGCTACTCTATGTGATTGGCTTTTGGGTGTTGGATTTCTCTATCAATGCAGGCAATGACTTGCTCGAGCAATGATGGCTGATCTATATGAAAAGCATGGATGCATAACAGGAAATATCATATATGCCTTTTGGATGTCTTTGAGAAATGTTCTGGGTTATGCTTTTGGGCTAGTGGAGTTTGGCATTTTTGACCGTAAAATAAAATTTAAAAAAAAAGAAAAGGGGGATAAAAGAAAACTAAAAATAATTAATTAATTGCTTACCTCTTCTTGCTCGTTGGAGCCCACTCGATGGGACAATTGTTCCCGCTTTCCCTTTAATTACAAGCAGACGAAAGAAAACACCCGTTCATTCATTTGCACATTTTCTCCCGTCAATTCCCTTTTGTTACTACACTTAATTCGTTTTTCCTCTCTTGTGATTCTCCCCGCTTGGTGGTTCTTCTCCGATTTGAAAGCCGTACAGCATAAGTCATTATCCCTTCATTCACATTATTTAATCTTCTTCGCTATACGCACAACTGCCTTGGCCTTTCAAATCCTCTCATTCTCTTTACATGTTCAAAATCCACGCATGACAGAAGCCTTCTTGCCTCTGTTGCAACCTAATCCCCCAGCGCCCTGCTCCTCCCTGCCGCATAAGATCACACGCTGCGTACTCTACCCTAGCCCGATGCGCCTACGATTCTCCTTCCTTGAGCAATCACCTGCTCTAGCACTCACACCTAACTGCACTCCCTGTCGAGCCTCCAAAGTCGCGAGCACCTTTGCCTGGTCTGTCTCGTGCGTGAGCTTTCCGAACTCCATCACACAACCCTCTATCACTGCGCTCTAGCTTGAAACCCGAAGCATTCTCTTGATCTCTTCTCTACCTTATTCTCATGCAATCTCAAGCCCGGCCTCTTCATTTCTCATGTGAAGGAAAGCTCTATTATGCTAAGCCAAAGAATTCCCATTTGAGTCATATACCCAAATTAAATTTTCTACAACTTTTCCTACTTGATACCCAAATAAACTCACCCGTGCCCAAAGTTAGTGGTTTATTTCATTTGTTTATTCGGTTATATGTTTAGTACTTGTATTATATTTCATGTTGTATGTTGTATAAAAAAGGAAGAAAATCTGTGATGGAATGTTGTACTGTCAATTTTATTTTATGTTTGTGTCGACGTCGTCGTCGTCAATGCCGACGGGCTCGAAAGGTATATTTTTGAGGCAATGCAGAAAAATTTTTAAAAATATTCACTCGAAGAAACGTGAGTACCGTTCATGGGGAAAGTAAGCACCGTTCAGGGAAAAAAGCGAACTCGTTTGGATTTTTTTTTTTTAAATAAGAATTTTAAAACCCGCTTGTGAGAAAATGAATATTCGTTCATAAGAAATTAAGTACCGTTGGGAGAAAACAAAGTACCGGTCGAGAAATATTAGTTTGCGAGCTAACCCTTTTGTGCAGGTACATTAGAAGCCCATTGCATCTTCTAAGATCGCGGGTTAAGTTTAAACTTTTTGCTCCCCAACCGCAGTGTCTCACGAAATTGACCAGCTGATCTCTTAAGATAGCTGGGAAGGTTGCATTCTCCGGTGCCTACAAACGGAATTTAACACAGGGAGGTTGTTGAAACTTTCGATGATTTGGACTTGTAATCGCTTTACAGAATTTGAAACTTTGGACTTTAAAATGATTAGGAAAACTCAAGCTTTTAAAATTTTAGACTCTTAGGGTCTTAAAATATCAAGGACCGAGGCATTTAAATATTTAGGCTCTTTAGCCTTAAGTATTCAAAATTCTAATGTTTTAAAATTTCTATGCTCTTAGGGCTTTTGAAGATAAAAATCATTTTTTGGTTAAAATTCTAAAGTTTTAATTTAATTCATGTCTTAAAATGAGTTGCTTTAAGACATCAAATACTCCAGTTAAAATAGCTCAAACACGTAAATTAAATGTCTGCATGTGCTCAGGTTCAAGAATGTTGTGATGGATAATTAGGTCACATTTTCAATAAGATAGGAATGTAAGTCGGGTAATGGTACGCACCTCACCAATTTGTTAGTTGGTTCCCTTCCGAGAACTAGAGGCAGATGCTGAACTAAATTGGGTCATCCCGATTGATCTTATACGTACTATCTCTTTTTTTATTTTTCTTTTTTGTGTGTTGTACCGTGTAGGTTGGGTGCTTATTAGAGTCAGCTCATACAATCTATCTTGTATCATTTTCCCTTTAATATAATTGCCCTTGGGCTTTTTAATATATAAATAAATAAATATATATATATGTGTGTGTGTGTGTGTGTCGAATTTGATAAAGCAAAGTCTTTGCGTGTGTGTGTGTGCCGCATTCCCCGACTCTTTGGTTGGAATCTGCTATGTCATTTCTAAGTCTCCTAAGGTTCGGGGTTCGATCTCGTTGGTGTGCGGCTCAGTCGAGTAACTAGCACATGAGATTGGTTGGAGCTTGTTAACCTCATTTTCAGTGAGTTCTTAGTCTCTTCCTCCTATAACCTAGGATCTAGCTTTAGGAGTTTCTTCCTGACCATCCTAGCGGGCTATTAATGGAGCCCACCACACATATAATTTCAAACCACTTCTTGACCCAGTTTTGTAAATACCTTGCATGAGTAGTCTCAAGCACTCAACTCTTACTTGCAATGGCTAAAGACTAACATGTAGAGAGCCCAAAAATGTGTTCATATAAGATCATGAGGTCTTAGGAATACCCCTTTCAACTTTCACGCACATATACATTTACACACTTACACCGTATGCAAACACAACAATTCACACATTCGATGCACATAAACATCACAATTCACATTGCTAAGACTTACATCATACCACAAAAATCAATTTTCAAAATGACCCGTCGCGAACCCAAAATTCGAAGAAAAATTAAATTTGATGTATTTTTTACCCGACCATTGATGAACTCGTTCGGAGGACCACGGATGACGAAACGTACCGTGTGAGCGCATTCGAGACATCAACTTTAGCTATGGAGGACACTCATATTGATATGATTCCGCGTGCGCACAAACGGTACGAAAATCGATGCGTATAATTAATTAATTAGGGGGTGGGGGTTCAGGCTCAGCCCGGGGTTGATTTGGGTTGAACTCAAGTCAATTACACCAAATTGCAAAATGACACAACTCATAATTTCAAATTTTAAATTTTAAAATTAACCGCCCAATATCACTTTAATGGATTTTAATTAGGAGCAATTATTTACCAAATAAACATCCTCCCCACAAGGAAGTTAATCAATTGCGTGTCTAATGCCCTGTAACAGATACTTTAAAATTGTGACTATACAATTTTGACGAGCGTCAGATTCCTGTCATTAAACCCGCACTCGCCTTCTCCTCTCACCACGTAGAACGGCCACTCGGCTCGCCTCCCCCTTCCTCTCGATCGAACAAAACTCCCGTTGTCAGGTCTTCCCCGCTCGACCGAAGCCTCGCTCGCCTCCCTGCACCGAAGCCCTCGCCTCCTCCCTCTGCACCAAAACCTTCACCTGCTTCAACTCTCTCAACATTCGACACCTGCTTCCCTCCCTCGAACGAAGATCGAAGCCCTCGCCTCCCTCTTCACCTCTTCTTCACATCGCTCCCAGCTGCTTCAAGACTTTCCCACTTGCTTTGTCCCTGCACTGAAGCACTCGCCCGCCTCCCTCTCTCACGCAACCAACATCCAGCACTAGACCTCCCTTCCTCTCGATCGAACCCAGCTCTCGCTTCTTGACCTTCCCCGCTCGACTGAAGCCTCGCTCGCCTCCCTACACAGAAGCCCTCGCCTCACTCTGTTCCTCTCGAAAGAAGCCTCACCTTCCCTCCTCTCCTCCACCGAAAGCTACCGGTTCCCCTCTTCCTCACTCAACACCCGAGGTCATCTTCTTCCCGTTCGAGAGGAGAACGTACCAAATAATTTTGGAGGCAATAGATACTTTGGTTTTGAAAGGCTTACATTTGTGTCAATACAGGTATTCTGAGTATGCTTCTTCATTTCACATTTCTCTATCTTCGATGAGCATTTATTCTAATTAAATTGCTTAGACGGCATGAACTAAAGTTACGAGTGGCTTTCATTTTATTTTCTAAATGGGATTTGATTAGTTATATATTGCACAGGTTTTCGAACTATAAGACAAATTGCCTCTTTGATCTGAATTCCAAGTTTTGTGTAACCACTTAATTAATCAGCTCAATCATTGAGGAGTAAAGAAGTTTTGCATTCATTTAGAAGAAATATCATATTATTTCAAATCATTTTTTGTAGACACATTTTGATTAGCAATTCTTAATATGCAAATCTTTTCTACCGCCTTTTTCATTTCAAATATGTATTTTTATGATCATTTATTGTTAATATAACTTTGTTTCATCTGTTGATCAATGATTCCATTGCTAGGAGGACATTCAAATCACTTAGAATGGTCTTATACTTGCATTAACACATCATGCCCTAGGATGCATGAGAAGAAATGATTTCTCCCAATTTTCTTTACTTGATGAACATATTTTATCATTTATGTGTATTGATTCTTTATATCGAAGCATCACACGTTACAAGAGCTTAAATATTGATATTGTTGTTTAAAAAATAACTTTTCCTTGACTCATTTGCAGTTAATTTTAAAGGCATTTACATACATAACACACGATTTTGTTGTATTTACGTATCTCACAAAAACTTTCATGATTATATACCACTCAAATCTTTAATTTCACATCAAAAATAGCTCTATTTCTTCTTTTTAAAAGTGAAATCCACCTTCTCATGCATAGGTTTGTGGCACCAAACCGCTATAGTTGTAAATATAAAGTTTAGGTGTAAGATATGTGAGTACATGTGAGTTGAGTGGCATGTATGTAAATGCCCCAACATTAGTTGGCGGGCAAGCTCAAATTTTCGATTCAATACTATTATAAGCTATTTTTAAGCATGCTTTGCATGTGATTACTTTCTTTCTTTGCCTTTAAAGGTTGTTGTTTAGAAAAGTGATTTTTGGGCTCATGTAGTTGTTGTCTGGGCTCAAATAGTCGTTGATTGGGCTCATATAGGTGTTGTTTGGGCTCACAAAAGTGTTGTCAGGTCTTGAAATGTGTTGTAGTGCTGTTTTGGCTCATATAAGTGTTGTTTGGTGCATCATATGTGTTGAAAAGTGTTGTTGGGTCCTGAAATGTGTTGCAGTTGTTGTCTGGGCTAAGATAGGTGTTGTTTGGGCTTATATGAGTGTTGTTTGGGGGTCTTTCCTACTATTTTCTGAGCAGATTTTGAGGGCTTTGTCCACAATCATGTTAGCTGATTTTGAAGCAATCTTTGCACTAGTTTTGGAGCAGCTTTGGCACCGTTTTGCACTGCTTTGTTGTGCTTTTGTTGAGCCCATTTGGCGGCTTGTGGGTTGCACTTTTTGGGCCCGTTTGGTGGTTTATGGGTTGCACTTTTTGGGTCCGTTTGGTGGCTTGTGAGCTGCACTTTTTAGTTTCATTTTGTGACTTTTGGGCTGCACTTTTCTGAGTCAATTTGGTGGCTTTTGGACTTTTTTTTTTGTTGATTCGGAAACTTTAAATATTGTTATTTTGGGTTGATCAAAACACTATCTTGGAATAGATATAAACACTCTTCTCGATGGTCGATTTAATTACAGTTCTTGAAAGAATTTAAATGTTTTTAGGCCGATTCACTTGTTGTTGTCCCTTGACTTTGCTAGTTTTGGAAGTGGGCCGTCCTCCTTTCTTTTATTTTATTTCTCTTGTTAAATTATTAAGTCAAAAATAAAAATTTCTGATTTAATTATTTGAAAAACACTTAAAGATATTTGATGATTAGTTAGAAAAAACACTTAATTGAGAGTAAAACACCTTAGATCATTTCAAGCTCAAGTTAAAGTGAAGGCTTCCTAAATTTCATGAGCACACCCTAGGTGTGAGTTCTTCTACCTAATTTTCAAATGAATGATGAAACTAAGCATTTGACTTTAGTTCACAAATTGATTAAAACACTAAACATGAGGATATATCATGATGTGGTTCATGACTTCCTTAATTAAATCATATTGTGAAATTCCCCCAATAACTTAACCTACAGTGAAACCCAATGCATCGAGCTTGGAGCTTGAGCATCACACTCAAATCCTCCTAACAATTGAGGACATTTGTTAATGCCAAAAATGGATCACCGAAGTAGTATAAGTTTGAGGTCTTGGTGGTGAGGGCAATGATGATAGTGTTTATGTGTGCAAATGTGGGAGAATATAATAATATCTCCTGCATCGATGACCTTCAATGAGAGGAGAGCATGATCGATCATACCATTCACCAACTCTTGGTGTGAAATTGCATCTGACTCTCTTAGGTAGCCAGGTAATTCTAACCCGATTGAAGCGAGCAACCGGTGGACTATTTTATTTCTTCACACTTACACATATACTACACTCTTACAAGCATTCCACAGATGCTAAAAAAATGATAATAAAAAAGATTCATTTGCAACAATACTTTTATCTGCTAAATAAACTCTACGTGCATGAAAAATTATATAAACCTTTAACAAAATTTTATAAAGGTCCACAAGTTAATTGTTTCGATTGTGGCCAGGAGTTGCCCTCCTAAGATTGTTTGGGTCGGTAGCTTCTATCCGAAGTTGAATTATAAAGCACACAGCCCAGCTCTGAGCCCACCCTGACTTGAATTTTTACAGGTCATTTTCGAGCTTTCATGTGTCACCGCTCTTTTCTATATGTATGCTCATGTTTGATGTGTTCGTTAAATCCTTAGCAATGTCTGCTTACTTTCACGTGTGATAGCAAAGGCCAAGTACACATTTTACTTAATTTTCTCCTACATTTCATTTGTATATGATTTACATTACTCGCGAACATGTATGATTTACATTGCCTGCAAAACAAATAAAATATACATTTTTAAAAATTTATGAACTTTTAAGTCTAGTAAATTTACGAGAATCTCTCGGATAAAGTAACAGACAGCTACTAACTAGAATTCACTGGTCTAAATGGGTTGTTAGTCTGAATGGGTTTACCAACCTATTTAGACTAAGTAAATTCAAAAGAAAATAGTGATGTCGGAATGATGGAACCATTGGATCTTAACCGGTGTCGTTCAAATTAAATTAAAATTCCTCCTGAACATTTCAACATTCGAACGACAACCACGAACAAACTAAAATGTGACATATAAATCACAAACCTCAAACCCTTAAAGTTTAGAGCTATTACTACAGTAGAAGGCTCAGAGCAAACTTTGTGGGCAACACGACAAGGAGTCTGGCTCGAGCGACAAAAGAATCTTCTTCAGCAATCTCTCCCTACTCTAAATAACAACCCATAGAACATCAAGGTAGCTAATCCAGTACGACGTAAATCCTCACACCCTTTTTAGGCTTCTGTGCAACCATATTATGCAGCGTAAGTCCTAACTAACCTTAGGTTCTGAGGTTATCGTTTGGTTCGACGTAAACCCTCTTATCCTTCTACACTATTTGCATAATTGGGTATTATACAAGTGTAAGTCTCAAGTAATAAAATTAGCAGGATTAAACAACTAAATAACATCGTCTCCAAAGCGCATCCACACAGTAAGATAGTTTGAAAAGTCCCTGAGGACTCTCCTCAAGATCTATAACGTCACCTACTGTTTCCTTCTTTTGACCTCTGAAAATAAATGTTCCTACTTGAGTCATTCCCACTTGTTTTTTCATATCCTACCGTGAAAACCTAAACCTTGAATTCTTGAAGACTAATACCTCTGATCATTATCGAGAGTTTTCTCAAATGACCTCAATCATTTGAGATGTCATTATCTATAAGGGCTTGCCTCCATAAGAAACTTGGAACCCAGATAAAATAAACTCTATTTAATCTTTGTATTAGATAGAAAAATTTGTCGGTCACACATAAAAGATTCGCGGGCCAAACGGATGTCACAAAGCTCTTAGTTTGCATGATTGGGTCCATCACAGAGGTATACACCTATCTTTCAGGAAGGTGTAGTATTTACGGTATCGAGTACGATTATGTAAATTACTAGGCTGATGAGATCCATTCGGTCTCATTTTTCAAAGATTAAATTACCACTATTTTCAAAATACAAAAATTATATACCTCTATTAAATTAAATTATTTTCAAAAAATTTTACCGACAGGGCTCTTATCGTAGCCGATGGACAATCTTTTCAACAATATATATATATATATA
>NW_018164444.1:54197845-54201028 GCF_001263595.1 Phalaenopsis equestris | reverse complement strand
TATATATATATATATATATATATATCTTAAGTAATTGTAATAAAATTAATGAGAGAATATCTATATGCGTGTATAAGAATAGAGAATGTGTAGAAGGTTTACTCACCGAATCTACACAAGGAATTTTATGGTGTGTAAACCAACGGAGAACCTGTTCTCTGAAAGTTTTTCCAACATCAATCAATATATACTTGTGGGCACCATTCTCATTAATATAATCAATCAATAGAGAAGTGTTACACCTGTAAAGGCAAAATAGAGGGAGTTAAAAAAACATAATAAGATTCAGAAAGTTGAAAAGGATCTTTTGGAAACCTTTATTTTTCTACCAATTTTCCAGACTTCCGAAAAGCATGAACCATGATTGAAAGTCACCTTTAAACATGTATGAAAATCAACCTAAAAGTTTCAATCATGCAGGCTGAGTCTATAATTAAGCTAATATCACGACATAAACCATCACAAAAAAAGCCATCTAGCATGCCAACGTGAATTCAACACCAAAAATGAAACTGCAAAGCAAGCGCAACAGAGACAGACAGAGACGCATGAACCAAATCAATCAAGACCAGTTTAAATAAAACAAAACTGAACCTAGGGCCTCTCTTCTTGATATATTATCATAAAAGGAAAAACAACAGGGCATATTCAATCCCAGAAAGAGAGACTTCAATGGAGGGGCTCAAATCCACAAAGGAGATATGTGGTGACTATGTTGAAGCGGTGAACATTCCTGTATTGAAGCCATCACAATCACACATGATGATTCAGCAACAGGTGCAATAATCAATGTAGCGGTCAAGGTTCAATGTAAGAAAGATTGTGGCTAGTCGTGATATCAATCACCAGTGATTGAAGAGCAATTTTGTCAGGTCTTCCTCACATAGCCTATAGATATGAAACCCTTTTTCTTCTCTACTTGAGAGATTATGCTATGTTCCTCCTCGCTTCCCTTAACGCTATTTGAGGTGGTCTGTTATTCATAAAAGAATTAGATTTTTTTTTTTTTGTGGGAGTAAACCATCATGCTGATGGGATCACAACCATATCTTTTTTATATAGAAAATTCTTTTTTGCTTGTAAGGTTTTGAAACCATAGGTATAAGTATTTATGATTTTCCTAGTTTAATATTAAATTTTTTTTAAATTATCATAATCATGTTAGGAGGGTAGATGCTTTAGATTCGACTTATGTTAAGAAAGATAGAAGTAGACTTAAAAAGACTTGACCAATTTGTATAAAAAATTATCTTAATCTATTAAAATCAAATGAAAATATGACACTCAATAAGACATAACGGAGAAAAAGGATTCATGTTGCCGGCCCCACTTAGTGGGATAAAGGCTTGTTGTTGGTGTTGTTGCAGCATAATCTGATGAATTTAGATAAATATGAATTTTCAAAAAAAAAAAAAAAAAAAAAAGATGGCATAAACTAAATACCGAAATAACTCAAAAGAAGAGAGTGAAATAGCAGAAAATTGCACTAACAAACCAGCATCCAGGAACAAAAATACTTTAAAATCAAAGAAAATTAAGATATTTACAATGAATGCCCGAAAAATTAGGATACAAACTAGCAATGTCACTGGCATAAAAATTATCCTACTAAGGGGAGAAAAACAATTACAGCCATCTCCAAAGATAAGTCAGCGAAGAGAATCTCATAAGAAATTTAAGTCTAAAGGAGATGCAGTTGAGAAGTTTAATAGTTGTATCAACCGTAATCAGACAATCAGAGCAACAACCATTTCAGGGATCATATGAGAATACCTCAGTTGGTGATAGAAGAATATCAGTTTTTACTCCTAAGGACAGAGAATTGACAAGAACATTAATGACATTGGCTCAAATGGGCTTAAGATCATTTTCCCACTTAATCCCTAAAAAACCTCTTATTACTCCTGTTAATTCTTATGCTGACATGTTTTAGATGCCTAATGAGACGGGCCTTTCTAAGAAAATAAAAACAACTACTGGCCTCATCCAATTATTTGCACTTCTGAAGAGATTGTGAGATTGTATGAAGAGGAAAGTGAATATAAAAGCTTGTCGCAGTAAGCATATGAAACAAAATCTAAAGGATGAAGAAAGATAAGAGAGGAAAATGTTTCCTTCCCTCGTAATCCCAAATCTCACAATACACACTTGATATTGAAAGAAACATAGGTATTGCACTTACCATGATTTACTGACTTATAATCAATATAGCAGTTCATAAACTCCAACTTTGCAAATATGCCTAAAAATTTACAAAAGATATGGATTCAAAGATACTTTGAAATGTAATAAAAACAGACGCCCTACAACATTTAATACATTTAACGACATTTCATTTTAGAATTATAATTACCATTCTCAGTATTCAAGTTGCTCACCTGACTCAGCTCCAACTCTAATTGGTCGGATTATATAAAATGCACTAATGAAATTATTGCAATGCCTAATGAAAACCAGGTGTTGAGAGCATTGAATTATGATCTTTATCTGATCGATTATTTGGAAGAAACACAACATAGTTATTCCAAAGCAAAAGAACAGCTCCATGCATCAAAGGCAGTGATCAGAAAAGCTATTATTGATCTAAATGTTGCAGTAGATGACGCCTATGTGAAAACTTAAGTATAATGATGAAGGGACAACTAAAAAATGCCTTTGCCCGAAATCAAAGACTTTTACACATTAAAGCGTAGATATCCATGTTTTTATAAGGATGGAAAAGAGAATTTTAGAGGAATGGCATGGGAAACTACTTGATCATCGTCTTTATCCTCTCCACTCTCTTCTGTTATGGTATAGCTCATATAACATACAAGGGACAGATGCTGGAACGAAGTGGAGCGAAAGAATCTGTCCAAATCGAGGGAGTTTCCTTATGTGGGTTGGGGGTGCGGGGGAAACGCCCCGCGATACGGTACAGGGGTAATTTAGTAATTACATATTTGTCGGTCAACTTTTTTTTCTCGATTGATTAATTATGAAAATATGGTATATGAAAATAAATTTTGAGATTTAATTTAAGTATAAAAGATATATATAGTTTGAGTTTTAAAAGTAGTATGTTTTAATTTTTTGAAAAATGAGACCAAATGGATCTCATTAGTCTGATAGTTTGCATAATCGTGCCTGATACCGCGAATACTACACCTTCCCGAGAGATAAGTGTAGACCTCAACGATAGAC
>NW_018164444.1:54176804-54195858 GCF_001263595.1 Phalaenopsis equestris | reverse complement strand
CCCAATTGCCAGGAGGATTTGAGTGTAATATCCAAGCTCAAATCCCGATGCATTGGGTTTTATTGTAGGTTAAGTCATTATGAGGATTTCACTGTTGATTTAATTAAGGAAGCACGGGTCACGTCTCGATGCATCCTGATGTCTAGTGTTGATCAGTTTGTGAATTAGGGTCAAGTGTCTAGTTTCATTGTGCATTTAAGGATTATGTGAATGAACTCTCACCTAGGGTGTGCTCCTAAGACCTTGGGATGTTATGCTGAGAATTAGGTGAATGGGCTCTCACCTAGGGTGTGCTTCTGAAGACTAGGAAGTCTATGCTGAGGATTAGGTGGATGGGCTCCCACCTAGGGTGTGTACCTAAAGTCTAGGAAGCCTACACTGAAGACTAGGTGCTGAGGGCTAGGTAGATGGACTTTCACCTAGGGTGTGTACTTAAGCTCTAGGAAGCCTACACTGAGGACTAGGTGGATGGGCTCTCATCTAGGTTGTTCTTCTAAAGTGTAGGAAGCCTAAACTGATGACCAGATGGATAGACTCTCACACATGGTGTACACCTAAAGTCTAGGAAGCCTACACTGAGGGTTAAGTGGATGGGCTCTCACATAGGGTGTACTTCTAAAGAGTAGGAAGCCTAAACCGAGGACTAGGTGGATGGGCTCCTAAAGTGTAGGAAACCTACTCTTTAACTTACGCTTAAGGTGATTTAATGTTTTTTATATCTTCCAGTTAGTTAAATCATCAATCCTCATCTTTATGACTTAACCATTTAAAAATAAACAAAGCAAAATAAGAAAGAGGTCGACACACCTCTAAAATTAACAAAGCTGAAAGGGGGAAAACAACAAATGAATCGACCTAAAAAAATATTTAAATGATAATTAAGTAAAACCTAAAACAGAATGAGCCCCGAAACAGTGAACAAAGCTCTCCAACTCCAGCCCCAAAATAGTGACAAAACCGTCCTAAAAGTGTATATTTAAAGCTCCAAAAACTATAACAAAATTAACCGAAAACAGTCCCCAAAACATCATTTAAAGGCTTCAAAATTAGTGTTTAAGGGCTCCAAGACCAGCCCACAAAAGCACCACAAAACTGTACATAAATTGCCCCAAATCGACCCACAAAAGCACTCGAAAATAGTGCCAAAACGGTGCCCAAGCTGCTCCAAAACCAGCCCACAAAACACCCCAAAACAGCCCTTAAACCCCCCTCAAAATGGTGCCAAAACCTCTCAAAATCAGCCAACAAACGCAACCCAAAACGATGCCCAAACAGTGTGTAATTAGCTCAAGAAAAGAAGTTTACAGTCTCCTAGATTGCAGCAACATCAGCCCAAAACAGTCCCCAAAATATCATTTAATTACCCTCCAAACAACATTAAAACAACAAATAAAGTCCCTCGAAATCAGCATTTAAATGGGACACAAAGCCCCAAAAAAAAAAAAAACAGTAGATGAATCAACACCCGGGTGGCATATAAAACCTCTGAAACCAGCAATGTATATTATTGTCCAAATGATGAACAAGTTGAGGCAAAAAAAAACAGCTAGAATGACATCCCAATTCTTTTTCAAAACAACGATAATACCGAGACACCGGCCAAGAAGAATCTAATAAAGATTTGCATGCAAACCCCACAATTCCTATGCATTAACATATCTCAAAAACTAAACTTCAATTCTTACATTTATACCACCCAAATCTTTCATATTGCATCGAAATATCGTGATTCTATCCTTAAAAATTCGAAATTCACATTTTCATGTAAATGCACAAAGATTGAGTGGTGTGCATGTAAATATGGTTGTTTAGGTGCTAGGAATGTAAATACCTAAGAATTGTCTGGTATGTGTGTAAGAGTTAAAGTTTAGGTGTGAGATATGTAAACGCATAAAAATTAAGTGGCATGTATATAAATCTTCCTTAATTTCAAGATGGCATTGTATAAATAAAATGAGCAGAGTATAGGAACAAAACAAGAATTCGTTACCAGTTATTGCAATCGCTAAGGTTCTGCACTCCAAAGCTTTATGTGTTCCTCCTACGAAGGAGGGTCAGCCGAGTGAGGCGAGCGACTTTGAGGCGGACGATGAGATATGTAAACGCATAAAAATTAAGTGGCATGTATATAAATCTTCCTTAATTTCAAGATGGCATTGTATAAATAAAATGAGCAGAGTATAGGAACAAAACAAGAATTCGTTACCAGTTATTGCAATCGCTAAGGTTCTGCACTCCAAAGCTTTATGTGTTCCTCCTACGAAGGAGGGTCAGCCGAGTGAGGCGAGCGACTTTGAGGCGGACGAGAGGTGAGCGAGGGCTTCTATCGGGAGCTGTGATTGAGTTGCGGAGGAGCAGGACAGCGGAGGAGGCTTCAAGGAAGAAGCGAGGGATTTCCAAAAGGGAGCTGGGTTTCTTCGGTGCCGATGAAAGGAGCTGAGGCGAGCAGAGGCGAACGAGAGATGGAAGCTCGGTTCGCAGCATTGGGTCGCAGAGGAGAGCAGGCGAGCGGAGAAGGAGTGGGATCGAGCAAGCGGGTGCGAGAGATCAGGATCGAGCTTCTTCGACGCAGGGAAGAGGCGAGCAGGCGGGGCGTTGAGCGGGGTCTGCGGGATCGAGCAGATCTGTTTCGATCAGGATTGAGGAAGACGAGGCGAGAGTTTCTGTCGAGCGAGATCGAGCAAAGGAAACAAGCGAGAGAGCCGAATTGCAGGAGCGGGAGATTGCCGAGCGAAGGGAGAGGCGAAGCAGGTGAATGCGTGCTTCGGTGCGTTAGGCAGAGATGGGGAAGGATCGCTTCTGTTCGAGGTGAGACGAGCGGGGCCCTTGCCGAAGACGAGGAAGTCGAGACTGAGGGTCTCGGTCTGTGAAGGAGGAGCGCCGGATTGAGCGTGAGAGGGCTGTCGGGCAGATGAGCAGGAGTTCGGGCCAGGCAAAAGGAGGAAGATCCCTGAAGAAGAAGGCGATCCTTTTTTTTTTTAGAATTGGAGCGGGGGATCCGAATTAATTAAAAGAGCCGTTACCTTTACCTTGGCGGGGAATTAAATAAATTCCATTCTGGCAGCAACCTTAAATGGAAGTATTTAATGGGGGATTAAATCATAAATTTGAATTTTAAAAATTTGAAATTTGAAATCATATAAGCTGAGTCAATTAGCCCGTGTTTAATCCATATCGAGCCTGAATCGAACCCAGGTCAGACCTGGGCGGAGTCCGGGCCCGCACACCATTAATAAAAAAAAGTGCATCGATTTTCGTGCAAACTGTGTGCGCGCGTAACCCCAGCAATATGGGTGTCCTTCCTAGCTAAAGTTGACGTTCCGGACGCGTTGGCGCGATCCGTTTCGTTATCCGGGGTTGTCCGAACGAGTTCGCCGGCGGGCGAGTCGATTTAAGCCAAAATCGTGTGGTGCAGTGAGTGCATGAAAAGCGGCGTTCGCGAGTAATCGAGTCACAAAGGGTTCACCTAAGGCTGTTGATCCTATAGGAACTCAATTTCGGGCCCTCTACATGTTGGTCCTGAGCCCTTGCAACTAAAAGTTGAGTGCTTGGAACCACTCATGCGAGTTCTTCACAAAAATGAGTCAAGAAGTGGCTTGAAGTTCTACGGGAGGTGGCTCCATCGCTAGTCCGCTAGGATGGTCAATAAGAACTCCTAAATCTAGATCCTAGGTTCTAAGAGTAGGAGACTAAGACCTCACTGAAAATGAGGTCAACAATATTGTACTCCAGGGTTTTTGTTTTCTAGGGTTATAAATATGCTTGTTTGTAACTCCAGGTATTATCTCATATTCTGTATTCTGTAAATTTTTTTCTGAATATTGAGGAAAGTCGACGCTCTGCTCCCAAGGACATAAGCATCCTTGTCGAACCTCGTTAAATCTTTGTGTTCTTCTGCAATTTTGTTGATTCCTACTTTTCTTCGTCTTAATTTCTCAATAAGTGGTAGCAGAGAGAGGTTCTATGGCAGAGAAGAAAAATTTAGGCGGAGCAGGAATAAAGAAGATTTTGGCAGAGGAAATTTGGCGGCTAGGGCAGAAGAGTTCGGTGAATTTCGTGGCTTCAACGATTCGGCAAAGAAGTTTGGCAATTTGCGGCAGATTGTTGGAGCAAGCAGTGAGAAGTTTGCGAAGTGCGCGAATCGCGCAGGAGGACTAGTTTGCGAAGTCGAAGCCGAAGGAGTTCACAGGAGGTTGGCGAACGGAGGCGCGAAGGATTGTTCGCGGGAGGCTGCCGCCAACGCTGGAGTTTGCGAAGGCAAAGCCGAAGGCAGTTCGCCGGAGGAGAATCAAGGAATCTTCCATCACCAGAGGGAATATTCCCTCTAAAACGCGAGAAGAGCTTGCTGCACGCGGGAATTCGCGGGAGGAGTTTCGCATGGGAGGTGTTTGCGTGAATCGGTTTGAAAGCTGCTCGGAGGAGCAGTTCGCACGGCGGCGTGAATCGCTGAATCGCGTTGGAGCCGGAAAAGGAAAGCATATGCGGAGCTTTCTGGAAGGAAAGCGGAAGCGGAGCTAAGCGGAGCTTTTCTAGAATGAAAGCGAAAACAGAGCTTTTCTTAGAAGGAAAGCGGAGTTTTCTGGAAGGAAAAATGAGTTTTTTGGAAAGCGGAAACAGAGCTTTTCTGAGAAGAAAAGCGGAGTTTTTCTGGAAGGAAAAATAAGTTTTTTCTGGAAAGCAGAGGCGGAGCTTTTCAGGAAAGAAATGAGATTTTTCTTGGAAGTTTAAAGAAAAAGATTTCCATTAAAGTTTAATCAAGTAAAATTTAATTAAGGAAAAGTTTTTTCTGGGAAACTTAATTAAGGGATTATTTAAAAAGATTTGTGGCAGGATCAAAGTGAGTACAATTTCTAGCTCAAGCAATTTGGAAATTCAGCAAAGGACTTTGCAGAGGAGTTCGTTGCAGGATCAATTTAAGATGGCAATTTCTTGTACAAAATTCGAGGTGGTGAAGTTTGATGAAACTGGTAACTTCAGATTATGGCAAACAAGGGTGAAAAATTTGTTGGCTCAACAGGAAATCTTGAAAGCTTTGCGGGCAGCAAAACTAAATGTCATGAAGAATGAAGATTTGGAAGAATAGCAACAATTAGCGGCAACAATCATACGCCTATGTCTGGCAGATGAGGTTATGCATCACGTGATGAATCTGAAATCTCCATGTGAGGTATGGAAGAAATTGGAAACTCAGTTTATGTCTAAATATCTGACAAATAAATTGTATTTGAAGTAAAATTATATGAATTGAAGATGCAAGAAGGTTCTAATCTGGCGCAGTATGTGAATGGATTCAATCAAATAATCACGGATTTATCAAGGCTTGATGTGAGTATTGAGAATTAAGACCGAGAAATACCTATGTTGTGTTCATTGTCTTCTTCTTATATACAACTAGTGACTACTCTGACATATGGGAAAGAAACTATAAAAGTTAATGAGATTACTACAGCATTGTTGGCTCACAACAAGCGGAAGCAGAATGCAGGGGAAAACTATCATGGACACAGTTTATATGTTAAGGGTAATCAGGATCGAGGAAGGTAGGAGGAGAAGAAGAGCTCTGAAAGGCGAAATTCGAGAGATAAAAAGACGATTCATTGCTACAAGTACAAGGAGTCAGATCATATGAAGAGAGATTGTTTAAAGCTTAAGAAGCAGACTGAGGAGAAAGATGATGCATCATCCAAGTCTGTAAATGTGGTGCAGAGTGATAATTCATATTGCAGTGTGGTGATATACCTTAAGTTTCACCAACTGAGTTCAGGGATGCATAGATTCTTAATTCATGATGTTTTTATCACATAACACCTAGCAGGGAGTGGTTTACTTCATACATGTTAACTAATTCTGGCTCGGTCTATTTAGGTGATCATAAATGCTGCAATATTATTGGTATTGGTGAAGTCAGAATTCAGATGCATGATGGCACTGTTAGAATATTATCTGATAACAATCATATTTCAGATATGAAAAAGAATTTAATTTCCATGGGCACTTTATATAGAAAATGTTTTATTTCTAGGGCAGATGGGGATAGGGAAACTATCAAAATTGTTAAGAGTGTACTGACTGTGATGAAAGAAAAATTAACTGCAGAAAATATCTGTAAATTATTAGAGAGTACAGTTGTAAGTAGAGTTCATTCTGTGTAGTCAGATGATGATAATACAAAGCTATGACATATGCGTCTGGGTTATCCTAGTGAACGTGAGATGACGGTATTGCATAAAAGAAACCTGTTGCATGGTGTTAAAAGCTGCAAGCTCGATCTTTGTAAGTTTTGTGTTCTTGGAAAACAGACTAGAGTCAATTTTATAACTGTAAAGCACAAAACTGAATGAATTATTGATTATGTACATTTTGATATATGGGGCCCTGCCAAAGAATCGTCATTGGGAGGATCTCAGTATTTTGTTACATTTATTGATGATTTCTTCAGAAAAATTTGGGTGTATTTCTTGAAGCTGAAATCTGAAGTATTCTCTAAATTCAAGCTGTGCAAAGTTGAGGTGGAGAACCAAACTGACAGAAATATCAAGTATTTGAGATCTGATGATGGCACAGAGTACAAAAATTCGTAGTTTCAGAAGTTTTGTGAGTAACATGGGATTCAGAGGCATTTTTCAGTGCGCAAGGCACCACAACAAAATGATGTGGCAGAAAGGATGAACATGTCCTAACCCTTAATTGAAAGATCAAAATGTTTGAGACTGAATGCAGAGCTTCCTAAGAATTTCTGAGCAGAAGATGTGACTATGGCATGCTATCTCATTAATAGATCAACTCGGGCATCGTTAGGTGACAATCTTGAAGGAGAGGTATGGACAGATAATCCAATTAATTTCGATCATTTATAATTTTTTTATTGTCCTGCTTATGTGCATCTACTTAGAGATGAAAGATTAAAATTTGATACAAAATCCAAGAAGTAGATCTTTCTGGGCTACAAGAAAAGTGTGAAAGGATACAAGTTCTGGGATCCGATTGCAAAGAAGATGGTGATCAATATAGATGCAGTTTTTGATGAACAGTACATGCTGCAGCAGAATCAAGACAAGGTGCAAAAGAATAGTTCAAGTTCAGATGCAGTGCAAATGGATTTAGAACATCATCCAGAAACAACTGAGAAAGTTAAAGGTTCAAATCCAACACCTGCTGCTTTCATTCCAGATGATCTACAGAATTATAATCTAGCTAGAGACAAACAGAGACACATTAATATAAGGCTTCCTAGCAGATTGGGTTATGAAGACTTAGTCTTTTATGCACTTCCCATCAGCAACGATGATCCAGCCACTTTTCAAGCAGCTATCACCAACTAGGAGAAAAAGAAATGAATGAGTGCAATGGTTGAGGAGATGGAGCCTTTGCAAGAAAAATCACACATGGAAGCTAGTTCAGCTTCCTACGGAAAAGAAGACTATTGGGTGTCAATGAGTGTACAAAAGGAAACCAACAGTATCAGAAAAAAAAAAAGGGAAAAGTTCATGGCTCGACTGGTACCAAAGAGATTTTCACAACAAAAAACGGATAAATTATGATGAAATCTTTTCTCTTGTGGTCATACTTCAATCAGAGCAGTGGTTGCATTAGTAGCTATTTGGGATTTGCATTTGGAGCAGATGAATGTTAAAACTGTTTTCTTGCATGGTGATTTGGAGCAGCAGATGTACATGGAGCAGCCAGAAGAGTTCACTCAACCTAGACAGGAGCACCTGGTTTGCAGATTAAAGAAATCGTAGTATGAGTTGAAACAGTCTCCAAGACAATGGTACAAGCGGTTTGACTCCTACATGATTCAGATTGGCTACAAGCGATATGAGTATGATTGTTGTATCTATGTGAATAGTCTTAATGATCGTTCTATTATTTTTCTGTTATTGTATATTGATGATATACTGATTGTTGGAAAGAATATGAATGATGTCCGTGGTTTGAAAGCTTTATTGAGCCAGGAATTTGACATGAAAGACTTGAGTCCTACGAAGAAGATTCTTGGAATGGAGATTTATCGAGATATAGGCTCAAGACGATTATGTTTATCTCAATGAAGTTATGTTGATAAAGTGTTGTAAAGGTTTGAGATGAGTAAAGCAAAGCCTGTGAGCACTCCATTGGCAAATCATTTTAAGTTTTCTTCAAAACAATGTCTTAAGACAGATATAGAAATCAAAGACATGGCAAAGGTTTCATATGTCAGTGCAGTTGGCTGCTTGATGTATGCAATGGTATGTACTCGTCCTGATTTGGCTCATGTTGTTAGTCAGGTTTACAAATACATGTTTAAACCAGGAATGCGACATTAGGAAGCAGTCAAATGGATTTTCAGGTATCTGAAGTGCACTGTAGGACATTGAATTATTTTTGGCAGTCAGCAGAATGATCCTTCAATTGTGGGGTACGTTGATTCAGACTAATCAGGTGATTTGGATGGCAGAAGATCCACAGCTGGGTATGTGATTACTCTTGATTGAGGGTCTATATGTTGGAAATCAACAATTCAGTCGATTGTAGCATTATCTGCAACTGAAGTAAGTACATGACAGTAGCTGAATCTGCGAAAGAAGTCTTATGGCTTGCGGGGCTAATAAAGAAACTAGGCGTTAAGCAATGTGGAGTTCAGTTGTATTGTAACAGTCATAGTGTTATTTTCTGGCTAAGATCTAGGTGTACCATGCGAGAACCAAGCATATTAATGTCAGGTATCACAAGATCAAAGAATTGATTGCTTCTGGTGAGATACTGTTGCAGAAGATTCATATTGATGACAATGCAGCTAATATGTTGACCAAGTCAATTAGTATCAACAAGTTCTTATATTGTTTGGACTTGTTGAATGTTTGCAGTTGCTAGAGAAGCATAATGGCCCAACCCACTTTAGTCTGTAAGAAACTCCATGATGTATTTCTCCTAAGGGGCTAGATATTCGCCGATATTCGCCCAAGGTGGAGATTTGTTATGGTATGGCTCATATACCATATAATGGACAGATTTTGGAACGAAGCGGAGCGGAGCAGAAAAATTTGTCCAAATTGAGGGAGTTTCTTTATGTGGGTTCGGGTGCGGGGGCAACGCCCCGCAATACAATACAGGGGTAATTTGGTAATTACATATTGTACTCCAGGATTTTTATTTTCTAGGGTTATAAATAGGCCTATTTGTAACTCTAGGGATTATTCCATATTTTGTATTCTGTAATATTTTTCTGAATATTGAGAAAAGTCATCACTCTGCTCCCGAGGACTAAGGTATCTTTGTCGAACCTCGTTAAATCTTTGTATGTTCTTCTGGATTTGTGTCGACTCCTATTTTTATTCGCTCTAATTTCTCAACATCTTGCATAGATGGTTCAGGTGCATAAGTGAAAGTATTCTCATTAAAAGAGAAAATTGCTAAAACTATCCTCTTTAGGAAGGACATTAGAAACCTCAACTTCTTTGATGCTTCTAAGAATCAAAATCTGGATTTTATATATGTGCTTTTGATCGAGGTCGGCCTTCCCAAAAATTTTACAATCTAAAGATATGGATAAAACTATAATCACCGCTTGTCCATGCTTTGTCAAAGCATTAACAGCGATAATTGCCTAAAGTACGTTAACAATGACTTCCATCCCACCGTAGTCTCTTACAATCTATCTAGTTGAATATTGGATAAAACCCTAAAGACAATATCTCAAAAAGTAGTGTACAAAGGATTCACACTATTGAAAAAAAAAGACAAATAGATTTCAAGGCTCAACGCATGGTGATTGAAACATTATGAAGCCTTGTTCAATTTATAGAGTTAAATAACCTTCAAAACTCTCACAAATGTTACAAAGCAACAGGAGCACATACATTTAAAGCTGGTAGATATTGGCATGCTTCATCTTTCGTGCCAAATGCTCTAGAAAAGTTCTCATGAAGCCTCTTGAAAATTATCTTCTAAAAATCTCTCCGAAATGAAGTGCCATTTAGGCAAAGCTCAATCATCATAATTCCAACAAAAGGAATTCTAATTGGCAATCATAATTAGCATTAAAGACATCAAGATGTTGTGAATTCATTAAAATATATTGAAAAATATGGTCTTAATCAAATGAATAATAAAGGAGGGGTTTTTCAAGACGTTGTGAACGAGAGTAAAGCTCAATCAAATGAATTTTCAACATATTGTAGATTCTCAAAAAGTTTCATGGAAGATCTAAACTTATTTTACCAATTATCTAAAGTAGATAACAAAATTTTCTTTACTAAACAAAATTTACCATAAAAACGAAAAAAGCTTACATAATTGCCATGATCTCATTAAAATAAAATCTCGTTATGATGGAGTTTTTCAATCAATAATTTCAAGATCCCAGAACTACTTGGGGTTATCACCATAAGTTACTCATAGAATGAAAATTATTTAACAGATTTAATTCTAGCATTAAAATAAATGTCTTGATCTCATTTAAATAAAATATATTTTTTGGAGTTTTCTCATTGTCTCAGTCATCCCGGGTCATGTCCCAGCCACCTAACCCCTGTCCCAGCCCTCCTACACCGCCTCCCTGCCACATATTTGTTGCTCCAGTACCCAAGAACCCAAATCCCACCTTGTTGCCGCCCAAGAGAGCAAGGATTTGTTGTTCCATTGTTATATCCACCCTCTTACGCCACACTCCCACCTTAACGTCACCTTCCAAACCCCCGTCGAACACCACGACCACCCTGAGATCCTACCATAGTTTGATTATTTGTGTCATGTCTATTGCTATTCCAAATTCCTGGGTGTCGCGTTGTTATATTTTTCCTTTCAAGTGTGTTGAATGTAACTGCCTATTTATTTTCAGTTAAAAATATTTGTTTTTCCTATTATGGCTTAGGTTAACTTTGGTATCACATACACAGACAAGCACACGCATACATACATACATATAAACTCAAAATAAATAAGCACTCAAGCATATGGTGATAGATTCCTAAAAAGAATAATTTTTGTGGGTATTACATCTCAAGAATGTGCAGTGAAATTTATGGTGAAGCTAGTAATATGAGAAAGAAGTTTTGCGGTCAAAAGGCACTTTTACTAAATGAAAATAAATCTACATATTATATTTACTATTTGCACATAAATTTCAGTTAGCTCTATTAATTACTGTAAAAAGATATTCAATTTGAATTATTCTTTTATATAATTTTCAATATGATGATGAATATCATCAGTATTTTGTGTAAATAATCAATTTAGAGAAAATAATCAAAATAATATGTTAAGTGCATTAGAAAAATAACGGTTTGCTACAAAATAAGAGTTAAACCAAGAAATAACTTGGGCATGTACGTTAGGGTTTGTATTGTAAAGTATTAGTGATGTTAATTATAATTTTCATCTAGCAACTGATGAACTTGAAATTGTGATGGAGGATGGTATAAACTTTGAAAATAGACATGATGCATGTACATCATTGGAGTCATTACAATTTTTAAATTTATATTTTACCAACATTTGATGGAAGAGGTTCATAGAATGAGTATCGTACCATCACAAGCATTGAATAAAAAGGAGCAAAATGTTGTTAATATTATATCTTTGGTGCAAATATTCAAAATACACGTGCAAAATATGTGAGATTACAAGTGGAAACACGTAATTAACAAAATAGCTTCATTTTGTGAATAGTATAATAATGCTATTCCGCATAAAGATGATAAATGAATAGTTCGTGTATGTTCTCATCATAAAGTTCAAGACATGGCAATTTTATATAATTAATGAGTTGATATATTCCACATAGTCAATTAAAGGATACTAAATATTATCTTTACATCGTGATTTAGAAAAGAAGTTCCCGAAAATTACCTTTTGAATCATGATTTAGAAAACAGACGCCCCTCAATCTATAAAAAAATAATGCAAATCAATTAGAATTCTGGCCAAGCATGAACTGCAAGGTTGCAAGGTTTAAGGCGCTGCTAAAGATACTACTTGGCCAATAATCTATCTCCTACACACATTTTTGTTGGCCAAGCGGAGAAAAGTCATGCACTGGGATGTTTAATGTCAATCCATGAGGCACCCTGCTAGAGTTAAACATACTCGAAGAAATGACGATGTAACAAACTTTTGAATCACCCCCAAAATGTTTTCAACTGATAGAATCATCTTCGATCATACTTAATATGTCAAGTAACCTATCCATGCCTCAAAAACAGCTCAGTCTGTGCAGTCAAACAAAATCCAGTGTGAAAAGGGGCATTCCTTGTGGATGCTTTCAGCTATCCATTCAATGTAGAGACAATTAGTGAATCAACATCACATCATGACCTATATTATCGATCGAATCCAAAAACAATCAAAGCCCCATTCCGAGCTCACATATCACACACAGATCTAACATTACACATACCAAATAAACGAATATCAACCCTCGAAACCATATAACACGCCCCATACCAACCTCACGGAACTCTCTCGATTCTCAAAAACCATCAAGATCCACCAGTAAGCACACGAGCGCGACCAAAAAAAAAAGAAATATAGAAACGGAGGGAAGGGAAAGCGGCATCGAACCTGTAATTAGGGTTTTTCTCCGGAGGTAGGAAGAGCGATTGAGAGCAGACCTGACACGGGGGATCCATTGGTTGGGTAAGGCAACGTGCATTGGGTAGCGCACTGGAGCAGCCGGTGCCGAGGAAAATCAGCGAGGATATGCCATGCTCAAATTCTTCGCCGACCAGTTTGTGGTAGCTTCCGTTTTGAGATGGGATTGCCTTCGTCTCCATCCTGCACCGCGCCTCCCCTCGAGAAAGTGGTAAACGCGAAATTCCCCGTTCCTCGGCGGCCCAGCGGTATTTATAGGCTACACAAAGGGTCCTTTGCCATTCCCGCGTTAGCCAGCCGACCTGTAGACTTTACCGTTGAGCTCAGTCGCACTGTCGTCCACGTAACAATGCTTCCGAATTAATTCCGATTTAAAACTAGCTTTTTTAATGAAATTTTAATGGTCGTTTGTGGCCCAACTTATTCGATTGGGACACAATAGCTATTGCATATGTTGATTAATTTGAAAATACAACATTGTTTTCTTATAAATATTTATGTGCAGAGTAAATAACTAGAAATATGATGTTCATGATGAATTTATTTACTCTTGATCTATTGAAAATATTGTTATTCATAATTTCTTTTTTGGGCAATATTTTATTTTCTTCGTTTGTTATTTTATTTTGTCTTTCACTTTCCAGAAATTTGAACATTTGGTTATTAAAAATATTAAAAAATATTAGATCTGTCCATGAGTGTGTGTGATGTTTCTCAAATCCAGCGGCACCAGCATATATAGAATTAGGATCAGCATGTATATGTGGTTTCTGATCGCCTTTTCTATTTTTAAATATGTTATCGACTCAGTGGCACCGATATTTTAATATATTTAGTTTATTTTGTAGTCTTTATTGCATAACTATATGCTTGGATTGGCTTCTCTATTTATTTATGGTTTGTCTGGGATGCTACGACATTGCATTTTAGTTTCTTTATGACCTTAAAATAGTGTTTTTTTTTTTCTACAAAAATCATAATAGAAATTTCAAGTTAAATTAAAATATAGGATTAAGAGATTCAAGATTTTAAAATTTTTCTTTTACTTTCTTGCATGGACTTCAGACCATAGTATGGGCATATCCCAATTCATATTAGAGGTCCTCCACTCTTAAGACTTGAATTAACAATTGCATCATTTGCATATCCCGAGGAGAAGCCCCGTAATTCTCCAAACCGACTATCTCAACATGTCTTTCTATATTGGAGGTTATCTAGTACGCCTAGATTATTATAAGGCTCTCTGACCCAGACGGTGTGTAAGTCCTTTTGTTGAGAGTGTTTCATTTTTCTTCTTTTTTCAGTGGCATCCACGCCACTTCGGTGGGCATAAGTCCCACCTCCTGGACTTCCTAATATGTTAAATCGGTGGACTTCCTTATAAAATTCTTCTTCTTCGTTGTATGTACATGATTTTCTAGTTATTTTCTTTTCTGGATCATTCTTATGATACTGAAGTGAGCCTTATTCGGCAAAGAGAATTACGCTATGATAAACAAGCTCGCGACTTCTTCAAAAAATTATAAAAAAAAAAAAAAAAGAAACAGAAATAACACTCAAGTGGGACAATTGCGAGAAACAAAGCCAGGTTGGTAGCTCAAGGGTTCAAACAAGAACATGTTATTAATTACTTTTAGACGTTTAGTTTGATAACCAAAAAGACAGCCACCAGAATCTTTGTGACAAAGGTTATTCAAAACAATTGGGATGTACTTCAATTAAATGTGTCAAATGCATTTCTACATTGGAATCTAAAAGAAAATGTTTATATGTCTCAACCACGAGGATTTCAAGATCAACAAAATCCACAACATGTTCGCCGCTTACGAAAAGCCATACATGGTCTAAAACAGTCACTCCGTCAGTGGTATTCGACATTTTCTAAATATCTTGTTCAACAAGGATTTTATTTCAACAAAGCGGACTCGTCTCTTCTTATATGCCAAAATGATGGAATTCTGATTTTCTTCCTTATATACGTTGATAATGTTCTAATAACATGTAACAATCTGAATTTGATTTAGAATTTGTTTAAGATACTTCATAATAGGTTTTAGATTAAGGAAATGGGGCACATAACAACATTTCTAGGCATTCTATTTCACAAGTTGGAATTTGATTATCATTTTAATCAAAATCTATATACTTTAAAATTGTTAAGCAAAGCTAGAACGCAGAATTGTAAAGAGATACTCAATCCTTGTTTCTCTAAGTTCACTAGCAATAAAGATATACAACAATCATTTTCGAAAACTACTTTTTACATACAACTAGCAGGACATATCTTATGGTCACTAGACTGTACATAGCTTATGTCGTCAATATAGCGTGTCAACATATGCACTCATCAACAAATGAAAACTTCAAACAAACCAAAGGCATTTTTAGATATCTTAAAGGAACTACAACTCATGGAGTTCGATTTTGCCAACAAATCTTCTATAGTTCGATCTTTCTCAGACTCGGACTGGGCAGGGGATCCTACTATTAGAAGATCCATATCAAGTCATTACACATTATGAGAATCTGATTTCGTGAAAGTTTCAAAAACAAATTATGGTAGCCAAATCTCCTGCAAAGGTTGAGTTCTAGGCGCTCTCTTTGACAACAACAAATGTTACATAGATTTAAAGACTACTAACTGAATTTCACATATCTATAGACAAACCTACAACTATTTTGCTGTGATAACACATCAACAATTGCTCTGGCTAATAACCCATTCTTCCAATCTCGCACCAAGCACATAAAAACTGATCATCACGTTATTCGAGACCAATTTGCAGCGAAAATAATTACAGTACAGCCTATAGCAGCTCAAGATCAAAGTGTGGATGTATTCACAAAAGCTCTATCTACATAAATTTTCAAAGGCTTAGGAACAGATGTTAAGTTTGAGGGAGACTATTAGCATTGTCATGTTTATTACTCTAAATACATTTACCCTTGACTGTAATTAACAACTGATAGGATACGCCTATCTATAGCTGGTTCTCTTGCTGTAAATGTAATTCACTAAAAGATAAATTACGTGCATTCGATTCACATATATTTCGTCCGGTGAATAAGAAGAATCAAAAAACATTCTCTGATTCCCAAGATTTAATAGCTGAAGAATAAAACAAAAACATAATTAAAAATTAAATAATTTATTTATTTATTTCCAAACCACTATTCATATGCAAGCGCAAAAGACCCAATTTTCTCGGCACCAAACGGCGACGGAATATCTTCCGGATCCCGTCGAGGCAACACCCACCTCCCCAACTCATTCCTCACCATCCCCTTATTCTCCGGCTGGTACCAGTTCGCCGGAATCCTGAGCTCATCCCTCAACAAAGCAGTCGCCTTGTTCACCAACGCAAAGTCCCGTCGAGCTCCAGCGCGAAATCTCCTCTCTCCTTGCTCGTACCCGTCCACCAAATGCAGATACGTCTCCAGTCCATGAAATCCGGCGATATCCACCATCCCACGTTTCAAGTACGGCGATGCTCCGGCATCAAGAACCAACTCATCCCCTGCGTGCGTATACACCCACTCCCATCCCTTTTTCTTCATCCACTCGTTGAACACAACCCCAGGCATCTTCGGCACCACGTCCTGCTTCGTTACCAAACGCAGAACCTTCACTCCCTTTCTCTTAAGCATTTCTCCAAACGCCTGGTTCCCCACCCGGGGCGCTCCGAAAGATATCACAGTAATGCCTAAATCGGACGGCAGCAAAGAAGCCGCTTCCGCAGCGTTGAGAAGTGCTAGCGCGCCGCCAAGGCTGTGCCCTGTTATGGTGACGCTCACTTCCTCCCCTTTCTGTTTGTAGTATTCTACGAGGCGGAGGAGCTCGCGCATCACCTGCTCCGAGGCGCTGGATTTGGTGAAGCGGGATGACTGGCTGCGGGATGTGTATAAGCTGAGAAAGCCCTGTTCGACGCGTGCACCGTCTACGCCTGCACCGGGGAGGAGCTCGAGCTGGGTTTGAAAATCTTCAAGCCACTCGCTTGGAGAAACGGTACCCCTCCAGGCGACAGCGATGTCGCGGAAACCGATGCGGCGCGACTCTTGGTCGCCGCTGACGGCGATGAAGCCCATCCAAGCTGATTCGTCGCACCAATGGGATTTTGAGCGGAGCAGGGGACGCAGGAGCCAGCGCGGGAAATCGAGATGGGATGTAGCATAGATGTATTTCGTGATGCTGTAGCCATGATGGGAGAGGCCGAGGAGGGAAATGAGGCGGTTTTGGCCGTAGAGACAGCTACCGTGGTACTCGGATACAGGGTTGTTGTCGAAAGCGTCGTAAGTGGCTTGGGAGAACTCTCCGTACTTGATGATCTCGCGGCGGAATGAAGGGTGAAGGGGGTGGAGGAGAGGGGACCAGTCGGCGGGGCCGTGGATGGCAAAGCGGAGGGAGGAGATCTCGTCTTTTGGAGAAAAGGGAGGTGTTTGGTCGTGATCGAGAGCAACCGGGAGGGTTTGGGGGGCGGCGGAGAGGTGGAGGAGATTGGAGATGGTGGAAGGGAGGTTTAGTCCGCCGGATATTGAACGCCAGGTATGAGGATTGTTGTCGCCGGGCTGGATTGGAAGCTGCTCGGGGGAGGATGTTGAGGTCGGTGGTTTTTGAACGGCGCGGGTGACGAGGAGCTGATTCCTCTTCGGGAGGAGGCTGTAGTTGGCGATGGACGACATGGCTGCCTCCGAAGAGAATAGATTGACCAAGTTGAGATCAACAGAGGAAGGATTGGGGAGCTTGCAGCATTGATTATATATATATAGAGAGAGAGAGCGAGAGAATGAATTATTTGAAAATTAATATTTTTTTAATTTATTTTATTATTATTATTATTTTTTTGGCATGCTGCATAATGTTACTAAAATGCGTGTTGAACGGGACTTTAGTCCATGTGGGCTCAAGAACGAAGGAGCTGTCTTTAGTTGATTTTTTTTTGTTTTTTGTTTAGAAGTGTTGGAATTGACAGGATTTGAGCCTTCCTGGAATGCAGCAAAGCAGTCGAGTTAACCAGAAAAGCAGAAACAGCAAGAAAAGTGGAGACTGGGAAAGAAGAAAAGGCTCATGATACAAGACAGAGAAGCAGATTTTTATCATATTCCAAAAGTCAGTTTACACACACACACAGTGTGTGTGTGTGTGTGTGTGTGTGTGTGTGTGTGTGTGTGTGTGTGTGTGTGTGTGTGTGTGTGTGTGTGTGTGTGTGTGTGTGTGTGTGTGTGTGTGTGTGTGTGTGTGTGTGTGTGTGTGTGTGTGTGTGTGTGTGTGTGTGTGTGTGTGTGTGTGTGTGTGTGTGTGTGTGTGTGTGTGTGTGTGTGTGTGTGTGTGTGTGTGTGTGTTAATAATAAAAGATAACAAATATGGTCTAAATACATATATGCTATCATCCTTCCTCAGACTGAATAAACTATTGAACATATTGTTAGTTTCGAGCTACGTTACTTGAAGTGATTGTTGGAGTGAGGTTTATTAAAGATATATGAAAGCACATATGTAATGGTAGTGTGCTCAACAATAATTTGATTTTTCTCAATATGTTCTTGTTGTGAAACTTGCCCCGCCAAACACCTGCAAAATTCCAAAGAACTTCTCGTCTCCAAGAATCTGCTACCCGAACACCTTGTCTCTTCGCTGACACCTTGCTGCAGCCTAATGTAGAAGAATGCTGAACTTTTATTTATCTTGGGCTGCAGTTCACCCTCAACCGTTCCTGCAAGAAGTGAACACCTCTGCCACGGTTCCAAGAACTAGCCCAGAAAAATCTTGACAGTCGATGTTGTTCTCCTGCTTGCTGAGGAATGAATGCCACCTGCTTGTTAAGAACTCCTTTCTTTATCTGTAATCGAATGCCTGCTTACAGTCTAGACATTCCAAGAAGCACCTGCAGGATGCGGTTAGGAGCTGGATTGTTGGATTTCGATTCTTGGCAGCAGAACACCGAACTCCTTGTTGTAGCCGAGGGAAAAATTGACTGTAGAATTCCTTCCTTGTTGTAGTTGAAGGAATGGAATTCCTTGGACTCCCTCAGCCAACAACCTTAACTGCAGAATCCTGCTGCAGTGTAGCCAAGAACCAAGAAACTGTAGCAGAATTCCCTCTGTCTGAAGAAATGGAAGATTTGTCTCCCGTGTAACAACTTCTGTATCCAGTGTGTGAAAAAATGCTGTTGACCTCACTTTTGGTTGAGGTCTAGAAAACTTCTTTAGTAGCCTAGATCTAGCCATAGGACTTTCCTATTGACTAGTCTTAGAAAATTAGAAAAGGTACCCCCACCATTAGAAATTCAAAACTCTTATTTTTACTCAACTTGAAATTCCACATATTGATCTTAACCTCTAGCATTTAGTAGGTAAGATCATTATAAGAGAATTCAAGAAGAATCCCTATAGGATTACTTGGCTTTAGGATTGACTCTGGGTGTTGACTTGGAACTAGGGTACACCATATCTTCACAATACATTAATCCATGGTTCATCTAGAATG
>NW_018164444.1:54175066-54175329 GCF_001263595.1 Phalaenopsis equestris | reverse complement strand
GTGGTAAAAATTTTTCACCAAGGGCCTTCCAAACCTCTCTGAGAGCTTCTCTAAGAGTCTCTAAGTTCAGTCCAATCCATTTCCCCCTCTCAATTCCACCACAGAGAGCCAATTTTGAGCTCAAATTCTTGCTCGAAACCAGAACAAAACTCAATCTCAACCTACACAGCACAAAACCTCAAATTAATTGGCTCTACACCTTCACAAGAGTGAAAGAAGCCAAAGCCCCATCAAATTCCCCTTTCACAGAGCCTCTACCATAG
>NW_018164444.1:54160813-54171225 GCF_001263595.1 Phalaenopsis equestris | reverse complement strand
AATATATTGGTTTCGCAGACCAAACGGATGTCATAACTTTCTTTAGTTTATTTGATCGAGCCTCACTCTCAATTCTTGTGTTCATCCTTCGGGATAGATACATGATTTGAGATAAAGTGCTCTTTCATCTAAACTATGAAAATTATGGGGTCAGTTTGACTTCATCTTTTTCAAAACTAAATTTTTTAAAAAACGTCCTTCCGAAGCGGGCAACGGGATTTCAATTCCGATGACCAACAGCTTCTTACGGGCAAACCCCACACCAAAAATAGTGCCGACAAACGCAGCAAGCAAAACCAAGAGAAAAAAACAGGAAGAAAGTTGCAGGAAATAAAATACAAGAGCACAAACACAAGAACAATCAATTACGTGGTTTTCGGTCCATAGACCTACATCCACGGAGGGAATCAACTATCAATCCACTAAAGAAAAGAAGAATTATAAGGCTTCCTTTTACATTGAGGAATGACCAATCCTCTTGATATTTCACCCTCGAAACTACCTCGATACAATATCAAACACTCCTCCCTCAATTCTTGAAAACTCTCCCTTTCTTCTTCTTCTTGGAAAAATTTCCTTCCTCTTCTTGGTCTTTCCCCTTGGTCTGATTTCTATCTTCCTCCTTGTAGTGGTCTCTCCCCTCTACAAGCCTATCTTCTTCCCTTGTAGTAGCCTCTCTTAATGCTCCTAATTTCCTACAAGCCTCCCTCATCTATTTAAAGCCCAGCCCCCCCCTAAGTAGACCATAGAAGCTCACAAGGAAATCACAAGTATGTCATTGCCTTTAATTAATCATTTGAGAGTCATATATAATAGTTTTATAATACAGTAGCAGTTAATTTCAATGCGCTTCGTTCTAGTGTGAAATAACGGATTGTTGGCGAGAGCTATAGCCGAGGTATTATCACAAAACAGAATTGTAGGTGGAGTATCTCGAGTTTGAAAGTTCTGTAGTAGACGATGTGGCCAAATTATGTTAGTGGCAATTGTAGCAATGACACGATATTCAATTTCATCTGATGAATGAGTTATAGTTTGTTGTTTTTTAACAGACTAGGAAATAAGAGTAGAGCCCCGAAAGATGCAATAATCTATCGAGGATTTATGATTTCACAGATCTCCAACACAATTAAACTCTACAAAAACAATTGATTCAAGGTTGTTTTAAGATATTGGTAAACTGAAGGTTTGTGTGCCATGAATACATCAAAAGATGTGTTTTAGCTGTTGAAAGTTATGTTGAGTGGGTTAATGCATGGCTTGACTCGCTCGATTGTCGGCATAAGATAAATCAGGCTAAGTAATAGTGAGAGACTGCAAGAATCCAACAATTTTCCTATAGGAGGGATCATGATAGAGGTGAGATCAGAAGTAAAGGATTTTGGATAGATTTTGCATTGATTATGCCAGATGAGTGAAGAAGTTGATTAGCATGGGTGGATTGATGAAGATGAGGGCAAGATGAAGTGGGAAGAGTTGTAAGACCTACGAAGGTGGAAATGGAGCCCAGAGGTTTTATCTTAAATTGTTATTGAAGTTGTTGGAGAATGAGATCAATAATTTCTTAATGAATCCCATAGAAGAGAATACTGTCAACAAAAATGAGAAGATAGAGGTGAACATTGTTATGGTGGAAGCAAAATAAAGATGGGTCAGCATTGCTAGGAGTAAAATTCAGTTGCTTGAGATAATAAGTGAGAGTGGCAAACCACTGTTCAGGTGCCTGTTTGAGACCATATAGGGCTTTCTGAAGTTGACAAACATATGAGGATTGGTGAGATCAATGAAGACCATAGATTGTTCCATGTAGACAGTATCCATTAAATGACCAAAAAGGAATGCTTTCGAGACATCCAACTAAAGAATATACCAACCACAGGTAATGAAAATGGTAAGAAGACCCAATTTGTAGGCATTTTTGCCTCAGGACTGAAGGTTTTGGTATAATCAATACTTTAATGTTTTTCGAATTCTTGAGCAACAAGCCGAGCTTTATAACAAGCAATGGATCCATCTGCAAGACAATTAGTCTTATAGTCCATTTACATTCATGAAGATATCGGTTGGAAGCAGGAACAAGAAATCGGGTTCTTTGAGCTTGTAAAGCTTGAAAATCTTCTAACATAGCTTTCCTCTAGTAATGATGTTTCATAGCCTTAGTATAGTAAGGCGATTGGAGGGATGTAATTGATGGGTTAGATTGAATATTTGTCTAGGTTTAGGTGAGGGGAAGATTGTTTTGGAATATGTACTCTTGTAATGGTTGAAAATGAGAGGTAGTGGCTAGGAAGATAGAGGACAGTGAGTAACATGATCCAATTGGGAAGACGAGTGAGGGGTATTTGGGTGAGAAGGTTCTGGGGAGTGGAGTGATGAGGAGAGAGCATGTTTATTGGTTGGATTAATATGAAAAGAATGAAGAGTGACAGACCAAAAAATAGATGCCTTCATTTACTCTTAACCCAGTCAGTTAGAATGTTAAAATCTATCGTGATCTACGACTTCGACAGAAGCATAGTGGAAGGTTAGAAGATTAACCAACAACTCTTAACAATTTAAAACACAAAAAAATGATATGAGAAATCTAAAATAAAAATCAAACCAAGAAAACCATCTCAAGAATCACAGAGACATGAAAAACAATTTAGCTACTCATGGCTCGAGACAAAAAAAAAAGATTTCTTTGGTGCAAAACCTGCAAGAAACATTTTTATTACAATAAAAGAACTTATATCACTTTGATCTCATCTCTTACAAGAAGAACCTCCATTTTATCTCACAACTCTCTCAGTAAATACAGACCATGCCCGCCATGCGGCGTGATTATGTCGTGGAATCGAGTTGGGCGTATGGTCACGTCGCACTTTGGCGTGGCTATGCCAGAAGGATCCTTCGTGCGATCTGCTTTGGCAAATTGGGCCTGATCACTCCCAATTTTTGCGTGACCATGCTGTTCAGATGGCGTGGTCACACCAATTTCAGGTGTGGCTATGCCAAGTCAGGCTTTTCCAATCTTCCTCGTTTAGATCTGTTTTTCATGTTAGTCATCCTGTAACCTGCAAAATGCAATTCCAACATTATAAAATCATAAAATCTTGTACTTAAAGAGGAAAATAGTTGTAATTAAAGCATTAAAAATGTAAAAATTTGATGCATGACATTGTGAATCATTGCCCATTTCTTGGGCAAGTATGAGTTCCTCACTATGCATAGGGTGTAAAGATCATCTTGGTTGAGATGTTGGAGATTGGTAAAGATAGTAGTGTGAAGGTGTGAAAATTGGAAGGAAGACCGTTGAGAGTGTAAAAGATTATGTCTTCAAGATCAATGACCGCCCCGACTGCTGCTAACAAATCAATCCTCTGTTTGATGTCTGACAAATATTGAGTCATGGTTTTCCCTTGCATCTTTAGATGATGGAGCATATTCTTGGTTTGAAGTATTCTTGAATGGTTAGTTGACTGAAGTGGACAATTGTGAATAGTCCAAATAGTAGCACATGTGCCCAGATTGAGAATATATAAAAGAATTGAGGGAGATATAATATATTAAAGGGCAACAACAATATGTTGGTCATTTGTCCTCCATCAAGTATAATCAGGTTTGAGAACCTCACTTTCTACAGGATCAAGAACCGTGGAAGGTGGTGGAAAACAATCTCTTATCAAGAAGCCCTTATACCCATTAGCTTTGAATAACTTCACCACTTAAGCCTTCCATATGAGGTGATATTCAGCATTTAGAAGATTGGAATTACAGTACTAATCGACAATTAGCATAACAATTAAATTTCAATTTATTATAATAAACAAAAATCATTAAATTTTATTTCAACTAGAATTTAATTTAATTAATCTTAGACTCTTAGATTAAAGTAAGCATGTCTTAAAGGTCCAATTGGATATACAGTGGTATTTTCATTTTTTTTTTTTTTTGAAAAAATGAATAAAATATCTCGATATAAATTTTATACATTAGATTTATTTTTAGATAAATATAATATAACTTTATTTTATTGTACACTGAAAATATGTCAACCCTAATCTCAAAGCAATTTGACGACTTAAAAAAGCATGACGTAGCAAAGATAATTTCATCGAAAAATGACCTGGAGGTCCAAAGACGAATCAGCTAACGCTAATCAGAGATCATCCGAACCGATTCATTAGTGCACTCCTCTTTTCCTCTTTCTCTCTCTCTTTCTCATTTCTCTGTCTTCTATTTTTTAGGTGTGATTCACAGGACAATCCTGATTACTCTATAAAACTTATTTTGATGTAAAATTATTTGCCTTAATTTTTTTTTTCTAAAAAATGAATATTTGTGACGATAAATATGAGATAAAATGATATAATAACAAGAACTGGAAATCGTCACGACGACTAACGCACGTGAGGTGGACTTTGCTTACACGGCCTGAGCAAGAGTCTAAGGTGGAGACCGCAGACCCAATCGGGCACTCAGCCTACATTATTATGGTGGCTTATTTACGTCATTAATATCTAATATTATTTCTAATTAAATTATCTATCTTATTAGGGTTTCTAGATCAATTAGCATAGAACGGATGATACAATAGTAACGAGAATTTGTTAGTCAGCAGAGCCTTAACTTCCTACGACAACATGAAAGCTTAGAAAAAGTCAAAGCATTGACTTTGATTTCGCACATAAAATGAGAATTTTAAGAATAAAAGTTAAATTAAATTGAATATCTTAACAATATAAATATAATGAAAACAAAAGTGATCCAATCTAAATCTAAAGGAATATAAATTGAGCACTTAAAATAGAAGTAAAAGCTTCAAATTACTTAATATAATTACAATTAAATTGGGCGTCTTGGTGAATGGAATTCAACGAATTCATGATTAATTTATTATAAAATCATTATGATACTAAAATTATGAAAGAGCAATTAATGATTAATGGAATGAATATATATTATCTAATGGATTGTTTTTGAATTTTGTCTGGATTTATCAAAATATTCGCCTTAGAAATTATAAATAGATCTTTTATTTTCCATATTGAAGAAATGAGAGGGCTAAGAACTAAATCCATACTCGAAAAGACAATTGGACACCAACTACTACTAACTTTTGTTGACTACTACTACCACTATTTTAGCCCAACTACTATTTGTTGTTATCTGATTATTATTATATGGTTGCTATTAACTATTGTCACTTAATTGATATTGTCATTTGATAACTTTTATTATAATAATAGAGTAATGGATATATATTGTAATGTTGTCATCTTCAGTTAAGGAGACGAGTAGAACACTATAATTCAATCATATAATGGACTTTAACTAAGTTAGATACCTTAATTTTTCTAACTTTTTAGGTGTTTACATTTAAAAATATTGCTCTCTTATCAATCTTATCTGTGCTTATAAAACACTTCTACAAAACCAAATGTCCGTTTGGGATAGTTTTTTTGGTGTGGTGTGATTTGAGGCCGTTTAGAAATAGCAACGCGAGAGCGATTGTGAAAAAAAATTATGTTAAAACGTGGCAGTGAGTTCGACCCCACGGCCAGCATTTTCTTCGCATGCATTTTACCCCGCGACCCTCTCTCATCATGGCTCCTCTCGAGTTTTTTCTGCCCTAGCTTCCTCTCTCGATCTCTCTCGCGAAGTTTTTGCCCTATTGCCTAGGTTTCTCTCTCATTTCTCTCTCGCGCCTCTCTAGCGTATTTCAAGCGGCTCTCTCAGTAGCAAACTACCTTTTTTCCTCTGTCTTTTACCTTTGATCTCTGGTTATTGTGCACGTTATGTAAATATTGTGCTCATTTTTGATGGAATGACTTTCTCTTTGCGATTTGTGGCTTTCTCATTTGCGGTTTTGTGAGAATTTTGTAGAATTGCTCTCATTTTTCAAGCAGAGTTTTCTCATTTTCCTCTATGGTTATTGTGAAAATTTTGTGAATTTTATGAGTTCTGTGATTTCTATGGTTCTGTGTATGTTTTTGCAATTTGTTTGGTGCCTTGTATTTAGATAACACTATTTCAGATGTCTTGTGTATAGAGAGCGGTATTTCGGGTGTCTGTCTCTACATTGAAAAATGGATGAAAGAATAAGCTTGATTCGTAGCTAACACTGTTTTGGTGCCATGTATGTCATTGCCTTCATTGAAAAATATGGATTGATAGCAATGTTTCGGGTTACAAGTAATTGCCTCAAATGAAAGAGAGTGCTTGATTTATAAATATCTCCGGAAGACAACTTAGCTTGTGACATACGCCGTCTATATTTTAAAAATAATATTATCATATTATAAATTGTTGTTTTGATATTTTTTTTTCTTAATTTTAGTAATCATGTTGCACTGGATTTTTGCTTTTAAAAATAAAATTTATTGGTATGAACAGTTATGTTGCAAAAAACATTATTATACATGGGGAAAATGATCATTTGTCTAGAAATAGCTGCAACACATCTGTTTTCAAACTGCAAAAAATAAACAGACAATCAGCTTATTCGCAATTGTTTATTATTAAGCTGCAGATGTCCTAAACAAACTATAATACTCAATGTTTCCTTTGTCATTTAAGAATTTTACAGCACTTTAAAAAACTTTACTAATAAAATTTTTGAAAAAAAAATAAATACGTTAAAAATATAGTGCACCTAAAAAATGAATTTTTATGATTCAACAAAAATAAATGTGCATAATTAGTGAGAATAGTTCTAAATAATTATGAAAAATCATATATATAGATAAAATCGACAAAAAAAAAGAACTAAACCAAATTTTAAGTACAGTTCTGATTGTTAAAACATAATTATTCAATCATAATCTTAACCATATTTTTCTAAAACTAATTTTTTAATAAAAAACTTTTACAAAATTATGATCTAAACATGTATTATTTTTTATTAGCTATTTTCGTTGCCACAAAAATAGGAAAGAATTGTCTTAAAGGAATACTCAATATCACTAATACTCTTTAATTTTCATGTCATATAAAAATAAAAATATATATATAAGAGAAAAAAAAAAGAGCCAATAAAAAAGATGTCTGGAATCATTATACGATTCTCCACCATAGTTTTACTATATTTAGCTTATACTACATAAAATTAACACCTAAAATTTTATTTGTGCTTATAAAACACAATAAATAAGATTTGAAAGTAATCTATAAAATCTATAAATGGTTTTGTAGAAGTGTTTTATAAGCACAAATAAGCTCAATTTCAATATTTTATCAATATCACTAATACATTAAAATATCTCTTTATATGTTTTTAAATAAGTTTTTTTATAAACATGAATTCATAAAAAAACTAAAAACCTAATGTATTTTTTGAAACTGAATGGAATAAACAAAACTTATTCGGTTTTGTATAGAACTATAGTTATTTTATGAATTCATGTTTGTAATTCTTTATTTATTTATTTATTTTTTTCCTTAAATTTATTTAACCTAACAAGCTGAAAAATAAAAAAGAATAAAATTGAATGGAAGATTATGATATTAAATTGATATTGCACATATAATAAATATAAATTTTAATGTTTGTACTTTGTTGAACTCTAACTAATTAAATTTAAGTTTTGATACGCTATCAATAAATTTATGTCATCTGACATGAATTTCGGGGCATGAGACGGATTTCAAGGTAAGAAACATTCAAACTTTCATTGAAAGCCATTTTTTTTATTTCAGTGCACTCCAATCAAATTAATAAACTCGATGAGGCGGACTCAACGACACATGAATCAATCCAATATGTGTCCAATCAAGTCAAGATTAAACTATTAAACCACTTTTGAATGTTATTCAAGTATAATTGGAATGTCAAACATATTTTGAACATAACATTCTTATAGTCAGATCGAGTGTCTTACCAAAAAAAATTCAATGAGCCCAACATTGCTCAATTTCAATATCATTAAAACATTAAACTATTCATCAAACACAATTTGAACAAGGGGATTTCTCTAAGTCGTTAGATAAAGAGTGGCATATATTACTTTCTTATTTGCAACATGAACTTTATGAATAGAGCCCTACCACTCTAACGAGAAGGGGAACTCAACCCTAACTAAGAGGAATACCAGAGCCTTCAAAAGAGGAAGTTGCATCCCATCGTTCTACATTGTAGATCTGGCCAACTCCGGCCACCGCCGCCTTCGACCTCCGCAGCCACTATGGCGTAAGTTAAAAACTACAGTTTACATGGTTCACAGCTTGTAAGGCTCCCGATTCCCGCCCTTGTGACCTACGGACGTCATCTCAGCTCATAACTACGACCATATGCCTAAATGGGCCTATGTGGCTCACATCTTTTGCAACTTCCTACTACAGCTTCTGTGACCAATTGATGGTCTAGAAACAATCATTTATGACCCACATGATCAACTAATACCATAATTTTCGAATACTTCCTATATGATAAGTTGGCACTACAACCATCGTCAACAACATTCACGTCAGACTACTACCTCCATAGCAATTAACTACAACTCTTACGGCTACCATTAACAAAAATTATATTTATTACACTCAGACTACAACTATTATCGATGAATCACTACTGTACATTTATAAAGCTCGTCTTCGTAACTCCATCTTTCATAATTCAGCAGAGTAATGAGCATGCCTACTTACCATTTATAGTGGATTATTTTAAATATGCAAGATCCCATGTTTTTTTTTTTTTTTGTTTTTTACCTAAAATTGGAGGTGTCTCATCTTGATTGCTTTTTTTTTAATTACCTGAGTGTGTGATGGGTTTCCATCCAAAGCTAAGAAGCTAAATTTATGACTCTACCTCTGTGGACCTTCTGACACAGGTCAGGTTTATTTATAACTGAATTGTTTAAACTGAATTAAACTTCAATTGAATATTATTAAATTTTTTATTGATTCAGTACTTAAATTTTGCATTTCTATTGGAATTGGTTTGCTTTAATTTGATAATTGATCGGTCCAAATCAACCGAATGCTCATCCCTACCTGAACCTGAAGGAGAAGGCCAAAGGAGTTCCAAACTTTTAAAAGTTCCTGAACGTCAGCACCGCCAAGCCACCATCATCGCGTTAGACACTTTCATCATCAGACCATTGTTTCCAAACCACTACCATTTAGTTGCACCACCATAAGGCCAACGTCATTATGTTTAACTATCATTGTTGGAACTCCGCGGTCACCGAAGCACAACT
Organism: Phalaenopsis equestris; assembly: GCF_001263595.1. Taxonomy (NCBI): domain Eukaryota; kingdom Viridiplantae; phylum Streptophyta; class Magnoliopsida; order Asparagales; family Orchidaceae; genus Phalaenopsis; species Phalaenopsis equestris. The sequence continues at coordinate 54,162,046 of NW_018164444.1, read as the reverse complement.
ATCTGACCATCATTGCGGCCATCGTCGGACTACCATTGCTAGTCCATCACTGTTTTGACATCAAACAATTGCCACAGTGAGCACCATTATTCGATTTTCATTGTCGTCACCGCCAAACTATCATTGCTCAGCCATCAAAATCATCACCACCATACCACTGACACTGTGTCACCACCATCTCCATACCACCATTGCACTACCATCATTAAACAACCGTTGTCAAACAATTGCCATCTTTGAACTGCCACTGTCAGGCCACCACCATAATCACAATCGCATCACTATCATAGGACCAACACCAGCATCAAACCATCATTTCCCGGCCACCACCACCATTGGACAACCACAGTCTTGCTACTACCATAGTTGGGTCATCGCTACTCATCCACCATCATCATCCCTACATAACTGTTATCGTCTAGCCTAGTTTGGACACTATTACTAGACTACCACCATCATCGCTGTCGGACAACTTATGTCTGGTTGCAGCCAATACCGCACCACCACTACTAGCCACCACCGAGCCACCATCATCGGGCCACCATCATTGTCGGACCATCGTCATCACGCCAACACAATTGTCAGACCACTATTGCCTCACACCACGACCAACACACCATATAACCACAATGTGGCTGCTACTTGCTGTCGGACCACCGCTGCCCAACCACCACCGTCATCACCATCAAACCACCACTGCCCGACCACCACCGTCGTCACTGGCAAAACACACCCATCAGGTCGCCACTACCGTCGGATTATCATAAAAATTTTCAACATCCCTTCTATCAACTCTTCTTTTATCTATATGTGTGTTAGATTTTCATATAATATTAAGATGTTAATATAACTCTACCGTCATAAACTCTCCGGCACACAATAATTATTATATAGTTTTTGATTTTCTTCTGAGTGTCCTCAAACTCATCTCTCCATTAAGATTTTCTCAAATTCTCCATTATGGCGTGCTTGACTTCCCGATTTGATCATCTTTGAAATTTCTAGTCTTTCAATGACTCCAGTAATCAAGTCCGCCCTTCCTTTGTACAAGAATTTAACTGCTCTTCGCTGTCATCAACAACAACAATATATATATATATATATATATATATATATATACACTCAATTACAAATCAAATAAGTGGATTCATTTCATGCATAAATGGCTGCTTCTGTTTGGGAGACATCCAATCATAATTAAAGACTCAAAAAATTAAAGGAAAATATCTAATT
>NW_018164444.1:54117301-54160803 GCF_001263595.1 Phalaenopsis equestris | reverse complement strand
TTCCCTACGTAAAATTTTTACGTAAAAATAATATTCCGTATACTTTTTACACACTTGTTTACGCTCCATTCTCTTTTAAAGTGAAGATGCCTCAACCTTACTCTCTCTATAATCTCTTACAAGCGACAATTATACGGTCTGAAACAGGGCTTCAATATAATACATTGTATCAATCAAAATATTCCTTCTATTAAATGTATATGTGAGTGGGCCTCAATTTAAATTTTTTTTTTAAGTTCTATTGCGTCTGCTGTCCGTACAGAATAATGGCTCCTGAAATGGATGACAGAAATATGATTGTGTATGTAGATACATGCTAAAAATACAATATTTTACCTCATAATAATCAATATAGTATTATTTTTAAATAAATAAAACATCAATAACTTCCGTATTCTACGTGTGCACATAACTTTTTTCCCCCACATAAAACGTTCCCGCTGTCTAATCAAAGAGAGGACAGTTTTCCGACTTCAATATGAAAGAAATTCGTGAGCGTTAATTACCATTATTAATAATTAAATAAATTTGTTCGACGTTCAAAATATGAATCTCCGTGTAAACGAGGCATTCTCAGTTCTCACCTATGATGCTTCCCAATAAGTAGAAAAATTTATGTAAGTCCGGACGACCAGCTCTCGGGCGCCATATTATTCTATATATCAGCGGTCGGGCAATATGGCGCCTGATTGTTGGCCGTCCGAACATGTAGATGTCTGAACATAATATTTTTTCCTGAATAAATATGTCATATATGATAATTAATAATATCTGTCCCCTTGTCAGTTGCCACTGTTCTTCCTCACCAAAAAATAATAATAAAAAAAAAAACTACATGCAAATGAATTTCATACATGTGAATGGGAATATTTGGAAGGTCGCTGGGGGTACTTAGACGCACAGGGCCTCGAGGATATTTTGGGGTTGGGGTATATCCAGAGCGTGCTCGGGGATACGGGATGGTATTTGGAGCATACTCTGAATATACTCGGATGTACTCCCCTAATCCTCCTTACGTAATATTCACAATAAGTGACTCGTGATGTGTTTAATAAGCTAACAAACCAAGCTCAAATTAGCTCGGATGTATTCAACTCATGGCCCAATTAAAAAATATTAATATAAAGGCATTCAAAATATATTAAAAATGGATGTTTATACTGAAAAAATATTGGGGCAGACGTTTTTAAATAAGAAATTCAGCCTAAGACGTATAACTCGAAAAATGTAACATATAAGCGCATATTTTATGGACGATTCTATTTGTCTTCTATCGAGAAATTTAAGGAGAAGAAAAATAGTAATCGACACAAATCAAAAAGAACACACAGTGATTTACGAGGTTCGGCAAAGATGCCTACATCCTCGGGAGCAGAGCGACGACTTCCTTTTCAATGTTCAGAAAAGAGTATAGAATACAAGATTCAGAATCTTAGAGACTCAGAGACTCACCTATGGTTACAAACATGACATATATATAACCCTATAGTACAATATGTAATTACTTAAAAATTACTTAAAATACTCATGTATCAAACCGCGGAGTGTTGGCCGTGCACCCCCAACTCACATAATGAAACTCTCCCGATTGGACCGATCCTTCCGCTCAACTCCGCTACAGCATCTGTCCCATTTATGGTATATGAGTCATACCCAAAAAATCTCAATCTTGGCAAATATCCAGCCCCTTAGGGTTTAGGGAGCAGAGCGACGACTTCCTTTTCAATATTAAGAAAAGTGTATAGAATACAAGATTCAGAATCTCAGAGACTCAAAGACTCAACTATGATTACAAACATGACATATATATAACTCTATAGTACAATATGTAAATACTTAAATTACCCATGTATCAAATTGTGGGGTGTTGCACGCGCACCCCCAACTCAGATAATGAAACTCCCTTAATTGGACAGATCCTTCCGCTCCACTCCGCTCGTAAGCTTCGCTCCGCTCCAGCATATGTCTCATTTATGATATATGAGTCATACATAACATCATTGATTCACCATTTTTGTAATAACACTAATCTTAAATGAAGTTTTCACAAAATTAATAACTTAATCTCCAAAAAAAACAATTAAAAAAAACTGATAATCAACCTCTTCAACATGTACATTTTGCGTCTATCTAGGATCTTTTTTATTTTTAAAATATATTTATTTAGTTTTAATTTTTTTTTAATAACTTAATCTCAATGAGATGAGTCAAGCAAGCCCATGACCACTTAATTTTGAGCTCATGGCAAAAAAAAACTTGAATATTCAATGTATTTTTTAGGCTTTTTCCGAGAATAAAGAAAGCTAGACTCTTTGAATTGATAAATAAATTTAAAATTTTAAATTAAAAGTGAAACAAAATTACAATTAAAGATTTTGGACAACAAAACATAAAGAACTGATCTAGAGCTCTGCCCGCAGCTAATGCTAACGGTCACGCTGGGTTACCAACACCGGGCTGATCCAAGTGATCACATAATCATGGCCATTTGATTATCGTTCTTCAATCACTGTCTCTCAATTAACATTGCCTTGTTATCATCTTCCAACATTCGTCTCTTATATTACTGCTATCTTCACTAGAGGAAAACTCTGGATTAGCCTCAACTCTGATGTAAAATTAGAGTCTGATTTGCGTCCAAGATTGAAAGTATTGACGAAGAAAAGTTGTGTCAAGCCTTTGATGCTCATTTGCGTTATTGCGTCGAATTAGCGTCGGATCAATTTTGACGCTAAGTTTACTTAATAGCATCGGACAATTCTGACGCTAACTCGGACGCAAAAGTTTTAAAATAGCCCCCTCCTGACCGAAACTTCATTTCCTCCGAATTTCCTCTTTGTGAAGTGTGAGCGGTGGAACCGGCGAAACCGACGACACCTTGGCGAATCCGATGAAATCCGGTGATTCCGGCCACTTCGAGCGACTTCAAGAACATTACCACGGACAAAATCTCATATTTGTCCAGATGAATCTCTTCTCTAAGCTTTTGATAATTTTTTTTAAAGCTTTTGATGCTCATTCGCGAAATTTTGGGTTTTAAATCCCTTCTAATCTCTCTATTTAAAGGAGAGAAATAAATAGATATTCTCAAGATCCCTCATATAATTTATAACCTTCTAAATATAGAGTTATAAAAAATATGAAATATAATAATTAGTATTTTTGAGATCTTTCAACACTCCCCCTCAAGTTGGATTATACAGATTGTACATTCCTAACTTGTTACATAATTCTTCAAAGTTGATTCTTGAGAGAGGCTTAGTGAGGATATATGTTGTTTGATGTCCGAAAAAAATGTATATAAGTTTGACGACTCATCTCTCGATATTTTCTGAGATGAAGTGTCGATCGATCTTGATGCGATTCGTTCTGTCATGGTGTATTGGATTCTTTGCAATGTTGATGGTTGTCTAGTTATCGCATTGTAGTTTGACAGTTTTTTCAGTTAGCATTCCAAGTTCGCTGAGTATTTTTCGAATCCACATCCCTTCGCAGATCTCAAGTGCAAGAGCTCTGAATTCAACTTCAGTGCTACTTCTTGATACCACAGATTGTTTTTTGCTTCTCCAAGTGACTAGGTTTCCCCTGACATAAGTGCAATAGCCAAAAGTCGATCGTCGGTCCGAGACATCCTCTGCTCAGTCTGCGTCTGAATACACTTCTATACTTCGATCTTTATTCATTTGAAATAGTAGCCCTTTGCCTGGAGTCATCTTGAGGTATCTCAAAATTATGTAGACTGCATTCATGTGCTCTTTCGTAGGGTTGTTCATGAACTGGCTAACAACACTAACAGAAAAACCAATGTCGGGTTGTGTGTGTGAGAGATAGATGAGTTGCCCCACGAGTCGCTGATATCTCCCCCTATCCATAGGTGCGTTATTTTTCTTAGTGGTGATCTTCTTGTAGGGATCCATTGGAGTATCGACAGGTTTGCAACCGGGCATACATGTTTCCTTCAACAGGTCCAATGTATATTTCTGTTGGGACACAAATATTCCTCGTTTTGATTGAGCTAGTTTCATGCCAAGAAAGAACTTTGGGTTTCCGAGGTCTTTGATTTCGAATTCCCGAGTGAGAAGCTTTGTCAGATTTATGAGTTCTTTTTCGTGATTTCCAGTGAGGATGATATCGTCGACGTATACGATTAGAATTGCAATCTTCTTTTCGGGAGAGATTTTTACGAAGAGAGTGTGATCTGCCTGACACTGAGTATACCCGTGTTTTGTCATTGATTTTACAAATCTATCGAACCATGCTCGGGGAGATTGTTTGAGGTCGTACAATGATTTTTGGAGTTTGCAGACTTTGTTGTTTGGAAAGGATGCTTCTAGTCCGGGAGGTGCTTCCATATAAACTTCTTCTTCCAAATCGCCATTTAGGAAAGCATTTTTCGCGTCGAGTTGATGTGGTTGTCAGCCTTCATTTGCTGCAAGTGAGAGAAGGATTCTGATGGTGTTAAGTTTGGTCATGGGGGAAAATGTTCTTGGTAATCAATACCGTATGACTGTGAAAAACTTTTTGCTACAAGAAGTGCTTTTAATCTCTCAATTGTACCATCTGTTTTGTATTTGACTTTGAAGATTCATTTGCAGTCGATTGCTTTCTTTCCCTTTGGCAGGTCTGAAACTATCCTTGTACCATTCTTTTGTAGGGCTCTCACCTCCTCATTGATGGTCGCTTTCCACCCTGGGTGTTTGAGAGCTTCATCATTCGTGTTTGGGACTTATGTATTGTCGAATGCAGTGACATAGGCTCGGTAAGCTGAAGATAGTCTTTCATAGGACACAAAGTTGGAGATCGGATGCATCGTGTGTTCGTACTTGAGTGGAGGACGGATGGACCTAACGCCTTTCCTTAAAGCAATTGAAATTTTGGAGTCATCAATCATAAGTATGGTAGATTCATGCTCAAGTGTGTTCGTATCTCAATGGATTTCCGTAAGAGTTGGATCCGGTTCTGACTCTTGGATTGGTGTTGGATGTGTTGGGTGATATATGTGCGAGTTGGACACTTGAGGACTAGACGAAGACTAACCGTTAGGATGAGTTGGATGAACTTGTTGGATCCGTGAGTTCAGTTCAAGGGACGAGGATTTGATGTGTGGTGGTATGAACTCATTGTCCCCCCTAAGACTGATATTCCCTTAAAGTCTCCGCCTGAATATTAGAATTGGGGTAGTAAGGCTGATTTTCAAAGAATGTGACATCCATAGTGTTGCAGGTTTTCAGGTTTTTCTTGTGAGAGGAGTGAGAGGAGAGTAGCACTTATACCCTTTTTGAAGAGACGAGTAGCAGAGAAAAATACATTTTATAGATTTGGGGTCAAGTTTGTTGTGATTATGTGAATGAATGTGAATAAAGGATGAGCAACCAAATAGTTTGGTAGGTAGATTTTGGGTAATTGCCTTGGTGTGGGGAAATGATTTGAGAAGGAGTTGGATTGGACTTTGAAATTTGAGGACCCGAGAAGGCGAGGTAGGCTGCAGTGGATACAGTGTCACCCCAAAAAACCTTAGGCACGTTAGAGGAAAACATGAGGTAGTTGGCCACCTCGAGAAGATGGCGATTCTTGCTTTCGGCGATCCCATTTTATTGAGGAGTGTCAACACAAGAACTGAGATGGAGAATGCCTTTAGAGGAGAGATAGGAGGCGATGACAGAAGCGAAGTAGTCCTTTGCATTATCAGTCTTGAGTACCTGAATGGAGGTTTGGAATTGTGTTTGGATCATTGAGTAAAATTGTTCAAATATGTGACCGACTGCAGATTTATCTTTCATAAGAAATAACCACGTTAGTCGAGTGAAATCTTTCATAAGAAATAACCACGTTAGTCGAGTGTGATCATCAATAAAGGAGACAAACCAACGAGTCTCGGTAAGAGTTGTAACACAGGATGGGCCCAAGATATCGCTGTGAATGAGAGCAAAAGGACGGGAAGAGGTGTAACCAACACGTGGAAATGACGTGCGAGTGTGTTTGGCAAGTTAAAAAAAATCATATTGAAAAGAACGAACATCTTTATTGATAAATAAATTTAAAATAAATTTGGAAATAGTTTTGCAAGATACATAAAATTTGGATGGCCGAGACAGATGGTGGAGTTCTCTCCGCACGACATATAGTCATAGACAAGGGAGGCATCGCCAATCATGTGATGAGAATTGTCGGAATCGATGATCCACTGAACGAAGGATCCTTGAGTGAATGTGAAGGCAAGGTAGAACATACCTTGATGCGCGAGCAGGCCGGTGATGGAAGAGCCATATCCGGTGGTTTGCCGATGAGTTTGTGCAGCAAATCTAGTTGCTCTTTGCTAAATGGACTGGGCGCTGGTGCGGGAAGGTCATAGGCAGCGACGGCACTGTTGGCACGGGGAGCGCGATCAGACCGAGGCTTCCAATCGGTTGGTTTTCCATGAAGCACCCAACATGTCTCTTTATTATGACCTGGTTTGCGACAATGGTCGCACCAGGGATGGCCTTTGCGTGATGGATTGTCGCTATGTCGAGGTGGAGGAACTGAGCTGCAAGGGTGAAGGCATCAACGGAGAGATTGGTCGAGGTAGAGATAGGCCCAAGCATGAATTTCTGGCGACTTTCTTTGCGGCGAACCTCGGAGAGGGCCTCACGAATGCTCGTTAGTGGTTTGAAGCTTAATACACAAGACCGGATATGATTGAGAGAGTTGTTGAGGCCGAGAATAAATTTGAATATACTTTTTTGCTCGATGATCTGACAGTATAAGTTGGAGTCCGGAGCTTCATACATGTCAACCTACTGTCAGTAACCTGAGAGGGCATTAAAATACTGAGTCACATATTGATCACCTTGGCATATGTTGTGGAGGATTGACTCGATCTCGAAGAGCTTGGATGTGTTATCTGAGTGAGAGTATGTCTCTCGAGCAGCATCCCAAATACTTTTGGTCGTGTCGTAGAGAAGAAAATTTTCGAGAGAAGAGTCGTAGAGAAGAAAATTTTCGCCAATGTCATTGGTCATAGAATTGATTAACCACGACATGAACATGTGGTTTTCTGCATTCCATGTCCGGAATTTTGGGTCATCCTTGGTCAGCATCACCGGTGCTATAGTCATCCTTGCCTCTGCCACAGAAAAACATCATAACAGATTGGGACCACTGGAGGTAGTTCTGGCCGTTGAGTTTGTGGCCAGTGATGAGGGAGGAAGTGTCATCGATTCCGGTTGGAACAGGGGCAGATGAGGCGGAGGATATTTCTTGGGATATTTCTTGGGAGGATTTCTTGGGAGGATGGAGAAGAAGTTGTCATACCGAAGAAGATTGATATGACTCTGATACCATGAAAAGATATGATATGACTTAATTTTATTGATGAAAAGAGTATATAAATACTCATTACAAGACTTACTGGTAAGGAAAACAATAAAAACAGAATATATTAGAAAAAGAAATGAATAATAACAAAATATAGTAGACAGTTAATCTCTCTAATTTATGGAGAGAAATAAATAGAGATTCTCAAGATCCCTCATATAATTTATAATCCTCTAAATATAGAGTAATAACAAATATGAAATATAATAATTAGTATTTTTGAGATCTTTCAACAGTATATTTTGAAGAAAAAAAAAAGATAGGTTTTAGAAATGTAAATAGATAATAATTGTTTAGCACACATGTATATTTAAAAAAAAAAAGTGTAGACTGTATGTGGATTAAAAATAAATATTAAAACTTAGGTATTACACATTTAAATACGTAAGATTTGTTTAGCATGGTAGATCAAGAAAATTTAAACTTAGGTAGACATGTAAATGCGTTAGAATTGTGTGGTATGCATGTAGAGAGACTGAGAGAGAGAGATGTATAGTTGTATACTATTGAATGTATGATATATTGAAGTGATTCGAGTTTATATCAAACTAAGCACGTGACGGCTGGCCCGAGTGCATGACTGGCTGTAGCAGGTGGTGGCCGGCCAGCCACATGAGGTAGAATGGCTGGCCCAATATGGTCGATTGCAGGTGGCCGACCAGGATGTCTTGCCGGCTCGAATAATTTGGTCAGTCCGATGTGGTCAGTGCTTGGTTGCTATCAAACCTCCGGCAAAATAATAATTAAATGTTTGAATTTTAATATTTTAAATATAAATTTTAAAAAACAAAGAATTACGTGCTTATCACATAATTCATATTTATATGCATTTTTAACATCTAAATCTTTTATATTTACTTTTGTGCCGTTAATGTGCCTCAATCACATAAAAATATATGTATAAAAAATGTGTATTTCTTATTTAAAAAGCCAAATTAATCATATTTTTTTACGAGGTTCAATTTTTTTTAGTACCATATGAATAAATATAAAAAAATTAAATATCAGATATCTAAATATATAAAATTATGTCTCAATTTTGGTTAAAAGATTGGTTCGGGTTATACCTAAATTTAATTAATGATACGTCATCAATAAATTCTCATCATCCGACAAAAATCTTGTGCAAGGACATGCATCTCGAGATAAAATTATGTCTCAATTTTGGTTAAAAGATTGGTTCAGGTTAGACCTGAATTTAATTAATGATACGTTATCAATAAATTTTCATCATCCGATAAAAATCTTGTGCAAGGACATGCATCTCGGGATAAAGCTTTATCAAAAAAATTTCAAGCTGCAATTAAAAATAATTCAGAATTTCAATTTTAATAAACTTATAGTCAAACCGATCGACCCAATGAGACAATCCAACGACACTAAAGATTATCCAATATGACTCAAATCAGACTCAGATCAAGTCATTTAACTATTATTGGAAATTTTGTGAGCATAATTTTAAGGTTAAACAGATTCTGAATTTGGCAAATTTATAGTTGAATTGAGTGTTTCAACAAGTTGAATCTAACGAGGCTAAGCTCACTCCATTTCTACTTCATTAAGGCACTTAAAGGCCCAGTGAATGTCATCTAATTGAGGAAACCTCTCTGGGCTGCCCGATGGAGTGATCTGAATTCCTTCCTTATTCGCAATTTGGAGTCTAAAAACAAAGCCCTACACCCCTCTTTAAAAAAGAACCTAGACCTTGAGTCAGGAGAAGGCCGAAACTTGGAGGAAGAGCTAAAATTTTGCATCGCTTATACACTGCAGATTCGGCGAGTACCTCTCACTCTAGTTGTTAGCACTGTCAAATATGGCCGACACTGCCGACCAACTCCGACAACCGCCACCGCCAACTTTAGCCAAAGCATCCAACCAACTCTAGTTGATATCGCCTCCAACCAACTTCGACCGTCGTCAACTTTGGTTGTTGTTTCCGCCTTCGATAACCGTCTCCACCGCCGCCATCCAACTCTGGCCGCCCCCACCTTCGACAACCCCAGCCAATTATGGTCACCACTGCCTCCAACCAACTCAAGCCACCTTCGCCTTCGACAACTGCCGCCTCTGGCCAACTTTGGTTGACACTGCTCCAATAGCCATTGTCGCCTATGGATATTATCGATGAACAATTATTATACATTTACAATGATCATTGTTGTAACTCCATCTTCAGTGATTCAGGAGTAGAGTGGATCTGTGTATAAATTATTCATATTGGAGTACTTCAACTATGCTAGATCCCATGGTTTTTTTTACTTTCCAATATTTTTCACATAAAAAGTAGAGGTATCTTCACTTGCTTACTTCTTTTATTACCTAAGTGTGTATTGGAGTCTTATACAATACTAAGATACCAAAAATCACGCTACCATCATGAACCTTTCGGCACACATCAATTAAATTTGAACATTTAGGGCTCAAATTTAACTTTCTATTAAATGAGTAAGAATGTTTGACTTGAATATGATTTGTCTTCAACTAAATTGATATTAACCTAACTTGAATGATTATCTTAACATAATTACGTTCATATGGGTACAGAAAAGAGTAAAGTGCCAAAGTAATCTCTATATTCTTTAAATTTGAGCGGAAAGAGTCTTCGTCAAGGACCATTATAGCTTAATTTTAAAATAATCATGAATTATTTTGACACATCTATAAACTCTCAAACTAGAATGACCCCATATAAATACTCGAGAACTTTTTTGACACTTTACCTGTGTGAGAACTGACATTTCTTTTGATCTCATTCATTTTTTATGGTTAATTTTAAAATCAAAAGCCACTTTTAAATTCAAATTTGGTCGGACTGAAATTTTTTGGTATCGAAAATCAAATTGGTCTGGATTCTAGATTCGAAGTAATCCCTAGATTCTTTAAATTTGAACTAAAGAGTCTTCATCGAGGATAATTATAGCTTAACTTTAAAATAGTCATGAATTATTTTGACACATCTATAAACTCTCGAGCTAAAATGGCCCCATATAAATACTCGAGAACTTTTTTGGCATTTTACTTGTATGGGAACTGTCATTTCTTTTAATCTTGATCGTTTTTTGTGGTTCAATTTAAAATTAAAAGCCACTTTTAAATTCAAATTTGGTCAAACTTAACTTTTTTGGTATCGAAAATTAAATAGGTCCTGATTCTAGATTTGAAACCAACTTCAAATTTAATTAGTTAATCTAAAAGCGAATTTTTCAAGTATCAAATTATCCTCTCATATCCTAATAAAAATTTATAATATATATGATGATGCACTAGAAAATTTATGGTGGTAGCGTAATTGATTATCGTCTTAGCGTTGAACGAGATTTCAGCACACACTTACATAAAAGAAAATAACGAGTAAAGACATCAAAAGTTTTTGCATGGAAAACCCAAAAAAATGCAAAATCACGAGGTTTAGCCCAACTGAAGAAATCTATTATAAATTGGATATTATATGTACAGTCACTTGTCCTACCGGCGGGAAAGGGTAGAACGCTCTTTAGAGTTACAACTTTGATGCACAAATGAAGTTGTTTTATGAAGTAGGCACCGACTAATGGTGATCGGTGGAGACCAGCAGGGGGTGGTCGACAGCGGTTGGAGTTGATCGACAGCGATCAGCGATAATCAGCGGCAGTCGAAGGTAATTGACTGACGTCGGTCGTGATTGACGACGGTCAACGACTGTCAACAGTGATTGACGGTGGTAGGAGTAGTGCTGAACTTCAACTTTTCTCAAAAAATCATGTTCTTTCTCAAGTCTTAAGCTCCTTTTTACTCATAAGAGTGGTGAGACTTTATTTATAGTGTTATGGGTGCAATTAATGTAGGAATATGAACCATTTTGATCGGACAGTCCAGAAAGCTTTATTCGATCAAACGACGTTTGATGGACATTTAAGTGTATTAATAATGTCTAAATTAAGTGATCTTGGGCTTGTTGGATTCATCTTGCTAAGACAATTGCTGAGACAATTGATTCAACTATGAACTTATCGGATTCGACATCCTTTTGACCTTCCAAATATGATCGAAAATCTTCTAAGACTAGTTTAATGTTTTGATTGGAGCTTGATTTGACTCAAATTTGATTATATTTTATATTATTGAGTCCGTCTTATCAAACCGATCAATTTGATTATAATTTTACTAAAATCAGAATTGTAGATGACTCTTAATTGAAATTTGATTTTTTTTTTATTTAAAAAATTATTTTGAGATTCGTATGTTGCCTAATTTATGTTGGGCGGTAAAAATTTATTTTTAGCGCATCATATGTGTTTATTTTATTTTAATTTTTTTCTATTAGTTAACTCTCATGAAGAGACAGCTCCAGCTCATCGTAAACTAACGGTCAACTTCTGTGAATGAACTTCACATGCCAACCGTTAGATCACAAATCAACGCATCCAATAGTGCCACTTTACAGAGTTCGATCATGCAGATCTCCAATTAGTTGGTGCCACGTAGCGAGCGTAAATCTTAGCCTGCGGTTCATCCTAACCCACCCTCATCCTGTCGGCAGAAATCGCTGTCAGCCGGCCACCATGGGGGAAATACATGTGGCACCAATCCATTGGGTCAGAGCAGACTGTCCACTGGTCTTCCAGATCCCGCGCATTTAAGCACTGCGCTATAAATTCGAGCTCACTCGGCTGCACTGTCGGTGGCTAAACGCAAAGAGAACACGGGGCAGTTTTCCGGCGAAGTTCCGGCGAGGAGATGTTGAGGGGATCGGGATTCGACGGAGGATCTGGAAGCGTCGGAGGGGAGCGAACGGCGGGGATGGGGTGGGAGATGAGGCCTGGAGGGATGCTGGTTCAGAAGCGGCTCGTCAAGCAAGGAGAGGGATCTCTTATGGAGAATCGAAGTTGGAGGTCACCGTTAGCTCCCGCGCTACTTTCAGTAAGTGCTCTCTGCCTGCCTTCGGGGGTGAAAAGTTCGTCCTTTTTCTTCCAAATATTAAGCTTTTAATTTGTTGGTAATGCAACAATTCGTAGATTATGCATTTAAATATTGTGCTGAACTTACTGTCAATGGAAGAGCGCGTTAGAAATTCAAAAATTCAAAAAATTCAAAAGTACTCAGGGGTAAAGGTTGGTGAGCCCGACCAGCGTTTTTGAAGATGGAGAGATTTTGAACTTGGACGGCTGTTTTGAACTTCAAAGTTTATTATTTCGTGAAGAGAAAGAAAAGGAGTGCACGGATTGTGATTATTTTGTGGGATTTGGTGTTGTGCAGGGGAATTGAAGAAGCAACTGGAGGCAGAGATAGGCTTGCGGCAAGCAGAGCAGAAGATAAGGTACAGGGGGAAAGAGAGGGAAAATGGGGAGTTTTTGGACATATGTGGGGTGAAAGATCGATCGAAGTTGGTGGTGATGGAGGATCCTTTTAGCCGTGAGCGGCGGTATATCGAGATGCGCCGGAATGCTAAAATCCAGAGTGCTTCTCTGGCCATCGCCAACCTGTCGTTGGAGGTTGATAAGCTTGCTGCCCAGGTGACATTACGCCTCCTTTTTAATATTTGTTCAGTTGTCTCAAACTATGAACTGGTAATTTGATATAAATGCTTCAAAATCTGCTCTTTTGATCTGTTTAAGCATTTTTTGTTTTCCTAAGCTCTGAATTAGGGCGTAGAAATGACAAAGTAGCTTTCTTGCCCGCTAAATTTTAATAAAATTCAAACCTTGTTTAGCAGATTGTTCTTAACAGCTCTTTCTGCTGCTTTACCTTCTTGTACTTTATCAGGTTTCAGCAATTGAGAAATCTATTTCAAGTAGAAAGAAGGTGCCTGAATTGCAGATCACCATGCTAATAGAGCTGCTTATGAGACAAGCAGTAACGCTAGACGCCATCATTGCAGAAGGTGAAGTTCGTTTTCAGAAAAACTTACAGGTATAATGTATTTCCTTAATTCCAAAACCTTCATTTATCTTATTTTTTTATGCTTCTCTGGCTTCTGTAACACTTACTAAGACCCAATAAATTCTATATTGAATACATTTAAACAAACACTGTAGCAACAGAGCTTTATACTGTAAAATATGAGCTCTGATCAGTAAATTGTGCAGGCTTACAAAATAAACCAAGGCCAATAATTTGCAATCTTTTCCTGTTTAATGCTTTGGCAGCTTAGAATGGCCCCTTTTGTTTCCCAATCTCACGTACAGGGAATCTCAAAGCACATGCTCTAAGCATTGGTGCAACCAGATCATATAAATCCTTTGCTTTTGGATTTTCTGGAGCACATGTAAAGGAATACACACACACACACAAACATTAATTACAGGACTTCAACATTGAGTTTCCTTGGCTTACCATTCTACTTTAGGTTTATTGGTCCTGAGTAGTTGGTTTCTCTTGTAGATATGTGGTTCTTTATGTAGAATTTATTATACTTTATTTGTTCTTATTCGTTTGAGAAGCTGCCAGCATTATTGCTTGCGCATCTTTCAGTCCTTTGTTAGTTAACAAAAGAATCACTTCTGTTTTATTTTATTTTATTTCAAAGTTTACATACATACTACACAGTTTTTATTTTGTATTGTTTATATTTTGATTTGAAATAAAACATATTTGACCATTCGATTAACATTTAACTATTTTTAAAAACTCTCAAAACATTAATTTTTTTTATTATTTTCAAAACATTTTTTTTTAAGCATGCCAAACAAACATATTTTAAAAATAATAATAAAATGGATTTCAAACAAGTCCTTAGATACTTCTCCCCTTATCTTTGCCATAGTGTATATATATAGAAGAAATTGTAGCTCAAGAACCCTTGTATTCTACTGCAGGCTAAGAGGGTACAGAAGTTTGTTGAAACTCTTGATGAGCTCAAGTTATCAAATGGAAAACTAAAGCCTGTAATAGTAACAACAAATTGGGAGACATTTGATCCTCCATCAACTACACGCTTAGGCTTTTTTTGATTAAGAACTGTATTCAGGATTCCACCATTTCTCAGTTTCTCCATGATTCATATCCATAAAGCTTCATGTGCTATAGCCTTCATTTAATGGATTGGCTTAATAAGAGTTCAACCTTTCCTCTAGTTTTTGTTCATAGAGTCATTGTATGTGGATCATTAATGCAGAAACTTTGTTTGTTATTTTGGGCATTATTTCTATTTGGTTTTTTTCTATTTTCTTAAATTGTTTTATATTCAGAAGTACATGTAACATAAATACTTTATCGTGCATCTTGGGGCTCAGTTGATTGCTTGTAGATAAATTTAAATTTCATTATACATATACTATAATTCTGTTAGTAAATTTATGCATTGTATTTGTTATGTGCTTGAAATTAAATCACACGTACAAATAAATAATCAACAATGCATAAGAAATGCAATATTTTTTTATAAATTATGGAATCTAAAGTTGTTGAAATGGTTTCATTATGTTGACTGAAGGTTATAGTGATACACTTTTCTATTTTTGGAGGCGGCAGTCTGAACCAGACAAGTTGTCTCCTATGATGATGCCGGATAATAGAGCGAATATTGTGAAATTTGCACATGTGGATTTGTGATATTTGATGATATTGTGGTGGTATTTCATGACAATACTACTAAATCCGCACTTGTCCAAACCTATCTTCTCCACACGTAATATTTTTTTTAGAGATTGTTGCGGCATTGATAGACTAATGATAGATGACGATGGATGTTGGCATTGATTGATGTCGATGATGATCACTAGTACCAAGTAATAAGTTATGATGGGTTTTAGTGCTCGAAAATGACTTTATCAGAGGACATACAAAGATGATTCTAGCAATATTTATTGAAAGAGGAGTGACAAAAGATGGCATCATAATAAGGATTACATCTCCTTAAAAAATTGTAGTATCGTATTGGATAACTATTATAATATATGGAAGCTATCACAAAAATTCTATAATAAAGATTACATAAGTATTTAGTGATAGTTAGAAGTTACTGTAAGCTACTTATGCAATCATATTATTCATTTAAACAAATTGGAAGCATCTTATTGATGAAGAAACAATAGCAAAAACTTCAAAATTTATGCACTTCATAATTTTAATGATGTAAATGAGATGAATAATTTTGATCTTGCATTTAAAAGATAAAATAAAAATCTAAGAGTAATTTTTAGAAGATATTAAGACAGAGAAAACCAAATTGTCATTTTTAACTCTAATTGAGTTTGAAGTGAATTTAATGAGTTTAATTCAACTCAAATCTAGGTCAACTAAGGCTAAATTATAATCAAGCAATAAGGTGCAAACAAGCCAAGATTGAGCAAGCTAATAATTGTTCGCTTTTCACTTGTTAGAATACTAGTTGAATGTGTCAATTTCAAACAAATACAAATAAATAAATAATAAGTCAAAAGAGGATAGCATCATTATATTTATACATCAATAAATTATTAAACCTAAAAAATAATAATTAATAATATATAATTATATCGAGCTAATAATGAGCCAAACTTCTATTGCTTATTGCATTCCCATTTTAATTAACATTAAAAAAGCAGCATTTACATACACACGATTCTCATGTATTTACATGTCATACTTAAACTTTCATATTTACACACATAAGTTTAACAATTTTCATATCACATAAAAATAAAAAATACTATCATCATTTTTTAAATGTGAAATATTTTTTTTTCATGCATAAATTTAAAGCACCAAAGTATTATATATTTGTAAACAAATTGAAAACTTGGGTAAACACATAAGAATTGTGAGCTATGTATGTAAATTTCCTTGAAAAAGGGGCATGTAAACCATAGCGTCATTTTCCAGTTACTATCAAATTCATTTAATGCCACCGATTTTCTGCCCCACTTGTATCCCTGCACCGGGCCATATGGAGCTCCAGCTACCACTCCAATTTAACCATGTACACCCCTCATTTATGAGCGAATTATTAGAGGAAAGCAGACCTCTCAGCATTAATGTGGTATTATAAGGTCATGAAAATTTGTGGTTATGACAGCAGAGACGGGGAATTGAATATGTGAAAAAAAAGCTCATAAAAAGATTATATAAAAAAAAAATAAAAATAAAAATAAAAATAAAAAGTTTATATCAAAAAAAAAAAAAAAAACCTCAAAAATCACCTTCTTTCCCTCGTTACCATCAGATTTGCAAGCCACCTCTTTTCCACCTTCTCGACCACCACGATCTCCACCTTATTCGCGTCCCTCTGTCTCTCTATTCTTAGGTGGCCTAAGGCAGGTCTTCAAAAATCTCATATGTACATTTATAGCATGAGCTTAAATAGGCTATTACAACATTTCAACCCCTTAACTTCTTCAATATTCTTTGATTACCGATAGGACTCTACACAAGGTTCAATTCTCAACACTCTCTCTCAAGATGGGCAAAAAATATCCACTAAGCCCATCTTATCGCATAACCTAGACAAATCTAATGAACTAAGTCCTTTAATAAAGCAGTCAACCACTTGCTCTCTAGTAGCTAGATGACTTAGCTCCAGTAGCTCATTATTCGGCTTTTCCTTGATGAAGAATCTATCAATCTTTATATGTTTGGTTCTATCATATTGCACTGGGTTTGAAGTTGTATCTCTTAGGCTGACAAATATTACCCAAATAATTTTGTTGGTATACTCTGTCCCATTACCAGACTTCAATACTTCAACATTGTACTATATTGAGTTTGGATTGCCTTGTGAAAGAATTTAAAGTAATCAAACACATCGCCCTTTTTCATCAAATATAGCCAAGTAACTCGAGAAAATCAATAAAAAAATATCACAAAATATTGATAACCGTTTATAAAATTTGTAGAATAAGGTCCCCAAACATTAGAATGAATCAAGTCAAAAAATACTAGAACTCCTACTCCTATAACTGAAATAAGAGCTCCTAATAAGCTTGTCAAAATCACAAACAGCACAAATAAGCTTTTGTTTATTCGTCTTTTCATACAAAAAAAGATACAACCGGCAACTACAAGTTGAGTACCTCTCAGGTTCTCCATCACTCTATATCATGGATGTCAAAAATGAGTTCATCCCCTCCCGTTCCAAGTATTAGAGTTCACTATGCCACGTTCCAGTCTCAAATGCTCGCATCATCCCTTTTTTTTTAAGTTCTCCTTAAAAATAAAAAAAAAAACCAACACATTTTAGTTGGAGAATAATGACACTAATGAACGAAAAATTTTCTGAAAGAGGAATAAACTAAAATTGGGCAAAGTCATATAATTGGTACCTGTTATGGTATGACTCATATACCATATCGGGACAGACGCTGGATCGAAGCGGAGCGGAGCGGAGCGGAGCGGAAGAATCTATCCAAATTGGGAAGTTACGTGGGTTGGGGTGCGGGGGCAAAGCCCCGCGGTATGGTACAGGGGTAATGTTGTAATTACGTATTGTGCTTAGGTTTACTCTTGGGGTTATAAATAGGCATGTTAGTAACCCCAGGAGGTATCCCTGGATTCTGTAACCTCTTTTTTGAATATTGAAAGGAACTCGTCGCTCTGCTCCCGAGGACGTAGGCATCTTTGTCGAACCTTGTTAAATCTCTGTGTTCTTCTGGAATTGTGTCGATCACTGTTTTTCTTCGCCCTAATTTTCTCAACAAGTGATATCAGAAACAGGTTGGAGGGGAAGAAATTTTCGGCGAGGGTTTTGTCGCTGTGTCTTCGGATGGACTTCAGCGGATCTACGTAGGAAGAAGATCGGCGGCGGTGCAGGCTTCATTCGCGGAACTGGCGGAGCAGACAAATCGTTCGTAAGGAGGTTTGCGGGAGCTTCGCAGAACAGTTCGTGAATTTTCTGGAGGAAGAGTTCGTGAATCACGACACTCTGCAGAGAAAATTTGGCAAGCTGTCTTGCGGCCGGTTAAAGTTTGGCGATCAGGACTGCGAGCGGGGGCGGCGTCTGCGACTCGGCTTCGGTAGAGCAGCAGCAGAAGAGTTCGCGAGTTAGGCGGGCGGATCGGCTTCAAGGTCAGTTCTGCAGGTGGACGAGCGATTTTCTGTGCGTGGAAGACGGAGGAATAACCTTTCCTTCTGCTGGAATCAGAAAATTCTTTTGCTGGAGTTTCCAAGCGGACGAAAGGTTGCTTTCCCGAATTGTTGGAGTTCCTTCTCAATTGGCGAGGAGAAGGCTAAGGAAGGAAGAGAATCCGGAAGAAATCTTGGATTTCTATCTGTTACTTGCTTGAGGAACTTTCCGTCAACAGAAGAAGCAGGAGAGAGGAAATTCTGAATTTCTTAGGCTGAAAGGAATTCCTTCTTCCGTTGCTGCTTGAGAAATTGGAAATATTCCCTTGCTTTCCATTGTTGGTTGCCTTGCTTCAATTGTTGACAAGCCTGCGGAGAGAAGCTTCTAAGGATTCAAGGAATATTCCTTTGCTGGAAAGGAAGTTGGAGGGAATCAAGGAATTTACATTTTGCTGCACGAAGCCGGAATTTAAATTGCAGGGAAGTTTTTTGAATTTTGCTTAATTAAAGAAAAGTTTTCAAACTAAGCAAATTTAATTAAAGATTTCCTTTTCTGAATAAGGAGAGAAAATTTTTTTCTTTACTCGAAGATTTCAATTTTTCTTTTAAAAAAAAAAAAGATGGGTTCTGAGCAAGGATTTTTGCAGAATTTTTTTTTTAAGAAAAATTTTGTTGCAGGATCAATTTTCAGATGGTTTTTCTGGTGCAAAATTCTATGTTGTGAAGTTTGACGGAACTGGTAACTTCGGATTGTGGCAAACCAGGGTAAAAGATTTGTTCGCTCAATAGGGAATCTTGAAAGTTTTGCGGGCAACAAAACCAGATGCCATGGAGGATGAAGATTGTGAAGAATTACAACAGCGAGCGGCAGCGACGATACGACTATGCTAGCAGATGAGGTTATGTATCACGTGATGAATCTGAAATCTCCATGAGAAGTTCGGAAGAAATTGAAAACTCAATTTATGGCAAAATCTCTGACGAACAAGTTGTATCTGAAGCAAAAGTTGTATGGGCTAAAGATGCAGGAAGGTTCTGATCTGGCGCAGCATTAATGGCTTCAATCAAATAATCACAGCCCTGCCACGGCTTGATGTGAGTATTGAGGATGAAGATCGAGCAATGATTTTGTTATGTTCGTTGCCCTCTTCCTATGAACACCTGGTGACTACTCTCACATATGGGAAAGAAACTATCAAAGTGTATGAGATTACTGCAGCGTTGTTGGCTCACAACCAGCGGAAGCAGAATGCAGGGGGAAGCTCTCACGGTGACAGTTTATATGTGAAGAGTAAGCAGGATCGTGGAAGAAAGAAAGAGAATAAGGGATCTGGAAGGCGAAATTCCATATCAAAGTCTGGAGGCAAAAAGAAAATTCATTGCTACAAGTGCAAGGAGTCAGGTCATATGAAGCGAGATTGTCCAAAGCTGAAGAAGCAGACTAGGGAGAAATGTGATACTTCATCAAAGTCTGTAAATGTGGTGCAGAGTGAAAATTCATACTGCAGTGATGGCGATATGCTCTCAGTTTCATCAACTCAGTTCACGAATGCATGGATTCTTGATTCAGAGTGCTCTTATCACATAACACCTAACAGAGAGTGGTTTACTTCATACAGGTCAACTAATTCTGACTCAGTCTATTTGGGTGATGATGGATGCTGCAATATAGTTGGTATTGGAGAAGTCAGAATTCAGATGTATGATGGCACAATTAGAACGTTATGTGATGTCAGACATATTCCAGATCTGAAGAAGAATTTGATTTCCTTGGGCACTCTACACATAAATGGTTTTATTCATAAGGCTGATGAGGATAGGGAAACCATCAGAATTGTTAAGGGTGCACTGACGGTGATGAAAGGAAAGTTGACTGCAGGTAATATCTACATACTGTTAGGGAGTACAGTTGTAGATGGAATTCATTCTGTGGAGTCAGATAATGACAGTACAAAGCTATGGCATATGCGTCTGGGTCATCTCAGTGAGCGTGGGATGACATAATTGCATAGAAGAAATATGCTGCATGGGGTTAAAAGCTGCAAGCTCGATCTTTGTAAGTTCTGTATTCTTGGAAAACAGACTAGAGTCCGTTTTATGACTAGAAAACACAAAACTGAAGAAATCCTTGATTATGTGCATTCTGATGTATGGGGCCCTATTAGGGAGCTATCATTGGGAGGATCTCAGTATTTCGTTACCTTTATTGATAATTTCTCCAGAAAAGTTTGGGCGTACTTCTTGAAGCAGAAATCTGAAGTCTTCTCTAAATTCAAGCTGTGGAAAGCTAAGGTGGAGAACCAAACTGACAGAAAGATCAAGTATTTGAGGTCTGATAATGGCACAGAGTACACAGATTCGCAATTTCAGAAGTTCTGTGAGGAGCATCTGGGGAGAAATGTGATACTTCATCAAAGTTTGTAAATGTGGTGCAGAGTGAAAATTCATACTGCAGTGATGGCGATATGCTCTCAGTTTCATCAACTCAGTTCACGGATGCATGGATTCTTGATTCAGGGTGTTCTTATCACATAACACCTAACAGGGAGTACAAGTCAACTAATTCTGGCTCAGTCTATTTGGGTGATGATAGATGTTGCAATATAGTTGGTATTAGAGAAGTCAGAATTCAGATATATGATGGCACAATTAGAACGTTATGTGATGTCAGACATATTCCAGATCTGAAAAAAAATTTGATTTCCTTGGGCACTCTACACAGAAATGGTTTTATTCATAAGGCTGATGAGGATAGGGAAAGCATCAGAATTGTTAAGAGTGCACTGACGGTGATGAAAGGAAAGTTGACTGCAGGTAATATCTACAGACTGTTAGGGAGTACAGTTGTAGGTGGAGTTCATTCTGTGGAGTCAGATAATGACAGTACAAAGCTATGTCATATGCGTCTGGGTCATCTCAGTGAGCGTGGGATGACATAATTGCATAGAAGAAATATGCTGCATGGGGTTAAAAGCTGCAACTCGATCTTTGTAAGTTCTGTATTCTTGGAAAATAGACTAGAGTCAGTTTTATGACTGGAAAGCACAAAACTGAAGGAAACCTTGATTATGTGCATTCTGATGTATGGGGCCCTACTAGGGAGCTGTCATTGGGAAGATATCAGTATTTCGTTACCTTTATTGATAATTTCTCCATTAAAGTTTGGGTTTACTTCTTGAAGCAGAAATCTGAAGTATTCTCTAAATTTAAGCTGTGGAAAGCTGAGGTGGAGAACCAAACTGACAGAAAGATCAAGTATTTGAGGTCTGATAATGGCACAGAGTACACAGATTCGCAGTTTCAGAAGTTCTGTGAGGAGCATGGGATTCAGAGGCATTTTTCAGTGACTGAATGCAGGGCTTCCTAAGAGTTTCTGGGCAGATGTTGTGAATATGACATGCAATCTCATCAATAGATCACATCGAACATCATTGGGTGGCAAGGCCGCAGAAGAGGTATGGACGGGTAATCCAGTTAAATTTGATCATTGACGGATTTTTGCATGTCCTGCTTATGTGCATGTACCTGGAGATGAAAGATCAAAACTTGATGCAAAATCCAAGAAGTGCATCTTTCTGGGCTACAAGAAAGGTGTGAAATGATACAAGTTTTGGGATCCGATTGCAAAGAAGATGGTGATCAGTAGAGATGCAGTTTTTGATGAGCAGTTTATGTTACAGCAGAATCAAGACGGTGTCAGAGAAGAGTTCTAGTTCAGATGCAGTGCAGATGGATTTAGAACAACAGCCAGTAGCTTCTGAGAGAGGTGAAAGTTCAAATCCAACACCTAATGATTATATTTCAGATGATCTGCAGAATTACAATCTAGTCAGAGATAGATAGAGACGCACCAATGTAAGGCCTCCTAGCATATTGGGTTATGAAGACTTGGTCTCTTGTGCACTTCTCATTAGTAGCGATGATTCAGCCACTTTTCAAGAAGCTATCACTAGTCAGGAGAAAGAAAAATGGATGGGTGCAATGGTTGAGGAGATGGAGTCTTTGCAGAAAAATCGCACTTGGGAGCTAGTTCAACTTCCAGAGGGAAAGAGGGAAATTCCAGAGGGAAAGAAGGCTATTGGGTGCAAATGGGTCTACAAAAGGAAGCCAGCAGTATCAAAAAAAGAATGGGAAAAGTTCAAGACTCGATTAGTTGCAAAGGGATTTTCACAGCAGAAGGGGATAGATTATGATGAAATATTTTCTCCTATGGTCAGACATACTTCAACAGACATATCAGGGCAGTGCTTGCATTAGTAGTCATTTGAGATTTGCATTTGGAGCAGATAGATGTTAAAACTGCTTTCTTGCATGCTGATTTGGAGGAGCAGATTTACATGGAGCAACCAGAAGGGTTCACTCAACCTAGACAGGAGCATGTGGTTTGCAGGTTAAAGAAATCGTTGTATGGGCTGAAACAATCTCCAAGACAATGATACAAGCGATTTGACTCCTACATGATGCAGATTGGCTACAGGCGATGTGGGGATTGTTGGTGTGTATTTGTTGAAAGCCCTTTTGAGGGGTTTCTTATTTACTGTATGTTGATGATATACTGATTGCTGCAAAGAATATGAATGATGTCTATGATTTGAAAGTTTTATTGAGCCAGAAATTTGACATGAAAGACTTGGGTCATACGAAGAAGACTCTTGGAATGGAGATTCATCGAGATAGAGGCTCAAGTCGATTATGTCTATCTCAGCGAGGCTTTGTTGAGAAAGTGCTGGAAAGGTTTGAGATGATCAATGCAAAGCCTGTGAACACTTTTTTGGCAAATTATTTTAAGTTTTCTTCAAAACAGTGTCCTAAGACTGATACAGAAATTGAAGACATGACAAAGGTTCCATATGTCAGTGCAGTTGGCTGCGTGCAGTATGCTATGGTATGTACTCGTCCTGATTTGGCTCATGCTGTTAGTCAAGTCTTCATGTTGTTAGTTAGTCAAGTCTGCAAATACATGGCTAAACCTGGAAGGCGACATTGGGAAGCAGTCAAGTGGATTTTCAGGTATCTGAAGGGTACTGTAGGACATGGAACATGGAATTATAGTCAGAAGAATGATCCTTCAGTTGTGGGGTATGTTGATTCAGACTATGCAGGTGATTTGGATGGCAGAAGGTCTACAACTGGGTATGTGTTTACTCTTGGTGGAGGGCCTATATGTTGGAAATCAACAATTCAGTCTATTGTGGCATTATCTACAACTGAAGCAGAGTACATGGCAGTAGCTGAAGCTGCTAAAGAAGC
Organism: Phalaenopsis equestris; assembly: GCF_001263595.1. Classification (NCBI taxonomy): domain Eukaryota; kingdom Viridiplantae; phylum Streptophyta; class Magnoliopsida; order Asparagales; family Orchidaceae; genus Phalaenopsis; species Phalaenopsis equestris. The sequence continues at coordinate 54,137,241 of NW_018164444.1, read as the reverse complement.
CTTATGGCTTGCTGTGCTAGTAATGGAACTAGGCTTTGAGCAAGGTGAAGTTCAGTTGCATTGTTATAGTCAAAGTGTTATTTATCTGGCTAAGAACCAGGTGTACCATGCGAGAACCAAGCACATTGATGTCAGGTATCACAAGATCAGAGAGTTGATTGCTTCTGGGGAGATACTGTTGCAGAAGGTTCATACTGATGAGAATGAAGTTGATATGTTGACCAAGCCAGTTACTATCAACAAGTTCTTGCATTGCTTGGACTTGTTGAATGTTTGCAGTTGCTAGAGAAGCATGGTGGCCCAACCCACAGTGGTGCAGGTGTAACTCCCAGGTATTCTTCTCCTAAGGGGCTGGATATTCTCTAAGGTGGAGATTTGTTATGGTATAACTCATATACCATATCGGGACAGACGCTAGATCGAAGCGGAGCGGAGCGGAAGAATCTGTCCAAATTGGGAAGTTACGTGGGTTGGGGTGCGGGGGCAAAGCCCCGCGGTATGGTACAGGGGTAATGTTGTAATTACGTATTGTGCCTATGTTTACTCCTGGGATTATAAATAGGCATGTTAGTAACCCCATGAGGTATCTCTGGATTCTGTAACCTCTTTTCTGAATATTGAAAGGAACTCGCCGCTCTGCTCCCGAGGACGTAGGCATCTTTGCCGAACCTCCTCGTTAAATCTCTGTGTTCTTCTGAAATTGTGTTGATCACTGTTTTTCTTCGCCCTAATTTTCTCAATAGTACCCTTCAACGTACCCCTTGCCAACTACAAGTTGTGATGTATTATCAATAGTCTGAATGCTCTCTAGTACAGCTAGGAGAGTATAGAAAAACTCTTTTACTTGTTATATGTCAAGATGCACTAGAATCTATTATCCATTTTGATGATCTTGTGGTGGAAATAGAAGCAAGATCAAGTGCATCACAAGTGCCTTTGTCTGAGTAAGCATAAGTGACAATGTTACTATTTGATGATGACTGGTTGAAAGCAACCTCAGCCCCATCTCAGTTGTTTTTTGCATCCTCTTCAAAAACTCCAGACACTTATTGGTAAAAATCACACGTCTCTCCCTCCTCTGATACCACATTTGTCGGTAGCCTCCTTTCCACATTTTCGACCACCACAACCTCCACCCTTTCCACGTCCACCTATCTCTTTTTCCTTAGGTGACCTAGGAAAGATCTTGCTAAGATGTTTGACTTCACCAAAGTTGTAGCACTTGAGAGTCTCCCCCTGGACACCTATCATACCTGAGCTCGAGACAGCTAACGTTGATCGCGCACCTATAAGTCCACTCGACTTAGAGTGTAGCTTCATGTGACTCTCCTCCTATATCATTGCAGCAATGGGCTCATCCACTGAAGGGATAGTTGCTTGAGCTAGGAGGACTAATCTCCTCTAATCAAAGGTCGGGTTCAGAAGGGTCAAAAAGTGCATAATTCTCAAATGTGTAAAGATCTCCTCTTTCTTCCACTCTGAATCGCAGCAAGTCGACATTGGTGAGAAGTGATTAAGATATGCCCGCATCCACTCCAAATATGGTGTATTCCTGGATCGATATATCACCATGTATCATTGTTTCTATCTCACACTGAATTTAAAACACTCTCATGTGATTCGTCGTCCCAACATAAATCCTCTTCATCTTTGCCTAGATGCCCCTCACTTTTCGAATGTCATCTACTGATGAGACAATCGATGGACCATCGGGTTAAGAAGCTAGGAGTAAAGTAAGGCGTGTATAGCCTCTAGTCATCCCCCTCAGCATTGTCATCCTCTAGCTCAGCCTCGACTCCCGTCAGATATCCATCTAGTATCTTCCCTATTCGAGTAACGTCGATCATACGCGACCAACTCAAATACGTGATCGGTCCATCAAGCTTCAGATCCATAAAAGGGAGATATAGCTTCACTTGCGTCAGAGCTTCAGATCTTGAGGCAGTGGCTCCCATCGAGACACTAGCTCCCTATATAAATCCGATCAAGACGTTTAGAAATTTATGACCATTCTTTTCCAGATACTTCAATCATTTACCTCTTACATCACGTCCTTTTCCTGACACTTTCAATCACAAAGATCCAAATCTATATCACACACGACTTCTTTCCTCTTCTTGATTCAATCTTTATCTACTTCAGCCTCAAGATCGAGATCCAACTCATTAAACTTTCTCTCACCTTCCGCTCCACATCCCTTACGCTGAAGTCACGCATCTCTTTGTTTGTTCCTCTCTGTCACCTCCCCCTGACTTCGCACAATGCTGCTCCACTCCTTCCTCTCGTAGAAAACCCAGTAGCTCTGTCCTGCCCGAATCCTCGAGATACAATCGTTTCCTCGGGATCACAATGTACAAAGAACCCTTCGTGACTGAAGGGAAGGCGACGACGTGAACACTTCCCGGGAACCTGCGGAAGTTTCGCACATCGCCACCGCAGTCGTCGGAGACCTCTATTTATCGACTGGAGCAGGTAGAGATGAGGTGAGTCGAGTCGTCAATGGTTTTATGTCATGATGGAAATCGACGAAGAGATCGAACCTGCAATACAGTCGCAATCTGTGAAGGAGAAGACGAGAGGCAGCTAACCTAGGTCAAGCTCTGATACCAAAAATAATAAATTGCTCAAAAATTTCATCCGTACATTTATAACACGGGCTTAAGTAAGGCATTACAATGTTTTACAAGTAAGCCCAGAGACTTTGTTTACCAATAGGACACTAAATAAGGTCCAATACTCAAACAATGTCTTATGTAAAGTTTCAATGACGAAAAATAAAAATTCAATTTTTACACTGATTTACTTTTAACATACACAGGAGTTTCAAAACTACAACCCTTTTCCTCTGATAACCTTATAAACAACTCACGAAGCTCATAAGTGCACTAATGGAGTACAAGATTAAACCAAAATGAGAAAAAAATTGAACGATGAGCATTCTAGGCTGGTCTTCTATAAGGGTGAATACTACACACCACTCTCTTCAATCTGACTCGCAGAGTTCTTTACTGAGCTTTAAAGAAACCAACAGCAGCATCTAAAATGAGATGGAATTCGACCGGATTGTCGTATCCGTTCCGCCTGGCGAGATATCCTCGCTGTTTGTGAGTTCAACGTGGCCTCAGCATTGGCTCGTTTCTCCTCCGCCCTTCGCTCTGTTGCTCGAAGTTTCTCTGCCATGGCCGCCTCTGCACGAGATCTCATGTTTACGGCTCGGATCTGATGGTTTTATCGAGAGAGTGGTTCATGAGTTTCCCAACAAGAATGATGCTTCTAAAAATGGTAAGATTTATCAGCAGAACAATGAATGTGGAGTTTGGTGTTGATTAAATTTGATTTAGTAGCTTTATTGTGTGATTAAATGCATAAAATTAAATTAAGGTCCCTCCTTTTTCCCAAAATTTGTGGTTTTGTTTGATATAAATTTGTTGAAACGAAAAGTATTTCATAAAATAATGTTTCCCATATGAGATTCATGAAGTACTTAACCTCATTTATTTTCTCAACAAATCGCTGTGGAGCCTAAAGTTTGATGTCTGGAGAAAATATTATACATTGGTTTGCTTCCATTGTCTTTATGTTGTCCGGAGAAACAAGATTTTAATTCTTCGCAATCAAATTACAGTAAAATCCAAAATGACGGTATGATACAAACAAACGTAGAAAAGCAATAAACAACATAGATAAATAGCAACTATGTTGATAATTGGTCAACCTATTGCTTGTCTAAAACTCCATGTAATGGGGGAGAAAGGGATTGAGCAATATAAGAAGCCTATAACTGCATGGATTTAGGGGTGTAATACTCACCTTATAACTTCCTAACACACCTAATAAACCTTGACCTACAATGACATTAACTGCTATAAAATTTATGTGATAATAATAAAATAAATAAATAAAAGAACATTCAAAGTTTACAAGAAAAACCCAAGGCAGAAAAAATCACGGGTAGAGGAAAAGAATTTATCATATTGTAGAAAAAATTCACAAAGTGGAGAGTGTAGGGCTCACATAAGACTGAACTAAACTAAGTGAATTATTTCTTGTTAAAAAAAAAAGTATTTATAGACATCAACAATACCCCTTTGAAGTAAAAAACTCAAAGAGGGTCAACAAAACAAGAGCACGCAGATTATAATCTAAAGGCTTTCATAGGATTAATCCAATGGTAGAGGCTTTCGTGTACTTAAAATTTTTATTAAGGCGAGCAAGACAACAAAATTTAGATCATAAATTTAATAATCTCCTCCTAGACAATTCTAAAAAGAATCTTCAATCTTCAACTGAATATTCCCCACCTCTCTATAAAATAACTCTAAATATAATCCATGAATACCGATCAAGCCTAAGTAATGCTCAAACTTAACAATTGAGAATGTCTTGATCATCATATCAACAAGATTATCATGGGTACAAATTTTGATCACAAAAATTTCTGGAATAAAGTGATAAGCAAAATCGAGATGTACTTAATTCTCCCGTTAAACATTTGATCTTTAGTGACATAAATACCATCATCGCTATCACACATCAATGTAATAATTTTCAAATCTTCACGGAAGCCTCCAAATAAATCTTTCAACCAAATATTTTTGCACAAGTTTTAGTAATTATCATGTACTCAACTTCACTTAATAGATAAGACCATTGCAATCTATAATACGACCTTCAAGCTAGTCGCATAACTGCGGACAATAAATTCATACCATGTAAGTGATTTCCCTCTATCATAATCTCTAGCAATATTTGAATTAACATAGCCGATGAATTTATCTATAGTTCTTTCAAACTGCAAACAAGCATCTATTATTTCACACAAGTACATGAGAACCCACTAAACTATTTTTCAATACTCTTTACGCAGATTACTCGTGAATTTGTTGACTACACTGACTGTATATGATAAGCCTAGGCGAAAACATATCATAACATACAAGAGAGATTCCACTGAACTTAAATATGAAACTTAATGTATAATCTCATCATCCGATTATGAATATAAAACTTATTAAAGTCCAAAATACATAGCTGAGTACTCACATGTTTGACTTTGTGCATATTGAACATGTGCAAAAGTTTTTTAATGTACCCCTTTTTACTTCAAAAAAATGTCTTTCTATCTCTATGAATCTTCATGCCAAGTATAGTTTTTGCAACTCCCAAAATTTTCATTTCAAACTAACCACTCAATTAAGTCATCAAATTATTAGTTTCTCTTATATTCTTGATAGCTATTAACATATCATCAACATATAAAAGAAAGTAGACAAATGACTCATCATATTCCTCTTTAAATAAATATAACTATCATAATTACTCATCTAAAACTCATGAACAATCATAAATGAGTCAAATTAGTTGTACCATTGCCTAGAGACTGTTCAAAACATAAATAGACTTAATCAATAAAAAAAGATAATCTTTTTTCCTATTACCATGAAGCCCTCAGATTGCTACATATAAATACTCTTCTCGAGCTTATATTGCAAAAATACAATCTTTGCATCAAACTGCTCAAGCTTGTGGTCATAATTAATCAAAATATCAAGTAAAGCTCAAGTTAAACAATGTCCACTGGAGAGAATACATATGTAAAATATACACCTAAAATTTGATCGAATCACTTTGCAACTATGCAACTAGTTTAGTCTTATATCTAGCACCTTCAACTCTTGATGTACTTTCTTTTTATTTTAAACACATTTACATCGAACAACTTTCTTTCCTTAATACAGTTTTACTAAATCTTAAGTACTATTTGTGTAGGAAATAAATCTCTTCCTGCATAACAATAATCCATTTATTAGAATCAACTGCATTAATTCTCTTTATAACTAGAATTTTTTTTACCACATTCGATGCCTTTAGCCAAATTTAAGACATAGGTAACGAAATCAAACTCATAATATATCTGTGGCGGCTTAATTTCTTTCCTCGTTCTATCATTGACAATAGAATATTATGGTGATCGTTGTCATGACGATGAAAAACATCATTAAAATAACTGTATAAACTTGATTAGTAAGTCATACCAGAGGATATACTTATCATAATTTGAAACACCACGTGTCTACTACACCTTTCCTCCTGATCAATATTACTAGATCTTGTAGTAGGTGTTACATGTAATAATTTAGACTTTCACCAAACACATCTCTTCTAGTGATCACTTTATTAATTTCTAGGCACCATAACTTGCATCCCTTAATTTTAATTTTATAACTAAGAAATGCCCACTCTATATATCTAAGTTATAAAATATGATTATCACATGAGCACATATAGAATAAAAAAAAATCATTAAATTAGAGGAATTAATAGGTTTACCTCACCAAATCTCCTGTGAAATCTTTTTACCAAGACTGATTGAAGTAGGGCAATTCACCAAGTAACAAGTTGTCGAAGAGTAACTTCAGCTCAAAATGATTCAAGTAACCCAGCACTTAAGAGTACAATGCACCTCCATTAGTCATATTCATTCACTTTGTTATATCATTTTGATGTAGAATAAATGTGAAGTATCTCAGAATTCCTTCTGATTATAGAAAGAACTAAAATCTTCAGAACAATACTCCAGGCCATTATCAATGTGGAGATAATTAACCTGCTCACTAGTTTGATTCTCATTTATAACACTTTTTAAATGTAATAAATACATCACGTTTGCTTCAAAAAAAAATAAATTGTTTTCTTAAAAAATCATCAATAATTGACAAAATATGTTTGAAATCACCCTAATAATATGTGGTCTAACATCCCCTCATTATCATGAATGCATGTGTTGAACTTAACTCTCATATGCTTTTCAAACATGTAGTGCTCACTGAACTCTAATTAAGTAATATTCTGAACATTAGAAAGTCCTTTTCTACTAAAGTCCAGTCATCCCATACGGCATTTTGTATCAAAATCGCATGTGCAAATGTATATTTGTTTCATCAACAAACATTGAAGAAATCATAACTGCTGCATCAGAAATCACTATAGAGTCCTGTAAGATATATAGTCCCGAGACCTTCTTTCCTTAATGATAATAAGAGTCTTTACTGATTTTAAAAATTCGACCTTCACCAAAGTACTTGTAATCTTCAACATCAAGAATACTTAAAAAAATTAAATTCATTTTCTGATTAGGGATATGTCTCGCACTCAGAGTGTTATAACAAATCATCAAACATTTTAATTATGATAGTTCCAATGTCGATTATCTTACAAAGAATATTATTGTCCATTAACAAAAAACCTTTAAACATTATTTTATAAGTTGAAAATCAATCTTAATTGGAACACATATGAAACATGCAAGTCAAATAAAAAACCTAATCATCGAAGGGTTCATTATAAGAGATAATTAAGAGTTCATCATCACTAACTTGATCAAATGATTCGATTGCCTAACTTCTTGATTAGGAGTCACTTTCTTACTCTTATTTTGTAGTTCGTGGCATTTAAATTTGATATGCTTATATAGTAATTACAACTCTTATTTTTATTCTTAAATTTTGATATACTCTTCGTATCAGCACTAAAACCACTCTCTTGAATTCTTAATCTAACAGCATAGCCTTCTACCTGAGCTGCAGGTTCTTCCAAAAGTTGTTTCATCTACTATTTAAAGGACAAAGCATAATATACTTCGTCCAGAATAAGTGTCATGACTATATAAAATAATATCTTTAAATATTGCATATGATGTAGGTAGTAAATGTAACATGATTAATATTAAATTTTCTTCATCATACGTAGCCTCCATGACCTCCAAATTAGAGAAATTTTTTAATGATAGTCAAATGATCAATAAAATATGCACCCTCAGAAATCCTAAGGTAGTACAAAAGTTGCTTCATATATGACTCACTTATAAGAATTTTTGTCATACACGGCTACTCCAAACAAAACGATTGTCTTTTTCTTCAAAACATCTTGTAGAATTTGATTTCACAAATGAAGATGAATTTGCGATAAAATCTTTTGCTCCTTCTGTTGCTTCCCTCCAATGTGCATGATGAGGGCATTTTATCAAAATCTAAGCAGTGCATCATCTAAATCTAATTGCGCCAAAATAGCCCATATTTTAGCATGTCAAAGCAAAAATATAGTGTTGTGATCCAAATCAAAATGTCACACTTCATTGTTGCCATTGTCAAAATAAAATTTAAAAAAAAAACATCACTCTGATACCACTTATTATAAAATTCTTGCATTAAACAATGAAATAAACAAAGGAAAGAATCCAAATTTTAGGCACGAAATTCAAGATGGAAAAAATAATGATCATAAGAGGAGAATTCACTCTATTGAAAAAAAGATTCCTTGTGGAGAATGTCGGTTCATAATTCATATAAGACTGAATTAAAAAAAATAGGTTATTTATTGTACAAAGAAAAAAATATATTTATAGATTTATATTAGACCTCTTAAAAGTAAAATGCTTGAGAAAGTTAATAAAGCAAGAGCACAAAATTACAATCTAAAGACTATTATAGGATTACTCAAATGGTAGAGGCCTTCAATATGCGTGCTTATAATTTCCTAGTAAGAGGTTTCGAACCAACAAAATGCAGGTCACAAATTTAACACCAATTCATCCAAACCCTCATTACGTTTATTCATATCACAGTAAAAAGATATAGCCATCAATTGGTGAACTTACATATAAGTTTTTATGTATTTGTGCATTGATTTTCACTTTCTTTTTTTTTTTTCTTTGTCCATACTTGCTATATATACTTGCTATATATAATTCGCTTAATATTGTGGCAAACAGTGTTAGCTTTAACTCCTGGATAGAGGCAAATTGGCATGGAGGAACTCAGGAACGAAAGAAATTAAAATATGTCTAGTGCTAGGATAAACCTTAAAACAATAGGCAGCAGACCCAATTATCAGGCTTACAATCACTTTTACAAGTGCATGGAACTAACGGAACTTTTGACTAGGAAAATTGGAGCAGAGAGGATAAAAATTTCCAAAACTAGGAGTATGGATTCCTAAAACATCCAGCCATAAATTTACCCGAATATGAATCTTCCCGCATCTTCCCTCCAACTAAACTTAGAAATTCAATATAATGCAACGCATTGAATTTAATAAACATGCATGAGACAACAAGAAAGCATGGAACTAACAGAACTTTTGACTAGGAAAATTTTTAGCTGAGAGGATAAAAATGACCAAAACTAGGAGTATGGAATCCTAAAACATCCAGCCATAAATTTACCCGAATATGAATCTTCCCTCATCTTCCCTCCAACTAAACTTAGAAATTCCATATAATGCAACACATTTAATTTCATAAACATGCATAAAATACCAGGAATAATTAAAAAGGAAGTATTACCTCTACTTTTCTCATTCTAGCCTCATGTTTTGCTCTTTGGTGGCTTTCCCATACTTGAATCTTGATTTCATCTCGTTTATATCTGAAAAAATATATATTTTTTAGATTAAAGAAATGAATAAAAATCAGTTACCATCATTGAGTGATAGAGAAAAAAAAAAAAAACTCGAGCGGTATGGTTAGCTACAGAGAAAGCAATAATGATTATTACAGTGATATGGTTAATTTCAAACAGTCAGTTCAGATATTTGTAAAAGGAAAGTAATAACAATTAGTGTAAGATATTTCAAGGATTTTTTTTAATGTTTCAAGAAAAATATAATAAACATCACATTGCTTCCAGCAGAGCTCAGAAAAATTAGATTTAACTAACAGGAAACCATACAGCAACTACTACAGCTTTAGTAAGCAAATAGCACTGATTAAGGAACATAAACTTGAATGAAAAGTGCTGTATCACCTCAAGTGGATTTAATCAAACCCCAGTTCTCCCCGTTACAACCTGATACTCAAGTCTCATTCCATGCAATTGGATTTTCTTAGAAAAAACACGCTAATCTAGCTGATATTAGACTGCAATAAGCGTCTATTTTACTCAAACATGATAAGAATGATTAACTTTGAACCATGGACAGGGACGTGTTGACACAAACACGACACATAGCCATGCTGACGATATAACTATAAAAAATAGAATATTATATGTCATGGACACAATATCAGATTTTGTAAGTTACTAATATAAAATATGTAATTTATAGTATTTTTTAAGTGAAGTGTATGATCAAAGTACGTTAAACTGAATCAAGCGATCGTGGACGGAACACGTAGCAGAGAATCAATAACTGTAAGCACAAAGAGCTATCAATCGGGACGAAGCAGGTGATCCAGTGAAACGAATCGAAAAGGCCGACCGAATAAATAGATGAACGGCTCGCTAACCTAGGAGAAAGCGAAGCGGAGAACCGACGAGTAACAATTCGGCCATAATGATGGTTATCTTGATAGTTACGGCAGCCAATCGGCAATAGAAAATTTTAAGAGCATCATTGACATTTCGAAATGTAACTTTTACCTAGTATAAATTTAGGAACATTAACATGTAAAAATGAAAACGTGGAAGAAAAACAAAGAGATATATTGCTGAAAATATATTCTTAAGGCTCTTAAATATCTTTACCCCTCTTTTTCTCATTCGCTTCTTATTTACGCTCTATTTCTTGGGTATGATACACAGACAAATATTAGTTTAACATGATAATCTCACTCAATAAAGTATAATATCATATGCATAAACTTCACAAAAAGAAACTTATCATAATAAAAGAAAAGCTTTATCACACGTGACAATTGTCATTTTTTAGCAACACTCCAATATTAGCATCTATTAATCGTTGTTAATTGTCACACATTTTGTGTGTGTATTCATATCTCAAAGTGGGTTAGCTCTCATGCTTATAGCCTTGTAAAATATCCAAACCATGATCGAACATATCTTACCTGCGCCAGAATCTAATTTTGTCTTGAAATACTATTGGCCCAATTTTGAGTGTGTCAAAAGAACACTATCTAACAAGTGCACAACAAAAATATGAACGATATTTGAAAGCATTTGTGCTTCCTATATGATTAGAAATGATTTTATTTGAGGTGCTTTTAGAGGCCCTTAAGAATAATAGACTCGTGAGTAGCTTTACTCAATTTAAAAAAAAATTGTATTCCCCAGATTCGCCCATCAAGGTATCACTATCCGCCCATTAGGGTATCACCTGCCCCTCTTCATCGGGCTTTTACTAGGAGCACTCGATGCATATATTTTCATGGCGTTAAAATTTTCTACAAACAGCAATACAAAACTGAGACACTTATTTATCAATGCACTAAGCTCACTTGATAATCCCTCCCCTCCAATACTCACCAGCTGCCACGCATACACAAACCCATATACATTTCTAATCCCACCAGAAAATTTAAAGGTACTATATATTGGCAAAGGACAGACAAAGTTTGGGGAGAAACAGGAAAATGAATGAAAAAAAGCTAGAAACATTCAATTTACCACCTGAAAAGCATAATCTTCTTTGTCTAGCAAAAAATACAAATGTGTGGTTAAGAAGTTAACAACAAGATCCTCTAAATAGGCAGAAACTTGATAGGAGCAAACTATAGTATAAGGGCACGTAACAACTACCTGGACAAGTACTTAGATTTCTCAGCTTCTTCCCAAGCTGCAGCACAAACTTGATAATCCAGCTTCTCAGGTTCTTCCTCATCAATTTTTTTATTAAAATGAGAATTATGCTCTGTCTCTTTGCTAGCCCAGGAGGCTATGTTCAGTTTACCAAGCTGTAAGCCAAGCGCTGCAATTTCTTGTCTAGTTTTCAGCTGCAATTCCCTTTCAGAAAATTCCACCTTTTTACCATCTTTCTGATAATCCTTTTCATTCTTAGTAGTGGGGGAACTCATATCCATTTCTACTGATCTAATTCTTGGAGATGTGGGGATTGAAGATAATGGGCTACGGCTAGGTGTTAAATTTTCAATAGGTGTTGCTGTTCTTGATGGCTCCTGACTTGGAAATGGAGTCATCTCTGTGCCTACATCTCTCATTGATACCAGCTGTTTGTCAGAAATGTCTGCAATAAAAATTAATAAAAAAATGTTTGCTGTATTCTTCAGCTAAAAAGCCACCTTTAACAATATGCATGAGAATAATAACAAAACCTGCAGTTTCAGAAGGAAAACTCTCCGGAACTAATAATTTTTCATGATTCAAATCCTTCGGAAGTTGACCGAAACTGACAAAATCACCACTATCTTGAGAAGGATATGCCAAACAATTTGCATCATTTGATGAAGCTGAAATCGCATGCAATCCCTCAGAAACAAATGAAAACTTTTCTGCCATATTTTGTGGATTAAAATTGCTGGCTGATTGCTGAATCCCAAAAGGCTTCTGATCCATAAGAATTGATTCTGGAGCAATCCTTGCCCCGCTGGAATTTACCAACCTATTGCACTGATACTGCACTGAATTCTTCTTCGATTCATTTTCCTGCACTGCTTGCCTATTAACAAGCCATTTTTCTGCATCATTCCATTTCGATGGAATATGCCTAGAGAAAGGACCAATAGCTGGATGTTGGGAAACTTTTCCTGCTCGATGGAACTCAAAAGCCGAAGTGCTTGCACTCTCATGGCCACTGTCACAAGCAATATCATCTACTTCCTGCTGCTTCATAGGGTGCACTGTGCAGCAGTTGTTTCCAAGTTTGGGTTGATAAGAAGAATTACAACTATTATTCTGGTTTTTTGTATATTTTGTCTCAGAAACTCCTTTAAAAAAAGAATTTGAAGAAGAAGACTGGTTTTGAAAGCCTTCACCATTTCGCGAGGGTTCTTTGAAACAAAACTGAGTTTTATGAGACCTAGTGTTAATGGAAGAGATTGTAGAATCCTTAGAGCCAACTGTAAGAAGCACAGCATAGAACTCATGGTGAAAAGTCAATAAACAAAAAATTGGAAGAATGAGTATTATGATCATTAAAAAGTAGCCCAAAATCAAGAAAATTGCTTCTAGTGATACAAAATTTACCAACCTTCATCATCAAGATCATCAGCCAGTAAATTTCTCTTAGCAAACTCTGTGTCCTCAAGCTTGGATGGGGAAGCTCTTGAGGAACATCCCTCTTCCTTTCTTTTGATATGTTGAGCTCCGAGAATTTTCATCCTTAGTTTAGTGGGAGAGATAATTCCTAACTGCATTAATTGAAGAAAAATCTAATTTGTAATCCAATGACAATCATTTCGGTTACTTGAGAATAAAAATAAGGCCCATCAATTCAAAAAAGACAAAGATTTTTACCCTGACTTTGGATCTATTGCTTTTGAAACTGAGATTAATTTTTACTTCAATTAAAATTAACTCTTACTTAAAAGGTTTGAATCTTCTCAGTATTATACTGAGATCTGAACTGAAGCAATAAATAACACACACAGGCTTTATATTACGATGAACTCTTACTCTTCATCGTTCACAGGTGCCTCTGCAGGCCTGAATTTATTACAGAAATCGCATTTATAAAGTTTTATATTAGGCAACAGGCAACACAATCAATAACTCTCATTAAAGCTGTCGGCAGAAAGAATGGCTTCCTCCAAAAAATTTGCAGATGCAAATTCTACTATTGCTATTCAATTCAAAATATTCTGCAAATAAGATGGAGATTGCACTGAAATAAAAAAGACGTAGGATTCGTAGTCCATTCTTCAAGAAAAAAAACTATATCTTGAACAATAAGTGGATTATTTCACCAGAAAATGCTTCTTGCGACGTGGAAATCTCGGAGAACACGAGAATCACAAAACCCTTGCAGATTATTGACAGAAAAAAAGAGATAGAAACGATGTGCGGCCGGGTAGAAAGTATTTTCAAAATAAAAAAGCAGTTAGAACCTAGAAGTAAATCAAAAAATTCGTTGCAGAACTCTCATTAATTAATGGCTTCCCAAGCTAGTAAGCAAGCATTTTAGAGAGCTAAAGAAGAGATGGTTTGCTTTGTGAATAAGAGAAACGGGGACTCATACCTGAACTTTGTGAATCCTCTCGTAGTCCATGGATGCAAAAGGTGAGATGCAGAGACTCACCCACAGAGAGACAGAGATAGAGAGAGAAGGTCGATGCAAGAGCCCTGCGAGAGCATTTTGTAGGTGAGATGAGCGAGCGGAACAGATATTAATCGCCGACTCATTCGAACTCCTCGGCAGCGTCCATCCCGTCAGGCTTCATAATTATTAAAGTAATTTTTGTAATATTTTTAAATATATATTTCATAATTATGAATTATGAGAATTGCTTCATATACTTTTATTCACTGATTTTTCATCCGTAATCGGTGCAAGTATATAATTGAATAATTATTATCTCGCTCTTAATATTGATCCAAAAAATAATGCTAAATAAAATTAAATATAAGGAGCTACAAGCTCATTTCAAGCTGAAATGGATCCAAATAGCACAATTTGAGTCATCTTGTTTTGATTTCGAGCCGATTATGAGCTAGAACTGTTCAAAATAACTCAAATTTGGGCAGCTCATATTGATTTCGAGTTGGATCGAGCTCGAACCAATTTAGATTTGAGATGGCTCAAAATTCCACATAACGAGTCGTGAGATGATTTTGATCCTCAATTCATTCGAGCCAATTTCGAACTTGCCCCAGTTCGTTAATGATCTTCAGTAGATTACTTTGACTAGGGGAGGCCCCACTGTTTAGGATTTAGGGTTTCATATTACTTGTGAGTACATGCAACTATATAAAAATCGTGTTTTTTGAATGAAAATGAAAAAAAAAAAAGTGATGGATGTTAAGCATGAGTGAGTGTCCTCAGCTTTTTTCTTTTTGAGCTTGAACCTCTGGTGAGCTGAAAAATTGGCTCATAAAATGTTTCTTGGATCACAATGGGGGAGGGCTACTCATGATATATAAAAATTGGCTTCAGTTTTTATATATAAAAGGTTACTCATAAAAGGTTACTCATGATATAAAGACTCTGTTATTCAATATCATGAGTGTAAACGGGCTAAGTATGAGCTAGCTAGGTAAAGTTTTGTTCGCATTCAACTCGTTTATAAAAGTTCGTGCTCAAAATTGGCTCTTGTTTGAGTTAGGCCCGTATGAAATTTGTTCATGTTCGACTTAATATTGATCTTGTTGTCGAATTAACTCATCTTTGTGCTAGATTTTCCAAGCATTAATTAAATTAATTAAAGTTTGTAGGTGAAAGATTTAAACATGCACACTTCTTTTGTAATAGAAGACACCTCACCACTCAGCACATGAATTATAGTTATATATATATATATATATATATATTGTTTTGGGCTAAAACAAGCTAAATTCAATCAAGTAAATAATTGTTCCAGTTCAACTCACTCATTTAACAAAAAATTCAAATAGGAGCTATTTAACAAGCCAACATAGAGCTCTTTTGCACCCTTAGCGGTACATAATTGATTATTTATCAACTTCTTCATGGAGATCCATGGCGGCTCAAAAGCATTGAAGAGCGGAGGTGGAGGGACGCTGCAATTGCTGGATGTGTGTGTATGCGCGCGAGAGAGAGAGAGAGAGAGAGAGAGAGAGAGATGAGGGGGTTTAGAGTGAGTTATCAATTATTAAGGAAAAGTGCTATTTTTGCATTTATTTTAATATTTTAGGTGCTGTAATTGTAAATATATAAATTTAAATATAAAATTGTGGGAGTCCCACATAAGATTCATAGGAGGATCCTTAAATTTAGATATTTAATTTTATAGAAGGATAATTTATTCTTCCACTCTTTCTGAAATATCATTTTTAATCCTTTTTGAAATATCACTATCTTAGGATGCGTTTATGGGAGCTTATTCATAGCGATGGCGTTTTGAGTACACCACCAGCTGCTTGGATGATGCGTTTTGGAGGCATTTTTAAAAACGTTGTTCCCAGGTTTATATTAAACGAGAATCGCGGCGCGATGCTCGTTTTGTCTGAGCAAAAGACATATGTTGCCTCGTAGCACTCGCCTGCTTCCTTCTCGCGCACGACTGAAACCTTGCTGCCTGCCCTCGCTCATCTGCCTCCCTCTACCGATCGAAGCTCGGCTTGCTCATCCACCTCCCTCTACGACGAAGACATCTTGCTCGACTCCTTCCTGCCGAATCGAAGCCCCATTCGTCTCCTCTCCTTTCGGCGTCGAACAGCGCTCGGCTTCGCCTCCCTCACTCGACCTGCTCCCTCTCTTGACAGAAACTTGCTCGTCTCGCCTCCTTCCTCCTCATCTCACCAAAATCTGATGTCTCACAAGAGCATCCTTCCTGAAGGTATAATTTTTTTTTAAAAAAAAGCAAAATCGATCGATGCCTTTGGCTGCCACAATTCATCATCAGTATCTACATATAATTATATCTCATGAAGGATGCCAACTATTACTTATGTTATTTTTTAAAATGGGTATATGTTTTAATTTCATTTCATGGACAGAATGATCATTTATCCAGAATCAGTTGTTTTCCAAACGCACAAATCAAACAGTCAGACAGTTTATCAAGATCAGATGTTTATCAGCAGCTCATCAGGATAAACAATTTATCATGATAAGTTGGATAAGCTGCAGCTGTTGAGTTTTGGAGCTCGGTTTGATCGCTCCGGCTCTCGCTCTTCTGATCGCAAAATATCGCGACCTCGCTCCCGCTCTCGATTGCGAAAAGTTGTGACCCCAACTCTCATTCCCGCCTGGCGTCAAATCGCAAACAGCGCCAACAGCTCCCGCCTTCCTCTGTCGCGAAGCAAAGCATCCCTTCGCTCCTTGTTGTTTCGCGATAAAAGAGCGACTCTCTTTCAGAATTAGTTTATTTCACAACCCTTTTTTGTGTTCTTCTTCAGGTTTCCTCGGGATAGAGGAAGAGAAATGCAAGCAGTAGTTCCTTGCAGCAGAAGGAAGAAAAAAGAAGAAGAAGAAGAAGAATATTGTTCTTCATTGGCTTCTTCTTGGTGGCTTGTGGCATAAGAGAATTTGAGTTTATTTCTCTTGTAAGTTTATCTTCTTCGGTGTATCTCGTTGTAGAGAGAGAAGAAGAGAGAGCAACGAAGTGAGAGATTCCACCTGTAAGTCGAGACGATCGATTGGTGTAAATTCCTCAAGTAGTAAAATCCTCTGCAACTCCGTGAACGTAGACAATTTGCCTAACCATGTAAATCTGTGTGTTATGATGTGTTATTGTTTTCTGGTGTGAATTTTCTCGTTCTAATTTTTGCTTCATCATCGAAGATAGTTTTTTTATATTATATATACCACAACAGTTAGTAACAGAGTCCTGGTTTCATATCTGAGAAAGAAAAATGATTGCAGATGGAATGAAGGTTTCAAGGATCGAGAAATTTGATGGCACGGAATTTGGTTTTTGGAGGATGCATATAGATGATTGTCTCTATGGGAATAAACATCATTTTCCGTTTTTTGGGAACAGACCTAAAAGGATGGATGAGAATGAATGGAATCTGTTGGATCACAGGTTCTGAGGTTATTCAATTGACTCTATCGAGGTTCGTTGCACACAACATCGTCAATGAGAGGACGACTGCAGATCTCATAGCAGCCTTGTCAGGTATGTGAAAAGCCATCGGCGAATAACAAGATTTATTTGATGAAGAAGTTATTCAATTTGAAGATGATGGAAGGTGTTTCTGTTGCTTAACACCTGAATGATTTCAATAATATCACAAATTAATTGTCATATGTTGAAATTAATTTTGATGATGAGATACGTGCGCTGATATTATTGGAATCGTTGTCAAATAGTTGGGAAGCCATGAGGATGGTTGTTAGCAGTTTTGTAGGTAAATCTAAACTGAAATGTGATGATATTCGTGATTTAATTTTTGTCGAGGAGGTGCGCAAGAAAGATTCTGACGAGATCTCAGGTACAAGTTTGACACTGAATGTTAATTTTAGAGGGAGATGATAGGACAATAACTCGCATAGAGGGAGATTAAAATCAAAGTATGGTCAGCATGCAACCTGTTGGAATTGTGACAAGGTTGACCACATAAAGATGAACTACAGAAATCCTACGAAGATGGAGAATGATAACGAAAATGTGGTATATGAAGAAGTACATGATGCACTTTGTTGGCAGTTCATAGTTCTATTAATGATAGAAGTGAAGATGCGAGTGGGTTTGGGGCACACATTCATAGTGTTCCACAGACATATGGTGGATAACCACAGAGTTATGAAGAAATCTTGCGAGATGAAAGTTCGAGAGATGAAAGTTCGAGCAAAGCAAGTGGGAGCTAGCAGAACTTCCACCGGATAGTGTTCCACAGACAGATGTTATTTGTGTACCGATCTCCAAGTGGGAGGTTTGTTGACTTTTGGAGCCTGGTCCGACCGCTCCCGCTCTCGCTCTCCTGATCGCGAAACATCACTACCCCGCTCCCGCTCCCGATCACGAAAGCTCGCAATCCTAACTCCCAGTCCCGCCTACCGTCGATTCGCGAATAGTGCCAACCTCTCCCGCCTTCCTCTGTTGCTAAGTGAAGCATCTCTTTGCTTCTTGTTGTTTGGCAATAAAAGGAGCGGGTCTCCTTCAGATTTAGTTTACTGCACAACCTTTTTTTGTGTTCTTCTTCGAGCTTCCTCACGATAAAGGAAGAGAAGTGCAAGCAGTAGTTCTTTGCAGCAGAAGAAAGAAGAAAGAAGAAAGAATAAGAAGATTGTTCTCCCTTGGCTTCTTCTTGGTGACTTGTGGCAGAAAAGAAATTGGTTTTTTTTTCCCTTGCAAGTTTATTTTCTTCGGTGTATCTCGGTGCAAAGAGAGAAGAAGTGAGAACAACGAAGTGAGAGATTCCTCTTGTAAGTCAGGACGATCGACTGGTATAAATTCCTCAAGTAGTAAAATTCTCTACAACTCTGTGGGCGTAGCGAATTTGTCGGACCACGTAAATATGCGTGTTTCGCTGTGTTACTATTTTTTTGTGTGAATTTTCTCGTTCTATTTTTGCTTGATAATCAAAGATCGTTCTTCTATTCTATATATACCACAACAGAGCTGTCTCACTTAGCCTCTCTCACGTCCACCACCTTCCTCAAAAAAGTTATTCGTTCCACCCCTGATGTAAAATATGTAATATTAAAAGGTTTGAATGTTTTGTATATTGCACTCTTATGTACAGATTTATAAATATAAATATCAAATATTTACTTTTATCATACTTACGTGGTACGAATGTAATTTTTTAAAATTATTCTCTTAAAATAATAAAAAAATATTTCAAAGCAAATTTCGCAATTCACGGCGGGAATTTTTAATAAGAGCAGTAATCATTTAAAGTTAAGTTATTAACTAATTTTCTTACATCAAAACACGACGGTCCACAAGTGAACCCCACCGATTCTGTAGCCAGTCCAATTTATACAATTACACAGATTTAATATCCCGACCCGTAGTCGGAATAAATTTTATTCGGCGATTTAAATGGTTCCTTGCATGGGTTTTTATCGGCGATTTAAGCGTGGAGGTTAAGCTTAGAAGATATTTTCATAGATTATTATATTTTTAAAACTAATAATTATTAAATATATAAGAAAATTTTTATAAATTTATCTTGGCAAGTAAATTTGTGTCTTGTATGAATTGCGATTGAATCTTGAAATAAATTGTAAAATGAGTCAAATACTTTTAACAAGATTTAATTTTATTTGTATCAAATATTATTCAAGATTTAACATTCTTGATTTCATGTATATTGATGTGTGCTAGAAAATTCGCGACGGTAGAGTAATGAATTATCGTCTTAGTGTTGCACAAAGATTCAACACACTAAAATGAAAGAGAAAAAACCTGTGATGATATCATAAGTTTTTATGTGGAAAATCCGTAAAGAGAAAACCCACTGGGTCTGACCCGTTATAAAAATTTACTATAAGTTGATGATTACAGAAACCCATTGTTCCACAGACGGGAAAAGGGTTACAAGATTTTCAGATTGCAGTGTCGTCTGATGGTGTCCGGTCGTGGTGGTTTGCAGTGATCGGCGGGGGGGGGGGGGGGG
>NW_018164444.1:54101708-54117284 GCF_001263595.1 Phalaenopsis equestris | reverse complement strand
AGCGGTCGGCGGTGGTCGGCGGAGATCGGAGTAATCGACGGTGGTCGATGGATGTCGACGGTGATCACTGACGGTTTGTGGTGGTCGACGAATATCGACGATGATATAGATGATGTTGGACTTGAGCTCCTTCTCAAACCCTCAAGTTCTCTCTCAAGCATCTCTCTCATGTGAGGGGTGGGACTCTATTTATAATGTTCTGGGTACAATAAATGCAGGAATATGAATCATTTTGATCCGATGGTCTAGAGAGCATCCCTCAATCGGATGGTGTTTGATGGATATTTGAGTGCATTAACGATGTCAAAATTAAGCAATCTTGGGCTCGTGAGATTCATCTTATCGAGACGCTCGATTCGACTATGAAATCGTTAGATTCGACATCTGTTTGACCTTCCAAATACCTTCGGAAATCCTTCAAGAGTGGTTTAATAATTTGATTCAGACTTGATCTGACTCGGATTGGACTAGTTTTTATATCATTGGGTTTGTCTCATTGAGCCGGTTAGTTTGACCATAATTTTACTGAAATCGGTGCTCTTGATGATTCTTAATTGAAGTTTAAATATTTATTGCTCAAAAGATTACCTTGAGATTGTTAGATCTCGAGATTTGTGATGGATGATGAAAATTTGTTGGTGGCGTATCATATATGTCTTATGAATAAAGACTAAAGAATATAGTATGGAGCGAGAGAGACGGAGAGAGAGGAGGCACATTAACAAACAATAGAATGAGTGAATATTGTAACCTTTTATTCATGAAATGACCTCTTATTTATAGACAAAAAGGTATAATAAGTGAGTTCATTTATATATTTGTGTCTTGTATGAATTGCGGTTAAATCTTGAAATAATTGTAAACGAGTCAAATACTTTTAATAAGATTTAATTTTATTTGTATCAAACATTATTCTAGATTGAACACTCTTGAGTTCATGTATATTGATGTGTGCTAGAAAATTCGCGGCAGTAGAGTAAGGAATTATTATCTTATCGTTGCACAAAGATTCAACACACACTCAAATGAAAGAAAAGAAACATGTGATGACATCACAAGTTTTTACGTGGAAAACCCGTAAAGGGAAAAACCACGGGGTCTGACCCAATTATAAAAATTCACTATAGGTTGATGATTACAGAGACTCATTGTCCCACAGACGGGAAAGGGTTACAAGATTTTCAAATTACAGCATCGTCTGATAGTGTCCAGTCGTGGTGGTCTGCAGTGATCGGCGGCGGTTGACGGAGATCGACAGTAATCGATAGTGGTCGATGGATGTCGGTGGTGGTCACTGACGGTTGGTGGTGGTCGACGAAGATCGACGATGACATAGATGATGTTGGACTTGAGCTCCTTCTCAAACCCTCAAGTTCTCTCCCAAGCATCCCCCTCATGTAAGGGGTGGGCTCTATTTATAATGTTCTAGGTGCAATTAATGAAGAAATATGAACCAATTTAATCGAATGGTTCGGAGATCTTCCCTCAATCAGATGGTGTTTGATGGACATTTGAGTGCATTAATGATGTCAGAATTGAGCAATCTTAGGTTCGTGGAATTCGTCTTGTCGAGACGCTCGATTCGACTATGAAATAGTTAAATCTGTTTGACATTCCAAATACCTTCAGAAATCCTCCAATAATGGTTTAATGATTTGATTCAGGCTTGATCTGACTCAGATTAGACTAGTTTTTATATCATTGAGTCTGTCTTATGAGTCGGCAGTTTGACCATAAGCTTACTGAAATCGAAGCTCTGAATGATTTTTAATTGAAGTTTGGATATTTCTTGCTGAAAAGATTGCTTTGAAATTTGTGCTAGATCTCGAGATTCGTGATGGATAATGAAAAATTTTTGATAGTGTATCATAAATGTCTTATGAATAAAGACCAAAAAATATAGTATGGAGCGAGAGAGAGACGAAGAGAGAGGAGGCACATTAACAAACAATAGAATGGGTGAATATTGTAATCTTTTATTCATAAAATGACCCCTTATTTTTAGACAAAAGGGTGTAATAAGTGAGTTCATTTGTATATTTGTGTCTTGTATGAATTGTGGTTAAATCTTGAAATAAATTGTAATTTTATTTGTATCAAACATTATTCTAGATTTAACACTCTTGAGTTCATGTATATTGATGTGTGCTAGAAAACTCGCGGCGGTAGAGTAATGAATTATCATCTTAACGTTGCAAGTAGATTCAACGCACACTCAAATGAAAGGGAAATAATCTGTGATGACATCAAAGTTTTTACGTGAAAAACCCCTTAAAGGGAACAAACCACGGGGCTTAACCCAATTATAAATATTTACTATAGGTTGATGATTACAAAGACCCATTGTCCCACAGACGAAAAAGGGTTATAATATTTTTAGATACAGCTTCGTCTGATGGCGTCCGGTCGTGGTAGTCTGCAGTGATCGGCGGGGGGGGGGGGGGGGGGGCGAGCCATGCGGTCGTCGATGGAGATCGACAATAATTGACTGTGGTCGATGGATGTTGGCAGTCGATGGATGTCGGTGTTGGTCACTGGCGGTTGGTGGTGGTCGACGAAGATCGACGATGACATAGATGATGTTGGACTTAAGCTCATTCTCAAACCCTCAAGTTCTCTTCCAAGCATCCCCCTCATGTGTGAGGTGGGGCTTTATAATGTTCTGTGTGCAATTAATGCAAGAATATGCACCATTTTGATCGGATGGTCCGGGGAGCTTCCCTCAATCAGATGGTGTTTGATGGACATTTGAGTGCCTTGATGATGTCAGAATTGAACAATCTTGGGCTCGTGGAATTCAATTTGTCGAGACACTCGATTCGACTATGAAATCGTTAGATTTGACATCCGTTTGACCTTCCAAATACCTTCAAAAATCCTACAAGAGTGATTTAATGATTTGATCCGGGCTTGATCTGACTCGGATTGGACTTATTTTTATATCATTGGGTTCGTCTCATCGAGTCGGTCAGTTTGACCATAAGTTTACTGAAATTGGAGCTCTTGATGATTTTAAATTGAACTTTGGATATTTCTTGCTCAAAAGTGTCTTGAGATTTGTGTTAGATCTCGAGATTCGTGATGGATGATGAAAATTTGTTGGTGTTGTATCATATATGTCTTATGAATAAAGACCAAAGAATATAATATGGAGTGAGAGAGAGAGACGGAGAGAGAAGAGACACATTAACAAACAATAGAATGAGTGAATATTGTAACCTTTCATTCATGAAATGACCCCTTATTTATAGACAAATGGGTGTAAAAAGTGAACTTTCACTTATCCTCCTACTTGAGCTGTGGTTGTACATACTATTTTATGTATTTCACACTTGTGGGCTCAAGCCCTAGTTGGTCTCAGGCTCGGTCGGCTGTGCTTGGTAGGACTTCGTCGAGTTTTGTCAGTCAATTGGTTCTAGTTGGCCATGTCAGTCGACTGTGCTATTAAAATGGTTGTAAGTGTACAATTAGGGATCAAGTGACTCAGTTTATGCTGTCATAAGGCTATATTCGTAGAAGTTATTGGTTGATCTGTCTTCTACCAACTGAGAGTCAATAAAACTGATATACTAGGTATTCTTGATTGATATGTATAATGATCATTGGCCCTTGACTCTCATTGAAAACTTCTGTCAACAAAGCTAAGCTGTGTTGTTGTGTAGAGGATGGATCACCGTAATTCGATGAGTAGAGGGTAGTCTGTGCTTAGATAGTGATTTTGAGGGAAAGCTGCTAGTTGTCCCTCGGATGGCCATAAGATCCAAGAGATTATTCATTTCTTCAAACTTGGTTGTATTGAGATGCTCAATTCGTGCCACTCATTTATCTTCGTAACAACTGATTTTGAGCACGATCATCTGATCGAGCATCTTGACCCCATATCTTTTGCTAATGAGTCCACACTCTTGGATCTTACTCCTCTTAAAACCATCAAATCTCTGAAATTCGTGCTAACATTATCTTTGTGTTGTTCAAATAACAAAAAATTTTAGTAAATTCGGATTTATTGATTTTATTCAATCCTATTTAAGTTGAATCCTGATGCGGCCAAACATCCCCCTTAAGGACCTGTGAAATAAATGGGGGCCCATTAATAAAATATTTCAGCCGCGCAAATCCAGCAGCCTAATTAGGTGTCGATCCAAATCACGGGAAAGTGACAACTCAGCGCTGCTTGCAAGGCATCCGAAACAAACGTGATGGGGAAGGTCATGATCCAAAATAGGCATGTGATAGGATCGTTTGACCGCTTCCTGCGCCAAGCCAAGCCCGGCCGGCAAAGACGAAACATTTGGGCCACATGTATGTGGGCCTGCTTTTTAAACTGAACGAAGGCGATGGTGCTCAGTCTCAGATTGAGAGGATCTGCCTTCCGCCATAAAGGACAATCTTCAGGCCCACATGGTTTTGACTCGACTGCCCATTTCTGTTGATTAATTTATGCTCCGTAAATTATGTTTTGCAACTTTATTGGATGCTGACATAAATTTTATTATTATTATTATTTTTATTGGGGCATTTATATAGATGCCATCCAATGTGTATTCATATATCGAATACTCTTATTTTATAAATTTATTCTAAAGCTGATAGAAAATAGCATTGATAAATTGCTGGAGAATAACCTGAAAATAACTCGTGAATAACCTGTACTGCACTTAGAGGTACGTCAGGTGTCCAGACAGAAAATACGTGTGTGGCTAAGGGTCTTGTTTCTCATCGTAAGATTGTGGGTTCAAATTATGCATATTATTTTTTAGACTCATCTTTCCCAAAAATATAAATAAAGAGAAATAAATAATAAATCAGACTATATAAAAAAAACCCATATATATGTTTTTCTATAGAATGTATAAATTTTAATGTGAAATTCCCTTTGAGTATGAATCATCACGTGCCGTTATTGAAAATCCGGGAGAGGAATTGTGTCCATTAATTCGTCGGCAGAGCACAATGGGATTGACAGCATCCATATTGACCTTTTAGTTTCATACTACGAGGGCATTTTGGTCAATAAAAAATAAACTTTTGAATGATTATTTTCATTTTTCTTAGAAAAAAAACTAAATAAATATATCTCTGAAATGTGGTTTACTACTGATGCGTGCTAGAAGATTTGTGATTGTAACATAATGTCTTATCGTCTTAATGTTGCACGAGAATTCATTATGCAATCGGATGAAAGAAACAACCAATAGAGACACCTAAAGTTTTAACCAGAAAAATCCTTGAAAAAGAAAAAATAATGAGGTCTAAGCAGCTGAAGAGATCTAATAAACTGAAGATTGTAAGAACGGTTCATTGTCCTACATGCGGAAATGGGTTATGGAATCTTTCAAGCTACAAAGTCAGTGCACGAATGAACTTGTCGTGAGAAATGAGCGACGACCGATAAGAATCGAAAACGACCAATGAATGATGGCGGACGATGGTCGAGAACTAGTGGTCGGTGACGGGTGGTAATAAGTTGTCGGTGGCGAAGTCACGTTGGACTTCAGCTCATTCTCTAAGCTTCAAGCTTTAAGCTTTCTCCTATTAGAGAAATCTGGCTCTATTTGTAGACTTTTGTATACAATTAATGTAGAAATATAACCACTTCAATTGGAGAGTCTGAAAAGATTCCCTCGATCGGACAATATTTGATAAACATTTTAGGGTCTTAAATAAGTCAAAATTGAGCGATCTTGTGCTATTTGAATTCTTCTTGTCGAGAAACAAGGTTCGACCATAAGCTCACTTTATTTGACATCCATTTGTTCTTCTAAATTTGTTCAGAAACCTTAAAAAAAATGGTTTAATGGCTTTATCTGAGTTTGATTTGATTCAGATTGGATCAACATTAATACCATTTAGTCCGTCTGGTCGAGTCGGTCATTTTGACTGTAAGCTGGTTGAAATCACAGGTCTGAATGACTCTTGATCAAAGTTTGATTATTCTTTGTTCAAAAGATCGTCTCGACATCCGTATCATGACTCGAGATTCATATTAAATGTTAAAAAATTATCGATGGCCTATCAACTACTAAAGACTGTACTAGACAAAACTCATCCTTATTCTTATATTATTACATACATTAAAAGATTAAATGATTTTTTTTTTATAATGCCAGAGAGCAGTATAAATATAAACATAAATAGCAAAGTTTGCTTTTAAGAATTTTTTTTTTCTAAATAGCAAATGTCGGCACAAATGACACTAGAAAATGACCCGGCACAAGGATGTTGGTTATATATAAAGACTGTGATGACATGGCATCAATCTACTGTCTGAGTTCTCCTAATATTATATGTTTGAAATGTCATCTTCAAATCATGAACGGGCAATAAAAAGGATTGCGGTATTTTTTTTAGGTTTTTTTTTTTTCCTGCCAACTTATTAGAGATCTACACAATTTAGTCAATTTACATGTCTAACACAAACATTTTAAGAATTACATTTTATTGAATAGAGCACCGAATACAGATACGTCATCAACAAATTTCCAACATCTAACAGGAATGTCGAGGCATGACACAAGTTGACTATTAGCGACGAGTTAACGACAGAATATTCATTTGCTTAGCTCACGCAATATTTATGTCAAGGGTTCTTTTATTATTACTGACGAAATAGTCTGTCTGTTATAAATGATGTTTAATCGACGATCATATTTTGTAAGTTATTTAGAAACCCGCTATTTGACGGGATGTTAACTGACGGGTCTGTTTAATAAATTATGGAAATAAACGTCGGTAATAATGTTTCAAATCGGCAGAATTTAGACCAATTGTAAACCTTAGTAAATGTCCTAATTTAGCCCACCCCGCTCGAATCTCTCATTTGTTTTCTTCTGTTCTCCAGTCATCCTCGCGCTTGGCCTCCCCCTCGCCCTAGCTTCTTCATTCCCTTCCTGAAAGCCCCGACCTTGCCCTTGCCCTAGCCCTCTCTCAGTTTCATGTAAGACCCTCACCGTCACATCAAAACCATAGCTAGTTGGGATCAAATACGATGGGATCAAGGCTTGCAGAGGCTCGATACTCCTATTTTTGTCCATCTTCCGCTCAACTCTTACCTGAAACCATTCACCAAGTAATTTCTCATATTCTTCTTCACACAATTTCATGCCTAAGAGGATGTTTGCTACACTTTCGATTTACATTAAGGGGTGTTTGATAAATCTTCGATTTACATTAAGGGGTGTTTGATAAATCTCGAATTTAAGGCAAAATAGAGAAGAAAACGAGATTTAAGAACTTATATGATTTACAAAGGCCTTTTTTACAGTTTTGCATGATTAAACTTAAATCCTGCTTTGAGAAATTATTATGATCATTATGATAGAAATATATAGTGATAAAGATTTCTTTAGTCCTATATTGATATTTATTGATGGACCATATTGTCTAAAGAGTTTATTTTAAGAAAATAAAAAAAAAATTTGTGCTTTCAAAAATATTTAATAATATATAATTATCATGTAATATATTTGGCTCAAGTGGGTGATTGCTAGAAAAATTATGTGGGCCCATATGTAATACATTATACATTATGTGTCATTTCGAGACATTGTAAATATGAATATAAAAGGAGAAATAATAAAAAGAATTATGTTAAAAAATATTACAAGCAACCTTACCATGAATAAAGATTTTTTATTCATGGACCCCAAAATATTATGCTCCACGGTGAAAAAACGGAGTGACAAATCCTATTCTGTGATATAAAATGACATTGGATTCTTATCCTGGACTTTAAAGCCCATGGGCCCATGGTGGGGCTGTTCAATGAACCATTAAATTAACACAAGTTCTTAATTTTCAAAATCGTATTTGTTGCGAGATATATACCGGTTGATGTGGTATATATATAAATCAAACAGGAGAACGATCGACGAAGCAAAAAAATCGAATGAGAAAAATTCACACCAAAAAAGAACACACAGATTTACGTGGTTCGACAAATTATCTACGTTCACGGAGTTACAGAAGATTTTACTACTTGAGAAATTTATACTAATAGAATATCTCGACTTACAAGAACAATCTCTCACTTCGTTGTTCTCTCTTCTTTTCTTTCTATTTTTCTCTTTTTACACCGAGATACACCGAAGAAGATAAACTTATATAAGAGAAAAACCAAATTTCTCTTTTGCCACAAGCCACCAAGAAGAAGCCAAGAGAGAACAATCTTCTTATTCTTCTTTCTTCTTCCTTCACCGCAAGGAACTACTTCTTGCACTTTTCCTCCTCTATCCCGAGGAAAACTTTACTCTATCCCAAGGAAACCAAAGAAAAGCACAAAAGGCTGTGACTTCGTTAACTGAATGAGAGCCGTCCGAAGTCTTTTATTGCGAACAGGAAGACAACGAAGTGATGCTTCGCTTCGCTTCAGAGAAATACGGGATCAGTTTGCGAAACTGTAAGGTCGCCATCGCGATCTTTCACGATCAAAACGGGGAGGCGGGAGAGAGACAACGTTGTTCGCAGTCGGGAGGAGGCGGAGGCGGAATCTCCTATCGGGCTCTAGCTCTAACAGTATTTCATTCACAACTGTTGTTATGGTATGACTCATATACCATATCGAAACAGAAGCTGGATTGAAGCAGAGCGAAGCGGAGCAGAAGAATCTGTCCAAATTGGGAAGTTACGTGGGTTGGGGTGCGGGGGCAAAGCCCCGCGGTATGGTCCAGAGTAATGTTGTAATTACATATTGTGCCTAAGATTTACTCTTGGGGTTATAAATAGGTCTGTTAGTAACCCCATGAGGTATCCCTGATTTCTGTAAACCCTTTTCTGATTATTGAAAGGAACTCGCCGCTCTGCTCCCGAGGACGTATGCATCTTTGCCGAACCTCGTTAAATCTCTGTGTTCTTCTGCTGTTTTTCTTCTACTGTTTTTCTTCGCCCTAGTTTTTTCAACAAGTGGTATCAGAGACAAGGTTTGAGGGAAAGAAAAAGTTTCGGCGGCTAGGGCTTTGGGAGAAAAGGATTCGCAGGCTTCGGAGGGTAGAAAGGTCGGCGAAGGATTCGGCGGTTTGCGGCTCTCGCGATTGGTTCTGCGAAGGCCACAACGTTCGAGTTCGCTGGAGGCGAAGAGGAAAGGAGCGGAGGATTGCAAGTTCGAAGGAGGAACAACATGGCGACGTGCTCGACCAGGGCTTCAGTAGAACAACACGAAGGAGGTTTGCGGCAGAGGCTTTTGCGACATACGAGTTGGGCGAGACCTTCTGGAAGTTATGGCAGACGATCAGGACGGATCGGAACGGATCTCGCACGGCAGAGCTGGTGCGGAACGGATTTCGCACGAAGAGCTTCGCGGCAGTGTGCAAGCTTCGCGGCAAGCTGTGCGGAACGGAGGAAGAAAAGGAAAGCTATCTCACATAGCTTGTGCGGAACAGGGGAAGAAAAGGAAGGACCGGAGGTCTCGGGCAGAAAAGGAATCAAAGAATCTTGGATAGAAATTTTTTTCTAAACAGGGGAGGAGACTGCTGTTGGAGGAAAAGGAAGGCCCAGGAAATTGGAGGAATCCAAAAATTGGCAGCTTCCAAATTTGATTCTTTGCTAGGGAGGATTTCCTTTAAATTAAAAGAAAGCTTTTTAATTAAATTGTTTTAAATCCAATTAAGTAAATTTAATTAAGGATTTTCTTTGCGGAATAAAAAGAAGAAATAAACGAAATATTTATTTCTTTTCTTGGAGGTGGAAAGAAAATTTTTTTTTTATTATAACCTTTTTTTCAAAAAAAAAAAATTTAAAGATTTTTGCAGAGGAATTTTTTGCAAAAAGTTTTGTTGCAGAATTAAATTTTCAAATGCTTTTTCTGGTGCAAAATTTGAGGTGGTGAAGTTCGATGGAACTGGTAACTTCGGATTGTGGCAAACAAGAGTGAAAGATCTGTTGGCGCAAGCAAGTTGGCGCAATAGGGAATCTTGAAAGCTCTGCGGGCAGCAAAACCAAACGTCATGGAGGATGAATATTGTGAAGAATTGCAACAACGAGCGGCAGCGACGATACGTCTATGTCTGGCAGACGAGGTTATGTATCACGTGATGAATCTGAAATCTTCAGGAAAAGTTTGGAAGAAATTGAAAACTCAGTTTATGGCAAAATCTCTGACGAACAAGTTGTATCTGAAGCAAAAATGGGCTGAAGATGCAAGAAGGGTCTGATCTGGCGACTGAGCCTTGATTCCTTAGTTAAAATAATGGTCAAAGTTATTTTCAATCTGTCGCAACTTGATGTGAGTATTGAGGATAAAGATTGAGCGATGATTTTGTTGTGTTCGTTGCCCTCTTCCTATGAACACCTGGTGACTACTCTGACATATGTGAAAGAAACTATCAAAGTGGATGAGATTACTGCAAGGATGAGATTACTGCAGAGATTACTGCAATATTGTTGGCTCACAACCAACGAAATCAAAATGCAGGGGGAAGCTCTCACAGTGACAATTTATATGTGAAGAGTAAGCAGGATCGTGGAAGGAAGAAAGAGAAGGAGGGATCTGGAAGGCGAAATTTCATATCAAAATCTAGAAGCAAAAAGGAAATTCATTACTACAAGTGCAAGGAGCCAGGTTATATAAAGCGAGGTTGTCCAAAACTGAAGAAGCAGACTGGGGAGAAAGGTGATACTTCATCGAAGTCTGTGAATGTGGTGCAGAATGAAAATTCAGATTGCAGTGATGGCGATATGCTCTCAATTTCATCAACTCAGTTCACAGATGCATGTATTCTTGATTCAGGGTGTTATTATCACATAACACCTAATAGAGAGTGGTTTACTTCATACAGGTCAACTAATTATGGCTCAGTCTATTTGGGTGATGATAAATGATGCAATATAGTTGGTAGTGGAGAAGTCAGAATTCAGATGTATGATGGCCCTGTTAGAACGTTATGTGATGTCAGACATATTCCAGATCTGAAGAAGAATTTGATTTCTTTGGGCACTCTACACAGAAATGATTTTATTCCTAAGGCAGATGAGGATAGAGAAACCATCAGAATTGTTAAGGGTACACTAACGGTGATGAAAGGAAAGTTGACTACAGATAATATCTACAGACTGTTAGGGAGTACAGTTGTAGGTAGAGTTCATTCTGTGGAGTCAGATAATGACAGTACAATGACAGTACATGACAGTACAAAACTATGACATATGCGTCTGGGTCATCTTAGTGAGTGTGGGATGACAAAATTGCATAGACGAAATCTGCTGCATGAGGTTAAAAGCTGCAAGCTCGATCTTTGTAAGTTCTATATTCTTGGAAAACAGATTAGAGTCAGTTTTATGACTTAGACTTGGAAAACAGATTAGAGTCAGTTTTATGACTGGAAAACACAAAACTGAAGGAATTTTTGATTATGTGCATTATGATGTATGGGTCCCTACTAGGGAGTTGCCATTGGGAGGATATCAATATTTCATTACCTTTATTGATGATTTCTCCAGGAAAGTTTGGGTGTATTTCTTGAAGCAGAAATCTGAAGTATTTTCTAAATTCAGCTGTGGAAAGCTGAGGTGGAGAACCAAACTGGCAGAAAGATCAAGTATTTGAGGTACGATAATGGCACAGAGTACACAGATTCGTAGTTTCAGAAGTTTTGTGAGGAGCATGAGATTCAGAGGCATTTTTCAGTGCGGAAGACACCACAGCAGAATGGTGTGGCAAAAAGGATGAACAGGTCCTTAACTGAAAGGGCAAGGTGTTTGAGACTGAATGCAGGGCTTCCTAAGAGTTTCTGGGCAGAGGCTGTGAATATGACATGTTATCTCATCAATAGATTGCCTCGAGCATCATTGTGTGGCAAGGTCGCAGAAGAGGTATGGACAGGTAATCCAGTTAAATTTGATTATTTACAGATTTTTAGATGTCCTGCTTATGTGCATGTACCTGGAGATGAAAGATCAAAACTTGATGCAAAATCCAAGAAGTGCATCTTTTTGGGCTACAAAAAAGGTGTGAAAGGATACAAGTTTTGGGATCCGATTGCAAAGAAGATGGTGATAAGTAGAGATGCAGTTTTTGATGAACAGTTTATATTACAGCAAAATCAAGACAAGGTGTCAAGGAACAGTTCCAGTTCAGATGCAGTGCAGATGAATTTAGAACAACAGTCAGTATCTTCTTAAAGAGGTGAAAGTTCAAATCCAACACCTGGTGATTCTATTCCAGATGATCTGCAGAATTACAATCTAGCCAGAGATAGACAGAGACGCACCAATGTAAGACCTCCTAGCATATTGGGTTATGAAGACTTAGTCTCATGTGCACTTCTCATCAGCAGTGATGATCCAGCCAATTTTCAAGGAGCTATCACTAGCGAGCAGAAAGAAAAATAAATGGGTGTAATGGTTGAGGAGATGGAATCTTTGCAAAAAAACCACACTTGGGAGCTAGTTCAGCTTCCAGATAGAAAGAAAGCCATTGGGTGCAAATGAGTCTACAAAAGGAAATCAGTAGTATCAGAAAAAGAAAGGGAAAAGTTCAAGGTTCGACTGGTTGCAAAGGGATTTTCACAGCTGAAGGTGATAAATTATGATGAAATCTTTTCTCATGTGGTCAGACATACTTCAATCAAGGTAGTGCTTGCATTAGTAGTTATTTGGGATTTGCATTTGGAGCAGATGGAAGTTAAAACTGCTTTCTTGCATGGTGATTTGGAGGAGCAGATTTACATGGAGCAACCAAAAGAGTTCACTCAACCTGGACAGGAGCATATGGTTTGCATGTTAAAGAAATCATTGTATGGGTTGAAACAGTCTGCAAGATAATGGTACAAGCAGTTTAACTTCTACATGATGTAGATTGGCTACAGGCGATGTGAGTATGATTGTTGTGTTTATGTGAAAAGCATTGATGATGGTTCTATAATTTTTCTGTTACTGTATGTTGATGATATACTGATTGCTGCAAAGAATATGAATGATGTTTGTGGTTTGAAAGCTTTATTGAGCAAGAAATTTGACATGAAAGACTTGGGTCCTACGAAGAAGATTCTTGGAATGGAGATTCATCGAGATAGAGGCTCAAGACGATTTGTCTATCTCAACGAGGCTATGTTGAGAAAGTGTTGGAAAGGTTTGAGATGAGCAATGCAAAGTCTATGAGCACTCCTTTGGCAAATCATTTTAAGCTTTCTTCAGAACAATGTTCTAAGAAAAATACAGAAATGGAAGACATGGCAAAGGTTCCATATGTCATTGCAGTTGGCTGCTTGTTGTATGCTATGGTATGTACTCATCCTAATTTGGCTCATGCTCTTAGTCAAGTCTGCAAATACATGACTATACATGGAAGGCGACATTGGGAAGCAGTCAAGTGGATTTTCAGGTATCTGAAGGGTACTGTAGGACATGGAATTATTTTTGGCAGTCAGAAGAATGATCCTTCAGTTGTGGGGTATGTTGATTCAGTAGGTGATTTGGATGGCAGAAGATCTACAACTGGGTATGTGTTTACTCTTGGTGGAGGACTTATATGTTGGAAATCAACAATTCAGTTTATTGTGACATGATCTACAACTGAAGCTGAGTACATGGCTATAGCTGAAGCTGCTAAAGAAGGGTCTGTTTGGCGCAGCTGCAACTTCTCAGCTTTTCAGCTGCAGCTGCACTGCCCCAGAAAGTTGCTGCGGGGAAGCAGCTGCCGGGAAGTTGGCTGTCTGTTTGGTGCAGCTGTGGGAAAACAGCTGTTGGTGATCTTAAAATTGAACTTTGTGTTATACATGTGAATACCTAAGAATTGTGTGGTATGCATGTAAATTTCCCTTTCAATTTTTATCCATTGGAACGATATTATGGAATTGTACTTATATAATGCTAATAGAAAATTTTGTGTAAAAGTACAGACGAACTTATGAGGACCACATTTTTTAAATATACTGAAACATTACTCTAGATTGATTTTATTTAAACACACACTTAAAAAATAAAAAAGAAAAGAAAATTTACAACCACAAATTATATGTATTTATATATCTAACTTTAAAACTTGTATATTTACATTTATAATACTTTTGGTGTGAATAACTTATACATGAAAGTGTATCTAATTTACATCAACACTAATAATGCATGAAATCTTCCATGCTATTAGACTCACAACAACATCAACCACCTTCTAATGTCTGAATTTCAAGGACAACATCAACCATATTTTGTATCTTCATTTTCTTGAACTTAGGAGGCAAACAGGGCAATTCCTGCAGATTTGGGCAGTTAACGAGGGAGAGTGCCGTTAAGCAAGGAAAGAAACAGTCATCTGCTGCCACTCCATGAAACCAATCCTCGAATACTAGTAATCCCATAATATTCAGCACCTCCAGCGATGAAAACACAGAAACCTTGTCATTCCCATGGAACATAAGATCACAAATTAACATTAAGAAAGAAATTAAAAAACAAATCGAACATAAGATCACAAATTATATGGTTTGCACATCAATTCTGCCATATTCAAATCTACACAAATTTCGGTAGATTTACAAGCTAATAACATAACAAAGTTTTATATACTGAAACATTAAGGAAAAGCCAATAAAGCACAAAAATTTGGCCTTCATTTTACTGCTTCAGAGAGTTTAATGAAACGATAGTGCAGAATACCCAATTCATATGTAATGTATATGGGAATAGAACCAGAATTTCAAAAATGAACTTTCAACTAACTTTTGCTTAAATGAATTAAATCCCATAAACACATGCCACCAAGCTACAAATAAAAGTAAGAATTTCAATCAAATGCAACTGATATTTATTTTTATCATACCAAAGTATTTTTCTTCCCACCAACCTCAATTCCAAAATATGATTAATATTGATAATATTTAAAATTCTATCTACTTAAATGTTAGGTGTTAGATCTGTAAGTACATGAAAATTGTATGACATGCATGTAAATTTCTCTTAATTGAAAGAAAGTAAGAAACGGTGTTGAATTCATAATGCTTCATTCCTTTGTTTTAACATATCTAACACCAAAACTTTATGTTTTACATAAACACCACCTTACATATGATGAGCTATATTTAACTTGTTTAAAAGTTAAAATAGTGATCCTTTTGATTTCATATGAAAGATTTCAGTGCTATAAATGTAGAAAGTTAAGTTCTGGCGCCAGAGATGTATAAATACATAATAATTGGGTGGTATGAATGTAAATGCCTCATCATCACCTAATAAATACTAAACTAATATTATTAATGCAACAGAATGTAGAAGTAAATCAACTTATTTTTAATATTCCTCAATCAATGAACAAGGGTTAACTAAATAATGATAAGAAAACAAACAATGAGTTTGACTTGAATGTTTCACTAGATGTTGAGCCAATATCTCATGTACTATGCTGGAAACAAGTTATAGTTGGAAATGGAGAAAACCTTCAAATTGCACGAATTGATCCCAAATTCATTAATTTTTGCATCTTTCTCTTAATCCTATTTCAAAAGCTACATCATTAGTGTCTATGTAGAATGACATTCTTTAAATTAATGGCCTAGCTTACAGGCTACTACCAAAAATAGAAAGGAAAGTTAAATCATATAAGTCATGCCCACTTGCATCAAATTTGAATGAGGAACACTCAAATGC
>NW_018164444.1:54099299-54100177 GCF_001263595.1 Phalaenopsis equestris | reverse complement strand
GGGGGCAGCTGCAGCTACGCTGCCCCAGGAAGCAGCTGTGGGGAAGCTGGCAGTCTGTTCGGTGCAGCTGCGTGAAACCAGCTGTCGGGCAGCTGTTTATGAAAAAAAGACCATACTACCCCTATTTGGTAAAATTGTTTAAAAGAATAGTATAACAACCATCTGTTTATGAATAAAAAACTTTGTATTTACATATCTAACACATAAACTGAAAAAAAAGATTCATATGCAACACAATCTTATGTATTTACATATCTAACACATAAACTGAAAAAAAAGATTCATATGCAACACAATCTTATGTATTTACATATCTAACACATAAACTTTGAAGTTTTATGAATATTTGCATAGCTCCCAAAGATACAATACATGAACTACAAATATTTAATGCTTATACAAATATTTACATATCTAACACATAAACTTTGAAGTTTTGGCTATTAAACTTTGAAGTATCAACCATTTCTTTTTCCAGACACCAAAAGTCCTCTCAATTACACCACGTAGCGATGAATGTCGTTTATTAAACATTTCCTTTCTTCCTCGTGTGACGTTACTTGCACGAGCGAAGTCTGGTATGTGATATCTCGTATCAGGAAATGGCTTTAAATACCCTCGTTGCAACGGGTAACCAGCATCAACCAAGTAATACTTGCCTGATAAATAGAGCAATTAGTACGAAAATTCAAGTTATTTTAGGGATCCTAACTAATAATTGCCTAATAAATTTAACAATTCGTATGAGTTCGATCCCGAGCATACCTGAAGGTGGATGTGGAAAGTTGCTATTAGGATCCCGTGTCGCAGATTTAAAAACTCGACTGTCATGTGCGCTGCCCTCCCAACCAGCCATAACAAAAGTGAAACACATGTTA
>NW_018164444.1:54060705-54096030 GCF_001263595.1 Phalaenopsis equestris | reverse complement strand
GAGATGGGGAGGAAGACGCTGCGAAGAAGAAGATCGCGGGTGTTTAGATTCGCGGGTAGGAAGAGGCTGCGAGGAGGAGGCTGCGCCGTGGGCTTTTTCGCGTGCGGGTGTGCGGGAGGGTTGGACGAGGCGGGAAGAAGATCGCGGGCATTTTCGCGAGGGGGAAAACAAGTCAGGCTGCGAAGCTGTGCCGTGGGGAGGATATGGCTTTCCGCTTCTCCTCCGCGTTAGCTTTCAATTGCCGCAAAGCTACGCGCCAAACAACAAATTATCGCGATTTAGGGCCGCGAAGCAGCAAAAAAGCGGCCCCACACGGAGCCGAAGTGAACCTAAATAAGTATCCATTTATGTGCTGGGCTAGTAAAGGAACTGGGCGTTGAGCAAGGTGGAGTTCAGTTGCATTGTGACAGTCAGAGTGCTATTTATCTGGCTAAGAACCAGGTTTACCATGCGAGAACCAAGCACATTGATCTCAGGTATCACAAGATCAGAGAGTTGATTGCTTTTGAGGAGATACTGTTGCAGAAGGTTCATACTGATGAGAATGCAGCTGATATGTTGACCAAGCCAATTACTATCAACAAGTTCTTGCATTGCTTAGACTTGTTAAATGTTTGCAGTTGCTAGATAAGCATAGTTGCCCAACCCACAGTGGTGCAGATGTAACTCCCAGGTATTCTTCTCCTAAGGGGCTGGCCAGTCGCCCAGGTTTTAAGATGATCTTGTTGTAGTCTAAATGGGGACAGACGTTGGATCGAAGTAGAGCAGAAGAATCTGTCCAAATTGAGAAATTACGTGGGTTGGGGTGCGGGGGAAAAGCCCTGCGGTATGATACATGGGTAATGTTGTAATTACATATTGTGCCTAAGGTTTACTCTTGGGGTTATAAATAGGTCTGTTAGTAACCCCATGAGGTATCCCTGATTTCTGTAAACCCTTTTCTGATTATTGAAAGGAACTCGCCGCTCTGCTCCTGAGGACGTAGGCATCTTTGCCGAACCTCGTTAAATCTCTGTGTTCTTCTAGATTTGTGTTGTTATTGTTTTTCTTCGCCCTAATTTTCTCAACAACTGTCTTATATATAATATAATTTGTAATGTTGACCTCAGAAATCTATATTTAGACAACTAGTAATATAATTACTCAATTTCAATGTTAGCCGATGATTCAAATTTCTTCCACTGATGATATGTGATTAAATAAAGTACACTATTTCTGAAGTTCTTTCAAAAATATGCTCGTTATTTCATCATCCATCTATTTTTGTAAAGATGAGCATTTAATTCGACAAAGCGAAGCAAGTAATAATTCATGAGATGGCCTAAGCGAACCAACATTGAGATAAGAGCTTTCGTCTGAGACTATAATATTTTATTGCATATAGGGGGTGTAAATGAGTCTAATGGAGCTCGAGCGACTCTTGTCCAGAGCTTGATCAATCAATTGAAATCGAGCTCAAGGTCGAATTTAATTCCACCAA
The DNA here is from genome assembly GCF_001263595.1 of Phalaenopsis equestris. Classification (NCBI taxonomy): domain Eukaryota; kingdom Viridiplantae; phylum Streptophyta; class Magnoliopsida; order Asparagales; family Orchidaceae; genus Phalaenopsis; species Phalaenopsis equestris. Next base: position 54,094,550 of record NW_018164444.1, on the reverse strand, counting down.
TCCCAGCCGCGTGTTTAAGTATAAAAATGAGAAGAAAATATACAAAATTAAGCTAGTGATAAACTTTAATAACAGTAATAATTTGAGGGTAATTTTACAAATCCGAAATAATAAATCACTGATTAATTAAACAATCACATGGAGTCATACTTTAAACAAACTAAAAAAAAGAATCAAACAAAATTTAATGGCAATCTTAGCTTTAACTTGATTTCGGTTCTTCCCTTGTTACACACGACAATCCAAACATTCCCTGCTTTTAATTTTCTTATATGTACAAAGCTTCAATCTTCTTTATCCTTCCACAAAGCAGTCCTCTAATTAATATTCTTCCAGGAGATTTTGGTTACCATCGATCTTGCAGTACTTACAGTAGACTCCATTAGAACTGAATCCCCTGCTCCCATTTCTGTTACGAACAATACCCTTCAATCCCAACTCTTTCTTCTTCTGCTTCTGCGCTCGTGCTGCAGAGGCTGAAAACCACTACATAGCTTCGATTCGCTATGGGAATGGAGAGCAAGATTTGCTTTTTCCTCTGCCTCATAATCTTCACATTTCATGGCCGTAATCTCTTCAATTTTTTCAGCGCTCACTCATTTTCTTCATTTTTTCGTGTTATCAACCAAAGTTTTGATTTTTATTTATTTATGTACAAGTCTGCATTCATGGCGGACGAGTAGTGACAACGGAGGAGAAGGAAGAGAGGGAAACGCCGTTAAAGACGCCGTCGCCGCCGGAGGGAAACACAACTTTCGTCGGCGGGACGACGTGGTGCGTGGCATCGGCGAGCGTGCCGGCGGGGGAACTGGAGCGGGCTCTGAATTGGGCCTGCGGGCCGGGCTCCACGGATTGCTCCGCTCTGCAGCCCGGCGAGCCGTGCTTCGAGCCCAACAGCCTCGTTTCTCACGCCTCCTTCGCCTTCAACAGCTATTACCAGCAGAATGGCAACTCCGACATAGCCTGTAACTTCGGCGGCGCCGCCGTCATTACCAGAAAAAATCCAAGTAATTAATTATTTTTAAATCCTACTCTCTAAATTTTTCATGTGGCCAAACACCCACGGCTGCCAAAATGGCTCGTTAAGAAGCTCGTGTTCAGCTCGTTAATTTTATTCGATAAGTTAACGAGCCGAACACAAATTAGCTCATTTTGACTCGAAATACTACTCATCAAGTTTATATATATATATTAAGTAGTATTATAAAAAAATCTAATTGAGTGCAAGACTACAAAGATTTATAATCACATAAAATATTGATTATGAAAATATAATAAAATTTATTAAATTAGATTCCAATGATGCTTTAATATAAATAATAATTTTTAAATCTTGCTCAAACGCTTATTGTCTTATGACTACAGGATTAAGATTGTGAAAAAGACTCTTTGTTCGTGAACAGCTAGTGTTAGACTCGTTTTAACGAGCCAAACACGAACACACTTTTGAGCTCGAAATATAAACGAGCCAAGCAAGAGCTAAGCATGGCTCGCTCGTGTTCGGCTCGTTTACACCACTACAAACACCCACTTATTGTTTCACACTGTTGAAAGTATAAATTGGATATTCGTCAAAATAAGAATTTTGGTGTGAAATACATAAATAAATTAGGACTAGAGTTCTTTGTTTATTGAACATTATAATTTTCTGATATTATTTTTATTTTTATTTTTATTTGTTGCAGGTTATGCTTCTTGTGTGTATCTTGCTTCAGAGTAAGTAATATATATATATATATATATATAAAATAAATTAAGGAAATAATTAGGTATAGGTCACCCAACACATTGTTACTCGTAAATCAAGCACCGGGGTGATTCTTCAAACTATAAAATCTATGTATTTACGTGCGTCACAATCAAATCATTGTCAATTTGATAAAATAAAAAAAAAAATATGGGTTGGGGTGATTTGTAAAATGAATGAAAGAGGGTAGTTGATTTGTAAATAGCAATGTTATTCGGCCACTAAATTAAATTAGATTGGTGCAAATAATATTTGTGGCAATGAATTTGGTGTAATTTAATTTTAATATTGTGTTTGTAGGCCTGCTGCCCGCTCCGGCTCACTTACGAGACGAATTAGTCGAAATGTGGCAATTTGGCTCTCCGGTTATTTGCAAATTGGTCTGCTGTTTATGTAGTAATGTTTAGCTAAAATGGAAATCTGCTTGTCTGGTTTGTTTGATCTTTTATTTTGATATTTGCAATAAAATTTTTATACTAAGATATTTAACACTCAAATATTTTATGTAACATAAAAGTATGACTGTTAAATATAATTTTTCACGTATAAATTTATGGCATCGACACATAATTGTGAATGTCGAATTTTGAATCTTTGATGAGTTCCGCGCAATTCTTGTGTATTTCTAGCATTAACTTGCATGCAAAATAAATAAATAAAAATTATGCATGAAATTATGTATTTCAATTTCTAAAAGTTAGAATGGTAATATTTTTTTTTTGTTTAAAATAATGTCTTGAAATTTTTTTATTAATTGTATTTCTTTTCAAACATATAAATATTTTTAAATATATTTGCTATCAAATATATGTAATATTTTATACCAAATATATTTGTATTCAAATATAATTTTTTCTTAATATATTTAATTTCAAATACATTTATTATTCAATGCATTCTTTTGTAACTCGATGTGATGTATCCAAATATTAGCGGTAGATCCTGCCCAATGAATCCCAGGTTCTCCGACCCATTTTATTTCATAAAATTGTTTTTTTACAAGTGAGGGGGAAGCCAAGATCCTCTCATACTTCATAAAAGCTCTCATTTTTATAGATGATAGGAGTACAAAACATAAACATTACATATTTAGCAAAAGGCATTTCAATTATTATTCTAGACCGTCAGATTTTGACTTTAGTTATGTGCAAACCTTTTTCGAATATACATATTAAATTCACAACTATTTTTTTTATTTTTGCTTCTTGATAGTAACGAATGCAATAAGAACAAAAAATTTTATAGATGATCAAAAAAAATTTTAACACTTAATTTGCCTATAATACTTCTTAGGCGTTTTTCGTGTTTTGTTTTGATATCTTTACTGTCATATGCTGGGAATGCTTCCGAAGTTTCTTCTATCGGGGAAAAGTTGCTGGGTTTCGATGGTTGGTCGGACGAAAAGTCAACTGTCAGAGGAAGGGTCTTTGAGTTGCTTGCCCAGGAGGAGAGTTTTAGAGATGATCTCTCCAGAAGTGAGTCTTGGAGTTGCTCTCCCCAGTTGAAATTTTTAGAGGTGCTTGTCCCGGAAGGGAGACTTAAAGATGCTCATCCCAGAGGGGAGTCTCATGTCTTTAATTGACGGATGCTGTTGACGTCTCTATTGGTTGTTTCTTGTTTCAAAATCAACTTGCTTATTTGGTTATTCCATGACTTGCACGAGCATCTTTATGAATTTTTTAAAACATTTCAACTATGTGCTAAAAAGTTTCATGCAATGCGTACAATGAATATTATAAGATATTTGAGGAAACTAAAACATAACTACGCTTATAATTTTTTCTCATCAATTGTGATATGTACAATATTGTACACAGATTCTAATAATTTTTTCTCATCAATTTTCCTTCGGAAACCCTAGCTCGTTCTATATATACACCTTTTTTCCTGTCCTGCAGCCATTCTTAAACCATATCGTCTTCTGCGCGCTGCCGCCTCCTCTATTCCTCCTCTCTGCGCCGATCTCTTTCGATCCTGCTAGTTTCTTTCGATTTCACATTCGAGCCTCTAAGCGATTTCTCTTTATTATTTTTATATCGATTGATCTCTTGATGCCCTAATTCTGCTGTTCAATCTACGAGCGTGATGAAAAGGTAATGTCGCCCCAGTCTTATGATTCGTTCTTCCGAACGGACAGTGCTGATCGACTTTTCTATCTGATTCGTTTTCAGACTTTTCCGTTTTTATTTTTATTTTTATTTTTACCATATTTCGAAATCGAAACGGGGATGTGATGATTTCAAATCCATAGTTTGTGTCTGCATCACATGATGAACAAATCAAAACATGCACTACCATCTGATCCCTCTTTCTTGCTTGTTTATGTAATGTTTTCTGCTTGATCTATTTCCTGTGACAATTGGGTTTTTTGTTGATTTTCGATTCAAATCCGCTGTGCAATCTGTGATGAATTTTTTTAGAATCAATGATTTTCTATGATTATTACAACATATAATCACCATCTTTCGGCTGAGATTGCACTTAAAGCGTTTTTGGTGATGATTTTAATCTTTTCTTCTTGACAAACTTTGGTTTTGTATTATCTTAAATCATTAGATTAACATTATCTCGCCATGAGGTATCTGATGCGCGGTCTAACTATGGTTGCGTTTCTCGTAAGAATGGCGGAGATGGAAACCAGCAGGACTGCGACGCTGGCTGCTCTATATCTACCTGAGCTTCCTGTTACTCTTTTGTCCTGCTAACAATTCATCATAAACCCTTAACTACTATTTTCAAAACATGTCCTGCTAACTACTATTTTCAAAACTACTAAATGTCTTTTTTGAATCATTGAGTTTGTTTTTTTTTCTTCTGCGCACATTTACTCAAAATTCTGATGCTTTTCATTGTGATTTGTGATGAAATATATTGCATTGTGGAAGGGCATTGATGGAAATGATCTTTGTTTTGCTGATTGTACTTTGGTTCGGCACAATATGAACTAAATTCATATGCGCTCAGTGAGGAAAAAAATCATTGATTGTAGTTGAAGAACTTAAATTTAGCCCCTTTCAAAATGTTTACATTTTTTAGAATGCTGGTCATAGTATTCTGTTTAAATAAGATTTTGCAAATTTAAAAATTATGTCAAGATGCGATCTTGATTGTAAGGTGCATCTAAATCCTTGTCCTGTTGTTGGGGAAGTCTGATTGGATGATTGCTAAAATAAGACTACCTATATATTGGAGTTTGTATTTCTAGCACGCATGCCTATAGGATATGTTCATTCTCTTCAAAGTTTGCAAAAATGGTAATTGACTCATTTTGTTTCTCCTCTCGATATCTTGTTTGCTTTCTTCCCTATTAGGCCTTAGGATTAAAATGAAATGGTTCCACTAATCCTAATTATTAATGAAGATTAGAGTTTAGATATAGGAGTTAAATAACCAATAAAAAAAACTTAATAAAATTAGATACTCATTTCTTGTTGTGATTAAAGAAATTGTTAAAATAAGCTCAGGGAAATTCATCCTAAGACCTTGTAAGGAAAGAAAACTAGATATTCACTTTAGAGCAACAAAATGAGCCATTTATCAATATATGACGTTTGACTTTGGGGGGCTTTTGATGAAGATTCTCGGTGACATTTTGATGAATATATGAAGTAATATATACATTTTTGTATGTTTGTCTTTTTAGTTTGCTATTTTCTTAAGATTTGTGACGATATATTTCTTATCTACAATTATGTTATTTTTGAGATGCAACTAACATTTGCTTTCTCTTTGATGTATTTTAATTGATTTGTTGATTATTTAAGGAAGAATTAAAATGATCCACATCTAACATATGGAAGAATCTTGTTGACTTTTGTAATATCGAAAAAGTTAGTGTGGTTTATGCCAATAATCATTTTTAAGTAACATTTATAAGAATGCTTTTAGAGTGGTCAATGGTTCATATAGAGGAATTTGTGTTTGAACGAAGTACAAGATACATGAACTCAATTTCCAATGTTTTTCAAGTGTTGTGTTCGATTTAAAAAGCAAAAAATAAAAAATCATTAAAAAAATTAGGTTGTATGAAAGAGAATGAATGGTAATCTAAGATCTACCTTTTGTAACTTGAGGATGGAAGACAAATGTCAACCAAGCAGTAAACCCAAAATTTCACAGTGCAAGTCTAGGATATTTGAGCCACAATCAAGGGAGCCAAGCAGATGGAGCCCTACTAATAAAGAAAATCAACCAAACAAGTCAGGCTTAGCCTATTAAGCTAGAATTTGAGTTGATTAGGTCATAAAATGACCAGTTGAAAGTTGTTTTTTGTGAAATATCAAAAACATTCCTGGATGGATCCAATTTAATATGAGCAAAAAATGTAATATAGCTATTGTATCCTTTATAAATATGAGAACTTTTATAGAAGAGGGGCTCTCTCTATGGCTCTCCTTCTTCACTGTTTTTTCTGTTAATCTATTTTTCCTTATTTCTTCCTCATCTACTATGCTTATGAGTATGATTCATTAATAAATTTGGATTTAAATGTGTTGAGTGCGTATCATGCCCCACTAATGAGAAGAAGCAATATAAGAAGAATAACCTCACAATAAGGAGATTAACATCAACATAGAGTGCGCCTGGGAGCTTGGGAGCCTGCATTAATTACTAGTGGTTGTTCATAGGGAAGGCAGTTGCAATACCTTAGAATTAATTACCCATCCTCATTTTTACTTCTATTGTCTCATCATTAACCCCCATCGATATTCGTGGAACTTGGTAAAAGTTCACACAGGATTATATTGTCCAATTAAAGCTCAAAGAGCACAAGGCAACTTACAAATGGTGTTGTTACTTGAGTGACTAATTTATCTGCAACAATGTTAGTTGTCCCATCAAAAATCCACTCAACCATCTAACTCTCAAGATCCATGCTACTAACTCAAGATAAGATATGAGGTGGGATGTGCATGAATCATTCTAACAACAAGTCAGGATGAAGTTCTGTTTAATATGTTGATTTTTCTATGGCGATAACTTAATCGAGTGATTTAAATATGGGTGGTGTAAAACTTGTGTAGGATGATAACATATCAAGAGTCATTAGCTCTTTTCAATTATATTCTTCTTATTCAAATTCTATGACATTAACCCAAAAATTTGGACTTTCGGCCTTGTCAACTAACTCAGCTCCATAATCAGTTTATTACGGTTAGGTAAACTCTTCTCACCACAGGTCCACAACAATTGAACAAATCGATTATAAAACAAAATTTAAGTTGCAAGGTAGCGCAGACCAAAAAATTTTTCTAATTATTCATATTCAATAATGATCTATCAATATTCATATGAGCATTTTTTCAAAGAAAATTAGAAAAGAACCAGGATAAGCCTACCACCAGATGAACCAGCTTTGTGCCGACTATATCCACTACTTCGGTGGCACTCCTTACACTCAAGGACAACCTATTTCGGAGAAACCAACAGTCTTTGCCATATGGCCGACTTCGTATGAGACTTGAGCTGAACGTTTGGTTCTTCCCCTTTAGCTGATGCTTTTACTCAGGCAAAGTTGACTCGGACCAGCACAAATTAATGAGGCATTTCGTCAATGATTTTGCTAGGCGGTTCCCATAATGATGTAGCGGTTTCTTTGCGATAAACAATCCCATGTCTGAAGGGAGACATTGATTGGCTTCCCTCGTTGGCAAAGGAGGGAACTCGATATCTGTCCTTTAGAAAGTAAAGGGTGTCACCATTTTGACCTAGTCTATCGAATTCTCCCTTTCTTAAAAGCCAGTCTTCCTAACTAGTTGACAGTTCAGGGACATACGAATCCACATCTCAAGAACTAACAAAAAGTAGCAATCCCTTAATTTTCTTTTTGTACTTCGGCTGCTTGATCGAGATCAATTCCTTAGTACCTTATCTTGAATAACAGCATTAGAAGAAGAAACGAAAAAATGCATGACCTATGCTTATCAAGCTTGAAAGCGAGTTCGCACACTTGAGGGCTTTCAACTTTCACTTTTTCTCTCTCTCGACAGCTGCTCAGGCGACCAAGGCTTTACCTTTCAACTTGGGTAGCGGTAGCCTGTTAATCCTTTTCATTCATTGCTCTGAAATCAAAGTAATTCAATAATTGAGTCCTTAATTATAATTTGTTGATATATAGTGTTTGCATTTAATTCTCTTATTCTTAGCACAAGATCATTTTATGAAAATAAGATTATCATGAAATTAAATTATTTACATCAAAAAGGTGCTTGTGGTGAAGGTAGTTCCTTTGTAAGGAGATCATAGGATTAATCAAGCCGATGAAGTCAAGCTATCCAAGTCAAAAATAGGCGTGGGGATGGTCAACTGATGCCAGCCAACTTATTCGGAAGCTCAGAAGGAGAGTGTCCATATTTTCAACTGAGAGAAAGCTGACTCTATGCAAAAACTTATCTATTAGGAGAGCCAATCCGTTGGAATGGTTATTTCCACAACATCTAATATCCAAGGGAGACATACTTCCTGCCAGAAGTACGATCTTTGATCCCATCACGTTTGGCCTAGCTAGCTAAGTAGATGGAGCCCTACCGACCAATATAATTAACCAAGATAATTTACCAAGCAAGTCAAGATCAGACAACCAAGCTTTGAGCCAAACGAGCTAAGCTCAGTCAATCAAGCTGAGCCACATGAGCAAAATCAAACAAGCCACGTCAATTTGAGTCGATGGAGCCAGAAAATGACCACATGATGACTTATCACATATGAAATAACAAAATTCATTCCAATACAGACCCTATACAGGTAGAACATTTTAGTTATTTAGTTAAAAGTAAATAAATATGAAATTTGTTCTTAAGAAAATTACTTTATCCTCCCTCTTTTTTTTATTTTGAATATATCCAATTAAAAAAAAAAATTCAATTTATGAGCTTTCAAGGCTTATCAGCCATGTTGGAAAGCCTATGCCCCTCACCTTTGCTCCGTCACATCCATAAATCACCAACCTCACCTTTAAAATCCCTTCATCTCTTCTTTAAATTGAAAAAAAATATTATCTCAAGAGTATTGATTCATTAGTACTTTAATAGTAGGGTGCCGCATATGTAATGGTCCCACCGTGGTGTTACGTGGCACCCCATATGCTGAAGTAATATTTTTTTTCCTTTAAATTGGGTCATCTACATACATGCCACCTAATTCTTATGCATTTACATATCTAACACTCTCTATTTCTTATATTTTGACCATCCAAACCTTTTATATCATATAAAATTTCACTATTTCAACTTAAAAAAAATGAAATACACATTTTCTCACAAAAATAATGCTTATCCGCAAAAGTTGATTGTAATTTGAATGATGAAACCAAAAGTCCAAATGCTACTATGCTGAGTCGTTTTCATAGCATTATCCGTTGACTAAAATTTAATGCCTTCAGCGCTACTGTCATAGCTTTATTCGTTGACTAAAATTTAGTACCCTAAAAAAAAAAAGGTTTTTTTTAAATATTTATTTGAAATGAAATATATGTATTTAATGCTCGTATTTTTATTTTGTTTAGATATAAAAATATTACATTGCTAAATACAAATTTGAAGTTAAATATATAAAAGCATGATAAAGCAGTGGTTTAAATGAAATTCCCCTTTACTATTTTTATTTTTTATCACTGAGTTGGTCCCTTAAAAGTGATAAATATTAATTTATATAGGTACACACTAGACTGGCCTGTTGCCGCGGCTGTGTGTCTGTGTGGACGTAGTTTCAATCATTTTTAAGTGTGCTAAATTACGATCTTCAGAGAGAGTGTTTCATCAACATACCACGATATATATATATATATACATCACTTTCCATTTAAATATTGTAAATCCATGTTAATTAAATTATGTTTGCTCAACATAACAAAATTTTGAAAAACATGCCTTTAGATAAAATTTAGAATTGAAGCATGCTTGGCGATTGACGGTGGTAGAGTAAGAAAATATCACACTATAATTCAACAAATATTCAGATGAAAGAAAATATCACACTATAAGGAGACACTAGAAGTTTTTACGTGAAAAATTTAAAAAGAGAAAAACCACGAGGTCTGAGTCAATAGAAGAGTTCTACTATAACTAGAGATTACAAATAGTTTCTTGTCTCACCAGTGGAGAAATGGTTACACAATCTTTTGAGCTTCAAATTCAATGCACAAATGAACTTATTGTCAGAAGAGAGTGGCGGCATATAGTGACCAGCGACAGCTAGAAAGTAGAAGTCGACGACAGGCGTCGGTGGTCGATGAGCTTTCAAGGCTTATCGGCCATGTTGGAAAGCCTATGCCCCTCACCTTTGCTACGTCACATCCATAAATCACCAACCTCACCTTTAAAATCCCTTATCTCTTCTTTAAATTGAAAAAAAATATTATCTCAAGAGTATTGATTCATTAGTACTTCAACAGTAGGGTGCCGCATATGCAATGGTCCCACCTTGATGCTACGTGGCACCCCATATGCTGAAGTAATATTTTTTTCCTTTAAATTGGGTCATCTACATACATGCCACCTAATTCTTATGCATTTACATATCTAACACTTGAACTCTATTTCTTATATTTTGACCATCCAAATCTTTTATATCATATAAAAATTTCACTATTTCAACTAAAAAAAAAAATAAAATACACATTTTTCTCACAAAAATAATGCTTATCCGCAGAAGTTGATTTTAATTTGAATGATGAAACCAAAAGTCCAAATGCTACCATGCTGAGTCCTTTTCATAGGTTTATCCGTTGACTAAAATTTAATGCCTTCAGCGCCATTTTAAGCGCCACTGTTCATAGCTTTATTCGTTGACTAAAAAAAAAGGGATTTTTTTTTTAAATGATGCCAAGGAATGAGTAAAATAATTTATTTGAAATGAAATATAAGTATTTTATGCTCGTATTTTTATTTTGTTTAGATATAAAAATATTACATTGCTAAATACAAATTTGAAGTTAAATATATAAAAGCATAACGAAGCAGTGGTTTAAATGGAAATTCCCCTTTACTATTTTTATTTTTTTCATTGAGTTGGTCACTTAAAAGTACACTGCAGCGGCCGTTCACACTTCTCACTGCAGCAGTTAATCTGTTTGTGTCTGTGTGGACGTAGTTTCAGTCATTTTTAAGTGTGCTAAATTACAGAGAGACTGTTTCATCAATATACCACGACATATATATATATATATATATATATATTACACTTTCCATTTAAATACTGCAAATCCATGTTAATTAAATTATGTTTGCTCAACATAACAAAATTTTGAAAAACATGCCTTTAGATAAAATTTAGAATTGAAGCATGTTTGACGATTGACGGTAGTAGAGTAAGAAAATATCACATTATAATTCAACAAATAGTCAAATGAAAGAAAATTATTAAAGGAGACACTAGAGGTTTTCACGTGAAAAATTCGAAAAGGGAAAAGCCACAAGGTCTGAGTCAATAGAAGAGTTCTACTATAACTAGAGATTACAAATTGTTTCTTGTCTCACCAGTGGAGATATGGTTACACAGTCTTTTGAGCTTCAAAGTCAATGCACAAATGAACTTATTGTAAGAAGAGGGTGGCGGCATATAGTGACCAGCGACAGCTAGAAAGTAGAAGTCGACGACAGGCGTCGGTGGTCGATGAAGAATTTATGCTGGAATATGAACATTATTTATAGACCCCACTCTCATGAGATGGGTGAGACACTATTTATAGACCCTTAATGTATGAAGAAATATGATCCACTTTGATCGGAGGAAGACCCGAAAAGATTCACTTGATCATGCAACATTTGATGGACATTTGAGCCTTAATGATGTCGGAATTGAGTCATCTTGTTTTCGTTGGATTAGTCTTGTCGAGATGCTCAATTTGACAATAAACTCATCATATTTGTCATTTGTTTAACATTTCAAAGATGCCCGAAAAGCTTCTAAAAGCTGTTTAATATTTTGATCGGGACTTGATTTAACTCAAATTGGAATAATTTTGTTATCTTTGGATTTATCTTATTGAAATGATAAATTTAACTACAAGTTTGCTCAAATAAGACTTACGAACGATTTTTTTATCAAAATTTAAGCATTTATTTTTGAAAAAGGTACATCGAGATTCTTGTCATGAATTGAGATTCATATGGATTTTAGAAATTTATTCATGCCTTATTAGTTGCTCCCTGTTTTTGATCTGGACCGAATTTGTACCTGGAAAATATTAAAATATTCGGATCCTCTTATACTTTTCGTGGTATTATTAATATAATACTAAATTTTGTACTTTATATATATATATATATATATATATATATATGTGCATTAAGAAAACATATATGGGAAATGAAAGGATGTTAATGGTAATCACGTGGGAAAGGCGTGATTATTAATGAGAAATAAAAGGTGTGCTGGAAACATATTTATGTACCCATCAAATTTCAAAGAAGAAATTTGGGAATATGAATATTAAACTCAACGGAGATTTTTTTTTATAACTGCAATAATTTTCTTTTAATGAAAATCATTTTTTTATGAATTTAAAATGAGGAATGCAAAATGTGATGGAAATCAGAAGAGCAAAACAGGGATGTAGGTTAAGAGAATTAACATAATTTTTATGTAAAAGAAAAGCACTAAATACGAAATATCTTTCTCCTTATCATTAATCAGTAATAAGTATATGAATTTATTTGTAGAAAGATTCAAATTGTGTTGTGTCAAATATGAGCAATATTATTCTTTAGCCTTAATATAGATGCTATAAAAAAACATTGTCTAATTTAAAGTTTGAAGAGTTCTGAAGACCGGTTAGGTAGAGAAGATACTAGCTCTCCCACTAGAGTTCTCTCGGTCCCCTCAATCTGGAGGCTAACATCTCTCATCAAAAACTAAAACAATAAACCAAGTTCGGGGCTTTAGTATGTCACTCTAAAGTCCTTTAACTCTACACCATTCAAAGATTATTTCTCTATTTATTTGCACTCAATCATATGAACTACATTCTCATTCATATAATCTCATGTGATTCTTTTCAATTGTTGACTGAGACAATATCATCCCGTTTCTTATATGTTCTCACAACAAATTTTAACATCTAGATGAGCCAGACCAAGAAGTCAATGAAGTGCATGGAATTAAATAATCACAACTTCTTCCCACATTAAAGATTAATACTCTCCACCACTTTAATTACTTATCATTTTAAGGAGAATTTTAAGAAGAAAGTTAAAGAAAACTACTCAGAATCCATGGAGAAAACAAAACCACACTTTAGTTTAAAAATAAAAATCATTGTCAAACCAACAAGAAGTCTCAATTAAAACCAAAAGTAGTTTAAAACAAAGATAAAAATTTATCTCAAATCATCCACCAAACTCTTGAAGTTCCTTTAAATCTCTTCTCTTCAAAAACTTCTCCATGAACTTCTTCAAGAATTTTTCAGGACTCTTTTAAAAGTCTCAACTTCCTTCTTTTATGTTCCAAGAGGTGTCTTGGTATCTGATACACTTAAAATATATAGTGTTTTTAGATATATTTTTATACCTATTTTTGAGATATTGTGATTTAATGGAAAATATTTGTGTGTGTTTTTTTTCAGCTATAAGTAAAAAAGTTGAAAAATGATAAAATAAGTGAAAACGGATCAAATTTGGAGCAAATATGTGAAATTTGTGCAAAAGTATTTTGGCGCCTAAGCGCCGGTGAAATAGAGAAGGCCGAGCCTAAGCGGCAGAGGCCCCGCGCTTAAGCGTTAGAGGCATTTATTTAGCGGTTTTCTTCATTTGACCGAATTTTGAAGAGACATTTGAGACACTTATTGACTAAAGAGGGTGGTTATGACCACTACGAAAGAAAATATTATTAAAAGACTTGTGAAAGGATGCATCCCTTGAAAAATACATCGAATTTGGACACATTTTGAAGAATTTCCAAAGCACCCCTTGGGAAATTTATAAAAGAAGGAAGTTAAGACATTTGAGATGGGTGCTTCAAGAGGAAGAGAGTGCTGAGTCCTGAGAAGATTTTGGAGAATCTTGTGGAGGATGCATCACTTGAAGAATACATTAAATTTGGACACATTTTGAAGAATTTTCAAGGCACCCCTTGGGAAATTTATAAAAGAAGGAAGTTAAGACATTTGAGATGGGTGCTTGAAGAGGGAGAGAGGAGAGAGTCCTGAGAAGATTTTGGAGAATCTTGTGGAGAAATTCAGACACCACAAATTTACTTTTTCCTTTTTGTTTTTAGTTTTATTGTGAGAGTCAAGAGTGTTGTAAAAGAGAAAAGATTCAAAATAACTTCAAGAGTTTCGTGGAGGATTTGAAATAAATTTTTATTTTTGTTTTTAAACTACTTTTGGTTTTAATCGAGACTTCTTGTTGGTTTGACAATGATTTCTACTTTTAAACTAAAGTGTGGTTATGTTTTCTCCATGAATTCTGAGTAGTTTTCTTTATCTTTCTCCTTAAAATAATAAGTAATTAATGTGTTTGATGGAAGTTATAGAGAGTATTAATCTTTAATGTTGGAAGAAGTTGTGATGATTTAATTCCATGCACTTCATTGTTTTTTTTATCTGACCGATTTAAATGTTAAAATTTGTTGTGAGAACATATAAGAACCGGGATGGTGTTGTCTCAGTCAACAATTGAAAATAATCACATGAGGTTGTATGAATGAGAATGTAATTCATATGATTTAGTGCAAATAAATAAGGAAATTAACTTTGAATGTTGTAGAGTTAGAGGACTTTAATGTTACAGGTTAAAGCCCAAACTTGGTTTATTGTTTTAGGTTCTGAAATGAGATGTTAGCCCCCAGGTGGAGGGAATTGAGTGAACTATAGAGTGAGAGCTGGTATCATCTGATACACAAAAAATATATGTATTTTTAGACCTATACTTTATACTTATTTTTGGTGATATTGCACTTTAATGGAAGGTATTTTTTATTTTTTCTTGTAGTTTGTTGATTTTTAGGACTTTTGTTGATTTTTACTTGTAGTTTGTTGATTTTTAGGACTTGAAGCAAAAAAAAAGCAAAAAGAATGGAATTTAGAGTCAAAATAACGTTTTTGAAGAAGTGTTCAACGCCGATGGTGCCAGACTGGGCGCCGAAGAGCAGCGCTGACGGCGCAGACCAACATAATAGATGTGAATTTTACTCAGCGCCGACGGTGCCAAAAGCAGCGCCGTCGACACCGTTTGACAGAGAGCAGCGAATTAAATTGCGATGCCGACACCAGTCACGCCATTTGAAGATGTACCGACTTATTGGCTTTGTACAGTGCATGTTAATCATTGTAGCATTTCAATCACCTGATATAACATTTATAAAAAGTAAAAAATTGCATTTTTTTCATCATTAACTTGCTTAATGCAATAAAAATTACGACGTCGCTTCTTGGGTTGTTTTGTCTCACTTCTTGTGTGTGTTTCCCAACTTTTAGGTTGTCGGTGTCTCACTTCTCGGGTATTGTCAATGTTGACATCTTCTGAGGCTTATGCCTTCTGAGGTTTTGTGGCTTCTCAATCACGCGGAAGTTTACAATCAAAGTTAGCACATGCATTTTCTTATACAAAGGAACCGAGCATCTTTTGAGGCTCATGTTACAGACATGCCTTCCAAAAATTATTTTTTGCTTTTTATAATTAAACCAAGCTCTCCAAACTGTAAACTATAGTCTATTCTGACAAGTTTTTTTGGAAAAAAATTCTTGAAAAATAAGCATATATTGGTTGTTAACATATCATACCTAGAATGATTACATGAATGTTCTGTTAAGAATATAAACATGGTCGACCCTAATCTTGATGTACATCCTGTTCAATTGACACATCAATAAAGGAAAAAGGAAATAAATTACTTAAATTGTGTTATGGATATCCTTTAATTAAAGTTGCATCAAGGTACATCTAATTTTTAACTTGCTTTTTCCAAGTACACTATTGAACATGATCAAGATTGATTCTATAGATCAAAGAATATCCTTTTATTCATCTCAAGAATGTTATGGTATTTAAATTGAATGATTTTAGACTCCTCAAATTTATCTAATCTAGATGCATATTTGAGTATAAGCATATTGGATTAAAATAATGTTTCATGTTTTAAATGATCCCATGAAGCTTACAACAATTCTCTTGAGTGTTTGACATAATCTAATTGCACTTGGATTATGACATTTTTAATATTATGTAGTGTATCATCAATATGTTTATTTTTTTTTACTTTAAGTTCATTGAAAATAGTACAATTGGTAGTAAAATTGACCATAAAAGTTTCTTATTCAAATGCTTGGGTCAAAATTCATACTTAATTAGATAGATTATTCATGTCATGTCATATAAACGTCATATACAAGCATCTATGCAAACATGAATATATATATATATAATATATATATATACAAGCTACTATAGTGCATTTGCCAAAAATGCTTGAACAAGAGTGTTTTTAGATTTGACCGATTAAATGAGAGACCTCATAAAAGGTAGTTAATGATAAATTCTTAGAAGACTTACATGTATATTATCCAGTCCTTTATTAATTTTCTATATAACAATTAAACATTATATTCACATTATAAAATTTTAATGTCAAAATCACATCAAAACATATGAATAAACATGTGCTTTAATTAAAAAAAAAATTATATTGGCAGCATATCTAAAATGATATTTGATGTCTTTAAAAAAAAAAATTTCATTTCACATGAATCTCGATATTATTTTAGCAGGAAATATTTCGATTCAAATTAAAATTCATGTAGACCGTCTCTACTAAAGGAAGTTAATGATACCAATATTGGTCCAATGTGTGCTTGATTAAGGCTATATCGAACCATTAAACCACCTTTGAAGGCTTTGGATAGTTAGTTGGATGGTTAGTGAATTCCAGTTTTGACAAACATTAGTCAAACCGAGCGTCTCGTCGAAATGAATCCAACGAGCTCAATATCACTTAGATCCCAATTTATTAAGGCCCTTCAATCCTAAGAGAACCCTCTATGATCAAAGAAAATCAATGTGGATCGTTCGACTAGGCGGTTATGGGAATTATATGCCAAATGACCAAAATACTTATCCTCTAAGAGCTAAAAATATACCCCTTTCTTCACTTGGAAGAGAGATGAGTAAAATTCAGTGTTATTATGGATAAAAGTTAGATGACAACTATCAGCCTTAATAGCCACCAACCACAGTCGACCACCGCTCGCCAACCGTCAACGACCACGGTTGGCTATCACTACTCACAATCATTGGTGAAATCTTTTCCCTATGAAGCATCCTAAATATAGTGTAATGAAGTATCTCGAATATAGTGTAAGAAAGTATGACGAATACAATATAATTAAGTATCTTGATTACGGTGTAATGAAAAATGTAATATTGAAGATCCGATGAAAATTGCTTACGACCGACGTATTCAGGCTACAAAAGCTTTCTCTCAACCTTCGAAATTTTCTCTGTGTCGTATACTAATAAGTGTTATTTTTGACGTAAAATAACAACCATGAGAGAATGAATATCATTATCGATCACGCCTATGTGACTAATTACGACATATCAGTTAACTGCTATTGCAGTTTCCAACTAGATATATATGACCAACTACGACTTATGTGGCTGACTGCTACTATAGCGACCAGCCATGACTTTATGACCCACTATGACTTCTATAGTTAATTGCTACTATAGCTTCTAACTACGATCTATTTGACAAAGTATGACCTAAATGAATAGTGATTACTGCAGTTACTAAGCACAACTTATGCATCCAACTACGGCCTAGATAGCTAAATGATAAAATAATTTCGAACTACGATCTCTATGATCATCTATGACTTGTGTGCCTAATTTCTACTATAACTACCAACGATGGTCTTTGTGACTATCTACAATCTATGTGGCTAACGGCTACTATAACTATCGACCACGTTCTATGTGCCCAATTAAGGGCTACAAAACCAACTTTTACTAAACCTTTCGAGTGCGACCTATGCGGTCAACTGATGTTATTGCAGGTATTAACCATGACATTTGTTACGAACTAAAACTTATGTGGCTAATTAATACGACAACTAACAATCCCAACTTATGTAACCAAATATGACTATGTAGTTATCTGTTATTGTAGCTCTCAATTACAACCTCTATTGCCAATTGATGCTACAACAACTATCAACCATAGAGTATGTATCCAACTTTGGTCTATATGGATAACTGTTAGTGGAACTGTCAACCACGGCATATGTGACCAATTATGTTTATCTTGCTAACTGCTTTTATAGCTTCCAACAACAATCATCCTGACCAAGTAACACTATTGCATTCACTAACTATGACTTATGTCACCAATTACAACTTATGTCCTCAACTGCTATTACGGCTCTAACTACAACTAATACTATAAACGAGTCGAGCTTGAGCTTGCTCAGGCTTGGCTCGTGTTTAGCACATTCAAAATTGGCTCGCACGAAATTGGGTAGTGTTTGAAATTGCTCGTGAACATTGTGTTTATGTTCGGTTCAAAATTGACTCATTTAAATTAATTAAAAAAATAAAAGTAGGGTTTTGAATTTGAACCTGCACCAATATCTGAGCAATAGAAGATGTAAAACCACATGACCACACAAGTTGTTATAATTTAAATTTAGATATATATAATATATTATTATATAAATATTATATGTAATTTCTTTATTTCTAGCTTAAAAGAATCGAACATGATCGAAAAAACGGTTGTTCATATTTGGCTAGTTTTTAATTCAAACTTAGAAAATTATTTATGTTATTCAAACATGAGCTGTTTATGAACAACAAATTTTGTTGACAGCCTTAACTTCTGCCTTTGTGGCCAACTAAAGCTATTGTAGACACCTGCTATGACTTTTCTGGCTAACAAGTACAGTTAGCAAGGTAGTGAGACCGAGCATCAAATTGGAAGAAAGAAAGACTCAAAATTCATTGGTTCAACTGAGGTTGAACTGACGACGTAATAAATATAAAATTTAATTAAATATATTTTAAATAATGCATAATGGTATTGTAAATTAATAATACAAATATTTTTTAGCTAGATTTGTAAACAAACCAACATAAATAATTATTTGTTCGTTCGTTGTGGGCTATTTTGACTCAAAATAATTAAATAATAAAATTATAATATTTATTCATATCTTTGTATAATATTTTTTTATATGTCTTAAACAAATTCTATTTTTTATTTTAAAAAATTATTTGAGTGGTCTATAAAAAATACATATTTAGTAGTTAGATATGTAATTAAAAAAAAATTTGGCGGTATGCATGTAAATATTCCTAAAAATCTTGCATATTATTCCCATGCATATAATTTAATAATTTATTGTGATACTTTTTTATCCCACATCTACATTTTTGTCTTTAGAGATCCTATATATCTCTATAAAATATAAAACTTGGCTGTGGATTTTCATAGCCATAAAATTACAATTCCATCATAACACTAACTTTGTAACATGAATTTTCCAAATAAATAAACATGAAAGATTCATTTGAATCATGACTAGTTGGCCGGTTTTAAGCTCACATCGTCGGTTCAGGCCGGTTTTAGTTAGGGGCGGTTTTTAGCCCGTCTAGAACCAGACCACTGGCCGGCGACCGGTTGTAGGGCCGGTTCAGTCCAGTTTTTTAAACGGTGCTATTGAGTCTTCCAACTACGCTCTTTATAACTAATTACTGCTATTGTAACAATCACCTACTATTAATGTGGTCAACTATTATTATTATGATTGAAAACTATATATTTTGTTGCCCAATTATATATATTATTGTTGATGTACTATTGTACATATGTGATTATTCACCTTGTATTATATCTTTTCTAATTTAGGAAAGAGATCATATATTTATAATCACATAATTCTTTATAAGATTTGACAGCTTGATTAGCCTGAAAATGAAAAAAATAAATAACTAATTAAATATAATTAGAAATATATTTTGCTAAATTAAGAGATATAATTTTTATTTTTTTAGTAACTTAGTGGTCAGCTATTTATGAGAAAACCTAGCGAGATTCCAACGGGAATCTTCAATTGCGGCTGTCAATCGAGCACCGTAACAAATTTCTAAATATATTAGGATCTAAATCTGAAAAATGGAATTTGGAACGGCGGCCAAGAGATTCGGAATCTATTCACAGCCGTTGGATCCTACTGGAATCTTTAATTCCATGCGGATTCTTCTCCCGCATAAAACAAAAGTCGCAGGGCCAACTTTCTGTTCACATTAGTCGCCTCTCGGCAGCCGTCGAAACGAGGAACCAGCCAATCGGACGGTTCAAAATGATAATCACACAATGACATTGCGCGGGAACCGGAAGATGTGTTCTGTAAGCCTCAACGCCACCTGGCAGTCAAATCTACCCGCTAGGGCGGGCGCAGTTCTAGGCCCAAGACGCGCGCCTTCATAAATATCTCTCCTTTCTTTTTCTCTTCTCTGAGACACAAAGCTCTACCTCCTTTCGACTTTCTTCTCCGGCGATATTCGGAATCCCGGCGCCGTATATTGTACGGAGGTAGGTCAGCCATCGGCCTAATTCGATTCTACGGTCCTCCTCAAACCAATTTTTTTTTCTATTTTTTTCAGCGTTCCGTCTGATCTATTCCTCGATTAATTTTTTTAATAATTCGTTGATCGTTACGTATTAGCTTTCTGTTAACTACGCTTTCCAATCTAATTCATGTAAGATTCCGTTTCGTTTCAGGAATTCCTTGGATTCTAGCGTAATGGATTGATTATTATTCGTTTTTAGATTGTTATAGCGAGTAACGCCGAACAGATCATCAGGATTTACTTATTTTTAAAGAACTTTATGACGTGATTTACATAGTTTTTTGTCATTAAACATCAGCTAATTGCGGCCATTCATAAACACAAACCCTCGCTTCCGTGTCCTCAAATTTCGATTCATTGTGGCTAAAGAAATCCTCTCTTCCTCCTGTATATCTTCTAAAAATTTCTGTGGTTTTGTGGAGATTAGATGTTTTCACTCCGTATTAGTTTCTCTGTTTTTATTCCTAAATTGCAAAAGTAATTGCGATGACCAGAAACCCTATGTCTCCTTGTTCGATAATCCAGTCGTCTTCGATAATGCCCTGTTTTTTTCCCAATTAATAAATCGCTCCATTCGTTTCAACTGAAATCTAACCGATCTCCATTTTTATTCATGCAAACGCAGTTGAGATTGAGAAAATATGGGAGCCGAAGGAGATGGCGGCGGATCAGGATCGAAGCGGCGGGGCTGTTCGTGCACGAAAGACGATTTTCTGCCAGAGGAGTCCTTCCAGAGCTGGGGGAATTACGGGCGTGCGCTGAGAGAGACCGGGATGCGCCTCCGAGATCGGCTTGTGACGAGATCGTTGGAAACGACGGAGCTTACGGAGGTGAGGGCACGAAGCGGACACGAGATGAAGAAAAACCTTTCGTGGTGGGATCTCATCTGGTTCGGAATCGGAGCTGTTATCGGAGCAGGGATCTTCGTTCTCACAGGACAAGAGGCTAAGGAAGCCGCTGGACCAGCGGTGGTCCTCTCATTTATTGTGTCAGGCGTTTCCGCCATGCTCTCCGTCTTCTGCTACACTGAATTTGCCGTCGAGATTCCCGTAGCAGGTATTCATGACTTTTTATTAATGTCGGATAATTACAGAACAGATCATCTGAAATATTGCTATTTTTTTAGCGCTTACTTTTCTCAGTATGATTTCACACTTAATATTTAAATTTCCTTTACATTTCACGTAAAGTTTTATTTGTTTGATTGGCCGTAGTCCACTCGACTTGCTATTAAAAATATATGCTCAATATTTGACCAAAATCTTCAGTATAATATGAAGGAACTTTAAATTAATCCAAGATGAGTCTAATATTTTTTTTATGGATAATTTATATGCTGCAGTATCTCAAACCAAACCTAAAGAGTTTAGATTTCATTATTTATTAATCTTCAACAAATTTTCGATATCCCACACAAAACTGGATGCATGGCACAGATCTAGATGTAGTTTTTTAAGCAAGAACTATTTAAACTCTTATAAAGAGTCTTCAAAAGCTCCGATTTCAATAAATTTATGGTCAAATTGAGTGACTCGATGAGACAGAGTGAATGATACCAAATTTTTTTTCAATTCGAGTTAAATCAAAGCTCAATCAAAATATTAAACAACTTTTGAAAGTTTTCTGAACATATTTAGAATGTCAAACAAAAGTCGAATCAAGTATCTCGACAAGACGAATCCAGCGAGCCCAACATTGCTCAACTCTGACATCATTAAGGACTCAAATGTCCATCAAACATCATCTAATTGAAGGAAGTTTCTCAATCTGTCTGATCAAATTGATTCATATTACTGCATTAATTACATTTTCAACACTATAAATAGAGCTCCACTTGTCTCATAAGGGAAGCTTCATTTGATCATTAGTCATTCATATTCCTGCATTAATTACACTCATAAAACTTGAATAAGAGTTTGAATATTTGAAAAGGAGTTGAAGACCAACACCACCATCACCGACTACTGTTGACCATCACTAATCTCTGTCAATCACCGACTACTGTCGACCATCTTTGACCGTCGTCGACCACCACTGCCCTCCGTCAATCGTCGTCAATAATCGCCAACCATCATCGACCACCATTGACCAACCGCAACAAAACGCTATCGGTCGCTGTCCGTTCCTAGCAACAAATTTGATCAACATGTCTAAGTTGTAACTTGGAAAACTTAGTATTTTTTTTCTTTCTATGGGACAGATGGTTGCAACTGTAATTATTTTTTTATAGTAAAATTTTTCAGCTAAGTTAGACCTCATGATTTTTCTCTTTTGGGGTTTTCAACACAAAAACTTCTAGTGCCATTCTTAGTTCATTTCTCTTTTCTAAGTATGTGTTGAATTTTTTTTATCACGCTCAGACGTTTGTCTGTTATTTTATTGAGGCGATTTTTTAACATGCATCGATTTTGATGAAATTTTGATAAGGGTATCACTACCTAATTCTTTTTGAATTAGCTCATATTTGATAGATGGGCTGCACTTAACTAATTAAGGTAAATATATTTGATAGTGAAAAAAACTGGTTCTGAACAAATTTATTCACTAATCATTTAATTATATATATTTTTAATTTTAATTGTAGTTTCACATAGGGACAGTAAATTTTTTGAATATTTTTGCCTCGATCATTTTCAATTTTTTTTTGTTTTGCAAAAATTATTCGCTGTCTACTCAATACCTCTTCCTCAACTTGTTGTATGGGAAGTTATAGTCTTTTATTCCCGGATCAATGAGTTTTTATGATTTTCTTAGATATGTAAAATCTATTGTATGTATTTTGATACTTCTTTTATTTTCTCTCATTTGAATAGGAATTTGTACTTACTATGTTAGGTGTTGGGCACGAAAATTTGTGTGTTGTGTTTTGTAAAATTCCTATCTATAATAATGAGTACAGATGGTACTTTTCGGGTAACCTTTTGGCGCTTTGGCTTTTCATTCAAGGTTAAGTGATCGAATATTACGACCTAGTTAACTAAGGGTTATTTCTTCAGATTTTTTTCTTTCAGATTTGGGATCGATTAGAAGTTGACTGCATGAATCATGTTCGAGGTAATTGGATCAAATGTCTTCTGATTCCAGTATGAATTTAAGATGATTCTCATAAACGACCTTGATAAAAAGAATTCATAAGAGTAAAACGGCAAACCTTCAGTTAGAAATAAGGCTGTGTATTTGATTAAAATTTGAAAATAACTCCAAATTTGGATTTAAAAGTTGAAGCTGAACTAACTAGAAAGCCATGCCTAGTTTTAGATTATGTACATTCAAATTTTTTTTTTTGGAGGGCTTCGATGGTGTTGTTCGTTCGAAATTTTATAAATAATTTGCTAGAAAATTTACACAAGTATTTGTGCATGTATTATAGTATAACTCATATCAATATTACAGATTCAAAGTCACCATCTTGGTACATTGTTTAATAACCATCTTGGTACATTTGTTTAATGAGAAGTGATTACTTATGATGCTACAAGGCGATAGGATTGCACTGAGAAAAAAAAATTAAAACAAGGAGGTAATAAAAAATTCAAGAGATTTTTAATTTATACTCGAAACAAGAAATTTTGTATTTGTCGCACATAAACTTCACTATTTATGGAGAAAGCACCCATTTTTCGGGCGTTGGAGTATATTGACGAAAGAAAAGGACATGATCGTGTCATATAAAGAAATCTGAAACTCCCATATTTGCAACATATAAAGGGCTTTGAAGGCAACTATAAAATCACCACGTACAAAGATCCCTTAAACTCCTATCTTGCTCCTCCTTCCACTCCTCGATCTCACCTGAAAACGAAGGAAATCCTATCTTTCTTCTCTGGCGGCGACGAGATCGTTGGCAACAACCGAATCATGATGTAAGATCTCCAAGACTCCCATCTTGCGCCTTCATTCTCATCCCACCCGAAAATCAAGGAATTTCTGTCCTTTTCTTGTAGTGGTGACCACAACTTACAAAAATTTACGCTTAAGACAACCACAAAATTGTGGTGTACAGAATTCTCTAAAACTCCCATCTCTCTCTACCTTCGATCTTAATTGATGTTGACCATGACATTAACGGCGGATGCTAATTTTATGAAGTCAACTTCTAACATTATGTCGTCATTCTATTGTTGTCTTTAGAGGCCTTTGTACGTTGTGAAGATGGGAGTTTCAACGTTTTTATACGACGTGATCCGGTTTCCTTCTGAAAATATACTCGAACGTCGTAACAATGGGTGTTTTCTCATAAATAGTGAAGTAGGTGCGACTTATATAAAGGTTTTTTTTTTCAGGTACTATGTAAAAATCTCCTAAAATTTTTATTAGCTCTATTTTCTTCATTTTTTTTACCTTGGTGTCATGCTATCACCTTATAGCATTAGCAATCAATTCTTATTAAATAAAGTTATCAAGACGGTGAATTTTAAGTTATTTTGATATGATTGATATCTATAATACAGGCACAAAAGTTTGTGTAATTTTTCCAGCAAATTATTGATAGAATTTTGAGAAAAACCTGCAAAGATCCGCAAAAAATATATTATCTACATAATCTTAAATTCATACCGGAATCAGAAGAAAAATTGATCCAGTTATATCGAACATGATTTATGCAGTCAACCTCTATTCAATCCAAAATCTGAAACAAACCTGAAGAGACTATATATCATCTCGAGAAGCGTCACACATTTGCTGTCTCTTATTTTACAACCTTCCCTCTACTCTGTGCTAAAAAAAATTCTTTTTTTCCTTCAAATTGTATGGAAACTGATGCTGAAACTCCGACGCAGGGGGATCATTCGCTTACCTACGGGTGGAGCTGGGCGACTTCATGGCTTTCATCGCCGCCGGCAACATCCTCCTCGAATATGTCATCGGCGGCGCCGCCGTAGCCCTAGCCCGTTCATGGACCTCTTACTTTGCCACATTGCTCAACCACCACCCCAACGACTTCCGCATCCACGCCACATCCCTCTCCGCCGACTACTCCCGCCTCGACCCCATCGCATGTCTCGTAATCGCCATCATCTGCATCTTCGCCATCATCTCCACTAAAGGAACCTCCCGCTTCAACTACATCGCCTCCATCGTCCACCTCGCCATCATCCTCTTCATCATCATCGCCGGCCTCACCAAGGCCAACATCCACAACCTCACCCCTTTCACTCCGCTCGGCACCCGCGGCATCTTCTCCGCCTCCGCCGTCCTCTTCTTCGCTTACGTCGGCTTCGATGCAGTCTCCACCATGGCAGAAGAAACTAAGAATCCTGCCAAGGATATACCCATCGGACTCGTCGGCGCTATGTCGATCACCACAGCGTGTTACTGCCTGCTTGCTCTGGTGCTTTGTTTGATGCAGCCCTACACCGAAATTGATACTGATGCCCCCTTCTCGGTGGCGTTCTCCACCGTGGGCATGGACTGGGCTAAGTATATTGTAGCCTTCGGTGCGCTCAAGGGCATGACCACCGTCCTCCTCGTCTCCGCCGTGGGGTAAGCAACGCTGCATGATTGTGCTATAATCATGTATTGAATTAATAACCAAAATTTAGAACTTTTATATAACAATTATTAAAAATTTTAAATATAACATTTTGGCTACTTAAATTTAAAATATAAGCATCAAAAATCCAAAATTTTATTTTCTTTTAAAACAGGATTGATCAATCTTGTGCCTTACATGAGCTAAGCCGGCTAGAGCTTGGCTCTTTAACAAGCTCACTAGTCGAACTTATCGAGCCATGAGCACGAGCTCAAACTTGAGCTCATTTATTTAACAAGCTCCAATTCGAGCATGTCAATGCCCGGCGGTTCACTGGCTTGGCGAGCCAACTTGATTAGCCTATTTTTAGTTATTTTGATGTATTTTTCGGTGGCACCCACTGCAGCCTCCTCTTTCTCCAATCACCAATACTTCTCAAGGAGCTCATGTAAAAATTGAATTTTTAGTTCAACCTTGAGGAGTGGCTCACAAGCCAGCTGCTACCATTACGAGTTGAGCTCAAGCTCCCAATTTGAGCTTTAATCAGAGCTCTAGCTCACAATTTGGCAAATAAGCTGAGCTTGATAAGGGCATGGCTGCCGTAGCTCAACTCAACTCTTTTTTATGCCTCTAGACTAGATCAATCCGTTATATTTAAAAATTAAATAATTTTTGAATTCTTGAAATATAAATCTGAAGTTTAGATGAAAATTTATTGATTTATTTTCTTTAATGCGGTGAAGTCAAGCTAGATACCTAACGCACATCGCTCGCACCCACATGGTGCCTCCATGGCTCGCCAACGTCCACCCACGCACCGGAACGCCCATCAACGCCACCGTCGTCATGCTCGTTGCCACCGCAGTCATCGCCTTCTTCACCAACCTCAACATCCTCTCCAACCTCCTCTCCATCTCCACCCTCTTCATCTTCATGCTCGTCGCCGTCGCCCTTCTCGTCCGCCGCTACTACGTCTCCGGCGAGACCACCCCCGCCAACCGCAACAAGCTCATCGCCTGCCTCTTCCTCATACTCTCCTCATCGGTCGCCACGGCTCTCTACTGGGCGTTGAGCGCTAAAGGTTGGGTTGGTTACTTTGTCACAATGCCGGTGTGGTTTTTATCCACTCTGGCCTTGCAGGTGACGGTGCCGGAGGCGAGGAAGCCGAAGTTGTGGGGAGTGCCGCTGGTGCCGTGGCTGCCGTCGGCGTCCATTGCCATAAACATATTTCTGTTGGGATCCATTGATGGACTTTCGTTCGCGAGGTTTGGGGTCTGGACTGTGCTTCTGTTGATCTATTATCTGTTTATGGGGCTGCACGCTTCGTATGACACTGCGAAGGCGTCGGAGAGGAGCAAGGAGGTGGCGAAGTTGGAAGAGGGGAAAGGTGTTGAGGCTACGGAGATTCACCCGACGGGGGAATGATGGGTGACTGTATTTGTGGGTTGGTAAGTATAATTATTTATCAAATGCATTAAGTAGTTCTTTATATATATTTTTATTTCAATTTATAGAAATGAAAAAAAAAAATTGTACAGTGAGAAAGTTTGATTGTGGTGTGTTCTGATTTAGGTTTGGTATACTCTTTAAGTGATGTTTTTGTTGTGTTGGGTCAAAAATGTCTTCATGTTTTACGTTAAATTGAGTTTTTTTTTTTTATTGTAATAATATATGTTTATATGTGGGAAAGTTGAATTTTACTGGTAACAAAGTGGTAATTAGAAATGTAAGTGTGCTTTGAACATGAGTCCGTAGCTCAAAAGAATGTTTGCTATCAACTAATTTACGGACCCTGCACTTGATATATCATAACCGTAGGGCTTTTAATTTGGCTAGTTGTTTGCAAACAGCTCGTGTTCGGAGCTGTTCATCTCGTTAAGCAGCTTGTGTTTGACTTGTTTGATAAGTCTAATGAGCAGAACACAAACAAATTTTTAAGCTCGAAATATAAACTAGCCGAACACAAACAAAAGTTTGTTCACTCTTGTTCCGCTCAAATTAGCTCGAATATATATATATATATATATATATGAGGCTATCTTACGAGCTCTGGTCACCTCTCATGCTTCTAAGAATTCGAATATCATCCTTCACTCGGGAGGAATCGAACTCCAGATCATAGGAGACTTATAACTGACAAGCAGATGACTCCCCGACCAACTGATCTGAGTACGCGGCCAATATTTATAATGCGTGAATATTCATAAAATTTAAAATTATAAATTTTAATTAATTAATTATTATACAAAATTTTTTTAAATTATTATTTTAACTTTTTTTAAAAAAAATTGATTATTATAATAATATTATATTATAACGAGTCAATTTCAAGCCAAACAAGAACATGGATAAATTTTTCTAGCCGAACATAAACACACTGTTCATGACGCATTTCGAATACGAGCAAATTTTGAATGAGCCCAGCCTGAGCTTGGCTTGTTTACAGTCCTACAAAAAGGAAAGCACCAATGATAAGAAGGTAGAAAATTTAAAACTAAAAAATATGCAAGAGAAAACAGACAAAAAGAGTTTTATGAAGGCAAAGAAACACTATTTGGTTTGGACCATATCTTAATGGAGTGGAGATGAATGGGCCCCTAATGGTGAAAGTAGACGAAGAAGGCTTAGGATTAGGTAAGAGCTTGACACTCTGCCTCGACTGCATGATAAATTATAATTAATGAGTGAGAGTTATTTTAGGAAGTTAATTCATTATCTACCAATCACTTAATATTTTATTTTTGAAAGTGAGTTTTAACAACCATGCAACACCACAAACATCACCTATGTCAAAAATCGCTCCATAGCCAAGCATTATGCAACTACACTCAGTTTACATTGCCTCTCAACTAGATACTCATGAGAGACCGCCTCTACCACAAATATAACATGCCAAAATGAAACCTTTAACCAATAAAATGAAGAATGGACCTCTTTTCTCTTCTACTTATATACTAAATTATTTGATTTTAGTCGGAGCATATGATTTTTTCTCCTTCTAGACTTCTCATATAAAGCCTTTGGTCTATTTTACATTTTCTTTTTCAATTAGTTATGCAAGTGTTGAATCTTCATATAAAATGAGAAATATTTCCTGCATTATTATCAAATGACTAATCCACTTTTTCATGCAGATAAAAGTGCTTAGATTGTAAAAATTAAAGTTTAGTTATGAGATAAATAAATATATGAGAATTAGATGCTATGTATATACATTCCCCAATATTTGATTTATCCCATAAAAAAATCAAAATACAACATAAAGAATAATTTATTAGATACATTTCTTAGATAAATCAAATTCAAATTGCTATTTTTTAACAAGTTTCAAATTTTTTTTAGGAAAATTTACATATATACCACTTGACACCCATGTATTTACATATCAAACACCTAAACTTCATCTTCTGTGTATTTTAGAAATAAAATAGCGATTTGAAAACTTTGGGTGGTATTAAGTATAAGAAACAAATTTTAGATGTTAGATATGTAAATAGATAGAAAATGGGTGGTATGAGTGTAAATGCCCCAAATTTTTTTACTACCAAAATTAGCTGACACCAGCTTCTTATATTTTGGGCACAGAAGCTAAAGTTTCACTCTCTGCAGAGCCTCAAAGCTATTTCACAGAAAATATCTACACCCAGTTCTTTGTTAAAGATGAATAAAAGCAGGATTTTCTGCTGCAGGTTCTGCAAATTTTTTTTTTTTGGGTAAATTTTGTTTCAGTTAATGTTTTATTCTTGTAAAATTGTTATTTAAAACCCCAGAAAATTAATTAATTTGTTCTTTCTTCCATGTCTCAAAACTTCTTGGCTGGAATTGTCGGTTAGAAGAGCCATAGCTGCTGAATGAGCTCAGGTGCTGAAGTTTCTTCAAAACTTCTTCTACAGGGGGAGGAGGCCCAGGCAGCTTTGAATGTTTAAATCTGCACCCAGGTCCATTTGGGCAGAATCCCATCATATACCTTCATGCAAAATAAGAGATAAATAAATAACATAACATAACATAAAATTTGCAAAGAAAAAATTGAGATTTTAGAGTAGAGCATTGCATTTGTATCAAGCCATTCTGATACTTTGGACAAAAACGCAAATTTAGAACTTTCATTAACTTTTCTTCAACGTTACATTGTTCATCCTCCTGAACAAGCCAGAAAAAAATTACTATTTGGCTCAATTAAACTTTTCAGCATGGTGAGGGAAGGAGAAGAACGTTGAGGAGATTTGAAGCTGATTATCATTTCATGAAGACTATAATTAGAAGACCAAAAATACACTTAAAAAGATTATAAATGATATTTGCATACAAAACTATAGTTTTCTAAACTATATTTCTTAAATAGAATAATGTTATCAGGCATTTTTAACATTCCCCCTTCAAAAGATGCACAGGCTTGGAATATACCATGCCAGAATTGATCAGCAAGTAAACATACAACAAACTTTGAAAGAAAATATAAAAGCAACCAGTGAAGTGTCAAAAAAATCTCTTTGACTATTTACATGGAATCATTTTAGTCCCAAAATTTATAAGAGTTACAAATTAATCCCCAGACTTTCTAAATTTGGACTGAGATCTCTTAAAAGAGTTTGAGGACTACATTTTATACTTTTATAAACTTTGGAATTAAAATAATCTCCTACGAATAATTAGGGGATCATTTTGACATTTTTTTTTAAACAAGCAACAATATTATCAGTGTATCTGGCATGATCTGACATGCCACAATATAACAGAAGTTTAAAGCTAATAGGGAACTCTAAAACTGAAGATTTCACAGTAGAGCGTAAAGCAGCATTCATTAATTTGAATTATTGAACTACTAAAGTTTCTCATATTCATAAGCAACCAACTTTTTCATAAAAATTTTTTAACGGGAAATAAAAAAACTCTTCTGATATCAGAGACTTTGCAACAGCCATATGTGAAGCTTAAAAAGGTACTATCATGTACAGCAATAACATCAAAGCAGATTCCTTGAAAGAGGAATAGCCATTGTTGCAATTAAAAAGTAATTCAAGCCAACTCTTTAAGAAAAACAGAGCGCAATGTTTTAATCTGATAATGAAGATAAAATGTATGATTGTTCGATGAACAAAGAGTTCATAATATTTTTAAGGAGAAATGTGTCAAAATGATTCCTTACACTGTGCAAAGAGTCATTTTAGTTCCAAAGTCTAAAGTATTTTAATAGGGGTTGCAATAGTCCATAAGGAGGATTATTTTAACCCCATTTAAAAGATTCTAAGTACTAATTTGACACTTCTATACACTCTAAAACTAAAACGATCCTATGCAATGACTATTTTGACACTTCAATATAGTTCATTGCTTATCAATATGACAGAGCTCGGAGATTCAACTAATGTATCAACTTGTTTTAGAACCTGGTAAATCAAAATGCATCTTAAATAACATGCAAGTCCTTGAAAAAAAAAAAAATTTAAGTTTCATCTGCAAAACATGTTTATGACAAACTTTTGTGTTGTGAGATATGTACTTTCTAGCATAGAAATGAGACGAAAAAAGGAACACAAGCAAACACAGATCGTTTACGTGGTCCGATCCAACTGGATCTACGTCCACGGGAGGGAATCAATCAAATATTTCACTAAGGTAAAAGAAATGAAGAATACATAGCTTATACATAGAGATGAGCCCTCATCTTCCTTCTATGGCCTCCCTCTCAAGCGACACCTTGATACAAGGCCTCAAGATGCTCTCTTCCTCTCTAACTCTATAGTTATTCTCTCCTCTTTTGTGGTAGCTTAAGATCTCTTCCTCTTGCTCTCCTAAGCCTCACACCCTCTCTATTTATAGAAGCAAGAGAGTGGTAGGTGGGAGGTAGGTGAACGGTAGGTGAACGGTAGGTGAGATGTGGTAGGTGAACGGTATCACATTACAAAAGTATTCTTTTACCTTAGTTCATTAATTGGGGGTCAAAATAATAATTCTCCACCTTGACCCTCAATTGAGAAGCTTCGAAGTAAAGATTCCCTCCACCTGGCCCCTGAGGCTCCCTCAGCCCTTGCTTGAGTCTGCTAAGTCCAAACAGTACATGGACTTAGCAATCACGGTTCTTCCAATAAGAGAGTACAACCCCTTTTTCCTGACTCCTTGTATGACGACACGAGAGCCTTTAGTTACTCTGATGCAGCCATTCTCTGCCTTGAACGAGCATCCGCTTGACTCCAGCGTACCTAAAGAAATCAGATTTCTTTTGAGCTCTGGTACGTACCTGACATTTTTCACTACTCGTTCAACTCCATCAAACATCCTTATCTTGAATGATCCACTTCCAACAACCCTGTGAGCTTTATTGTCTCCCAGTAGAACGAACCCATCATTTTCCTGTTGCAGTGTCTCAAACCAGTCTTTATGAGGACGCATGTGGAAAGAACACCCTGAGTCGAGGATCCACTCCTTACTGGATTCAGATTCTGTGATCACCAGGGC
This sequence comes from Phalaenopsis equestris, assembly GCF_001263595.1. Taxonomy (NCBI): domain Eukaryota; kingdom Viridiplantae; phylum Streptophyta; class Magnoliopsida; order Asparagales; family Orchidaceae; genus Phalaenopsis; species Phalaenopsis equestris. The sequence continues at coordinate 54,062,305 of NW_018164444.1, read as the reverse complement.
CTCAGCAGAATCGTAGTCATCAGAGGCTACGCTTGCTTCTTCTGATTCTTCTGGCTCTTTTTGATACTTATTCTTCCTGTCTGGGCAGTTCCTCTTGAAATGGCTGTCTTTGTGACAATGATAGCACTTGAAAGATCCCCTTGATGAATGATTCCCGTCATCCTTGCTTGACCTTGATCTGTACTGACCATTTCTTGAATCTTTCTTGTCTGATCTTCCTCTGACAATAAGACTGTCTCCGCTGACCTCCTTGTCCTAGTCATGCTTCCTCTGAAGTTCTTTCGCTCTAAATAGAGATTGAACCTCCTCTAGAGTAATCGTCTGCACCCTTCCATAGAGCATCGCATCCTTGAAATGCTCGTAGCTCTTAGGAATAGAGTTTAGCAACAATAGTGCCTTGTCCTCATCGTCCATCTTGACGTCGATGTTCTCGAGGTCGTCGATGATCTTGTTGAACTCGTCGATCTGCTCTCGAGTTTGGCCCAAAGTGTTTGAGCCGTTGTCTCCCTCGACACCTCCCTCAGAACTTTGTCGCCCAAGCTCAGGATTATCAAACTGTAGGCCTTGTCCAGTATGCCGATCTTCTCCTTCTCGGTCATGTCGGCCGGCAATGCCGCCGACCCTTACAAGGCTTCTGCTACACCCTGCTGAATCAATAGAGCTCTCATCGTTACGCAGGTAGAGTACCTCGAGTTTGGCCCAAAATGCTTGAGTTGTTGTCTCCCTCGACACCTCCCTCAGAACTTTGTCGCCCAAGCTCAGGATTATCAAACTGTGGGTCTTGTCCAGTATGCCGATCTTCTCCTTCTCGGTCATGTCGGCCGGTAATGCCGCCGACCCTTGCAAGGCTTCTGCAACACCCTACTGAACCAATAGAGCTCTCATCTTTACTCTCCATAGGCCGAAGTCGTTCTTCCCGTTAAATTTCTCAATGTCGAATTTGGCGGAACTCGTTGTCGTGGCTAGGATTTCTTCCAATGAATTCTACATGCTGCCCTTCCAAGAACTAGTCTTCTCCCCGTGAACTCCACTGCCTTCGCCAACCGAACGGAGAGCTTTCATACCTTCTTACAGAGATCACATCTGTTCACCGGAGAAAACTTCCTGTTATGTGCTCGCGCCTCCTTCCCGCAGGCACTCCTCTGCGTCCAGCGGAACAAATCAAGAATTTCTCCTCTGTCTCTTGTACGAAAATAACTGCCTCTCCAGCGCTGTCGCGCCTTGTCAAACTGCTCAGGTCCTCCTGCTTCGCGAACTCCCGAACAGGGAACTCCCCGAACCCTTCTCTGCGCGATCTCCGCATCTTCCCTCTGACCGAGCTGCTCGCAAGACCGAACTCTTGCTCTGAAATCCTTTGTTGGAAGCCCTGTCGCAAATTTTCGGCCCTTGCTCGCGGACTGTTCCTCCTCCGTCTCGCCGAACCGCACAACCTGCGGTGCGAATCCAGTCGATCAAAGCTTCCACTGCTCACTGAATCTGTCGCGATTCAGCTGCCTGCGACGCGATTTGCTTGCTCCTTTGTTCATGAATGTTGAATTCCTCTTCTTCGTCGCTGGCCGCGAACACATTTACGTGGTCATCTCTCGCCTAGACATATGGA
>NW_018164444.1:54044766-54060395 GCF_001263595.1 Phalaenopsis equestris | reverse complement strand
TTCCCTTGCTCTCCTAAGTCTCACACCCTCTCTATTTATAGAAGCAAGAGAGTGGTAGGTGAGTGGTAGGTGAACGGTATGTGAGATGTAGTAGGTGAGCGGTATCACATTACAAAAGTACCATTTTACCTTAGTTCATTAATTGGGGGTCAAAATAACATTCTGCAACACAATAAACACCCAATTAGTTCAAAGCACACACCTTAGGGTCTACATGCAAGTTTTGCATCTCCTAAGAACTAGTAAGGCATAGTTTACATAACATGGATAACGTATTTTCTTCAACATCAATATAGTAAACATATAATTAAGATTTGCAGGTATGTCTGCTCAATCAAATATAAAATTGATTGGATTAAAGAAACTCCATGTTTTCTTCAACATACAATGACAAACAAGCCAGCTGCGTGAAGATAAAGTGAAATCATAAAGAGTCCTTCCAATTCTTGTTTTTGAAAAAAAAAAAAGCAAAATTTACATGCATGCCACTAAATTCTTATGTATTCACATATCTAACACCTATAGTTTAATATTTAATAATCCATGATGAATAAATTGTTCTGTTTGCTGGGATATCCATTAGTATAGTTACCTCCATCACCCTCACCATCATGCAAATTAGATTGCATGGTTTTGACTAGCAAAGGCTCTTGAAAACTATCACATCAACACTGCTGAATCCAAACGGAAGTGAAGTAAAAATACATATATAAAGGAAGAGAAACTATGATTCAACAAATCAGATCTCTAAAATTTCAACTTCCTAGCACAGTGCATCTTCAACAAGAAAAAATAATGACCAAAATCACGACTTTGCAACTTTAATTACAGCTTCAACTTTTTTCCCCAAAGAATATGAATCATGAAGTGGTTCTCCCCAATTTCCATCTACTTTTAGACAATGATTTCAGTGCCCAAAAGTTAGTCAATTGCAGAAGGAACAGATATAAAGGAAAAGCGCACAAACAAACTTTACAGAATCCTTCAATAAGCATAAAGGCAGAAACTCAACTCTTAAGACGCATTAACTAAATAAACTTATCAGCAAGTTCTGCACTATTTGGCCACTTCCGCTCACAAAATGAGTTTGCAACACCCGTAAGACTCTACCCCGACCAGCTGATAAAATAAAAATCTCCTTTTTGATGGAAGTGACGAAGATGGCGCAGAATTTTACACAACAGCATGTAAGACTAAAAATAGTCATCTCAATCAGAGCCAAAACGGCCTCAACTCCCCCAACAATAACCTCCAAACTATTCTAATTCTTTCCAGATCGCAGATCAAATTTGTTTTCAATAAAAACAGAAAAAAAAAAAAGAAAACTTTGAAAAAATCACAGAGAGCGCACCACATCCAGCGTCAAAATACGCACTAAAATCGGAAGGAAAAAAAAAAAAAAAAAAAAAAAAAAAAACCCGCAGAATAGTATGAATAAGTAAACTGATAGAAGCGAAGGCAAAAGCATACATACATGTGACACTCCTTGATCTCCTCCACGGTGTGCTTATAGAGGCAATCCTTCTCCCTGCACTCACCAAAGTTCCGAAAGAACCTGCAAACCGGCATCTTCTCTTTATCATACTGGTGGAGAAACCCGCAAGACGAACCCTTCATGCACAAACCGCGCAGCCAGTGCCGGCAAACCGTCCGCCGAAAATTTCTCCGGTCCTGCGGCGCGACAGCGTTTTCCGGCGCCATAGCCACCCTCGGATCTCCGTAAGGATCCTGCCCCACGGCCGCCGAGGATTCTCCACCGCCGGCGTCTAGCGCTGGTTCGAAGTCAAAGCTGAAAGCCCCCTCGGAATCATCCATTGAAGATTCGATCGACAAATTTGTGGCAAGAGTTTCGGAGTTAGGGTTTGCGAAAACAGATGTAACGGAGAATCAAAACTGCTGCGAAAGGAGCGATTTTGGAAGGATTGGAATGCAATCTCATAAATCCAACTGATTTTTTCGATCTCTTTACTTATTTGTGTTTTTTTTTTTTTCAGCGACCCTTCGCCGACAACGAGAGCCGGAGGAGGAAGAAGACTTGGATCTAGTGAAATGGACTGGCTGAGTATGCGAATAGATCGTATGCGGGCTAAGAAAGTCTATTGCTGGATGCCGTCGATTTTCTTATGGACGGTTATTTTCGCTGGATTCGTATTAATTTTGCGTGCGGTCGCACGCCGCCGATCGAGTGCGACGCGACGGAGCTGGGATAGCTGAAAAAGGGGCCCAATTTGTTCCGTGTTGGACTCAATAAAAGCCCATCTAAAGATATTTATTTGGGGTTAAGTTAAAAATTCTTTAACCAATCACTTAAAATACTAAAAATAATATTTTAACAATTTAAATTTTAAATATATTATTTTAATCACTCAATCATCCTTCTAAATTTACTCATGAACATCTCCAAAGAAAATTTTAAGTAATTTAAAGGTTATTTTTTTATTTTTAGTGATTAAAATATTAAATTTAATATTTTGAGTGAACAACAACAATAACAACAACAAAAAAGTCTTAATCCCACTACGTGGAGGCGACTGCATTAATCATTTTTCTTCCTTGCATCCTATTTAGTATCATATTTTTATTTAGTTCTAATAAATAAAAATCATTTTTTATACAATAAACTCGTCTTCCTAGGTCTATCTCTGCTTTTCTTAATATAAGTCGAGTCTAAAACATCTACTCTCCTATTCTGATCATCAGATGGTCGATGCTTAATATTTTGAGTGATTGATAAATAAAAATTTATTTTTTTTATATCAGTCTTGATTTGAAACATTAATTTTAAATTTTAGGATGATTTACATACTTTTCACTCGATTTTTATGTATTTGCATACCTAACACTTGGATTTTCATTTTTACATATATATAAATATTCACATATTCTATAAATGGAAAAGTCTATTTCTTTTTTTAGGCTTTAGATGTTAGATATGTAAATACATAGAAATTTGTTGGTGTCTATGTAAATGCCTCTATAAGTTTTTTCAACGCACCACCTAAAAGCAATATTTGCTCTAAATTTTTGTAAAAGAATTGTTTTCAATTTAATAAAGGAACTGTATCCACAAGCGATAAAGCATGGGTAGTTGGGCCTAAATCCTCTCCAAAGACAAGCCCAAATATTAATGGGTAACTATCCCAATAAATATTAGCCCAACTTGTCTGAATTTTTTTATAGAAGGGATGAAAATTTATTTGTTATTTATAATTAATTAATTATTTTTGCAATTCATAATTGAGGGTCTGTTTGGGGCAGCTGTAATTTATTGAATAATCTGGTGATAAGCTGATTAAAAATAATCTGCTGATAAGCTAGGTGCAGTGGCTATTATAAATTTTTATTTTTTTTGAAAAGTCAGACTGTTGCCAAAAAACTGTCACCGCACCTAGACAAATGCAATATGAAAACGCTGTTTTTTGCTTTTTTGAAAACGCATAAGCTTCCAAAACGTAGTTTATCCAAACAGTCAGGTGCGTTCTCAAGACGCCACCGCACCAAATAAACTCCCCCCAAAGAGGCCCTGAGTTTTTTAAAGTATAGGATGATTAAATGCCCGCATTAAAGTCCTCCTACTTTCATCCCTGCATTCTTTTTTTAAGGGTTGTATGATAAGAGATTTTAAGGACTGTATGAAAACGACCTTAACAGCTTTAATGAATTCTATAAATTTAAATTTACTAATTTTTTTTTAAGAATGCATCTCATACTTTTCCAATCATATTTTTTTACTTGCTTTTGAGTGTGGCAGATGACTTGCATTATTGTTTTAGATATATTTATTAATAATATGTGACATGTCACATATGCATGTAATAAATTTAGCACTGGTTCTTGTTTTGAAATAAATGAGTATGTGATAGGATTTTTTGTTCTTTTGTCCTACTCCTATAATCTAAATTTTCTGAAAAATATTATAGTAGTAATAATACAAGTCTATGTGCACATTGATTCTACATCAATATTTTCAAAAGTAAATAAGTAATTAATTTGTTAATATAATAAGAATTGTTATGTGCGCGTAAATTCGTGGCAGTAGAGTGCTATATTAATATCTTAGTATTGTACAAAGATCTGACATAGAAAAAACATGACTGACTGAGATAATAAGAGATTTTTTTTTTCTTAAACTTGAGAAACTAAAATAAAGGTAAAAATCATAGGGCTTAGCCATGTTGAAATGATTTCACTATGTCCAGGTAGGTTGCATGACTTTATCGACACTTAAATAGCCAGAAGAAATATTATATAAGTGGGGGTTATCTATGTAACTTTCTATAAGTGAGTGGTGGAATACATTAGGCAGGTAGCGGCGACTTAGTTTTTATGAAAAAGAAAACCAACAGTTGAGACAATCAAGTGCTAGAAAATTTGATGCCATGATGGGTCGGAATACGAAGGTATGACGACGGCAATGATGGCGGTCGAGCAGCGGTGGCAGCGACCAAAGGCAATGTTCGGGCAGCGACGGTCTCACTGCGACAACGATAAGACAATAGTGGTCTAACTGCGTCAACCAGACGAAAATATTCTGGCAACAACCATGGTGGCGGTCTGTTAGTGTTGATTCAACAACAAGAGTGGTTAAACGATAGTGGTGGAGACCTGATTGTAGTGGTCTGATGACTGTGGCGACCTGACTTAGGTTTCTGGCTCGGGTGCAGTGGTCCAACAACAGTAGCGCCTAGAAAGCGCTTGCCTTAGGGTGACGACGATGGTGGTCGGTAGCAGTGGCGACGAAACTGCGATGGTTTGGCGATGGTGGTGATCAAACAGTTGTGGTATGGTGGCAATGATGGTGGTGGTTCGACAACGGTGGTCGTGCAATGGCGGTGGCTCAACGACAATAATTTGGTGGTGTGGAACTTAGGATCCCTCAAGAGTTTGAAGCTCCTTCAGCTTTTTCCTTCATATCCAAGTCCCCTCTCATAAAAATAGTGTGGTTTATTTATAGATTTTGTGAGTGAAATCCTTTATAATATTGCATGAATCTAAAATACTTCATTTGATGACCCAATGTGATTCCATTGATCAGATGTAGTTTTATAAGTATTTGAATTTCTTAATAATGTTGGAATTAAGTGACTTTGGGCTCGTTAATTTTTTCTCATTGATGCGCTTGATTGGACTATGAGCTTGCTAGATTTGAGGATCATTTGGTTCCTCAAAGTGTGTCCCGAAGCACCTATTTGTACTTTAAATGCATGGTATGCACCACTGTCTTAGATCAGACTAGTTTCTATATCGTTTATTTAGCCTTACCACTACACTTCACTTGATCATAAATTGAAGTTTGGCCAATTCCAAATTCAATTTTTTAAGCTTCAGACTTAAATATGCATCGAGCTTCATTTCAATCAATATGGTATTTTAGGGACGAATCAAGATTAAAATATTTATTAGTTATGTTCTTTCACCACGTTCTTACTATATTTTTAATTTTTGTCCAATTAGACATATGTTATTATGTGAAATTTGATTGTGCCATAAATTGTTCACTCAAAGGCCACAATTTCACCAATTAATCATGTAGTGAGTGTGTGTGTGTGTGTGTGTGTTGGGGGGTAGTGGGGGGCACCTCAGGGTGTCTCCTCGGTATTGGGTTCAAGATGTTGCACACAACCCAAAAAAAAAAAAACTATACCTAGCACCCCAACACCTGGCCAATAGCGCCCCAATGCTGAGCCAACAACACCAGTGTTGAGAAATTTAGGGCAAAGAAAACACAGGAACCGACCCAAAAGCAGAAGAAGAACACAGAGATTTAACGAGGTTTGACAAAGATGCCTACATCATTGGGAGAAGAGCAACGAATTTAACTATTTCAGAGGAATTACATACCCATAGGGTTATACATCTATTTATAAATAAAACCTTCAGATAAATTTACAAACACGCTCTCGCTCCCCCAACCCACTAATGCAAGAGACACACATCTTCACACCAAGAGACACTCTTTTTCATTCCAGGAGACACACATCTCCATTTCAAGATACTCCAAATTTCCTGGTATATGAGCCATACCTAACACCCAGCGCCCGAAAGGTAGAAGTTTAGGTTCTTAGAACTCAAGAGTCTGACACTGCAACACTTGGATGTAACACCACTACGTAAGTTAGAGAGCCATACTGCGACTATCGTGGCTCTCCTTTACGAGTAATGAATTTGAGTCGTTCTCCAATTAAAGTTCTGGAGGCTCTAAGTCATTTGAAGTATCATTAATAAGGTTAAAATTAGTAATACTTTTAAGCTTAAAATCAAATAATATACTTTTGATCTTAAAAATGTGCATTTAATTTAAATTATATCATCTTCTCCATCCTCAATCTATAGTCCTTACACTTCAAGATGTATTTTATATTATAAATATGTAAATTACAATCATGATAATGTTTTTTTTTACTTAATAAAAATATTTAGAATTTATATAAGAGAGTTTTTTCTTATATGATATACATGGATAATAGTAATATTTAAGTCTATAGGTATCATTGGTTATTCTCTTTTGTCTCACTTTGATATAGGCATATAATTGATAATATTTTGGCATGTCACACATCGTCCTATTTCATCTTATGATTCTCATGCACACTATTCCAATGCATTCAAGTTCCTAACAATTCAAGTTTGACATTTACACGCCACACCTTTCCTTATATAAAATTGACATTAATACATTTGAGACTTTATTATATGAAATATTTTCTTCTAATATTAATTCATTGGGAGCTTATCAACATTTGAGATGTTTATTTATTGTTTCGTTTGATTTACTGCAAAAGAAGTGTGTTGTATTTCTCTTGCAAGACTTTCAGAAATTTTTTGTGTTTGATCGGATGATTTCGAGATGCAATGTAAATTATAATGAATTTAACATTCATCATTGAGTTAATTTTCAACGTACTTCAAATTTGTTGGATATGAGTAAATTCTAAGTACGCCCAACTTTCGTTATCGTGCGCTTCTGTTGGTCGCCAACTGTAGCTTGCCACCGACTTCTTCGCCGCGACTGCTACGACCACCCGCTTGTCACCAACCTCCCTCGCGTCATAGTTGCCATCCACATTTGTCGACTGCCCTCTGCAACTATTGTTATATGCCATTAGTCACATAATTTACATTGATTTTATTTTTTCTTCCCAAACTAAAAAAATATGAAGCTTTGTGTTTAATTTAGATGGATAAAATAAATTCTTAAATACCAGGACTTGTAGAAATTTGGTTAACCCAAGAATACATTAATGGATGAAGATTTCAAATACTAAGGCACATATTTATTTGAATTTAAACGGCTTATATTAGATTTTAGGAGAATTTACACACATTCCATGACTTTTTTTTTACATTTACATATCTATTAACTATACCACTTCAAGAGTCCGTTTGGGGCAGCTTATGTGTTTCAGAATAAGCTATTTATCCAGAAACGCAGCCCGCGGGCCGACCGCAGGGGCCGGCCCGCGTTTAGTGTAAAAACTCAAACGCAGTTTCGGATAAATTGACGAAACGCGCGAACCAAACGGTACGGCGGCGTTTTAAAAACGCCGCCCGCACTTATAAGCTGCCTCAAACGACCCTAAATCATATCAATATATATGCATCAAATTTGTGTTTCAGTTTCAATATTTAATTGTAGCAATGTTTTAAATTATTTAAACAATTTAAAACACATCAGTAAATATCCGAATTTAGGTGTAAACTATAAAATACATAAGATGTTGTAGAAGATATGTAAAACTTCCATATTTTATCAAAACCCAATTGTATATAAAAAATGTGCCCGCAAGGAGGAAATCAAACAACCAGCAGAGAAGTTGACGTGGTGAGCTAGACACACGAGGTGTAATTTGAGAGTCGGCATTTACCTACCCGACTCCTGTGTTGGTCGAGAGAAAAATAATTTCTTGACGGACGAAAGTCAACTATCCTCCTAAAGGGTCTTTAGGATGGACCTCACACGAATAATCTGTCGGGACTTCTCATCCAGGCCAAACGGATGGCAGGAGCCACTAGAATCTTATAAAGGCGGCCAACATCTCCCGGTCAACCCTTCGCCCATGGTTGCCTGGACCATAACTGAGTCGGACTCTATTTTAGTCTCCCGGCATTACGACTATGGGGGAATTTTTGAGAAGGTTCTATTGAGATGGGAAAATTATGGGGAGGAGCCCCATTAAAAAAAAATAATAATAAATAAATAAAATAGTTTGAAGCATAAACCATTTCATGGGAGGCATTTATTGCTTAAATTTCTTTTGTATAGGAAACGCCCCCGTCGCTATAATTTTTATTTAATAATATATTATATTATAAATTAATATTAAAAATATTATATATAATTTTAGTATTACAAATAAATGATAAATTTATATTATATTAATTAATCTTTAGAAAATTATTCTTCAACATCATCATTTTTAGTTGTTTTGTTCGTAGCTTATTGGGCCCCATAATAACACTCTTCTTTTATGGGTACTAGCAGTGCATAAAATTGGGGTGTGCCAAAAAATAACCTTACATCAGATGTTGGAGGGTCCAGTATAGTTGGAGGGGCCCGCAAATGTTGATCGTTCAAGATAAGCAAATGATTGTAGATATTTTGTTTGTGCGGCTCATTCAAAGGAGATTTATGTGTTTGGAAAGCTGAAGATCTCCTTAGAGCATCTGCTACTGATCGCCTTGTGACAATGGAACCTGATCGATGTGGAACATCAAAAGTTGATCTCTGGGGCCAAATGGTCTGACTTCTGTTATGTGAGATGGCCCCGCCTAGAAATCATCTCTCTTGCTGATCAAATGTGTTATAATCAATGTAGATGAATCGTCCTACTCTACGTGATAGCTCTAATATTTCATTATATCCTTGTTTCATAAAGCCAGTACTTCCACCGCACTCCCCTCCAAACTTTTCTGCGATATTTTTACCTTGAATAAAGTAATCCAACTGCACAATTGAAGAACTACATTTATTTTTAGTTATTACAATAACAAGTAATTAACATAAGCAATTAAATATAGTAAACACATGCCACTATCTCTCTCATGGTGATCCGGGGTAATATGCATCTAGCGGCTGAGCAACAGGCTCCACTAGATAGAGTGATGCCTAAGATCGGTACCAATGCAAATATTTATATAGTTTTTGTTCTTCATCTCCATGCAGCAGGTTTAATTGTACTTTATACCCCCGATGATTATTGCACTTTGCGATATACCTTTAGTGATATTGCGTCCACTCAACTTTAGCCATACCTCGCCGATCAACTCTTTTAAAACCTCATTCTATAGGTTGAATATGTAGAGTTGAATGTTTGAAAATTGTCGCAAAACACAATTTAAATGATGCCACTCAACACGAGTGTGGGCAGTTTAAATATCAATGTTTTGAAAACATATGTCATGTATGTAGAAAAGCTACATATAAATCAAAATATGGCAACCAATTAATCTGCATACGAATTTTTCAGTTTAGTTATATAAGAAAAAGATATGAACGGAATGTGGGATTGAATATAAGGGTTTAGTGTTAAATCTGACACCGTCTTGAGTCCGTCCAGGCCATCTTTGTATATATCTACATTTACAGACAACCATGTACGTAGCGACTATTCAACCCATCTGCATTTTATTTAACTAAATGAGATGAGGCTGACCTAAAATTTTCCATGTTTATGTAAAAACTAGTTAACTTAGTACTTGAACATGAGGAATTTTTTTGATAAATCATGAGGAACCGAAACAAGAAGGGTGGACTTACCGAAATGTAATTGTGTCCAACACCATATTTGTAGCACGTGCAAACATCCAACAATTATCTAACGAGTAGGCTTAGTTGACAAATTCAATTATCTATATAGGAGTGCAAGCACTGGGCCAACAAATGAATATCTTCCAAACTCCTCTATATTTTCTATTAATGTTAAGTATTCTTAACATACATGCGATCCAAACGTGTCTGAAATAAGAAAACACCCTAATATGAATAATATATAGACCCTGACATGCCTTAAAAATTCTAGTGGAGACAAATATTTGTAAGACTCCCAATAAAATTAACAGTAGAGCCAGCAAAGCTATATGATTGTTTGTGCTTCGAAGCATCCCATAAAAAAACATCATGTTATTGTTTGTTTTATAGGATGATGATAGAGAACATCGTCTCTGGGGTGGTCCCCCAACAAATCCTCGCAACTTGCTAGTAAAATTGGCCAACACAAATCTAAACTAACAACATTCGGCCCTACGAGGGCATTTTTGTCAATCCTAATACTAATAAGTATTTGAACATCTTGCACAGTGATAGTCATCTCACCTGGGAAAAATGAATTTTTTTGTGAGGTTAGAGAAAGATAATTAAAATGGTGACAGGTTAATATGTAACTGGATTTATCTTACCAACAGATAAATTAAAAGTATTGGTTAAGGAGTACGACCACTCGACCATCGCTGTTAATGGATGACAGTTTAATTTAAGGTACTGCAATTGTTTAACACAATTTATGTCGACAATCCGCAGTGCATGAATGAAACGTGGACACTACGCCTTCCACTCTTATTTCATATAAGTGGTGATTATCATTATATATGCAATGAAAAAATGCATCTATTTTCATTGCATATATAACTATGAGAACTTCAGAGTGAAGTGGCGGGTACAGAGACCGCTTACATTTAAAACTCTCCTTAGGTAGTTTAGACTTTTTTGGCAAAGTTTTACGTAGCTTCAAAAGCATTGTATTTCATGCACATATATCTATAAATAATTTATTCTAATTTGTGTTATAATACTAAGATGAAAGGTTCTAAAGAACACTTATTTAATAAAAGTGTTGACTATCATGGAATATGCAATGAAAAAAATGTATACATAGCTATGAGAACTTTAAGGTGATGACGGAGTGCAGAGACCAATTGTATCTCAAGCTCTCCTTAGGCAATTTTGTTTTTTTGACAAAGTTCTACGTGAATTTTAATACACATGAAATCTCACCATCCCCATTTATAAAAATATTGGCTTATTTCATGAATAAAAGTTATGTGATTTTACTATTCATCACCATGCTCTCTCCACTATTTTTTTTATTTTTCGTGCTCTAATCCTTAGGGGTGTCTCCAAAACAGATTTGAATTCAACCCTAATATATATTAAATTTAAATAATATTTGAATTATTTTATCTCAATAATAATAGTATAGATTTGCAATTACAATAACTTTAAATAGATTTTTATTATAATTTCTAAAATTTATCTGAATTTACTAGAAACTACATTTAAAATCAAACTTCTATTCCATTTTAAATTATACTCAACTCATACAAATACTATTCATGCATGTAATTCTCATATATAGAGTGAAAACTAAATATTTATATATCCCTTCACTCATAAAATCATAAAATGTGCTGACAATTTTCTTCTTCATTTTGTCCCCCCCACCCTATTAATTTGAGTAAAGTTGGTGACAAGCTTAGGAGTAAAGGGATGGCATGCATCAATGCATAGACTCTGCCCACCATTGCCTATTGCCTTATGCCTATTGCCTTTTGCGATTGGAAAGCCAATATAGGCGCTGCTGGCCGCCAAGAGTGGCTTTAGACCTATACGGTACTTTGAATTATTTATGATTTTGTTATGCTTCTCTATTGAAAATAAATACTCATAATTTCCTATGTATTTTGCAAATATAATATCTATAGTCTGCCTTTTTTGCTTTTATACCGCTCAAACCTCACATATCGCATATAAAAATATTATTATTTTTACTTTTACATATTGAAATATGTATTTTCTAACATTTTCATACGAGAGTAAGGGTTCGTTTGGGGCAGCTTGTACGTTATAGGATAAACTGTTTATTCTGAAACGCGGCCTGTGGACTGGCCGCAGGGGTTGAACCGCGGCCTGCGTTTAGTGAAAAAACTCAAACACAGTTTCAGATAAGCTGGTGAAACGCGCGAACTAAACGGTACGGCGACCCCAAACAGACCCTAAGATGACATGCATGCAAAATTAAAGTATAGCTGATAGATATGTAAATACATAAGAATTAAGTTGTTATACGTTGATTTTCCTTTTTTATTAGATTATTTTTTATTGGTATAAAATGGCTTTACTCGCTGATGTTGACAATGAGAATCTTTCAAGTAATTTGGGAGATAATTTGCTCAAATGTGTAGCACCTCAGTAAAAAGTGTTGAGTTGGTAGTATATTTAAGATGAATAAATAAATAAAAGATATTGTGATAAATATGATTGCTTATATGTCAATGCTAATGCGACCGTAGTTTTTTCTGAAGACTTTTGGTTTCAGTGGGAGCAATGGTAGACAAAACGGGGCGGAGAAGTTCAAATGTTACAATTTTGTGTTATGAAAAATGCAAGTGAAAAATTTATTGTATCAAAGGAAATTGTATCTGCCACTAGAATGAACCACCAGGAATTCTGAATAGATGGCTTTGGGAAAATGAGAAGAGTTTGATCAAACAACCCTATATTTGGTATGTCTTTCATTTTTCTCATATGTTGCTATAAACACAGTGAATATGACGACCATGGCAATGATAAATGAGAAACATTCAGCTTCAAAAAAGATATTTACAATGGAAACATTGTTCAACATAAAAATGACGGAAGAAAGTTCCGTGGCTAAAACATTTGAACAACTTCAATTCTACGACAAATCAGTCATATTTTGTGGCCATCAAGTTCGATGACAAGGTCAGGACACAATCAATTCTATTTTTATTATCAGGTAGCTAGGATGGACGGTCATGACGGTACTTAAAATTTGATGACATTGCGGGTTAGTCTTCAACTTTTAATTTATATTCTTGAATAATAACAAATTAGACATAAACATAATGCCAACCATTTATGACCCCATGCCCAAATCCTTATAAAACATTTTGAATTTTCCCCTGAATTTTAGTGGTAAAAAGTAAAATAAAAAAAAAAAAACACTAAAATTTGAATTTAAATAAAATATCACGACAAATTCTGTGCCGTTACTATTTCCTCTGAAGCCCAAAGTCAAAAGAAGTGACTCTTCAGCCACTATCAGCTAAAGTTCCGCCTTCCTCATGTTTGTGGACGAGCAACGCTTGTTCTATTCCACCCTATATAATATTAATATTTGTCAAATATATAACATTTCTTAGGTCCTCTTTCACTAACGAGCCAAAAAATGCATAATTAATTGCATAAAAATAGAAAAAAATAAAGCTTTTACGGGCTTTAATCCGCACATTTGATTTCCTTAATGTGGGACTGTTGACATTTAGTCAGGTGTCTGTTGGTGGCACTAAATAAAAGATATAAATAACAAATGTCATAAAGGGGTTTTTGGATCTGTTTTTGATATGGACGCAAAAGATTAAAACTTTATTTAAGAAATATAAAAGGTATTGGGAGGTGGGAAAAGACCTAACCACCTGTCCAACTTTTATATTTTGGAAAAAAATATTTCGTTGTGGGAAAAAATTTGTGTACGTCAAGGGGTATGCAGAGATGTGTACATAATAGGGGGTAAACGTAGTTTATACGGGGATTACAAGGGGGTTATAACCCGTTGTATCTCTCGTGTAACTCTCGTGTAACCTCCCATGTAACTCCCGTGTAACCCCGCTATAACCTTGTAATCTCAATGGATAAAATAAAAGCGCGGGTTACAGCTGAGTTACACGAAAGTTACAAGGAAGTTATAACACGTTTGTAACCCCCATGTAACTCCCATATAACGCCCGACGTTCAGACATTATATAGTAATTTTTTACGCTTTTGTGTTTGTTGGTAATACTAATAATCACCACCGACACATTGTTCAAGTTCAATTGATCATCTTTGTCTCACTATCGTTGCCCAATTGCCGCAGTTTATTTGTAATTATTCATCCTAATTTGTTTGTCGTTACATATTATCATTACTTGGCCGCACTCACTGGATGCCTATCTCGAGACCATAACATCGTCCATCAACGATATTGATATGTAGGGGTTTTTATGTCTTTTAATTGTCATCATCACATTTAATTGATTATCTAATATTCTCTGATTGATTAGCAATCAGAGATTAGGCTTATGCTTCATACTTTATGATCACGTATTCTCTAATTGAAGGAAATAGTGATTTTATATAATTTACTTATATATGACGAATTACTTTAATTAGTCAAGCGCCAAGCTTTTTTCTCATAAGAGTTATGATGTTTTGCATGTATAAATATGAAGCTCGGATATTAGTCTTTTGACGTATTTATATGCACACCACACAATTCTTATGTATTTACATATTTAATGCAAAAATAGTCATACTTACTTCTATGCCACTCAAATCATTAACATCAGATCAAACATATCAGCTTTATTTCCTTTTTAAATATGAAATACATTTTTTCATGTGTAGATTTATGATACTAAGATGCAAATATGTGCATATCAAAATATATATGGGTGTTAGATATGTAAATACGTAAAAATTGTGTGGTATGTATGTAAACCATAAAGAAAAATATAAGCATTTACGTTCTTGCAATGGTGCATGTATAACCTTGAAGCTCAGATAATTGTTTTCTTTGGCATTTATATACACACCACACAATTCTTATATATTTACATATTTAACAACGAAATATTCATCGAATTTT
Source organism: Phalaenopsis equestris (assembly GCF_001263595.1). Classification (NCBI taxonomy): domain Eukaryota; kingdom Viridiplantae; phylum Streptophyta; class Magnoliopsida; order Asparagales; family Orchidaceae; genus Phalaenopsis; species Phalaenopsis equestris. The sequence continues at coordinate 54,045,753 of NW_018164444.1, read as the reverse complement.
TAACATCAGATCAAACATATCGGCTTTATTACTTTTCTAAAGTTAGATGCAGCTATTCTTGTATAAATTTATGATACCAATTGCAATAAATGTAAGTAATATACTTTATATTGAAAATATATAAAAGTTGTGTGGTCTCTCTCTCCCACACTCGCACACACATAAGAGCGTGTCAATATGATTCAATTTTACATTTGATAGTTCGCAATCATACCAACGGATAGCTTGAACTGTTTCTCATTTTTTCCCCAACTTACTGGAAGCCCGATTACACCTCGCGCCTCCTTCCTTTTGTTCGAGATGCCATATGGTGGCCCGACTGGTGTAGTCATTCGCTTGGTGGTGAGACTTAGCTTGTTGAACACATGATTGAATATCACATTTACTGAGCTCAGAGTACCGATGATAACACTACCAACTTGATAATTGTTGATTATAGTTGTGATCACAATAACATCATTATAGGGATTTACCTTTGGCAGCAGATCCTCATCAATGAAGTAAATAGGCTGGTGGCCCTTAGGTTATGAGGGGAAGGTCGCAGCTCAGAGCTCCCCTATTTGTTGTTTCTTCCGACTTATCCTCCCTGCTGGTTCGCTCGCTCCAAATATGACAAGCACGTATCCTATGATGAGGATGGCATTCACGATGATAGATTCGTTGACTGTTTCCCCAACGAGAGCTTTGTCTTGCCTATGGGTTGTGGGCCTAGGGACGATGAATTATTTCAGCTCACCCTTCTTTATCAACTCTTCAATCAAGCTCTGGAGGTGTCTGCATTCCTCCGCATCGTGCACCTGGTCATTCTGATAATTGCCTTATCTCCCACTATCTCACAGAAATACTTCACATCTCATTGGTGGTACTTTCTTCAAGAATTCATTATCTTGAATGACATCATTATTTCATAACATTAAAATTTGTGCAATGAGATATATAAATAATATTTTTTTGTGTTATATATATATATATATATATATATATATA
>NW_018164444.1:54038533-54044664 GCF_001263595.1 Phalaenopsis equestris | reverse complement strand
TATATATATTATAATATTATAAAATTTAGAGATTTTTATATATCAAACATCTAAAATATTGAATATTAATACGTGCTAGAAAATCTGCGGCGGCAGATTAAGGGATTATCGTCTTAGTATAGTACGAAAATCCAACACACACTTAGGTAGAAGTAAAAAAACATTGACGACACCATAAGTTTTTAAGTGAAAAACCAAAAAAGAAAAAAACCATAATGGCTTGCTCCATTGAAATGTTCCACTATGAGTTAGCGATTACTTGCACAACCTTTTATCTCACATGCGAGAAATAGTTATACAATTTCTCATATTACAACGTTTATGTGCGGATGAATCTGTGGTAGGGACCTGGTGACAGTAACGACCCAAGACGAAGGCAGTGGCCTAAGATGACGATAATCGGGAGGCGACAACTTAAAACGGTGACAATAGGAGGCGGTGAAATTGGAGGGCGATGATGGCCTAAAGGGGATGGCCCAAGACGACAATGACTGAAGGGGGGCGACGACATGTTAATGGCGACTGCAGATGAAAGAAAACAACTACAGAGCGAAGGTGCCATGAAACAACGACGGGGGCTAGAGGTAGCAGCGACCAAAAGGACACCGCAGCAGCGATCGTAAGAGCGGCGATTGTCAGAGACGACAGCGACTGCTAGAGAAAGCGATGGCGGCTTGCAGGCAATGAAGACTGGAGACGACGATGCAGGAGGTTGTGTTGCAACTCCCTTTTATGCATGCTCTACTTTCTTTGGTTCTGAGTCTCCATCCCCTCTCATGAGGGGCTTGGGGCTCTATTTATATAGTATAAATTGCAAATAAAACAAAAATCCAAAATGCTCTCGATCAGACAATCAGGAGATATCCTCTCGATCAGATGTCGTTTTATGAATTTTAACTACCTTAATTATGTCGAAATTGAGTGATCATGGGCTCGTTGGAGTCGTCTTGCCAAAATAAGCTCGATTTGACTATAAGAATATCATATGTGACACCATTTTGACTTTTCAATTATGCCGTAATTTTTTTAAAAAAGGTTTATTAGCTTGATCTGGGTTGATTTAACTCAGATCAGATTGATCTTAGCATCGTTGGGTTCATCTCGTCGGGCCGGTCAGATTGACTATTAATAATGAATTTTTATCAAAGTTAGAATATTTATTTCTATAAGATTTGCATCGAAATTCATACCATACATTGAGTTAATTGAAATTTGTTAAAGACATAAAAATCATGATATTAAATCATCTAAAAATTATATAATTAAAAATTTATATATAAATTTAAATGATTAAAATAATTATTACAACAAACGTGCTTAAAAATTATTATCAAAATTCTCTCATTAATCCCTCTAATCTTCAAATTTATTCACGGCACGCAATAAATAAAAAATAAAATCAAACTCGATAATAATAATAGTAATATAATATCTTTACAGAAGCTTTCGTAATTTTGCTCGTTGCCCCACTTCCCCAGCTAGAACTGCTTCTCTCTGTCACCCTTTTCAAGTATTTATTGTTCGCCCTTGATCGGAAAACTATTCGGTTGAATGCCTCATGTTCATCGGCGATAACTCTCAGGCGCCGGGGAGAGTGGGAGGCCTGAGCTTGTGATGCCGGAAGGTGTCTTTGTCGAGATTCTGTAGAGGCGGTAAAGTAGTCCCCAGGAAGTGCAGCAGCAATTGATTCTAGGGTTTCGTCTTCCAGCTCGGTGTGCCGTTAGGGTTGGTGGAGTTGCCGATGGTTTTTAGCGACAAGGATGGAGGGAAACAAATAATGGACTCTGGGAAGTATGTTAGGTACACGCCAGAGCAGGTGGAGGCACTTGAGAGGGTTTACAATGAGTGTCCGAAGCCGAGCTCTCTGAGGAGGCAGCAACTCATCAGGGAGTGCCCTATACTTTCCAAAATCGAGCCGAAGCAGATCAAAGTTTGGTTTCAGAACCGCAGGTAAATCGCAACGACATTAGCACGACGATCGGCTTCTTGTTTGTTTTTGTTGTATTTATATTATTATTATTTATTTGCAGTGTTGTTGTTTTGTTCTCCTCTGTAGTGATTCGTATTTTTCTTGTTTTGTTGGTATATTTGTTTACGGAGAACGATTTATGATGAAGCCCGCTGCAATTGAAGGATTTGTTGGTTTTTTGTAGGTATAAAAGAGTGAAAACGAGATTGATACTCTTTTTTTGTCCTGCAGCGATCCTTTTGACTGGTTTTCCTGATATTTTTTATTAGTTCGCGACTTTCGTGCGTTTCATGTATTGCGCATTTTCGCAGATGAAGTTCAAGCTCAGGATGTCGTTTCACTAATCATTTGTTTTAGAAGCACATTCAAAATGCCAATCATCTTGTGTTTTCTTATTAATTTCGGAGTGTTTTGTAGATGTCGGGAAAAACAAAGGAAGGAAGCTTCTAATCTGCAGACTGTAAACAGAAAGCTCACTGCCATGAACAAGCTTCTGATGGAGGAGAATGATCGGTTGCAGAAGCAGGTTTCACAGCTAGTTTATGACAATACCTTCTTGCACCAGCAACTTAATAGCGTAAGAGGACATTGTAGTTCATTGTTTCTTATCTCTGCTCATCGATTTCCAATCTTGCCAGTCTTCAATGTCGCTGATTCTGTTCTTTCTTTTACACGCGTCCCTTGAATGTGACGCCCTTTGTATTGATTTTTCCTCAAAATATGTTTGGCATTGATCTATTGGCTACTCTATTGCTTTTATTTTCCTCTGTGCTAAAGCAAGGCTGACCAAATTATATTGTATTGGCCTTTTTTTTTTTAATAAGTTTTCATGATGTCAAAAAAAAGAAAAACTTATTGTTCTGAATTCCTCTATCACGCTAGTAATTTATGAAATTAAAAAAAAGTGTATTTATTTTTTACATTATTTTCATTCTTTTTTTTTTCCAAGTAAGATTCTAAACCATTGTCCCATTTGACAGACATCTTTGGCTGCCACAGATACTACTTGTGAATCTATGATTTTGGGTAACCAGCTGCAAAATCCTACTCCTCAGCCTCAATTAATGGATGCAAACAATACAGATGGGTAATATATTGGCAGCTATTCCTGCCATTGTTTTCATGTTATTCTATGAAAATTTTAATTTTTTTTTTACCTTCATTTTCTTCCACAGTCTACTCGCAATTGCTGAGGAAACATTGGTGGAGTTCCTCAAAAAAGCTACCGGAACTGCCATTGATTGGGTTCAGATGGTCGGGATGAAGGTATGTACGCCTCAACTTCTTTTGTGTGATTGTTCTATCTATTTCTCTCAACCCAAAATACTTTTTAAACAGCCTGGTCCGGATTCTATTGGAATCATCGCCATTTCCCGCAATTGTAGTGGTCTAGCAGCTCGAGCTTGTGGTTTTGTGAGTTTAGAACCCAAAAAGGTATAAGGTACCTTATCAGAGCATCTATGTCAGCATCTCTTTTGATCTACAATTCATGTTCTATATTCCGTAGGTTGTAGATATATTGAAGGATCGCTCAACTTGGTATCGTGATTGCCGGTCCCTTGATGTATTGAAAGTTTTCCATACTGCAAAAGGTGGACATATTGAAATTTTATACATGCAGGTATTTACATTGAATTACTAAATGTTACATCTGTCTTGGTGCATGTTCTTGTTATTTTCATTCATTTACACTTTTTGTTATCAGACATATGCACCTACTACTTTGGCTTTGGCACGTGATTTTTGGACGCTTAGATATAGTGCATCTTTAGAAGATGGCAGCCTTGTGGTGAGTTGATGTAATTTATGAAATATACAATTATTTTCTCTTTTTAAGCTTACGATGGAGTGATTATATGTTAAACTGAGCAAGCTTGTGCGGTCTTGCTCCCTTTGATAATCTTCTCATAGCCTAACTTAAGTACTCTGGTACTTTATGGTCTGGTTTGCACACTGAGATATCCTGGTTTGAAAGCTGCATCTTTTTTCTGTAGATATGTGAGAGATCTTTGACCCCTTCAACTGGTGGTCTAGCTGGGCCAACCAACTCTAGTTTTGTCAGAGCTGAGATGCTTCCCAGTGGGTATCTAATCCGACCATGCGAGGGCTCTGGTGCAATGATTCATATTGTTGATCATGTAGATTTGGATGTGAGTTTCCACATTGAATTCTATCGTTGTTTAAGCACTGAACTTTTCACTTATAAAAAGCTTTTGCCTAGGCTTCAAGTGTGCCTGAGGTTCTCCGACCATTGTATGAGTCGCCAACAGTACTAGCTCAGAAGATGACCCTTTCAGTATGTTTCATATTAAATGGACTGTCATCTGATGTACATTTTACATTGGTCCATTAAGTTCTCATTAATTGCACAGGCATTACACCATATTAGACAGATTGGCTTAGAAACATGTGGGGAAACTTCATATGTCAGGGGGCGTCAACCTGCCGTTTTGAGGACCTTTAGCCAGAGGTTGAGCAGGTGAGTCGTTTCATTTCATTTCAATATATCCATTCCAATTGCTTCAATTTGCTTTAAAAGCATCATATTGCATGGCAGGGGTTTTAATGATGCAATTAATGGTTTTTCTGATGATGGGTGGTCTTTCCTGGGATACGATGGTGTGGAGGACGTGACAATAACTATTAATTCATCTCCTAGCAAGCTATTTGGAAGTCATTCCAGATTTGCAATGCTCTCATCCTTGGGTGGTGGCATCGTTTGTGCTAAAGCATCAATGCTACTTCAGGTTTATTATTTATTTTTTTATATTTTTATAAGTTATCATATATTCTACTGCAAGCTTCTCCTACAGCATTATAGTTCAATTGAATGTTCTTGGTGAAGCAATATCAAGAATTATAGGGGTATAAATTTTGATATTGGATAACTGGTGTGAGTAGCACTTACTGAAGATGAGAAGTTGTGAAAAATAGGCTATAAGCTGCTGATTGAGCATGTAGGTAGGTGGGCAAAAGATGCACTAGTATGCCGAGTTGATTTAATTAATTTACAAGATTTAAAAAGGAAATATCTAAAGTCTGAAGAAAACTTGATCCGAAAAATGTCTAAATGACTTGTGTACTTAAATAAAGTTGACACCTCATTTGAAAGGACCACGATTCATAAATCCTGCTGCAAGTAGTGGGATAAGGGTATGATGTATGGAGCAAATTGTTTACAGTGTCTGCTGTTTTATCATGTGTAGATTGTGGTGTTTGATCTTTGATACGTTGCAGAATGTGCCACCTGCGTTACTTATCCGCTTTTTGAGGGAACACCGTTCAGAGTGGGCTGACTCCCTTATTGATGCTTATTCGACTGCATCATTGAGAGGTAGTACATATGAAGTTCCCGGTTTCAGTGACAACAGTGGGTTTTTGGCTAACCATGTCATTATCCCTCTTGCTTATACCGTGGAAAATGAAGAGGTAGTTATGCATGAATTTATGTTTGCCCTCTTCATAGTTTTTTTATTAGGGCATTTACACACATGGTAAACAATTTTTTTGTATTTACATTTCTCACACATAAACTTTTATAATTACAAACATAGCACTGAAATCATTAATATCACATAATATTATTTTTTCAAAGTGAAATACATATTTTCATGCATATATTTATGAATGTTTTGGTGAGATATGTACATACATAAGAATTATGTGCCAGATATGTAAATTTCCCTTTTTTTAACGCCTGATATGTTTATTGTAAATTGTTTGTCATGTTTGGGTTGCAGTTCTTAGAAGTGATCAGGGTAGAAAGCCATGCATTCAGCCAGGATAATGTTCTTTCCAGGGACATGTATCTGTTACAGGTCGGCTATTTTTGAATTGTTGACTATATTACATGAATTCGCTAAAACCATTCGGACATTACCTTTCTGTTTTGGCAGCTTTGCGAAGGGATTGATGAGAATTCGGTTGGTGCTTGTGCACAACTTATTTTTTCACCTGCTGATCAATCATTTGTAGATGATGCCCCTTTGTTACCTTCAGGATTTCGAGTGATACCACTTGATCTCAAAGCAGTTGAGTAGTATGCATTTGTTTTTAGTAATGTGATGAAAATTCTTCGGGAAATCTCAAACTGGTCTTATCCTATAGCTCAATTTACAATTTCCATTTGTTTGCTTCATATTGATTTAGTCATATATATATA
>NW_018164444.1:53998182-54038143 GCF_001263595.1 Phalaenopsis equestris | reverse complement strand
ATATATATATATATATATATATATAACAACAAATACCTAGTCATTATTCTTATTATTAGCTTTTATTACATTTATTCCCTCATTATGTATTTCCTATTTTGTATTAATTGTGTTTTATTTATTTTCTGTGTTATGCCTATTGTAATTGGATTTAATTACCCTTCCTTCTATCAATAATTCTTTCTATCAATAATATTTTCTGCTCTATTCCAAATCTCAACATGATATCAAAGCTTAACCCTAGATCCAGGCCTTCGCCTGTCCTTCTGTAGATGCCACTGTTGCTCTTCTCTGTTGGGCCTTCTGTAGGGATTCCTAGCCGCCGGCTCCACTGGCTGGTTTCTTGTAGCCGTTGGTCTCTTCAATAGCTGGTAGGTCTGCAGGTTCCTCTTCTTGCCGCTGAACTAAGCATAAGACGCTAGACTAGCATATGCTTCTTGCAGTTCTCCTTGTCTCTGATCAGTCCAACATGCATTCCTTCGTCCTCTGCATACCGTTCTTGTCGCTGATCAAAGACAATACCGACAAGTACAAGCCACTGATTGATTCCTATAGCAAAATTCCTCTACAGTAGAACTCCTCTGCCTTCCTCTGCAAGTGCAAGCCGCTGGTTGATTCCTACAGCAGAATTCCTTTGCCTTCCTGTACAGGTGCAATTGTTTTTGCCCAGCAAAATTCCTACAACATTCCAACATCTCTGTAGTTGTACGAATTCTTGCAATTTCGTCTGTCGGTGACCCTACTTGAATTCATCGATGGTATCCCTACATGTGTCCGCTCGCGCTGCTTTCATTGAGCTTCGTCGAGAAGAAAACTAAAGACTTGTCATGCTCGACACTTCTACTCCTTAAGCCGAATCACACGCCTTAGTGTCAGCCCTCATTCATGCCACCCAGACCGATCACCCCACTTTTGATTACTGTTACAAATTCAACTATACTCAGGACAAGTTTTGTAAACTTTACGGTAAGCCTTCGACCAAAACCTTTGCTACCAAGGGTCTCACGGCGACGGGCAGGCCTATCGCAACTAAATTGACTCCTATCTGGAGCATCACAGAGTCCTTCGAGTTCCTGAAAAACTAGATGAAGCAATTGATCAAGCTTCTTGAAGCCAATCAAATCTCTACGAGCCCATCGACCTCTCACATGTGACAAGGTTCTCTTCCTATGACTTTCATGGTTTATTTCTAATATAGTCTTTGAATTATTGATTCATGTGCTATGAATCACATGACTTGATACTCACTAGTTTTCTCTACTTACGATCCGTGTTCTATAAAGAATACCATTTGAATTGTCGATCGCTCCTGTAATTCCATTACCGATAAATGGTCAGTTGTTACTTAACTCTGTAGTTTGTTTTACATGTTCCATAGTTGCAATGTAACTTGTTATCTGCTAGCAACTTGACGAATTATATTGATTGTGTTGCTAATTTCTCTTATGAGGGTTGTGTTTTTCAAGATCGTATTTCGGGAAGGATGATTATCATTGCTAAGAGGGTAGTCAGGCTCTACTGCTTCCGAAAGAAGAGCACGGAGAGTGACGACATACCTCACAAGAGTTGTAGTTTATCTCGAGTTATTGAATGTCTCATTATGTTGTTGCATTGGTTGCATTGTCGGTTGCATTGTCGTTTAGGTCTTCTTAGTTTTCAATACTTAAAAAAATTTTATCCTTTGATGTGTTCTACTAAATACCTTTCTAATTTTATTTGTAAGACATGTTAGTTAGCTAAACATTACCATGTTCATACACCCCACACACACGTTATGCTCCTTTCTCTCTCATGCACAGTGACCCTCTTACACTCCCAATTACACCAATAAATGATGTTTCCCGACTTTGATTGATGATCACACTCGGATGACGTGGGTCTATATTTTAAAAGAGTAATCAGAGGTTGTTGTCACCTTCCAAAACTTTTACACCTTCGTTTTAACTCAATTCAAAACTCCTATTCAGGTCCTGGGGACCGAAAATGGTTGTGAGTTTTTCAACTCTATTTTGGGTGAATTCTTAGTGAGTAAAAACATCCTCTACCTAACTCGTTTGTGAACAGTCAACAAAATGAGATAGTCGAGGGGAAAACCCGCCACCTCCTCGATGTTCATCTCTCCATTATGTTTCAATCCAATGTCCCGAATTAGTTTTGGAACAATGTCATTCTCACAGCCACCTATCTCATAAATAGTTCTTTCTAAAATTCACAAGTAACAAACCTCCTTAGTCATCTCTGTGTCATACTTCCCTGCCAATCGGATCTTCTCCACATTAGATCCAATGATTTTTGGGTGTGCTTCTTTGTTCAGAACACTGTCCCCAATCGGAGTAAACTTGATTCCAGATTCATAAAGTGTATTTTCCTTGGGTATTCTGCCACTTAAAAGATGTATCGATACCTTGATCTTACCACTAACAAAATCTATGTGAGTGCTAATGTTTTTTTTTGAAAGTATTCCTTATTTTATTAGGTTGACCTCAAGTGAGGAGTTTGGGTTCTTAGACATTGTCCCTTACCCTAATCCTATGAATGTTACACCCTTTGTTCCTTCCGCTGACGAGTCTCCTATTTCGGTGAGTGAACCATCCAGTTAGTCCCCTGTTCCGGTGAGTGCGCCATCTCCTCCCACCATCCGTGTCTACACTTAACGCACCAATCCCAATGCTCCTACTCTGGAACTCACTACATCCTTACTGGACCTTGAATCCACTTTGGACGACATCCTCAGACGACCTCTCCTTTGAATGAGGTGGTTAGTTTTTCTGAGTAAGTTATGCAATTAGACATGCTCTCTCTATTCTATAGCAAAATATGTTTCTTTTTGTAATTTAACGCCGACTTATAGAACATTTTTTACTGCCCGACGGATAATTAGATTCCAACTACTATTGAGGTTGCTTTTGCTGATTAAGCTTGGAAAAGGGTGATAATGCAGGAGATGGATGCTCTTCGACGAACCCATACATGAAACGTTGTTGATCTTCCTCCTGGTAAGAAAGTTGTAAGGTGTCGTTAGATTTTTAACACCAAGTTCAACTCTGATGGATCTTTTGAACGCAACAAGGCACACTTAGTCGTCAAATACTCTCAAATCTATAGAGTTGATTATGAGGAGTATTTGCTCCAGTGGCCAACTTAAACACTATTCGGGTTATGTTGTCCCTTGTGTTGAATCTGGATTGACCTTTATTCCTGCTAGGTGTCAAGAATGCATTCTTGAATGGAGAACTTACAAAAGAGGTATACATGTCTCTCTCTCTTGGTTTTTGACTCTACGACCTTCAGAGGGCAAGTGTGCAAGCTACGAAACTCCCTCTATGGGCTAAATCAGTCCTCAAGGGTCTGGTTCGACAATTTAACAAAGGTGATCGCGGGCTATGGTTTTACTCAATCTCAATCGAATCATACTCTCTACTTCCAACAATCATCCAATGGCTAGGTAGTTGTCCTTATTATCTATGTTGACGATATTGTACTTACAAGTAACAATCTCTCAGTATTTGTGTCCTTGAAAGATATTCTTACTAAGTTCTTTGAAATGAAGGACTTGGGATCTCTCCTATACTTTTGAGGCATGGAAATGACTCGATCATCTTGGGGCATTTGCTTATCTCAACGCAAATATGTGGTTGATCTCCTGGTTGAGAACAACTTTCTTCTGTGCAAGCCAGTGGTTGTCCCTTTGGATCCTAATGAAAAATTAGCTGACATTCTCAATGCCGCACTTGTCAACAAAACTCACTACCAACTTAAAGGAAAACTCATTTACCTTGTCCATATATGTCATGCAGTTGGTATAGTTAGTAACTTCATGCATGGCCCCTATAAGCAACATCTCAAAGCTGTTCACCGGATTCTCCACTTGGTTTGTTTTTCTTTTGTCACGCATCTCGATTAATTGTTGTTTATACAAATGTTGTTTGGGTCGGGTCGGTTCATGATCGATGTTCCACGTCGGGATATTGCGCATTTGTATGGGGAAACTTTTGTCACGTGGAAAAGTAAAAAACAGTTTGTGGTTGCCCGGAGCAATGCCGAAGCAGAATTTCGGTCCATATTTTTAGGGCTCTGTGAAGCTCTTGCAAACTTTGTGTGCCAACCTCCATCATGCTACAACTATTATATGATAGTAAGGTCGTCATCAATATTACTCACAATCCAGTTCAGCATGATCGCACCAAACATGTGAAAATTGATAGACAATTCATTAAGAAAAAAATTGAGTCCAAGAAAATTTGTTTTCCTCTAGTGCTCTCCAGTGGTTAACTGACGGATATTCTCACCAAAATCTTCCTTGTTCTTTGTTTGATGATTTCAAATCCAAGTTAAACAGAACTGACATCTATGTTTCAACTTGAGTGAGAGTATTATATTTATAACAACATATCCCTAGTACTTATTTTTATTATTTCTTTTTATTATTTTTATTCCCTCATGTATTTTCTATTTTGTCTTATAATGTTTTATTTCTTTTCTTTGTTTTGACTATTATAATTGAGTTGAGATACCCTGCTATCAATGATATGTGCTGTTCTATTCAAAATCTTAAATATAATCTATATATATATATATATATCAAAACACTGCTTCACCAAATTGCTGACTTGACTAAGGCTCAAATCCTTGCATCTATTCTTCTGCTTTTTCCTCGTAGACTTCTGAGCCACCGGGTTGTTATGGTGCTTTCGTGGATTCTTTATTGAAGTTTTTGACCTTTATATATATATATTTGCCCAGATTATCACCCTTACATTCTTTGTTCCAGGACTCTACTCCTGCCACAAGGACTCTTGACTTGGCCTCCACTTTAGAGGTTAGCTCAGGTGGAACAAGTAGGATAGTCACTGACACGACTATTAGTGATGGGAGGTCGGTTCTGACAATAGCGTTCCAGTTCATATTTGAGAACCACCTCCAAGAAAGTGTTGTGGCAATGGCTCGTCAATATACTAGAAGCGTGGTGGCCTCAGTGCAAAGAGTTGCAATGGCAATCACTTCTTCACGGCTTGGCAGGGAGCTTGGTATGAAACAGCCACTTGGGTCTCCTGAAGCTCATACACTGGCAAGATGGATTTCTAGCAGTTACAGGTAATTCCTTTTTTCTGATGTGTGGAATTTCATACTCTTAGGGATTCATTTTTTCGTTTATAACAATGAAGGTTGCCTTCTGTTTGCCATTTATGCATGCCGGTATTAGCCTCCTTTGATCCTAATAGCGTTGATTTTTTAAATTGTTTAAGGCACTGCTAAAAACTCTTTCTCCTAGTATGTTTAAGTGCTAATGCTTCATGGCAATTAATGCTAGGGGGACATGGAGATTTATTTCGTCTTTATTTCCTAATTCTCATTAAAGTGTTTCCTCTTACTATGTGATCGACTACTTAGTTCTAATCACCTGAAAAAATCTCACAATTTGTTTTATTTCAGAAATCTGAAATCTTTCATTGCCTAATATTCTATTATATATATTGGCATGCATTCAACGTCCAAAGGTAGCACTAGCAACCCATCAATTAAAGGAAAGTTATAACAGAATGAGAGTTCCTTATGTGATCTGCAAGACATCTTCCCAAGCGTGTTGTCTGAGATTAGGATGCATCATTTGATACTCTTTGCTTGGTGATGATCTTGGTTTTGTTCTCTAATGGGGGTGTTCATGAGGTCACTGATAGAGGTAGTGGTTGACAAGGGAGTTATATTATGAAGGGGTAGCGGCTAGCCAGATGAGAAAGTGGGCATTAACTTTAGGACCAGCAGATTCAAGTTTTGGTTGGCAAGTGTTCAACATAATGTATGTGGGCAACAAGAAGCAACAAGGGGTTTGTTGTCTTATTGGTTGGCCTTAAGAATTAGCTGTTAAGGTTGTCAGAGAGTTGGAATGTTATTTTTGATTCGTCTTAAAAACCATTGGCATTCTTGGTTGACAAAGTGATTGAGCTTCGGTGGTTGGTGGAAGGTTTCTGTGCTTTAAAGTTGATGTTGGTGTGTAGATGACTAGCTGTGAGTTCCGAAAGGCTTAAGGCCAGTTTGCATTTGGAGAAGCCATTGGATTATGCGGCTAAAAGGTGTTGGCGAGGAAAGAGTTAGGTATATGTTGGGTTTGCTTAGAATGGAAGAGGAAAACAAAAATGGATTTTAATAATGTAATACATAATAATTAGGGTTGTAATCGAGCCAACTACGTCATTGATTGGACTTAGCTTGGTTATATTATAAGTTGTTCAAGTTTGGCTTGGGCTTGAACTATGCTTTTACATATATGTTCAAACTTGACTTGTTTAAATTTTTAAATAATCGTACATGGCTTGTGATTGGCTTATTTGAATTGATCGAAGGAGTGCTTCATTAAATTAATAATTAAGTTAAACATTTGTTTGAGTGTTTGGCTTTTCATCTACGATTGTTAACATTTGATTCTATAAATCTAAACAAATAAGTCATCAAATAAATTTGAATTAGTATCTAACTAGTTTATGTTGACCATAAAAATGAAAAAAAGGGGAAGATGAACCCAAAAAAGGAAAAAAGAAAAAAAAAATAGAAATAGATTATATTAATTAAATTAAATCTCGCCTGTTGGAGCCTGCCCACATATGCTAACCGCTCTCACGTCGCTTCCCAGTTATTAACAGACAGACTGGAGAGCTTTCCTCATTGGCACTTATTCGCTCTGTCTTGTTCCATTTCTCTCTTTTTGCTCTTTTCTTGTTTCTCGTTCCCCTTCTGTTTCAACAAATCACAAAAGATATTCACACAGTCTCGTTTGTCCCCACTGTTCTCCTTTGTTTCGCCCTCTACAATTAAAAAAGCGCAAGTTAATTTTTTCTTATTTTTTTTTCACTCTTTATTCTCACTGTCATCCTTACCTTCCCTTTTTTTCCAATCAAGCAAAGCTTTTATCAGTCTCCTTCCTATGTGCACGTTTTCAGTCAATTTTTTGATTTGAAAATATTTTTTTAAATTTAATTTAATATAATAGATTTATAGTTTAGATTTTGAAAGTAGTATATTTTAATTTTCGAAAAATGAGAAATGAATCTCATTAGTATAATAGTTTTTATAATCGTGTCCGATACTGCGAATACTATATATTCCCGAAAGATAAGCGTATGCCTCAGTGATAAACCCAATCCTGCAAACTAAGAGATTTGTGACATCCGTTTGGTTTGCGAACTTTTTATGTGTGACCGACAAGTTTTTCTATCTAATATAAATATTAAGTAGAGTTTATTTTACCTAGGTTCCAAGTTTTCTATCGAAACAAGCCTCGATAGTTAATTACATCCCAAATGACGGGGGTCACTCGAGAAAACTCTCGATGATGATCAGAGGTAATAGTTTTCAAGAATTTAAAGTTTAGGATTTTACGGTATGTCGACCGTTATTATTTTTTTTTGGAAAGAAAAAGGATGATCTTTGTAAAATATGAAAATAATTTTGATGTTAATATGATTTCTGAAAGTAACATTTTAATTTAAAAATTGATGAGACCAAACGTGTCTCACATATTGAATAGTTTGGATAACTGAGCGTTATACCACAAGTAATACACTATCCCGAAGGATAAACATACCACTTGACAGTAGACTCAACCACCTAAACTAAAGAGTTTAGAGTTTCCTAAACTAAAGAGTTTGTGACATTCGTTTGGTCTGCGAAACATTTTTATGTATGACCGACTTCCCTTATCTAATATAAGGGTTAGATATAATTTATTTTAAGTAGGTTCCAAGTTCCTTATAGAGGCAAGTCCCTATAGTTAATTACATTTTAAATGACCGGGGTCACTTAAGAAAACTCTCGATTAAGATCAGTCGTTCTGCCTTCCAGATTTCAAAGTTTAAATTTTCAAGATTGGACACGAGAAAATCAAACGGGAGTGGCTCAAATAGGAGCAATTATTTTAAGGAATCCAAATGAGCGAAGAGTAGGGAATATCACAGATCCAGGGGAAATCCTGGTGATTTCTCAACTATCCTATTGTTCGGCTTTATGTCTTTGAAATGATGTTGTTCAATGTTTAATCGTGCAATTTATTTTAGAATTTAGGGCTTACAATCGTACAAATTTTACACCGTACCGTACGGTAACCTCGAAATCCTAAAAGTGTTAGGATTTATAATTGCACAACAGGGTTGTGCAAAAGCATAAAAATAATGTGAGGATTTGCGTTGCGCTAAACAAATTTTCTCGAAGTCCTATGGGTTATTTAAACTAAGAAAAATATTTAGTTGTCATAGACTTATTGTACCGTTGTAGATCGTCATCTTCCGTCCGCTACATCCTGGTTATGCTGCCCACGAAGATTTGCTCCATGTCCCATGTAGTAGTAGTTTTGAAGTTTAGTGTCTTATATGTGAATGTGCAATATTGTTATTTGGTGACTTACTATTGTATATCTTCTAAATCAGGCTATAGCCTAAAGGTTTTGTAGTTAACTTGAAGCATGCATAAATAAACTATGCTATAATGAAGAACAATAAATGCAAAACAGTAAAAGTGCGATAAATAAAAGCAATATAAGAAAATGCAGTAGAGTTCTATAAATGTTCTATAAACTTTGGGTATCTGATTTTTCTTGTTATTGCTTCTCCTGTAAATGGGATCAACGTCGCAGGTAACAATATAGTAGACAAATTCAACTAGCAGGGCAAATATGTGTTTATGTATGACAGAATAAATGGAGTAACACATGGGAAGCTCTGAGGAAAAATTGAAATCGACCCACAAAGACTTGAAACAAATCGTAGGGAAAAGACAAATAAATAAAACAAAACACAATTTCACATATAAATGACCAATGGTGGGAGATTTATATGTGACATTGAGAATGTCCCCAATTGCCAGGAGGATTTGAGTGTAAGACTCAAGCTCAAATCCCGAAGCAATGAGTTTCATTTTAGGTCAAGTTATGAAGAGAATTTTATTATTTGATTTAATTAAATCAGTCATGAACCATAGCCTAGTGCATACCCCGTTTATTGCTTTAACTAACTTGTGAATTAGGGTCATGCCTAGTTTCAGTGTCTATTTGAAAATTATGTAGATGAACTCACCTAGAGTGTGCACATAAAATCTAAGAGGCCTATGCTTTAACTTAAGTTTGAAGTGTTTTAAAGTGTTTATCTTCAATTATGTGTTTTCCAACTAATTCTTGAACATCTTTAGATCAAACTTAGCTCACTATCACTCTTAAGACCTAGAGGGTAAACCCATAATTTTGGCAAAAAAGTTCATGAAATGTATTTCAATCCTAATTAAAACAATTGGACTAAAGTTTATCCAATGCTTAGTGGTCCTAATTGATAGCCTGCTAATCTTTCAATTTATGCCCTTAACTCTTGAATCATTTAAGCTCTTACTTTCTCCCAATTCTCAATAATTCTCATAATTACAATTTTATTCTTATGTAAAAGAAATAGTAAATGGTTCTATTTTTCCTTTAGGTTTCAATCATCTCAACAGACTAAGTATCAAATTTTTTTTTTATTCCCTCCCGTTTCTTTTTATTTTTTTAAGGTCGTGAATCAATCCTGAAAATAATTAAATCAGAAATTCTCATTTTTAATTTAACCGTTGCAAAAAAAATCAACGAAAAAGGGAGGCCGACCCACATCTAAAAAAGAAACAAATCAGCTAAGCAAGGGACAAAATCGCAAGGGAATCAGCCTAAAAAACATTTAATAATCAAATCAGCTCCCAAAATATCAAGTAAATTAGACTCGAAAAGAGCATTCGAAGTTTTCAAAACAACGAAAATATAACATTTAAAATGACGTAAAAGTAACGTTTTGAGACATCCACTTTAGTATTTAAAAGAAGACTCAAATGAAACAATTCAAATTTTCAAAAAGAAATAAGCTTCAAAGACTTTCAAACCTTCAAAACTCAAAACTGTTACAGATTTAAATTTTTCTAAAAGAGAAATGAGGCGTTTTAACTCTCCCAAAATGGAAGACGATTCAAACTAAAAGTGGTGCAAGTTCGTTCCATAATTTTCTCACATTTGTCACTTATGCAAAAAGATGCATTTCAATCTACAAGGTAATGAATGCATAAATATAGAGAGTAAAGTTCAAGCATTGGACATGTGGGAAACATGAGCATTATCTAATATGTGTAACTTTTCCAATAAACTTGTAAGAATGAGCGTTCCCCAACATCTACCACAAAGGAAAAAAAAACTATCGCTCCTGTGATTGAGGAAAAGAAACAAAGGCACATGGGAGACGCTACATATATATGGGAATTTCCTTACACATGTACTCATTTGGGAGCACCGTATCTCTCCAAACTTTCCAAATAGAACATAGAAACTTTCAGATGTTTGTAAAGGTAAAACATCGAAGCTTTTAGATTTTTGCAAGTAACAAAACTATAACTTTCAGATTTTTGCAAATAACATACATAGAACTTTCAGATTTTCAAAAGCAAGACACCTAAACTTTTCCAATCCTTGCCAATTGCACATGAAACATATCAGATTTTTGCAAAAATAAAACACCAAAGTTTTCAGATTTTGAAAAGCAAGGCACCAAAAACTTTCCAATCTTTTGCAAATATAACATATAAACTTTCAGATTTTTGTAAAGGTGAAGCATTGCAACTTTCCAAGCTTGCCAAAATGTAAACTAAAATGTGGCCTTAATCATGTTTTAAAATTATTCAACTAAGGAGCAAGTAGAGAGCAAAGGAAAGCTCCTAAATGTTTCAGATTTTGCAAATACGCCACTTAAATATTTCAGATTTTGCAAATACGCCACTCAAATGTTTCAGACTTTGCAAATATGCCACCCAAATGTTTCAGATTTTGCAAATATGCCATCAAATGTTTCAGATTTTGCAAATACGCCACCCAAATATTTCAGATTTTGCAAATGAGCCACCTAACATTTTTGATAGTCTAAAAGACATAACACGATTGCATGTATAGGTAAAGTAGCACATATGTGAGAATTGAAATTTGGGTGTTAAATATGTAAATATAAAAGAACTGGTTGGTATGCATGTAAATTTCCCTAAGATAAATCTCACAGGTCTGTCTCACTATTACCGCCTACAACATGTATTGTTTTAGAACTGTCTTGTACTAACTTTATATGAATGAGAAAAGGGTGCAATAATGATTCTGAATCCTTAGTGCTGATCATCAACTCTGTCATGACAACAAGCTTGATGCCACATGCATAAACTGTTGTTGATGCCATCGGCTCATTCATTTAGTGACAAAAGGTGGTAAATAGACTTCTATGCCATATCTTCGTGATCATGGATTCTTGTAAGCAAATTCAGACACTTATCATTTAGCAAGTTAAACTATCCCAGCTTAAGAACTTACAATTACTATAACTTGGAGATGATACTTTTCCAATCATGACTGCATCAGTACAATCCGTAATTCAAGCATTTTTACCAGCAACAAACCATGGAGAAAATTGCTTACAACAGACATTCAGGCAATCGCGTAATTGTAACGATGGTAGGAAAGTTATGAGATCCACAATTGCGAATGTCCCAAAGTTATATAGTAAGAGCAGGAATTAAAAATCATGTGATCAGCTCAAGCTACCTGAAACTAGGTAGCCAAATATGTGGAATGTGTGTAAAATGTAAGTTTGGGTGTTAGATTTGTGAACACAAAAAAAAAAAAAAGAGTGATATCTATGTAAATCTTCTCAGTGTACACATAGCAGCTCAATAACTTAAATTCCAGAAATATGGTTTGACCCAATCCGTAAGAAAGAATGCTATATGCTTTGACCTAATCCGTAAGAAAGAGTGCTTTTACAAAACTCTCCGAGAAGTCTGATATCTCCGTAGAAGCAAACCGGAAGGAATCTTCACAGTTTTGTTTGAAAATGTATATACATTTTTTATAACCCAAGGCAAAGAACTTTATGAGCATTCTCATTACATATAAGCCAATGCAGAAGGATCCATGGCAATTCATGCAACTAAAGCACGTGATAACTTATCTGATGTTTTCTTATCAAACGAATAGAAAATCATATGTCAAATCTGGACTAAAGCACAAATTCTGTAAGCATACAAATAATTACTGGGCCATAATGCACATTTGCATAGAGTTTATGTTTCCTCAAACCTGAAAGCTGATGTTTGAGCCTCAGCTTTCTTCGGTGCAGCAATAAGATAAAGTAAATGGCTCTTTTTTAGGAATTTCAAAAACATAGTATGGCAGCAAGTAATTCCCAATCAAACAAACACAACTTTTTGCATGAAGTGTTTCACAGATAAACCAAAGAGGAAAGTAGTAAATCCATACTTCCCAAATGCCTGAAGAAAGAAGAACAAAGTTGGCTTCGGACCAACCAACAGGAATCCAGCCAACAACCACACCTCTTTTTTTATTGCTCAAAGGAGAACAAAAAAAACCAAAGCTCCAAGCACACAAAACACAGACCAACCAAGTGAGAAGAAGCACTCAGAATTTTGTCAGACCTCCTCTTCTTCAATATTTCGGCCAGCCTCCAAGACATCCCCAAGGTGGTTTTATAGGCAAAAGAGAGAGGAGCAGCCGCCTACCAACCCTAAGGGTGGCCAAATAGGATGGTGGGAGAGGAGGAGAAGCATTTAGCGAGAAAGAGAAGTAGGCCTAAGGAAGATGAAGAGTCGAACGGGTGGAGTTTTGTCGTTGGAGAGCCGCTCGGTCGAGCGGCCTGCGAAGAAGAGGAAGAGTCAGCCAAAGCTTCGTGAAGCTAGGGATCGCACGGGAGGGAGGTGCACGGGCCAGGGTTTCGCGCAAGCCAGCGAGTGGAAGAGAGGACGCTGCTGCGGCTCGGGCAAGAAGCATCATGAAGATTCACGAATAGGAGAAGGGCGCGGGATCTAGGGTTCGAGGGGCAAGCCATCTCGTGCGACTGGATCGAGCGAAGATGAGAGATTGGGTGCGTGAGTTAGGTGGAATAGGTTTAAAATAAGGATTTATTTTTATTTTTATTTTTTTTAATTTTATTTTATTGTATTATATTATTTAGTTATTATCAATTAACGTGTGATTTATTCGTGTTCGGAACCCTAGCAAAGTGGGTATCTTTTCCAGATAATTTTGACGTTTCGGTCGCGCCGGCGTGGTATTTTTTGCCATCTGAGGTCGTTTCGACGAATTTCTTGATTTGCGTGTGATTTGCTTGTGTCCAAAAATATAACAATATCGGTGTCTTTCCTAGCTAAAATTGATATCCTGAACGCGTTGGCGCAGTCCATTTCGTCATCAGAGGTCGTCCGGAGAAGTTTGCATTTTCACCTATCCTCTAAGCTCAATTCTAGCCCGATCTTGTGCAACTTAGTGAATTTTGTGCATTTTGTGTGTGCGTGTGTGATGATAAAGTCCTGAAGAGGTTTTCCTAGGGCTTGAGATCCTATTGAGAACTTCTCCTTGAGTCTACACACGATAATCCTTAACCACTCGACCATACAACGATGGTTTTGATATCATCAATGCGAGACATCACAAGAGAAATAAGAAGTGGCTAGAATTTCTAAGGGGATAGATTCCAATACTAGTTTTCTAAGATAGTAAATAGGAACCCCTAGAGCTAGATTCTAGGATTCTAAGGAAAAGAGTAATGATCTCAAAATGAGGTCAACACGGTAGGACGTGGAAAAGCAAGTGGGAGTGGCTCAAATAGGAACATTTATTTTCAGGACTCTAAAGTAAGAAAAAGGTAGGGGACGTCACAGATCCTAAGGAGAACCCTCAGTAACTTCCCAAATTATCATACTGTGTGACTGCGTTTTAGAGGCGATGTTATTTAAGTGTTTAATCCTGTTAATTTTATTATTTTGTACTTACATTTGCATAAATAGCCCGCAAAGATAGAAGGATTTACGTCGTACCGGACAACAACCTCAAAACCTAAGGTGAGTTAGGACTTACGCTACGCAACATGGTTGCACAGAAACCTAAAAAGGGCATGAAGATTTATGTCGCGTTGGGCGAACTACCTCAAAATTCTATGAGTTGTTATTTAGACTAGGAAAGTTTAGCTGTTGTATGCTTGCTTTGTTGTCTCAAAGATGTCCTTCTGCAGGTCCTTCTCGTGTTGCCCATGGGATATGCTCCAAGCACCTCGTCGAAGTAGCAGTCATAATGTCTAAGGTTCAGAAGGTTTTACCAATTATGTTTCAAGGTTTTGGTTTTGTTGTCATTCAAGCATTATGAGGGGGTTAAAGTTGATTAGAGCGACACCGATTAAGATATAACAGTTTCCTCGTTTCGGTACCACTATTTTCTTTTGAAATTACTTAGTCTGAACGAGTTGTTGAGCTCATTTAAACTGGGGAGATCTCGTTAGCAACCGTGAGTTATCTTATCCGAGGATCTTCCGTAAATTCAAAAGGACGTGGTTTGCTTTTGTTTTGTTTTGAAAACGTTATTTAATTTTTTAAAATTGTTTTGTTTTGAAAATGAAATTGCAACCAGACTTGCGTGATATATATTAAAGCATGAGTAAATAAATAAACTGTACCATAAATATACAGTGATAAAAAAATGACAATAAATAACCTGTACATGCGTACCTGTTATCTTCTTGATATTCTCGTTGCGTGGTTAGCTCATAAAACATAATATAGTTTGCAGAGAATTTAAATAGGTTGTAGAAAAAGAAAGAAAATAGGAATTCTAGCGTAAAAAAAAATCAGTCGTAACAGCAGCTAGGAACTCCAAACAGCGATCCTAAGGCTTCCTACAACTCCAGACAACAGCTAGGAACTCCAAACAGTGATTCTAAGGCTTCCTACGACTCCGGACAACAACTAGGAACTCCAAACGACGGTTCTAAGGTTTCCTACGACTCCAGACAGCAGCTAGGAACTCGAAACAGTGATCTTACGGCGATTAACAACTTCCAAACAGTCACTTACAACACTTAATAGCTTCCAAATAGCTCTCACAACAGTTATAAGCCTCAAATAGCATTTCAACAGAGATTAACAGCTTCTAAACAGCTCTCACGACAATTTTAAGCCTCAAACAATACTTCTACAACCATTAACAGCTTCCAAACAACTACTTACAGTAATGAATAACTTCCAAACATCCACTTACAAAAATGAACAGCTTCCAAACAACAATTAAAAGCCTTAAAATGATGGGCAAACCGACACTTAAATGGGGCATCAAACCCTTGTAAAAACAGTGCATGGATCAGCACCTGAGTGACATGTAAAGCCTCTAAAATCAGCTAGAAAGTTAGCCCTTCAATCATAGGTAAAATGATTCATCCACAAAGAGATTAAAACTCATAGTTTTAGAGGTGCAAATACCCAAAGATTTTTATGCTCCATATGTAAATTTTCTATTAAAGGATAATGAACGAAAAAGCATTTGATTAAGATCTATGGCCCAAGGATAGCAAATTTCATTATCAAACCATATGAAATTATCCTCCACCTTTTACAAATGATCGTATAAAAAAAAAAAAAAACTTAGATTTTTTAAAATAGGCCACGCAAAATTTCATCAAGACAAGTGCTCGAAGCATTTTAAAAGTCACCTAAAACACCCTATTATGGTAGATTAACTAGGCGTGGCAACAAATGAGTCAAATTTGGATTTATACATGTCAAAAGGTTTTTCCTCGTCATGGAACTATTGTGCAAGCAAGAGTTTCAACTTAAAATTGCACCAATAAGTAAAATAGAGATATTTCTCCACTTTGACAAAAGCTAAAAGAAAATGTTAAAATCGCCTATGAGAATAATAATAAGCAGATTTTCATCAACATCCAACAAGCAAGTCTCCAGCCACATGCCACGAATCAGAGAAATGGGTTTAGATTTTATCTTGCTTATCGTGGTTAGGAGCAAAAAGGAGAGATGGCGAGGGGGAAGGCGTGCTCTGGGAGAGAATCGAATGGGAAACATGTTGTGCGTGAGGGGAAAATGAGGGTTTTAACATCAAGCAGTAATTGGCGCAGTAGGAGCGGGGCGAATGGGGGCTTCCATCGCGCGAGAGGGACGCATGCAAGCGGGGGTCTTCAGTCGAGCGCTAGAGTTTCGGCGGGATGAGGAAGGCGATGGCTTCGGGGCGAGTGAGACAAGCCGACAGGAGGCAGAGGGCTTCGGGACGAGTGAGACAAGCCGAACAGGAGGCAGAGGGCTTCAACTAGGCTGCGATCGAGAGAGGAAGGGAGTCGGATGAGGAAGGCGATGGCTTCGGGGCAAGTGAGACGAACCAAACAGCAGGCAGAGGGCTTTGACTAGGGCTACGATCGAGAGAGGAAGGGAGGAGTTCAGAATCTGCCTGTGAGGAAGGGGAAGGCCGCGACAATAATGAGCCAAGTTAGTATCTGCCCGTGAGGAAGGGGAGGCCGCATCCTATAACTGCACTTTCAAAATGTCTGTTATAGGGCATTAGACAAGGAATTGATGAATTTACATTTGTGGGAGAATTTTATTTGGCTGGTAATAACTTCGAAATGAATTTAATTAGGGTGAAATTAAATCATTTGAAATTTAAAAATTTAAATTTCAAAATTGCTTAGCCCTTGTTCAGCCCGAGTTGAACGTGGGTTGAGCCTGAACTTGCGCCCCACTAATTTAAAAAATGTGCATCAATTTTTGTGTCGTTTGCGCATGCGGCACTATAGTAAAATGAGTGTTATTTTTAGCTAAAGCTGACGTTCTGGATGCATCCGTGCGGTCCGTTTTGTCATTAAGGGTCGTTCGGACAAGTACGCCGACGATCAGGTCATTCAAGTCAACATCGTGCTTGGTGCAGTGAGTGCGTAAATTGCGGCATTCGCGAGTGTTCGAATGATAAATGGTTTACTTAACGCCTCCTAAATCCCGTAGGAACTCATTTCAGACCCTCCATACGTTGGTCCTTAACCCTTGCAACTAAAAGTTGAGTGCTTGGGACAACTCATGCGAGGTCTTCATAAAAATGAGTCAATAAGTGGTGTGGAGTTCTACGTGAGGCGGGCTCCATTACTAGTCCGCTAAGATGGTCCATAAGAAACTTTTAAAGCTAGATTTTGGGTTATATGAGTAGGAGACTAAGACCTCACTGAAAATAGGGTCAACACACGTGACCATGCCTCACACAACC
Source organism: Phalaenopsis equestris (assembly GCF_001263595.1). Lineage (NCBI taxonomy): Eukaryota > Viridiplantae > Streptophyta > Magnoliopsida > Asparagales > Orchidaceae > Phalaenopsis > Phalaenopsis equestris. Next base: position 54,021,063 of record NW_018164444.1, on the reverse strand, counting down.
TTGCAACCCTTTTTCTTTCATACACGTGATTCTCCCTCAGAAGAAATCGATGCCTTCCTCCTTCACCGTAGCGGCAAAGCTTTAACTTTGCAGTCGTCTCTGTCCTGCGACTCGGTTTCACCAAAATTCTCTCTGACAAAATTGCTCGCCATTCTTCCCTCTCTGCCCTATCCTTCGCTAATCTCACACGAACTCAATCTAGCCGAGCCGCCCTTTATATGTTCACAGAAGGCTCACCTCCTCATCATTCTTCTCTTTGTTTGCACAACTCCAGAGTTTCCTCTTGCGCACACGCTGCCCTAACTCGAAACCGAGCTGCATATCCTGCGTAGAAGACGCCACACCTTCTCACCTGTGCCGCGATACCCTTTTCATGCCCTCAAGCCACACAATCCCAATAGTGTCTCTGCCCTAGCCTGCATCCGAGCTTTTCTTCTCTTCTATCGCTGAACCTTGTTGTTGCTTGCTAAACAGAGTCGCCATTTCCACAAAATCAAGCCCGACCCCTTAAACCAGAGCTAGACCCATTGTTCTAGCACTGTTGTTATTTTATTGTTCATTCATTTTTTATTTAATTTTTAGTATTATTGTTGTTATGTAATTGAATAAAAAATGAGATATTCATGTTGTTTTTTCATCGTTATTGTTATCATCAACATCGTCACCGACAACATCGAGGCTCAAACAGGTATAATGTCGGGGCAATGGGACAAATTTTTTTTTTTTAAACCTCAATTCGAGGAGAGTATAGTAGGTACCTGTTAGGCTGGTAACTTGTAAACTCGTTTGGAGAATTCTTTTAAAATTGGGATTCATGATTTCCTGCAGGTATAATCTTGTGGGAAATGGGAAGTTTTTGAAAAGCCTCCGTTCTAGGAGAACACAATACCTGTTAGGTGGGGAAATCTTGAACTTGTATGGAGAATTATTTAAAAAAATCAGGGAGCTCTTTGTTTGTAGTATAACCTTTTTTGCAGGTACACTGAAGGCTCCACAACTTTTGAGATTGTGGGTTAAATGTTTTTTTCTCCTCTGTTGCGTCTTTTGAGACCATGGGTTGAAAACTTGGATTTTACTTCCCTACCGCAATATTTTACGACACTGACCAAAGATTCTTTTGAGATACATGTGAAGGTTTGCACCATCTCTTGCCCCTTAGCGGGAGTTGACGTCGGGAGGTTGTCCAAATTTTTGGTGATTTGAACTTATAATTAATTTAAAATTTTAAAATATTTGAGCTCTTATAATTAATTTAAAATTTTAAAATATTTGAGCTTATAAAGTAACATAAAATTTGACTCATTCAAATTTTAAAATGATTTGAACTCTAGCTTTCAAAATTTAGGCTCTTGGAGTTTTAAAATATTGGGGATCTAGGTTTTTGAATATTTATGATGCGAGGGTTTAAAATTCTTTTAAAAAAAATTTGGGTCTTTAAAGCATTGACTAATATAGCTTAAAGCATTAAAGGTTGATTTTAAAATATTAAGCTCGTAAACCTGAAAATTAAACTTTTCATACTTAGGCTCTTAGGATTTAAATATCAGTTTAAAAATTGGGTTTTCTGACTTAGGCTCATAGGGATAAAATAATACAAATGAGACCTTTTGAAATGTTAAGATCCCACCACCAAATTCGCAATACACCTTGTGAACGGAAGGCGGTTTCTTTTTTTTTTAAAGACAAATCATATTCTTTTACAGATACTTTTAAGTTCTCAATGATTTCAAAATCTCAGGGTTATCTTCTAAGTCAAATGTGGTATCTTCAAATGTGAAATACTTTTAAAACTTGGAGGGGTTTCACTTGAGTTCTTTTTTATTTAAAAACAAATCATATTCTTTTACAGATACTTTAAGTTCTCAATGATTTCAAAATCTCATGGTTATCTTCTAAGTCAGTTGCGGTATCTTCAAATGTGAAATACTTTTAAGACTTGGAGGGGTTTCACTTGAGATATTTTGTAAAGTTCATATTAAGTTCATATTCATGCAAGTCTTTAAAGCTGATAAAAAGATATTTAAATATGTGAAATTTAAATGTCCGCATGTGCTCCAACCAAATATATCGAATGCTTAAATATTATGTTTGAGATTGTTGCGCTGGCTAAATAGACCACCTTTTCTAGGATAAGGTTGTAAGTGTCACCCAATTAGTCTGGTTCTCCTCACAAAGACTTGAGTTGATGAGTCTAGCAAGCCCTTATAAATGTCAAAATCCCAAAGTAAGAATTTAAAAGTTCAAATCACCAAACTAGTTTGATTTTTCTTCTTGTAAGGAAAGGAGCCGACATGACCTATACCCTAAAAGTCTAAATGCCCACTTTAAGTATAAATGTTTTGAATGCCTGATGCCAGCTTAAAACGGTATCATGTACAATGAAATATAAGGAACCATTTTGAAAATCTATTGAAGGTGGTTTTTGGGTGCATTGTAGCACAGTTTCTATGAACTGGGAGCTTTCAAAGGACGAGAGTATTGCAAGGCAAATAGTATTTTATCAAGGATAAAAAATTCGAACCTCAATACTGCTTAGGGGCCGTTACACACAGATAAATCTTTCTTCTGATCACAGATCACTATTTTGGCTTCAAAGCAGAGATCATTAAGTTGATGCTAACATTAATCTTTTCATTATTTTCTTGATTCTACATGAATCTATTTTCTCTAATTATGTGATCAAATTTAGAATTCTTAGATTTTATCACGTGGAAAATCTCAACTATTATTTGTTTAAAAAAATCTTGATCTCATATTTCTAAAAGATATCCTATATAGTTGCATCTGATTTAAGGCCATAGGCATCCAGCCCTCCAACTGAAAGGAAAATCAAGTGAAAATTTGGGACTTTTTTTGGGCAATGATGACCTGCAAGAGACTTCTTCTCAAGTGACTTGAGTAAGGTAAAATATCAATAGATTCAGTTCTCTTGGCTTGGCGACAATTTTGTTGGGAGTTCTCAAGGTCATTGGTAGGGTGGAGGCTTACGAGGGAGCTGCATTCCACATGTGGTTTGGTGGCCAGTTTTAGCATGGGAGCTTGGGGAGGGTGGAGGCTTGTGAGAGAGTTATGTCTCTAAGGTGCGGTGCGCTGTTTAGGAGGAAGTGGAGGCTAACTTTAAGGACCATCGGACTTGATGTTTGTTAGATGGGTGCACAAGCTTGTGGAGTTGGGTAGCAAAAGATTTGACATCCAAATGGCTGGCTATCGAGGTTGTTGTTAGTAGGTTCGTCAAGGTATCAACGGCAATCTCCTGGAAGTTTGTAGTGTTTGGCAGATGGCTGGTGCTCTTTATAGTCGCTGAACTGTGCAGGTGACTGGCAATAAGTTCTGAAGTGCTGGCAACTGGTGTTAATCAGGGAGAAGACATGTTTTTCTAGGGTTTTTATGAAGGGAAGAAGAAAATGAAATTTGTTTTATTGATGTACTACATAATAATGTTATTACCTGATTGCTTTTACTGTTTTTCAGGTTCCATTCTGGAATTGAGCTCATAAGGACGGACAGTCATTGTGCCGATTCCCATCTGAAGCTTCTGTGGCACCATTCCGATGCAATCACCTGCTGTTCTCTCAAGGCATGTTTTTTATTATACATTCAATATTATGCGACTACGAAGATCCATGCTTTCGCACATTGTAATGGGACTTTCTTTCTTTTCACAGGCTTCTCCATCTTTAACCTTCGCAAATCAATCTGGCCTCGACATGCTCGAAACCACGCTGGTTGCTCTGCAAGACATCACACTTGAGAACATTCTTGACGAAGATGGCCGCAATGTCCTCTCGTCTGTGTTTCCCAAGTTAATGCAACAGGTATGCAAATATGTAGAACTAGTTCTACATATGTCATGAAAAAATCATTTTTCTTGAAGTTATTGGTATTATATACTTGTTTCCGTTTTTTGAAAAGCCAATTTCCACAATGTTTTAGCAGAGCTTGTTAAAATGTTTTTTACAAGAAAATTATGCCACAAAAATTGTAAATCTTCTCTTGCAAATTTCTATTTTTTTTTTATTCTCCTTTTTGCCCATCTCTTTCCAGGGGTTTGCTTATCTTCCGGCAGGCATCTGCATGTCGAGCATGGGCCGTCCGGCGTCCTATGAGCAGGCTATGGCCTGGAAAGTTCTGGATGAATGCAACTGTCAGCATTGCTTGGCCTTCATGTTTATCAACTGGTCATTTGTTTAATACACGCATAGCAATTTAGGTTTCTCCTTGTAACCAGTAGGAGTATGATGTTAGCGAACCTCTGCTGGAGTGACAAATCTAAATGATATTGTTGCTTCCGCAAAAGTTTTGGAAAATTGTAAATTACTCCGTGCAGTCTGTTGTTTATACGTGCATAAATGCTTTTGGGATATTTATTATCCTATAGAATTAAATGGTTAATTCAATGATTTTTTGTTTCTTCTGATTTTATTACTTCCTGTCCTTTTTTTTTTCCTTGCCATTGCAAATTGCCTGAACTGATTGAACTCAAGCATGTACAAATTGCCTGAATTGATTAAACTATGACTAATGTATCCGAACCACTACCATATGGTTATGATTGTTCGTTTTTATAATCTCATCTTTCTTAATTCAGTAGAATAATTGTACCAAACTTTTTGTTTTATGTTTGCAACAGTGTAATCCACTTTGAATACCACCTCCCATACAAAACAATACCAATTGGGTAAAAAGAATGTAGCAGTGTTTAGAAACGGAGAATTAATTTTGAAACGATCCGTATCTATAGGATGCTTTGAAGAAGCAGTACCATTTCTATGCAAAGTTTTGTCGAAAACTCTCTGCTGTCCTATGCAAATGGCTCATCCAAAGTTCCTCGGCGAGCCTATTACATTAGGAGATAGAACATGATTTAACCCTGAAAGTACATTATATGCAAATGATGATGAAAATCAGCATTCTAATATGCATAGGACAGATAAAAAAAATGTAATTTTGATATTTTTTGTTTGGGCTGGGTTATGCGTGGGCGGGCTGGGTATGACTGTCGGGATTTGATAAAGTCAAAGGTGGCTCGGGCCGGGTAGGCTTGCAAATTTTTTTTTTTTTCCCGTAGCATTCTCATTTTGAGGAGGAATTATTGCGTGCAGACACCGCATGCATCTCTGCATGCGGTGTCTGATCCTGGCCGTAGATCACGGTGATTTACGGTCAGGATTATTTCTATTTTTTTATAAAAAAAAATTAGGTGGGGCCCATCAAAATACATTCTGATCATAGATCACCTGATTTACGGTCAGGATCGGACACCGCACACACAAGCTGCGTGCGGTGCCGATCCGTATGGAATAATTTTTTCATTTTGAGCGGGCTTATGATGAATCTGTCGGGCCACCCGCCCAGTACTCAGGTCGGCTCATACCACTTGTTTTCTTTTTTCCATTTTTTCAGAATTTTTTCACATAAATTTTGATTGCTTTAGATTTTCTCTCCTCGATAATTTGGTTGCATGTAAATATTTTCTCGAGTCTCTATGTAAGAAATCATTACTTGCCTCACATTGTTAAGAGTTATAGTAAGTTTGTACTAGTGAATTCATTTCAAGTGGCTCAACTCTTAAGAAATCTTCCTTATTAATTTCCTCCAGAAGAATGTCAGAAGAGTAACTCCACATAATTGAACATCCATTAATGATGACTAGCCCATTAGAATTTAATATGCTCTCTAATTTCCATATATCGATTGGACTCAGTATCTGTGCATTGGCCCTTTTTTGGGCCTTTGCGTGTTGAATTGGTTCATTTACTCAATGGCCATATCTGGCATGTTGGTTCTTGTAGCTTCCTTTGCGCGGACTCATTACGCAATGGTCAAATTGCTCTGGTGCTATTACTTCATGGGTCTGGGTTTTTTTATTTTTTTAAGTATATATATATACTTCGATGAAAATTAATATAATGTCCGTTAATTGATTGTTGGGCTTTTCACATATCAAATATCATGAGGAGCGGGCCTGTAATACTGTTTCATTTGTACCTCCAAGCCCCAACATACATAGTGCCGACTATGATTTAGCTAAGACCTCGCCCCGTGGGCGGAAATTATTGCGTCCCGTATTCTGACGTTCAGATACCGCTTCTGTCATACAATATACTTTATGATATATGTGGCTAAAATTACATGTAGGATAAGAACGTCAATAGACAAAAAAAAAAAAGAAAGTATAGTCATAAAATGTACTTTTAAATAAATTTAATTTAAAATTTGAAATAAATAATATAATTATGCAGGTATTTAATAAAAAAATATTAATTAAAATATTCGGTGCTAGTACTTTCCTTCATTTCCACAATATTAAAAGAGGGGGAGAGAGAGAAGGGGGGATAAATATGGTGCTGCATTAATGTCTGTAGGCCTGGAATCCGATGTTAGCATCATACACGTTGTAGATAAAGACCTCCTGCATGAAAATTTAGGCAATGCTATTAATGGGGGGGAGGGGGCTATTATTTGGATCACATATAATATAATTATATCTTATACAAATAATGCAATTCCCGGAATATTTAGCCATACCCGAAATGCCAAAACAAACATAATTAATGTAGTATAATAAATAATAAGTGATGCATGAGAGAAATTATAATGCGACTCCTTCTCAAAACTTCATGCTCCCTCAAATCTCAAGCGCACCCCTCCTCTCATGAAAAGGGCGAAGCTCTATTTATAAAGTTTCATGTACAATTAATGCAGAAATATGAATCACTTTGATCGGATGGTCCGGAGAGTTACATTTAATGTAGACGTCGTTTGATAGACATTTGAATGCCTTAACGATGTCAGAATCAAACCATTTTGAGCTCGTTTGATTCATACTGTTGAGACGCTATATTGGACTCAAGCTTGCCAGATTTGACATTTATTGGACCTTCAAATATCCTCGGAAAGCTTCAAAAAATGATTTTGATGCCTTGAATTGACTCATATTGGACTGATTTTTGTACCATTGGGTCCCACTCGTCAAACTGATCATTTTGACTATAAGTTTGCTAAATTTTGAGCTCAGAATAATTTCTAATTGAATTTCAAAAGTTTTTTTTAAATTATCTCGAGATTTATGTTGAATGATAGATTTATTAGTGACATATTCATCATGAATGAATGGAATGAGCCAAACTTTTGGTACCACATAAATTTGCTAACTTCCATGACATGATAACAAATACTAAAGATGATAAAATTTGCCTTTCCATAATTCTAAATAAAAATTAATTACACAATCTGTTTTAAAAAAAATTTTAAGAAATCTTTTTTTAATATTTTTGGAACATTTTCATATATACTACATAATTTCTATATATTTATATGTCCAGCACCTAAATTCTTGACGTCTCATAGTTTTTAAAATGTAAAATATTGATTTTTATGGATATATTTTTAAGAACTGTGCTATAAATGAAAATATTAAATTTTACATGTCACATTAATAAATAGATAAATGCATCTAGTTTCACATTAACTTTGATTTAAATATATAATTTGATCTAAATGGATTTAGCCTAAAAATCCCACGGTGGGTCCCAATGCCCTCACGAGAACACGTCCTCTTGTCTGTTCAGCAGCTCTCAAAAGAAAACAAAAGGGGTGCAGTCTAATCAAAAGGAGTGACTTTAACATCATTCTGCCATAAATTTGCATTTAATCGAATCCCAAACGAATTTGGGTTCCGCGAGAAAGCCCTTTTTGGCGGGTAAAGCCCCGTAAAGAAATAACGGTGCTTTGCGCTTCTGTTTATTTATATATTTTCAGAAATACCTTATAAAATCAATTATTTATAATAAAGATAATTGTTTTATATAATGATAATTATGAAGAATTCTATAGTTATTTAAAGTATTAAACTCTCTTTGGGCCTATGTCGCAGAACCTTTATGTTAGAAACAATCTATTTATAAAATTGAGAAGAATATTTTGATAAATAAAATAAAAAGCCTCACTGGACTCATCTTGATTCTTTTAGGGCCCGTTTGGGCAGCTTATTTGGTGCGGTGGCATTTTGAAAATGCACCTGACCTGTTTACGTAAACGGCGGTTTGACAGCTTATGCATTTTCAAAACGATGAAAACAACGTTTTTACACCGCACCTATCTAGGTGTAGTGACAACTTTCTAAAGTTTGTCTTTTCTAAAAAAATAAAAATTTGTAATAGCCACCACACTTAGATTATCGGTAGATTATTTTTAATCAGCTGATCAACAGATTATTCAATAAGTTATAGCTGCCCCAAACAGACCTTTAATCACAGACCAACTTACAATATTTAAGTGTATTGATGATTTTAGAATTGAGTGAGTTAAATTCATGAAATTCCTATGTTCATGACACTATATTTGATTAGGAATATATAATAGCTAGAGAGCATTTGATTCTTTAATTAATTTGTTAGAATGCAACAAAAATGTACATGTTTAATTTGGGCTCAAAATCAGTTATTTTGTACGTCATTAAATTCATCTTAAGAAGACATTCAACTTAAATGTTGTTGAAATAAAAAAAAAGGGTCAAAATTTATGTCTAACCAAATAAATTTTCTTATGTTATATTAATATTTTAATTTTTTTTGAATTAAAGGTTTATTTACAAAGAGATTTACGAGCATACTGCACAATTCCTAACATATCTATCATCTATATTTTGAATTATATACCTACACTATGTCCTAAAACACATATTTCACTTTTAAAAGTTGATAATATTTATATTTTTATATGATATTAAAAATTTAAATCTTAAAAATATAGAAAATTAACAAAGTCGGTGTTGGTTCTACATACAATTCATTAATAGTTTGTTTCCTATACGCTCTCTATTAACTTCGGGAAAAAAAAAAGTCCAATGAAGATAAAATATGAGAGCCACGCTCAATTTTTATTATAAAATAAAAGAGTTATAAAATGACATTAAAAAAACACATAAATACTAACAACAGACACACAAAATTATAAATAAAGAGGATAAAAAATAATATGAATGTAACAATAAAACAATTTTGAAACGCTCAAATAGTGTAATCAATAAGGTGTCAAAATAGTTCATAACTAGTTACATGAAGCCGTTTTAGTCACAGAGTTTATAGAGCAGTCAAAATAATTTTACATTTTATATGCTTGACTGTTAAATATACTATGATTGACAAATCACACTAATTTTTTTTTTCCCATCGAAGCTGAGCAAATTTCAACCAAGAACGAGCAAGAAGAACCAAAATTACAAGTACATCAATGTGGCATGCTAGATGGGGCATCCTTCCAATCCATCAAAATCTTCTCAAACACAATGCATCACCAAGACCACAAAATAAAGGGTTAAAATATCCCATTCCAATAAATACTAAATATGAAAGAAATATGTTAGAATCATAACTCACATAAGATGAAACAACCCACCAAGATGAAAAAAATATTACCTCATGAGTATTGATGCATCAATACTTCAATGAGGAGGTGTCACGTGGCATTATGATGAGACCATTATATACATGACACATTCCCATTGGAGTACTATGCTCCTGAGGTAATATCTTTTCACCAAATGTCTTTCTTTTTACAGATTTAAATTTTACAGTGTTAAATGTGTAAATGTAACATTAAAAACTGATTTGCTCGAAAGGGAAGGAGCAATCAAGCCCGTTTTCCCACGCTCTCCTCTGCCTGTTGTCGCTTCCTCCCACTTTCTTTCTCTCTGCTTCAGCATACTGCACTTGCTGCTTAGGTTTAGGGTTTCTCTCTCTCCAAGCTGGGAGTTTCCATCACCTCCTCCGATTATCCTCATTCTCTTCCTCGGCGACAGAACTCACAGTGCCTGCCCCGTTCAATGCATTGAGAAGTTGAAAGCTGAGTGCTTTTCTTACATTTTCTAAACTCTCGCACCGCGCAACGCCCTCGTTTGTCTTTCTAACGCATTCTTCTTCTTCTTCCTCTGCCAAGCAGTCGCGCTCCCTCCAAATCTTTCTTTTATTTTCTCAGTTTCTGCAAATACCTTACTGACAATCTTTCATTTCCTTGATTTTAAGCCAATGCCGGAGTAGCTCCTTAGGTTTTTAGTGAAAATGAGGTTCTTTGGTGGAACCCTAACTCTTATCCTTTTGCTCCTCCCCGTCTCCTCTCAGCTACCTTCTCAAGATATCATGTCCCTTCTCTCCTTCAAGAAAGGGATAATCCATGACCCCACTGGTTACATCTCTGACTCATGGAATGAAGAGTCCATAGACTTCAATGGCTGCCCTTCTTCTTGGAATGGCATTGTTTGCAGCGGCGAGAATGTCGCCGGCGTCGTGCTCGACAACCTCGGCATTTCCGGCACTGCAGATCTCTCGGTCTTTGCTAATCTCACCGCGCTTCTCAAGCTCTCCATGGCGAACAACAACCTTTCAGGCGCTTTACCGGGAAATCTGGGAAACTTTAAAGCCCTCAAATACTTGGATATCTCCTTTAATTTATTCCATGGAGAGATACCAAAAGATTTTGGGAAGCTTCAGAGCATCCAAAACTTATCTTTTGCTGGAAACAACTTCTCTGGTTCGCTTCCAGATTCCATTGGAGATATTGATTCAGTTAGATCTCTTGATATGAGCCATAACCATCTTTCAGGCTCCTTGCCTTCTTCCTTGAAGGCTCTCAAGTCATTACTGTCATTGAATCTTTCTTTCAATGAATTTGAGAAGGGGATTCCGACTGGTTTGGATGTGATTTCAAGTTTGGAATCCATTGATTTGAGCTGGAACAAATTGGATGGTGATGTTGATTGGGAATTTCTAATGCAGACTGGTGCTGTTAATATTGATTTCAGTGGGAATTCTCTCACAAGTTCTAATTCGAATGAGATGAAGTTTCTGTCTCAGGTATCAGATTCGGTTAAGTATCTCAATCTGAGCCATAACCAGTTGACCGGATCCCTGATTGATGGAGGCGAGCTTTCTACTTTTGGAAGTTTGAGAGTATTGGATTTGAGCTACAATCGGCTGTCCGGGCCGCTGCCGGGGTTTGATTATGTGTATGATCTTGAGATTCTTAGGCTTGGAAACAATGATTTTAATGGATTTCTACCGAATGGGCTGCTTAAAGGTGATACTTTGGTGCTGAATGAATTGGATTTGAGTGCAAATAATCTCTCAGGTATGGGTTTAGTTCACATTTAAGCTGATTTTTGTAGTTTTGTATAATGCAATCTTGGTGTTCTGAGAATTGTAAAGCTTTTGCTTGTTTGGTAAAAATATTGGGCGCTGGGGCTTGCTTATCTTTAATATGAAAGTTTAAAAAGAAGAAAGATTTATATGCATACCACTCAATTCTTGTGTATTTGCACATATAACACCTAAACTTCAATTTTTACACACACACCACTTGATTTATGCATGAAAAGCTGTATTTCACTCTTCAAAAAGTTATAGTAGTATTTTTTTATGTGATATGAAAGATTTGTGTGATATAAATGTAAAAACACTGTGTTTAGGTGTTAGATATGTAAATACATAGGAGTTTGGTGGAAATGAACAGGGAAGATCAATCTCTCCCATTTGGGCTTGGGAATACAACAAAGAGAATTAATTATAAGCAGACAGTTTTCCAGAAGGAAATTTGTTCATCTCTTCACTTTATATGAAGTTAAGAGAAATATTATTTCCCATTTCTAACATCATCCCTAAGTTATATATCTCATGAAAAAAATATGTTTTTTGAAAGTAAGAAAAACGTCACTTTTAACATAAATTCCTATCATCATATTGTTTGATCAAATTATGAACTAAAAAGGTTGCTTTGCTTACTACAGGGCATATCGGATTGATAACGTCAACAACGTTACGAATACTCAATCTATCCTCTAATTCAATAACCGGGGAACTTCCATTGCTTACCGGGAGTTGCACGATACTCGACCTTTCGAAAAACCAGATCAGTGGAAACTTATCAGTCACTGCAAAATGGAGTAATGATCTCGAGCACATTGACCTCAGCCAGAATCAATTGAGAGGACCTATTCCAGAAGTAACTTCGCAGTTTCTTCGGTTAAATTTTCTTAGTATTTCCCAAAACTCGCTCTTTGGGACTCTTCCTGAAGTTCTGGTTCAGTACCCTAAGATTACCATCCTTGATCTTAGCTCAAACCAGTTTAGTGGTCCTATGCTTCCTGATTTACTATCATCTTCTTCATTACACGAGCTTTATCTCCAAAACAATTTACTTGCTGGGGACATCAAGTTTTCTCCATCCTCACCCACCAGACCCAGCCTTCAGATTCTTAAACTTGGCAGAAACCATTTTAGTGGAAGTTTCCCCAACGATTTTGCTTTTTTAACTGGCTTACAATTGCTGGATATATCTGCAAACAATTTCTCTGGTAATTTGCCTCCCACTGTTACCAAACTAATTTCTTTGAATTCCCTGGACGTTTCCCAGAACCATTTCACAGGTCCTTTGCCAACAACATTGCCCAACACACTCATATTCTTCAATGCATCTTACAATGAGCTATCCGGAATTGTTCCGGAAAACTTGAGGAAGTTTCCGGATTCTTCTTTCTACCCCGGGAATTCGAAGTTGGTGTTTCCAGGTGGCTCACCTGGATCTGGCGGTTCGCTGTTTGGAAGCTCAACTCGCAAACATATGAGATCATTCATAAAAGCAGTGATAATTGCAGCTTGTATTGTTTTTTTTATCGTATTTATCCTCATTTTGGTTCTTGTGAGATGCAAGAGAATATCAAGTATATCCCAGACCGAGAGGGTTGTCGTCGACAAGAATTCACGTAGAAGGACAACACCCAATACTTCAAGGGGGAAGGGAAGCGATGCCGGAAGCACATTGGTTGTGTCGGCGGGAGATCTGATCACCCCGAGAAAAGAGTCGTCATCCGAGATAATCGGTTTGGAAGAGAAAATATCTGCAGGGGTAGGGCTTTCGCCATCAAAGAACAGCCGTATCTCATGGTCGCCTGATTCCGGTGAGACGTATATTCCAGAAAACCTAGCGAGTTTGGACGCTCGATCGCCCGATAGATTGGCCGGCGATCTACATTTCTTGGATGAGACCATAACCCTGACTCCAGAGGAATTGTCGAGGGCTCCGGCTGAAGTACTGGGAAGGAGTAGCCATGGCACTTCTTATCGGGCGACACTCGATAATGGTTTGTTCTTGACTGTAAAATGGCTGAGGGAAGGTGTGGCGAAACCGAAGAAGGAATTCACCAAAGAGGCTAAGAAGTTTGCGAACATTCGGCATCCAAATGTGGTTGGGCTGCGAGGTTACTATTGGGGACCTACACAGCATGAGAAGCTCATTTTATCGGATTATATTTCGCCCGGAAGCCTCAGTAGTTTTCTTTATGGTATTATGCTTCTCTGTCATGCTTACTTGATCATGCATTTTATGCAGTCATTTACATGTTCATATCATTCAATTCTCATACAATTATAATGTATTTAGATTTCTCACCTGAACTTGCATATTTCTATACTCATTGCACCCAAATCTTTAATATTATTGTAAAAAAATAGGAGATTTTACATATATGGCACTCGAAACATCCATATTTACATATTTCACACTCCAAACTTTTAATTTGCAAATAAGTCACCCAAATTACGGCTCGTCTACTTCGCCTATTTATAAACTAGAAGTTTGAAGTGTGAGATATGTAAAAATAGGGATGTTTTGGGTGTTATGTATGTAAAATCTCCTAAAAAATAACATTGATGTCACTTTTAAAGGTGAAATGTCTTTTCCATGCATGGGGTTTAAGCACTGAAATGCTATGCATTCAAATAGAGAAGTTTATAGTGTTTGGTAGCATAGTTTTAATAATGTTTAGCCATAGATTTTAGGGTCTGTTTGGGGCCTTTTTTTTATAGTTTTAATAAATGCAAAGAATGAATATGATAGATATGTAAATATGCCTTTCATGTAGGAGCTTTTCCATCACTATTTTAACTCATTCTTCCAGATCGACCGGGTAGAAGAGGGCCGCCTCTAACCTGGGCTCAGAGGCTGAAGATTGCCGTCGACGTCGCACGCGGCCTAAACTACCTCCACTTCGATCGCGCCATGCCGCATGGCAACCTTAAAACCACCAACATCCTGTTGGATGGCCTCGATCTGAACGCTCGAGTGTCCGACTACTGCCTCCATCGCTTAATGACCCCTGCCGGAACCACCGATCAGATCCACGACTCCGGTGTTCTTGGTTACTGTGCTCCGGAGCTCGCCGGATCGAAGAAGCCCGCTCCGTCGTTTAAATCAGACACGTACGCCTTTGGAGTCGTGCTTTTGGAGCTTCTGACCGGCAGATGTGCCGGCGATGTGGTCTCCGGCGAAGAGGGCGGAGTTGATCTGACTGATTGGGTGAGGCTGAGGGTTGCGGAAGGGAGGGGATCGGATTGCTTTGATGCGGCCATGGCTGCTGATACGGCGAACACGGCTGCTGTTAGAGGTATGAAGGAAATGTTGGGGATAGCTTTGAGATGCATTCGACCGGTTTCAGAGAGACCAGGTATCAAATCTGTTTATGAGGATCTCTCATCGATTTGATTTTTGTATAAAACCGCCTGTAGACCTTTTAAAGAAATTGCAGCTCTGTAGCCTCATCTCAAGGCTGTCAGTTTTAATTTTTAGCAGATCTTTTGATGAACTGTAGTTGGCCTTTATTGTTCTGTAATGAAAGTTTCTCTATTTATGAATATTATATATACCCCCAAAAGTAGCATTATGTAAAAATTAAAGTTTTAGGAGTTGATATGCAAAATACATAAGAATCGAATGATATGTATGTTAATAAATCTTCCTTATTTGAAATGCTAAAGAGAAGATTATATTAGGGGAGGGAGAGGGAGATGTAAGAATAACACTAGTGAAAACCAAGACGAGGCAATAGTACAATAACGAATAAACACTGAAATAATAGATTTAAGTTACAATTTTAGCTTGAAACCCCCTGGCAAACAACAATTTTACAAATCATGACTCTTCTTCATCCACACAGATGAGCTGGGGATAAGGATCATCGCATGGTACTTCGGCTTTTGCTTTTTGATTTGGAAAGTGAGTCAAGAAGTCTGAACATCCACCTATCAAGCATTCCTATAAAGAAAAAAAGTATCTAAATGAATGCTTTTGATGAACAAAATAATAATTAAAAAGTAATTAATAGAAACACTAAGGACCTGTGAGAGCAAATGTGCCACCCAGCACAGCACAAAGGCGAGTGATGAAATGTAGAAAGCTACGCCGTTCTTCCTTTATGGTAACAGCAATAGGAGAGAGATCATACAAGAAATATATAGCTGCGTCGTTAAAACAGAGCTGATTTATTAACGGAGAGATGAAATATTATATAAAAATGAAATAATTTAGGATAATCAAAGGATGTAAACCTGGCCAAGACCTTTCTTCATCCTTTAGGGGAACAAAATACTCGGCCACGGAAAATTGGTTTGTGGGTAAAACATCTTTATTAAGATACCGATACTCTGTTGGGACGATCTGTAGTATCACAGTGAACATTCTTCAGAATTAAGAATATAGTCTTGGGGCATTTACATAACGCCACCCAATTCCTACGAATTTACATATCTAACACTTAAAGTTTATTTTTTTACATTTATACCACTCAAATGTTTCATATGGCACCAAAAATACCCCCATTTTTTTAAAATAAGTGAAATACACCATTTGAATCATGGGTAAAGTGGTGTGTGTGACACTTTCCTCAATTTAAAACAAAGGATGACATTTTATCCAGTTGAAGTTGCAAGGTTGCATGAATAAATGTATAATTTAGCTCATTAAAGCTATAGATGCAAAACATGAAATTTCAGTTTTACCTTGATGTAATACTTGAAAGTTCCGCTAGCATCATGCAGGATCCGAGTGGTTCCATCGAGTGGATTGTGGATGCCAGGATACTTGGGACCAAATGACAAATCATGGATCATGTGACTAACATTTACATTTGCTGATCTCCCAAAAATCTAATAAAATTTTGAAATAATTAAGGAACAAGAAGAATCTTATAACAGAAACAAACTTATAAAACCATCACAACAGTGTAATTTCAGAAGAAAATAAAAGCCCAACATACAGGTATGATATTTACAGGATTATAGTGTTTGCACCAACTCCATTAAATTATGTTAAAATGGCATCAATACATCTAGCGCCCACAAATGTAGGGGAGCAAAGGCATTCCCTAGCTTAAGTTTGACTTGAATTATTTTAATTAAACCAAGAAGTGCGAGAATGGTCCCTTGATCCTTTATAAAGAGTTATTTCAGCCCAGAGTCTGTAAAAATGACAAGTTAGATATCAGACTCTTTTAAAAAGTAGAGACTAATTTGACACTTCTATATATTATTGAGCTAAAATATCTCTTTGCAAAGAGTCAAGAGATTATTTTAGCACTTTTTCCTCTAATTAAGTCACAGCTTAAGATCAAACAAAGATCTAAGTTTTAAATTTTGCTCAGCCATAAATTTTTTTTTATTTTAATGAGCTGTAAAGAACATTTTTAAGCTTAAATCAGTTTTAAATTAGGTGTAGATGAGATGAATAGATGCGACCAAACAATATTTTTAACATAAATGTGGTAGTACTATTTCTTATAGATTGAGCATATAGTCAATTTTGTTTTTTCAGTGACCATATAACATGAAAACAGAGAAGTTAGAAACCGATATAACATACTTCAGGAACAGCAAATAAAATGCTGTACCAATGCTAACAGAAACATATTCATAAAATCATAAACTAAGCACGAGACCACACATCTTGAGCTCAAGGCCTCCGGTGTGCCGAGTTAAAGAAAAAGAAACTAAAAATGATCCACTTACTCAAACCTACTGAATTAAAAAAAAAAAATGCCGTCATGTCCCCTTGTGGATTAATAAATCTCTCTTCCGCAGACACAAATTAAAAAAAAAATGCCTTCATTGTGGTCAATAACACGCAAATATCCAATTTTTTTTTTTTTAAAAAAACTCAATTAGGCAGACGCTCAGTGCGACATGAAGTCTAGTAGATGAACGGGGATAAAAGTGCAATTGCTTTTAACTAGGGAAAATTTACATACCTAGCGCACAATTCTTACGTATTTACATATCTCACACCTAAACTTTCATATATATATATATATATATATAGCAATTCGGTGCTTTAAACCTATGCATAAGGTGTATTTCACTTTTAAAATGTGATAATAGTATTATTATTTTTTTTGTGATATTAAAGATTCGAGTGCTATGTAAATATGAAAGTTTAGATATGAGATATGTAAATACATTACAGTTGTGGCTGATGTATGCAAATGCCCCTTGGAATAATGTTCCTTGTAGGGCTGCATGAAATAGCTACGTTTTTACAACAGGCTTAATTTGTTTCGCCATACATGCATGGAATTTGTGAGTTCAAGTGATTGTTTAATTGAAACTTGAGGAACTAAGTACTTGAAATTCAGCTTCTAAAAAAATGGAAGTGAGTTTTGTTCTTAAAGAAGAAGAAGCCACCTGCAATTTTTTTTTTTCTTTTAAAAAGCAATCGAATAATAATAAATTACGAAATGGCATACTTAAAAAAACAATAAAATTAAGTAAATTTAATTGTACACTCGGAAAAAATAAAATCCATTGCAGCCCAAGTGAATATAGGAACTAAAGTTAAGCAATAATAATAATAAAATCACTGCAACTCATTTCAAAGCGAAGACTTTCAGAACTAAGATTCAAGGACTTCCAACACTTGCAGCGAAACAAATTGCCCGTAAAATTTAAAGAGAGATTCAAATGCATGCCACTCAATTCCTATGAATTTAAATATCAAACAACTACACTTCAATTGTTGCATAAATGCCATCTTATTTATATATGGACAGTTGTATTTCACTATTTAAAAGTTAAAATGGTTGTATCTTTTATGCAATATGTAAGTTTTGGGTGGCAGATATCTAAAAAGTGAAGTTCTTGTTAAACATGTAAATGCATTTGAATTGGGTGTGCATGTAAATGCCCCAAAATTAAATCAGAATACCCTGCCAGTACAAAGAAATGAACCCGCTTCAACACTGTTAATAGAAGTTGGGGGAATAACCTGCTGAGCAACCAAAATGTTCAAACCATGGACGGATATATGGAAGTTCCCAGCGACCCTCTGCACGTCTAGTACACCAAATACCTGGCACAGAAATGACCCATACGCATCACTTAAAAATTATAGAACTTTATATGCCCAGTTATGGCACATGAATGGACTGGTAAATAATGCCATACCCTGCAACCTTGACCTTTTTCCAACGCCTGTTTCACATTCTCAATCATTTTCTTTGAATCAGAGCCAAAACTGACACCATCCCCATGTATCTTATGGGAAGAATCCTCATTATGATCTTTTCCGCCATCTGTTCAAATTTAATTAATTATGCCCTCATCATGAATATTGTTTTCTAGGTGATGTCATCACATTAGAAGCATCTTTTGATGAATAAAATATGCTAGGGCAGAAAAAGATGAGGAAAAGTATAATATCAAGAAAGTCGAGAGTACCGTGCTCTTGAGTTGAGTGCTCCTTCTCAACAAGATCTGTTAAGAACTCGGAGGTGCCCAAAATGTGACCGTTTTTATCCACATGGAGCTTCAGTGCAGATACAACAGGTCAGTATGCGGTGAACCATCAGTTACAGATCCAACTGTAGTAATGTATTAGGGATATTTACATACATACCACACAATCCCTGTGTATTTACATATCTAACACCTATATTTTGTTTTTTACATTTATACACCCAAATCTTTAATATCACACAAAAATACCACCATTTTAATTTTAAAAAAGCGAAACCTTTTTTTATGCATGGGTAAGGCGGCGCGTGTCTAAAAATTGAAGTTTTGGGGTTAGATATGTAAATACATAGGAATTGCGTTGCATGTATGTAAATCTTCCTATATGTTAGAGTAACTAAAATCTGTCGAAAGAAAAGAAAGCTATTGACGAAAATAAAAAGGGGTATTTACATACATACCACCCAATTCCTATGAATTTACATATCTAATACCTAAATTTTGCTTTTTTACATTTATACCAGCCAAATCTTTCATATCATAATAAAATACCACCATTTTAACTTTTAAAAGGTGAGATGCACCTTATCATGCATAGGTAAGAGGGTATGCATGTAAAACTAAAGTTTAGGGGTTAGATAAATACATAAGAATTGAGTGGAATGTATTTAAATCTTCCAAATAAAAAATACATGCTTAGTTAGTTATTCAGCAGCTTTTGGTGAGAAAAATGGGTACGAATAAAACTGCTTTGCAGGCAATCTAAAAATTGGTGTTTAGATTGAATTGGGAGCAAGTTAAAGCTTTTGTTACATATGCCCTCTATTGCCTCCGTTTTCCCTCAAATTCTCAGTTACTTCCAAAGGTATGTATAAGGAAGAGGCCTTCATTAAATGCATAGATGCTAACAAAGTCATGCCATGGATGGGGTCCTCTAGCCTCGTTCAAGCACATGGATGACAAAAACATGCCTGTCAACACCGAACATAACCATATCTCTGTAATGTAGACCACTTCATGCTATCAAGTCCTAATTGATGAAGAAGGCTTATCCAAGGCTTTATGATTTATGGCCAAAGATTCAAATTTGATGTTAAAAATAAGATCTCAAGCTCAAATTCATTTGAGTGAATCTCATGCCAACCCAATTCTTGTTAAGGGTTGACTCAATCCAGTCATGATTTGAGCCATACATGGCTCATTAACTTTGAGTTAAAACAAAGCCAACCCAATCGCGACCAATTTACCATCGGCAAATCATATGTTTAAAATTCATGAATGGCTCATTGACTTCAATACGAGATTAGATTGAGAAAAAAACCAATCCGCTAATCGAATGATCTCAAACATTGCATTAACTTACCAACCATAGTAAAAATTGCCCACAAACACATGTGCAGTGAATTAATGATGGTTGAAAATAGGTTTATTAATATATTGCCCACTATGAATCACAAGAGATACAACAATCGTTATATTGTCTAGCTGGTTTCTTTGTCATTCTATCCCCTTTTGGAGCCCAATTATACCAGATGATTCTAACTTGCAATCTAATCTTATAGCATTTGGCAAAGGATCACTTCGTGCAATAAAATACTCTAAAAGCCTAGGCAAATGTAGAAGCACAACAAACATTTATAGCCAAATGTCTAGCTACTAATAAATCACAACTCAAATGCAATGCCATGAATCGCCCATCATCATTAACTACGAATTATATGATGACAGACATTAAATCCTCAGAATATACCGCACTTATTCTCTCCCCCTTGCAATCCTTATTTACACCACCAGCAATTTGATCACAAAAATGTTAAAAAAACACATAAAAAAGGCCACTTAGCACTACCAATTATTCCGAAAATTGGGTTGATTAGAAGTCCTAATCTAGCCTTTATAGCCAAAGATTCAATTGCAAGCAGACCCACGAGTACAGTTAATTAACACCACTATGACTAAATCGTTAATTGTGAATGAATAAAGGTAAACGGCTCAATCATATAAAATCAACAGTAGTTATTATCAAATCTTCAAAACATCCAAAATTTTAGTAGTTGCAGCACCAAATGGTGCTTATGATCCATAATAATCATTTATTGTTACAAGTTTTAAGTCCAAATGCACATCTAAATGCCCAAGTGGGAAAAATTACAAAGATAGTTACGAATACGGAATAAGTGGCTAAATCATGGACAGACACTTGACCATAGTTGAAGATTGAGTCATGGGCAACATGGATTCAACATACTCATGAATATGTGGGTATCCAAACCCAAAACTTTGGAAGTAAAACATTCATTGCATCTTCCCCATTAATCCAAACTTCTGAAATTGGTGAGACCAATTGATCCTCCTTCACAAACTTAAGAGCACAAATGACAATGATAAGCACATATGCTCGATGGTATGGTCTCTCATTCAGTAAAATGGCAATGACTGGCAGTGTCATCGGTGGCAAGTTTGGCAAAGTTTGGGTACAAATGAGCTAAACATAGCCGAATATTGCCCCCATTCAAACTTGCCTATTACTTCATTTATCAGGATCATGCAAATATTGAAAACAAACCAAGTTATAGAGCTTGTTCGTTGCTTAATTCTTGCATCAGATAAGAACGTTAGATGGGATGAAATAACCTATTTATCGAAAATGGTTAAGACAAAGCTATTGTTAAACTTAAAATAACTCACTTAGTATCTATTTATTTTATTATCTTTCTGAAATAAAAAATAACTCTACAATGATTTGTCCATGATAAGTGACTTTTTTAACTTCTACCTGGACTAATACATGTCACTTCAAGTGCATAGGATGTGATAAATGAAGTTAAATTAAGTTGAATCAATAAACAAGTAAGCAACTTATTAATTTAAATACCACACGTTATAAATCATGTTCAAACTTTTTTAGTTAATGAAGTAAATCAAAGTAAATTAGCTAGTTAAGTGTCAGGCTTCTTTACAGATCCTGTTTTTTCTTATAGATAAATTATCTTTCTTCTCTCTTTGCTTTCTCTGAACTTGTTCTGTTGTTACATTCAATCACAATCTCTTAAAAGGTCTTTCTATGGACAACGATACAGCATAAAACTAGCCCAAATTAGCATCAGAGATGTTGGAATTATGGCTGAAAAAACAGGTGAATTCATTGAGGCATTAGACAAAAATAGATGCTAAGTTACCCCTGCATTGCATTTGATATCTTCAAACTTTGTAGGTCATCTATATTTTAATTTTCCTTTTATTGGAGGTTATGAATGATAATAGCCTGACTAAGAAAGACTCGTCACATTTACATTCAAAATTGTTGGGATGATGTGACATTTTCCTTCTCTTTTTCTACTCAATAAAGTTATTCATCATTTCTGAGGAACTTCTTTATCAACAATTAACGGCCACGTTGAAAGTAATATATTCTGAGAAAGCAAAAACACAAAGGCTGAAATCTGCTATTTCTCAGAAAGCAATCTATAGCCCCTTAACATATATTGTACAGACTGTTCAAGTAGCATCTATCATATAATGAGCAAGTATGTTATGATATTTATGTTAAATGGAAAGAATAATTTACCAATTAAAGCATTTAAGGACGACCTAAATAATTTGCCTCACATTGTATGGTTAATAAGCCATAAAAAGTTATTCCTAGCATGGATACAATGGCAGCCATGTAGAAATAAAAAACTTCTAATCACACAAGTATTTGTTACTTGGTTTCAAGACTTGCACATCACATCATTAATGACAAACATTCTCCGGTTTAAAATAGTTCTAGTTTGTCGGCCGTTTTTATGTTCAACTTGACTTTCGTAGTTTGAAAAGGTGATGATTTTGTGATTTTGAAAATAATTTAAATATAAATATAACTTTTTGAAAGAAGTAACTTTTTAATTTTTAAAATAAGTGAGACCAAACGAATCTCACATTTTCAGATAGTTTAGATGATTTAACGCAATACTACAAGCAATACACTTATCCCGAAGAATAAATATATTACTTGTAATAGGGATTTAATCATCTAGACTAAACAATTTGTGACATCCGTTTTGATCTGCGAAATATTTTTATAAAAAGGCCAACAAGTTCCCCTATCTAACATAAAAATTAGATAGGGTTTATTTTATCTGGGTTCCTGGTTCCCTATAGAGGCAAGCCCCTATAGTTAATTACATCTTAAATGATCGAAATCACTTAAGATAACTCTCGATTAAGATCAGGTGGTTTTGTTTTCAAGATTTCAAAGTTAGGTTTTCACGATTGGACATGGGAAAATCAAATAAGAATGACTCAAAATAGGAACAATTATTTTAGGAATTCAAATGAAAGAAAAGTA
>NW_018164444.1:53991761-53994616 GCF_001263595.1 Phalaenopsis equestris | reverse complement strand
GTGTCAAAAGTATGGCAATATGGGTGTCCTTTCCTACCAAAATGGGTATCCCGGACGCGTTGGTGCAGTCCATTTTGTCGTCGGAGGTCATCCGGAGAAGTTCGCATTTTCACCCGTCCTTTGGGCTTAATTGAAGTCTGATTTCGTGCAGTTTCGTGAATTTCGTGTATTTGATGTGTGTATGTGACGAAAGTGGTCGTGACGATGTTTTCCTAAGGCTTGAAGTCCTATTTGGAACATTTTCCTTGAATCTACGCAACATAGCCCATAACCGCTCGTTCATAAGACGATGGTCTTGTGCCAAGATGCTAGACATCAAAGGAAAATAGGAATTGGCTGGAATTTCTAGAAGGGTGAGTCTCAATTCTAGTTTTCTAAGATGGTCCATAGGAATTTCTAGAGCTAGAACCTAGGCTCTAAGGAGGAGAAGAAAAGACCTCACAAAAATGAGGTCAACATAGTTATAAGGTAATGGTGGTCATAAATCTCTAGTAATTTTTTACCCACTGCATCAAATCAAACCACATGCACCACCAACAAAGCAGTCCCCATCAAATCACTAACTCACCAAGTTGGGGTAGTTAAATTGTTAGTTACAAAACTCCGAAATGAAATTAGATTTCATTATTTAGCCCAAGACTACTGTGTTACGTAATCCCATATGCTCCCACATCATTCATCCATGCGATAGTAACCTGTTAGTTATCACACTATGCAGGTCGATACTAGCATATTGCATGGGTCAATACAGTTATCTACCATTTATCCTAGAACTATTATCTAGGGTTTATAGTTCTAGGGTAAGCTACCACACTGCGTTGGTCAATACAAGTATCCATGAGATAAACGGGCCATAAACAATAAGCTAAAACATTTTTAAAAAATTTCCCTTTAAAACATTTGTCCTATTTGGAATGTATGATAAAAGTATAAAAAACAAACAAATCTCAAATGTATATTTGCCTTTGCTAACTTAGCATATATCGGCTCATTTCTTGTTATTTTGAATGATTTGATGGTACCTAGAAACCATTCTTTATATTTTTTTATTATCCTCTCATGATGACGCCTTTGCTAACTTAGCATATATCAGCTCATTTCTTGTTACTTTGAATGATTTGAGGGTACCTAGAAACCATTCTTTATATTTTTTTATTATCCTCTCATGATGACTCAAAACAACCCACATAGAACCGGTCACAGTTATCTCAAATGACCATATCAATCAAGATTGTCACTGAAACAAAACTTTTTACTATTCAGTTGTAACTTATATCCAAAAAAGTAATTGCTTATCACCACATTAGATAGAGATTTTGAGATGCGAATCATGTCGTTCAATTTCTGAACAGCAACAAAATGCAATCAGAAAACGAGCATTATAAAATTACAAAAAGGCAAAAAAAAAAAAACATCAACAAAACTTCTAGAATTTTCATTTCAACATTCCATCAAAGTTTAAATTTTCATTCTATGCAATATGGCATTAGCTTTTCATCAGATTCAAAAGCCATGGATTTCTTACTTAAGTTCAAATATTTTTTGAGAATGATTGGTGTCCATAGGATTCACATTCCAGATGTCATTCCTCCAAACAAATTGAAAAATTCCCTCAATCTATTACACTTTAATATAATTTGATATGCATCAAGCCAATTCTAAATTTTCTTTTACAAAGTCAACCCAAATACTACAAATAAAGCTGTTCAATAGCTAAATTTTTTCTTTAAATTTTCTAATTTTATTTAAGCCAGAAATGCCCCTAACTGCATCATATTCTACTTGTTCATGATTTAAAGATTCCAATTTTGACATCAACATGCTTCAATTTCCCATTTTTTTATGCATGCTTGAATAACAAAAAGTAAATATGTAACACTTCTATCTCTGATTCCCCCAAATCTTTTTTTTCAGAGCATTTTTGCAACAAAAGGACTAGTTATTTAGGATTTCCATAGCCCGTTGATAATGTCATTTTTACCTTTCTCACGCCTTTATGGGCACTTTGCAACAAACCAACATTATTCTTTCTCAACTGAGACCATCTAGTTTACTGCATTCAAATTCAAACAGTTTTTTTTTTTTTTTTGGGTGCACCATTCTGAAAGTTGTAATTATACCATATTGCAAAAGAAGATGAAAGATAATAAATTTCAGTTGCATGGTTGATTAAAATAATCAACAGAATAACAAAAATAATTTTCCTAACAAATAAACTATGAATATACCCTAACATACTGTTGCACCATAATTTTACCTTCCATATGTTTGTATCCAAGTCCACTTCATGTTTACCAGAAAGGTCAATTGCATCCAAACTTAGGACTGCAAAAAAATAATCACAAATATTACGTCAATTCAACCAACATGTAAGAGAATCAGTAGCAACAACCTGAATGAAAAGCCAAGCAATATGCCAAAACCAACCTTCACAGGGTAACGAAGGAAAAGTCATATTTATATGAATCGGAAGCCTCTTTTAAGATCTACTGACATCTGCAAATGAAACCAATGCAGTGTTACAGAATCTGGGAAGATCTATCCAATCGTGTTGCTAAAAAAGAGAACAGAAGTTAAGCAAATCAGAAGTTGCTCGCACAAGATTAATGTCAAAGAAACAAAAAAAAAAAAAAATTTCCTTCAAAAAGGTTCCCACTTTATAAGCACTCACCATATCTCGGACTAAAGTTGACAAAAAGTAAATCAGATATTGCCAGATAAACATGATACAAATTAAAAATTTAATCCCCAAGTCAAACAATAAATAACATGGTCATATAAATTACACCGTTGCTTCTTTGCTTTGTGTTGTTTTGTTTTTTTTTTTTTTGGTTTTTTTGGTTAAGAGGGTGGGG
>NW_018164444.1:53972047-53991751 GCF_001263595.1 Phalaenopsis equestris | reverse complement strand
TGGTTTTGTGGGGGAGGGGGGGGGGGGGGGGGGGACAAACATCCATTCTTAAGGGCTTTCTCTTGCACATTTATCACACATCGAAATTAGTAAAATGCCAAATTATGTAGAAAGCAAAGTAAAAGATGCATTAACAAAGAACCCAAAATTGATATTTCATAAAAAAATCAGTTATTTCAATAATTGCAACCTATCTCTATATATTTAGCAATTTTCCATTTGCAAATACATTTTTCTCATTGTCTTTTCACGCTGCATATAATTATGGGTTATATAGCCAATAACCGCATTAATACTCCTCTCACTCTTTTAGGAGTTAATATTTTTTCGAGATTCAAACTAGAGCTCTTTAGTAACCTTCAATAAATAAAAGAAAATAGAAAAGAAAATTGATTGTTGATACAGGAAACCACAATAATACATAAAAAAAACCTTGAATAATAATATCTCCTTGGAGAAAAAAATAACCATCCCCCTCCCAATTATATTTTGACTCTATTGTTTATATAATCATCGAATTATAAACTACTCTGTTGATTGTAATTAACAATATATGAAGTAATTTTGAATTGGGTTTAAAAAGTGTCTTTAACATATTAACCATTTACCAAAAATGTGAAAAAAACAAAAAATGTTCAAAAAGCTTATAAAATCCCTCTGAAAAAAAAAATCTAATTTTAAAAACATGACTTACCAATGAAAACCCTCCAATACATACAATACATCATTAAAAAACTATTTTTAAAGTATTACAATTAGAAATAACGATGTAATCAAATCTATTCAATCAAAAAAGTTTCATGAAGTAGTTAGATGATGAAATGAACTAAAAAAATTGTGGAATTATGTATGCAAATAGCGTTTAATAGTTTGAAGGAGAAAGAATAATTCTGATTATAGAATTTGAAGTTCCTAATTATCCATATGAAAGGAGAATGACGAATCTCCATCTAGAAGTTGTTCAAAATGGAAAAAGAAAAGAAATAAATAATATATTCTAACCCTCATGCAAAAACTTACCTGTCACGAATAAGAAATTAGGCTTCATAAAGCCAGCCGCAAATAGTTAAGATGATACCAATCATAACGTGATGAAATATGAGTTTTTAAGAATGATTTGTGAAGGATTCGTTTAACATCTCAGATAGCATTCAGTAAAAATGAATGAACATTTTATTTTGTTCCATATGCGCCATTGCTCTCGTACGTGAACTTTTCATTAATATTAGGTATCAAAGATATGCCGTGCTATAAAAAAAATGGGAAACAATGACTTCTGAGAATGGAAAGAGGAAATCAGCAAACTTGATGACAATGACTTATAATACTTATAGATATAAATGAAGAATCACCTGCACCAAAAAAAGTAACATTGATATTTCTCAGAGATGAAACCAACAATAAAAAAACAAGAAAATTAGGATCTTCACAAATAGTTGTTAGGCATTGTTGTCTAACTAATAGAGAATGTTGTCTTCAACAATCTGCACAATAGAATAATTGCAATGATGTAGCTTTGATAAACAAGTATGAAAAATCTTTAGCATTGAATAAGGTATATCTAATTAGTACAATCTTCAGTCTTAAGATGGTGGAAAATGCTTTTGTAACAGAACATATCAATGAATTCAATCAAACAAAAAATTGGTTGACTTTAGTAAATATCAACTTTGGCAACAAGTTCAAAACTTGAACTTGTTCTCATAACTTATGCAAAGCTATGAGAAACTGTGATGACGATTAGCTGTTCATGAGAATCTGTAATGCTAAACTCAAAGATGTTTCCAATTTAATCTTAAAGAGGTACATTGAGAGATGAGTATCAAGATAAGGATCCTCTTTTGCTTTGTGTGTAAAGGGAAACAACAATGAAGGCATATTTTAAATATCAAAGAAGCCAATCCAATGTCTGCCCAATGAAAAGAGTTTCAATGAGCAAAAGCTGCGAAAACTCATATTAGAAGTATGTACCTATGAATGTTGCAGCTAAAGAGATATGTGAAGCGCAAATGCCTTCTGCAATAATTATATTGCATTGTGAAGCCACAATACATGAACATCTGGATTTTCACTTTACCCAAAAATTTTGAGTACTTATTCTTTAGAATATTACAAAATTATTTTACTTCTTGATGGTAAGGCTTTAAATATTATAGGAGTTGGTGTTATGCAAATCAAAACAATGAATGAGCCAACATGAAAGGTACAAAATTTAAGGCATATTACATGTTTGATGAATTAAAAAAATATACAAACATACAAACATAGACACATACACTAAATTCAATGGGCAAGCTTTGCTTTTGAATTTTAGTTTTCGTGAAGGTTAGCATTAGCAAGCCGAGGATGGTCTGTTTCACACTGATTGAAAGAGAACCTAAGACTACGAAGTAAAATATTATACAATATACACATCAACGGATATACCATCTTCAATGCCATCATTTAAAGGCTAATTGTATTACAACACCTTCATTGATCATTTAACTGGAAAGCTTCGGTTTATTTTTTGTAAATTAAATTACTATATTTGTTTTTTCTTCAAGAGATGGAAAAGCCCAACAGAAAATAAGCTAAGTTATAAAATCAATGCCTTAAGGTCAAATAACAAAGGGAACAAATAAAAGCAAAGAATTTAGCAAATTCTGCACAGCTGATGCATATATAAAGAAGATGCATCCAAGAAGCATGATAGGATAGTATCGTTGAGCCCAAGAACAAAATTTGATTCCCTATATGAAGAAGCTAGAAGCAAGAGGTTGCATGGTTCTATAAATTATTAAGCAGAAAACAAGGGAATAATTTGAATGGTTCACTAAGATAATGCTCAATATGTAAGACAAATAAAATAAAAAGGCCATATATTCTGTAAAATGCATGAATTCAAGGAAAGTCATAGCACTACTAATTTATACTGACAATATCATTATGATACATAGTGTCAAAGAAGCAATGGAGAGTTAATGGAAAGTTGACTGAAAGAATTTGGAGAAAAAAATTTGGCAAGGTAAGGTATTAAAGTTGAGGAATATTTTATAAAGGAGAAATTTAATGGTGAAATAATTTGTATTCCATTTGCAGCCACAAGTGAACAACTTACAACATACACGCCAAAGGATAATTAGGTGTGGTCATTTAAAAAATTATCAAGCAAGCTTGAGATGGATGGCATCCATCCATTTATTTAATGAAGAGTATGGAATTGCCCATGTGAAACCGACATAGGCTCATTTTCTTGTTCGAATCAACATTTTGGAATTTGAGTTTCGTTTGTTGTTATGTTTGGAGAGACATGATAAATGCGATGATGTTTCACCAACCATTTTAAGTGGATTTATATGCATAAAATTTCTTCTGCAAGAATTTTTGCTTGCAAAAATATTTTTTAGCAGGGCGTTATTTCCCGATGGGATCATCAAGATGATTCAAGTGAGTCTACTCACGTACGAATCAGGCTTCATTTGGCAAAGAGAGCGGGAGCTGTTGGGGAGAGAGAATGAGTTATTTGCAAAATAGCCTCTTCATGTGGCAGGTGTCGTGGATTAATCGGCCCCCGCTCTATTTCTCCCTCTCTCTCATGAACCTGGACAAAAAAAATAGAGAGAATCCAATTACTTTTTTGCAAAAAATCTCATTTATCTCCTTTCTCCCATAATTGATCGCCACATTTAATTCCTTCCCTTTTCTCCTAATAACCTGAACACCTCTCTCTCTCTCTCTCTCTCTCATGTGTTGGAAAATAAAAAGAAGTAATTTTTCAAGAACCCCCACATCTCAATTGTGGGAAGGCAATACTAAAAAAAAAGGCCCTTCCTATTTTTTGTCTATGGTGCTCTCCTCTAGCCCATCTCTCATTTATTCCTCCACCCATCCACTTTCTCTATATTTTACATCCCAAGCCGCAAGACTCTTTCTCTCATTGCTCTCAATATCTCTCTCTGGTCACTCTCTCATTTCTCATTCAGGCGGACAAAGATAGCCAAGGGAAGAGTCGAGGGTTCTCTCTCTCTCTCTCTCTCTCTCTCTCTCTCTCTCTCTCTCTCTCGACTCATCTAGCAAACCCAAAAAAAAAACACATATCCCTCTCGTATTTTTACAATCTCGCCGATCGTTCTATCCTGCTCCCACACCTTTAGCCATACTTCTCCCCTCGCTTCACCATTTCGAGTACACATAATGTCGAATCCCACATTCATATGGGCTCTAACATAACTCAAGTGCCACTGTTTCTCTTCCATAAGTCAATTCAAAGCATAAAAAGGTCTTTTTTCTTTTTGTTTTGCCTTCCAACAAGAGAGACGAGAAGGGGTCGTGCAAATTTACTCATTTTCATTTTTCTATGTGTGAGAGAGAAAGAGAGAGAAAGGTAAGAGATCAAAAGGCATTTAGACTAGGAGGAGAAAATGGAAGGAATTATATGTGGGGACTAGTTATGGGAGAGAGAAGGAGAGAGGATTTTTGCAAAATGTCATTGAATACTCTACCCTTTTTCATCCAGGTTCACAAGATGGGGAGACGAGGGTAAAAGAGAGTGCGAACCTTTGGAGAGAGAGAAATGGTTATTTGCAAAATAATCTTTTCCTTCCTCTCATGTGTTTGTCATAAAGGGACAAAAAACTTTCTTTTATATGTTGCCCAATTGAGAGAAAGAAAAAACAAAATAATGGAGAGCCCAATAGAAAAAATAAAATAAAGATTTATCTCTCCTTCCAACTTTGTGAGTTTAATTTGGAATGTAAGTAAAGCAAGTTTAAACTATAATAATACAGACAAATTAAGAATGAAATAGGAGACTTGAATTTTTAATACTATATAATACTAATATCTGAATATATACAAATTAATTAATTAACATATAAACTAACATATGTATATATTTATTTATATAAATAGATATAAATGTTTGCATTTGTATTAATTTGAATATATAAATATATTAATTTGATATAATATTAAAAACACTACAGATACTCAATCTCTCGACACATGCCAAACAAAGCTTGATTCAAACATGAATTCTCATCTATATCAGTTTGATGATTCAGACAAACTCGTACGGGCCCTTTTACAAAACGATGCTCTAATGAAAAATTTTGACATGAGCAAAAATTCATACAAAAGAAACTTCATGCGCATAAATTCACATAAAAGAGTCGAAGAATCATCATCGCACTCATCATATGTCTATTCAAACATAACGATGAAACTCAACTCCTAAAAAGTAGATTTGAGTACGACAACGAGCCTAGAGGACAACAAGCTATTTGACTTATCACACACGCAACCATGCACAAAATGCATAGATTAGAGTTAGTCAAAGGCTAACAAGTCGATGATTATCACAATCAAAGCGAGCCTATCTTATTAGATCCATGAGTGAATTTTAGGATGATCGAGAAAAAAAATGAGGACAACGCCTTAGGATATATAGGTAAAAAGAGGTAGGTAGTGTAGACACATGCTGAGAATTTAGCTATTGCTAGTCATTTATTATTTTTATAAAGGTTATTTGGTAATAAGCCCTTATAAGTGTTTTGTACTTCTAGTTGTCAAGCTCTCTCGATCAATAGCTCCATATGTTTTTTGTGAAAACTAAGTTATGATAAGGTCACTTAAAATTTTCTATAGCCAACAATTTTCTAGCACGATAAATATGTCATACTTCAAGGAATTAGCCCAAACTACTTTTAGGATTAAATAATTTAAATGCATTAATGATTCAACATATGCATTTAGAAGATTCGCCACGTTAGTATTTTTTCTCTTTGG
Organism: Phalaenopsis equestris; assembly: GCF_001263595.1. Taxonomy (NCBI): domain Eukaryota; kingdom Viridiplantae; phylum Streptophyta; class Magnoliopsida; order Asparagales; family Orchidaceae; genus Phalaenopsis; species Phalaenopsis equestris. Next base: position 53,985,982 of record NW_018164444.1, on the reverse strand, counting down.
ATTCTTTAAAACTTATATTAAATGTAAAATTCCACTACCTACTTGCCATTATCTTGATACCAACACACAGAGTTTCTTATTTTTTTTCTTTTATTCATTGTTAGCTAGTGTTAACTTGGCGATTTCCTACTTCATTATCAGTTTTGGGGCAACTTTCAAATTTTTTTTCGTTTGCTTATTATTTCTCCATTTCTAAAAGTCAAACTTTGACTTAATATAGTTTCTATTTTTTTTCTACTACTATTGCTATTAATTCCTATAATTTTATTGTTTTCTACATTTAATTAGTAACGACTTTATTGTTTCGACACTTTCTAATCTTCAACCCCAAAAATAAAATCATTACAATTTTCAAACTTGACACCTTCCAACAATAATCCAGTTAGCCATCGAAACTCAATCCTCACTAAAATTCTCAAATTTCAAATCCAAAGTTCCTCAATTTTCTATATAAAATTTTCAAAAAACAATTGATATATTCAAAGGCTTATCATCGTCATCAACTCAAACATAAAATGAATTTCAATTTGAATTCAAATTCACAACCATCCAACCAATTCCTACATTTTTTACATGAAAATAGCCATCTAATTCACTTTAACTTTAACCTAAGCTATCCTTAAATAGCATTAACACCCCCAAAAATAAACTCTCTACAAATTTCTCCAAAATTAATTTTTAGTCAATACTTGGCAAATGAATTTTTGTGTTAAATTAGCTTTTCTTTTTTTTATATTTTTTCCTATGAAAGTTGTAAATGGTTCCTCACTCAATCTGAGAACCTTCCATTAACATACGAATATAAAGAAAAAAAAATGGTTAGGCATTATTCTTACATTAAACCTATCGACATTTCCCTAAAGATTTGTTGAACTCCTTGACAACACAATATCATGTATATAATTCGATCATAATCTATAATAAGAGCATGATGTGGTTACATTTTTGTTAGCAATGATAGTATTGATAGCATTTCAAAATTCTATAATTGTTTTGAAAATATGTAAATATCATCTACCTTTCAAATATTTCATGATTTCTCCAAAAAAATCTTACTCTTCAACGGCGAATTCAAATTACCTCAAAAGAATTTATATCATTTAAAATTTGTCATTCAAATGATGATGATAGATATGATTCTATCTATGTATTTGCATCAGTCAAAAACTAGTTTCTTTTTATGCTATTAATTATATATATTAATGCGCTAGGTTGTAGTGCAAGCTTTCAATTGTTGAAACTTTTCATAAATAGCCCCATGTGCTCTGTAACAACCTATTTATAGTTGTTCCATGCACCTTCATGAAATGCACAAGTTGCCTTGGCAATTAAAAAGTTTAGAAGATTAAAAAATTCAACATATAGAGCTTAAGAATTCATTATATAAATATATTTTTTATTTATTATAATTCCTATTTTATACACAATTTTGTTGCATGTATTCATATGGGGAAGAAAGGGTGAAGAGATGGGGAAAGAGCACTAGATGAGTTGGGAAGCTTCATCACATAAAAGTTTTGTTGGATGAAGTGTTATGTAACATTCCTTTTTCCTTGTCAAGAATAAACATAGACATATAAGAGTGAGATCCCGGGTAAGCGAGCATGGGGTTTGTGTTGAGAAGCATATAAGACTGAAGAATAGTCTCGCATCATAAGTGAAGCACTATTTGAGCTCCTAATATACTAGTAGTCATCCTACACATTACTTGACCTTCTGGATTGATGGATGCCAATTCACAAGGATATTGCGCACTCAATTTGGGTCTTTGTATTTCACTCTGCTGATAAGTTGCATCATAACCAAAAGTTTGGACAGGATCAAGCGTTCCATGTGGTTTATAGCACCTATGTCTTGGAATGTTCTATCATAATCCAACAATATTCAAGAGAAAGTGTCTCTCATGAATATTTTTAAAAGTGCATTTCACATGCAAAAATAAAGCGAAGCGCATAACAAAGCGAAGCGCATGACATCCGCTTCACTTTGTTGAAGTGCGCTTTGAAGCTTTAAAGAAATATGGATGGTCTAGTTCACAATTTAACGAGAGCAAATAAAGGGCTACAAAATTAATTTAATTTATTTAATGAAAATTGAGCTTTTATTAGTTTATTTATGCTTTGTTTTGAGCTATAAGATTGTTTTTGCAAAATTTAAGTTTTTATTTCTTCTAATAAATTATTAGAAATTGTTTAAAATTTAATTTGGAGGTTCATCTTCAATATTTGAAAGTTAGTGATAGCATATTCTTTTCTATTTTACATCAACTTTTAAGTCATACTTTATATTTTATAAATGTTAATGAAGATGTTTATACATTAACAGTTTTATATGGTCTATTAATGCTTTAGTTAATAAAAACATCACTTCTCTCCGTGCTTAGTGCATTGAAGCAAAAATAACATTTTGTGCATCGCATTACACTTTTATAACACTAGGCACGACAAATTTAATGAACTCTTGGCATATAATACTAGGGTGACTGTCGGCTGTTATTTTTTTAAAACTTTAAAAACTTGGTTTTATGGTTTTTTTTTTTTGAAAAAAGATAGATGAGTTTTATAAATATGAAAATAGTTTTGATGTAAATTTAATTTTTTGAAAGTAACATTTTAATTTTAAAAATAGATAAGACCAAACGAGTCTCACATTTTGGATAGTTTGGATGACTAAGCATGATACCACGAGTAATATACTTATCTCGAAGAATAAACATATCACTTGTGGTAGGCTCAATCACCTAAACTAAAAAATTTATGACAATCTGTTTGGTCTGCAAAACTTTTTATGTATTGACGACAAGTTCCCTTAATAAGTTCCCATACCTAATATAAGGATTAGATAGAGTTTATTTTACCTGGGTTCTAAGTTTCTTATAGAGGCAAACCCCTATAATTAATTACATCTCAAATGACCAGAATCATTTAAGAAAACTCTCAATTAAGATCAGCAGTTCTGTCTTCAAGATTTCAAAGTTTAAATTTCCAAAATTGGACATGAGAAAATCAAATGGGAGTGTCTCAAAATAGAAACAGTTATTTGCAGGAATCCAAAAGAACGAAGAGTAGGGGATATCACAAATCTAGGAAGAACCCTGGTGATTTCCCAACTATCATATTGTTTGGTTTTATATCTTTGAAATGATGTTATTTAATGTTTGATTCTGCAATTTATTTAGAATTTAGGACTTATATTTGCACGATATTTGATCGTACAAATAGCCTAAAAAGATAGGAGGATTTAGCATCGTACCGCACAATAACCTTGGAATCCTAAAGTGTTAGGACTTATAATTGCACAACAGGGTTATGCAAAAGCCTAAAAATGATATGTCAGGGTTTACGTTGCGCTGGGCAAACTACATCGAAATTCTATAGGTTGTTGTTTAAAATAAAGAAAGTGATCGGTGATGTGAATGTGTTTTGATGTCGCAGATCCATCTTGAAGTGGCTCCTCCGTATGTCCTCGTGCCCAGGATGTTCGATCCAAGTTCTTCGTCGTAGCAACTTCAGGTTTGTTATTAATCCTATGTAATCACTAGGTTTTCCTACACTAGACATAGTGTGTATCAAAGTAATAAAATATGCGGTATAAAAGAAGATAACAGTATAATATGCTAGGTGAACAATATAACATATTAGGAGAACAGTATAACATGCTAGGAGAACAGTATAACGTGTTGTGAAATGAAATGTTGTAATGTAAATCAAATCTATATATTTGGGAGACCTGCTGCTTCTTTAAGCTAGCTATTATTCACTGTATAAACAAAAGAAAATATTGTCTAGAAAACTCGAGAAAATCGACGAATAATCCACGACGGAAAACTCGAGAAAATTGACAATTAACAATTCAAATAAAACTATCAAAACCTCGAGAAAATTCCGGAGAAAAGACCACGAGTGCTTCGTCCAAAAATTCTGATAAAACATACAAAAAATCCGAAAAGAGGATACCGCAAGCACTCGGGTCGGGACTAGGCTCAAATATATATATATTTGTACTCGAGAGACGTCGAAGGCTACTATCAGTCACCAGGATGTATAAAACTCGTCACTCCACTAAAAGAATGTCCTATTGAACATAACTTAGAAGGATACTCCTTAGCCCAATATCAGTAATCAACAAGTAGACAAGCATACAAAAGAAAAATTGTACTAATTTTATAGTAAAAATATTTTTTTTTATAAATATTGTATATGTTCTTATCAATTTTTGAAAAAGGAATAGTTGTCCACGAGTCGATCACGTCATCGAACGTGGGATCGCCAAAAACCTAAGAGGAATTAACCAGTAGAGGGGGGGGGGGGGGGGCCCGGGGGGGCACCAACTCAACATATTCCATGAAGAGGTTACAAGTTAAGGCTCATGGGTAAAGGGCAACAAGAGAAAAAATTCCATCCTTTAAGCTCACGGGTAGGGACAGCAAGAGGAAGTTCATAAAGGCCATAATCATCAAACAACGCTCACGACCAAGGCAGCAGGGACTATATCATCATTATTTAAGCTTGAACAAACCATTTTTAATATAAAAGAACCATAGAAAGAACTAATGGTCAGGATAAAATAAGAAGCAAATTAAATCCCAGACAACTACAACATAAACCACAACAGTAAGGGTCACGGGTAAAGGGCAGCAAGAGGAAAGCCATAAAGGCAGCAAACACCCAGTAAGGCTCACGACCAAAGGTAACAGCCAATGCCACCAAATCAGCCTCACAACAAAGGAGAAAGCCAGGAACAACCAAACAAAATAAAAGAATCCCACGTGAATGCTCTTAGATTAAGGGAGCAGCGCACGCAATCGCTGAACCAACTTCCCAGCAAAGGGGCAAGCAGGATATCAAGACTCACGGCTAGGGACAGTGAATAGAAAACCCAGCCCAATCCAACCATTTTTTTAATCATAAAAGAGTCATAGAAGAAAGCTCATAGCCAGGGAAAAATGAGAAGAAAATTATGTTCCAGACAACCACAACACAAGTCGTAATATAAGACTCGCGGCCAAAAATAATGAAAGAAAACAACCATAAATATTGTCATTGTATTGCTTTTGATATATATAAGAGAGTGAATGGGCAAGCTATTATAAATCATTAGGGCTGAAACCGTTTACAACACATAAGTCATGATAGTAAGTCAGTTTACTTATATCAAACACCACCACATAAAGGTAGTCATTGAAATCATGAATTTTGGGATGACAAACTTGATTACCAATAAAAATAAAAACTTGAGAAGAATGTTAAAGAATAATCTCTAACTAAATCATGCCCAATAGAGAGGGCAAACCGAGCCCACCAAATGGACAAAATCAAGTCCAGCACAGGAGCAAAACCGAGCCCATCAAAGAGGCCAAAAACAGCAAAGATTTCAGTCAAGACATGATACCAAAAGGAACCAAACCGAGCCCACTAAGTGGGTTAAAAATAATATAAAACTTTCAGTTAAATTCAGTCTAAAAGAAGCCAAAACCGAGCTCACCAAAGTGGCAAAAAAACAAAAAAAAAATTCATACATAATTCCCACTTTTCATGACCAAAATCGAACTCAACACATGGGCAAACCAAGCCCTACATAGGGGCAAATCAGAAGCAAAAATTTCAGCAAAGATCCAACCCCAAAGAGCCAAAATCGAGCCCTTCAAATGGGCCAAAACAGAGAATATTTCCAGCAAGAATCCAACTCCAAAGAGCCAAAACTGTACCCCAACAAATGGGTTAAAACAACTAAAAATATTTTCCCTCGAAGCCTCATATTTCAAAGTATTGTGTCAGCATATGCTTCGACATAAAAATGGATTCCAGCATAGATTCTAGATGAGCAAGCATCAATCCAAAATTCATATTCATGACTTTTTATGCATCTTAAGCAGGAAAAAAACATAAATCATCTTTTTCCCTAAACAAATCATCCTTCTTTTAACAGTAAATTGCTTTAAAAGGAACAAAGAAAGAAAGTCATAATTTTCAGCATGTAGGTATAGAAATTATAGAAGTGTAAGAAGAATATTTTCATGTGAGAATGAACCTAAGCATGCTTTCCATATATCTTGAGCAAAAAAAGAAAAGAAGGCAGTCATATCATGTTCAATTTTAATGTTGGACTATTTCATGTTTAAATTTCAGAACAAACCCAAATCTTGCTTCCACATACTTTAAAAGAGAAAATAAACATTTTTGGATGTCATCCTAAACAGTACAAAATAGAGGAGAGAAGGAGAATACCTCTTTTATAAAGAAGAAAAATACAAATAATTTCTTTGATTTCCCACACAAATCATCCTTCCTTTAACAGTAAATTGCTTCAACAATAAGCAAAGAAAGAAAACCACAATTTCCAGCATGTAGGTATAGAAATAATAGAAGTGCAAGAAGAAAATTTGCATGTGAGAATGGACCTAAACATGTTTTCCATGTATCCGAGCAGAAAAAGAAAAGAAGGCAGCCAGATTATGCTCTATTTTAATGTTTCCAAGGGCTATTTCATGCTTAAATTTCAGAACAAGCTCAAATCTTGCTTCCACATGCTTTAAAAGAGAAAATAAACATTTTTAGATGTCATCCTAAATAGTGCAAAATAGAGGAGAGAAGGAGAATACATCTTTTATGAAGATTTAAAGCAAAATTATAAGATAAATTCAAGAAAACCAATCCAACAAAAATCCTCCTTTTAAAGACTTCAAGAAACAGCAACCAACAAATCTTTCACACTCCCCGCGCACGAGAATCCAACTTAGAGAAGATTTTGGCAAAGCTGCCCTTCCTAAAAGTCTCAAAAAACAGCAACCCACGAATACTCCACACTCCCAGCGCACGAGAACTTAGTTTAGAAAGGATTTCGGCAAAGCTTTCTCCCCTAAAAATCTCAAACAATAAAATCACAGCCTCCCTTTTTTTCTCAAGAAAATTTCAACAACTCAAAACAGTGCTCTATGAAGCCTTTTTATAGGCAGAGAAGAGAGGGGACAACTACCTACCACCGTTTTCGTGGTCGAATAGAACAACAGAGATGGAATCGTCACAATAAAGACGGAGAAATTAAAACCTCGAGAAGGAGAAGGGTCGGTCAGCTTGGCCCCTGCAATTGGAGAGCCGAAGAGTCTAGCGGCCGCGTGCGCGTGAAGAAGGGGAAGAAGAAGGGGAAGAAACGAGAGAGGGAGAGGAGACTGCCGCGTGGATCATCCACGGGAGCTAGGGCACACGAGGGGAGCGGGACGAGCACCGCGTGATTGAGCCATGGAACGGGCCAAATGGGGTTTAAGTGCGCGGGTAAGGGGTAAATAGGGTTTAGGATTATAATTTTAAAATTACAAGTAATAAAATATATAAAATATTTAATATTCCTTAAAAATAAAATTTGATTCGTACTTTTTATTCGTGCGTCAAAACATAACAAAATTGATGTTTTTTTAAGGTAATTCTGACGTTCCGGACGCGCTGGCGTGGTCCGTTTCACCATCGAAAGTCGTTTTGACGAATTCAAGTCGTTTTGACGAATTCATCAATTTGTGTGCAATTTTATTTGTGTCGAAAATATGACAATATGAGTATCTTTTCCTACTAAAATTGGTGTCCCAGACGCGTTTGCACAGTCCATTTTGTCGTCGGAGGTCGTTCGGAGAAGTTCGCGTTTTCACCCATCCTTAAGCTCAATTTAAGTCCGATTTTATGCGACTTAGTGAAGTTCGTGCATCTTGTGTGTGCATGTGTGATGATAAAGTCCTAAAGTGATTTTCTTAGGGTTTGAGATCCTATTGAGAACTTCTCCCTGAGTTTCCACATGATAGTCCTTAACCCCTCGACTATACGACGATGGTTTGAGACCACTCAAGCGAGACATCACAAGAGAAATAGAAGGTGGCTGAATTTTCTAAAAAAGGTGGGTCCCAGTTCTAATTTTCTAAGATAGTCAATAGGAACCCCTAGAGCTTGATCCTAGGATCCTAATGAAAAGAGTAATTACCTCAAAATGAGGTCAACAGTGACGAAAAGGATTCTTCTTAAAAGTGAGTGATAGTCGATATGGACTCTCATATAGGAGATATATGGGCTAAAATGAACAAATGAGTGGATAAGTCAAAAGTAAAATAAAAGTTAATTTTAATATATGCTAGCAACGAACAACACTCCTATGCTTAAATTTTTGGTTTGGTTGGTGTCCATCCACTATACTGATGGCCTTTAAGTTGAAGGCATAATATTTCACTCTCCTAACAATCTAGGTATATGATTGGAAGCTTTCAAATGCATCAATAAAAATAATAAATTGGAAATAGGCCTCAACCAAAACTACCAAAATGTTTTAACAATTTGTGCCAAAATTAAATAACTTAATCTAACTACTGTTTGCACCCTTTTGGCTCATCTAGTAAATCACCCACATACCAAAAAACACTCAAAATACACGTGATAATATATAAGGTTCATATTCTTGATTGAAAGAAAGCAAGTTTAACATTCTTGGTAAAATGAAAGCTTCATTCATAAAGGTCATTTCCACATAGTTTCTCCCAGCATACTCTAAAAATAAAATGCTTGACAGCTTCACAGCCTTCTTCTCAAGTAAAAGGTCTTGCTAATGAGGGAATTATGCAAGTAGCACTTAATTATTTTAACCACATAAGAAGCATGACGACGGATTTGATTACATAAGAATTTCTTTCTCTCTCACACACACACAAATGCCGGCCCCACTTAGTGGGACAATGGCTTGATTTTGTTGTTGTTGTACACACACAGATACACACACTTAGCACATGCAAGATCTAGAACCCAACATCTCTTAGTTGAAAGACAAAGCTCTCAACCACTAGGCTAAGGTGGCTTGCATGATTACATAAAGAAAATTTAGTTAAGTGCATATTGAGAAAAAAAATGCAAAGTTTATGAACATTCAGCGGAAAATGTCATCCTCAATAGGTAGACAGATCAAATTTTCTTACAATAGCTCAAAATAATGACAAAAAGTAAGAGCCATCCACCATACCTGATGTACTGTGTAAGTTGTGAGATAATACTTGAGCTCATGTGCGAACAAGGTGGCCATTATGGAAAGCCCAACAATAGAAACTACAAAGAGCAAAATAGCACAAAAGCTTACAATTTACCCATTAAAACAAAGGATGAAAAAGAGTTGTCATCAACTCGTTCAAATGCTGAAAATTAAATGTCGAATCAAAGAAATACAGACAACTAAATTGGAGTACAAATTAGCATTAAAAAAGTGATGAAGAAGGTGCCCACCAACAGCCCCTGAAAACGTTTTCTGCAACAAGTGGTCTTCTGCTCGTGGAAACGCATCAAAATTTCTCAAAGCTTGCAATTTGATACCCATGTTGAGTATTCTACTCAACAAAATTGGCCTGGAAATCATCAACCACAGCCGAATAAATATAAGTGGGCATAAAAGCTTCAATAAAACCATAATCAACCAAATCCCATCCCAATGAAAAAGAATCCAAAGTACACTAAAATCGCATCCATTCCGTCATAAAAAAAGGGGACATTGTCTGACCTTCACGCAGCCAATTCAAAAAATTCCCAACTTAACATAAAGTAACTACATAAGAATTGCAAAAGAAGTCAAATCTCCACGCCTCTGCAACGCTCGGATATGAATAACAAACAACATAAAACCACTACTCCAATCTCCATATGCCCCAAAAGTTATTCTTTGATAGAACTCCTAATTCTCCAGAGCAACAAATAGCACAAGATCATGAATGGCCTAATCATACCCAAAGCTCTCTCATCTTCTCAACGAGAACACAGTCCCCTTAGAAAGAAATAAACGGTAAAAAACATGCAGATCGAATGGCGTTTGATGGAGACTGATATCGCACGAAGCGCAAAAACCAATTCAAAAAAATTCGATTGTCTTCAAATGCCGGCAAAAAAAACCTATGGTAAACGAGAAGAAGAGCTTACCGGAGAGGATCGTAGGCCTACAGAGTATTCCGCCGGCGAAGGAAACCAGGGGCTAGGTTTAGTTAGCCATACTGGATGGCGGCTAAAATTCGAAGTCGGCAGCCGACGTTCACGCTAGCTGCACCTTTTCAACGTCTGTCCTCTCGTTCGCCCAGCAAGGAAGGATCTGCAAATCGTGATCAAAGGACACTGATCTCGGCCGTCCAATTAATTGCGTTGATCTTGCAAGGACAAATTATTGATGGTGAAAAATATAATAATAATACCACATCAATTTTAAATAATTATATATGTAACATCTAAAACGTCTTATTTTTAATTATAGCATCCTGATGTCATGAACAAATAAATGAAAAGAGGAATTTTCAATACAGAGCACTGAAAGGTCTATTTGGGACAACTACAGTTTTGATTAATCTGTTGATAAGCTGATTAAAAATAATTTGTTGATAAATTACGTGCGGTAATTATTATAAATTTTTATTTTTTTGGAAAAGTCAGATCGCGGCCAGAAAGCTGCCACCCACCTAGACATGTGCGGTGTGAAAATGTTGTTTTCAATATTTTAAAAATGCATAAGCTGCCAAAACACAGTTTTGTACATTTAATTCTCATAGCCAAACTTTCATTTTAAAAAATCAAGCGCTCAACATATTTTGTAAAAATAAGGGTTGCAGTGTGTGAGAGATAAATGCACAAAAAATTGAGAGGCAAATTTTGAAAATAAAAATTTGTATTTTACTTTTAAAAATATTAGTTGCAATTATTTTTTTGTAATATATTTAAGAATTGAGGATTATAAATGTAAATTTGAATGTTTAGGCATTAGTGTATAAATACATTGATATGTGTGTAAATGCCCTCGATAATAATAGCATATAATCAATGAAAAAATAATAATATTTTACTTGCCAAAATCATTATCATAAAAAAAATTGAGAATTTTGGGCATTAATTTTCCTAAAATATATTTTCTTTTAATAATTCATGCTTATTTTGTGTTTTAGAAAATTTGAAGTGGTTATATTTATAAAGTCTCTAATATAAAATTGACAACTAATTTCTCCCAATTCAAATTGAGAATTATTAAAGAACTACAATAAGCCTCAAAGCCTCAAAAAAATTTGTTCTTTGGAAGGTTTAAATATATATCACTTAAATCCGATGCATTTACTTATCTAACATCTAAATTTTAATTTTTATGTATTTGCCATCTTATTCATGCATAAAAAAAATATAGTGATTTTTTAAAAGATAGGGGTTGTTTAGAACATTTTTTTTTAAAAAAAATAATAAAAATAAAACTGTATATCAACAACGTGTCAACACGAATCTCGCAGATATCCCCATGACTGGCAAATGAAGAAAAGTGGCATTGTGGGGGCTTGCTAGGGGTAATCCAATAATCTACGCCTCGTCAGTTCAGGAAGAAAGCATTTCCCAGACAGATGGATCTCGATCACCTACTTAGAAATCAACTCGCCAGTACTAGATCCACACAGATAAATCAGGCATTGATCTGCTATGGCCGAATAAGCAAAGTGAATCGTTTGACCCAGAGACAACTAGCCGAAACTCTTTGTCAAACCTGTACAGCGGTGAATTCTCAACAAATAGTCAAATCGACAGTTTACACTGGGTGCCTAGCAAACGAGAAAATATTACATCAGGGCTCTGCATGTAGAGTTACATGCAGAGTCTAATGAAATCACGTCACGTCACGGTGGCAGGAAAAAAAATAAAATCTGCCTAGTAAAACAAGGGAATATTCCTCTCATGTTGTTCAAGTGTTATTGTGTGTTATTCATATGTTATTGTGTGTTATTCATGTAATTATTGTGTTATTATAACACTTGTGTTATTATAACACCAGAAATATTCTCAAAACATAATAATACTTGAATAACTTACAATAACACTTGAATATAATACAATAATATCTGAATAACATGGAATAACAAGGGATGAATATTTCACGGTGTTACCAGACTTTTTTTTTGTATCTCCACGTGGTGTGATTTCATTGGACTCCGCATGTAACTCTACGTGCGGAGTTCTAATGCAATATTTTTTCCTAGCAAACGGTCGCCCGACCAAAGAAGAAGCCAGGTGAGAGGCCGACATAAGAACTTGGCTCCGTCCAACTAGGAACTCCTACCGGGAATCTACCGACCCTGTTCGCTCGAAAGCTTACCCGTCCTTGTCCGCCCGGAACCTACCCGGACTTGTTTCGAACAAGAATTTTTATGGTCCCGACTAAATTGTATTGACTAAAATACCCCCAATTGTATCTATGTGTACTAAGAGTACAATATGTAATTGTACATCCCCCAACTTTATAAATAGGGGTCCATAATTTCATGAATAAAAGTCACTCGAATTTATTGTTGCATATTGTGCTTTTGCTCTCTCTCCCTCTCTCCCCTTAACGCTCTATTCCTTGAGCGTGTCTCCCAGACAAATTTAGATTCAATAAAACAATAAATAAAATATTTATGTAATTGTTTTTATCTGTTTTTTTTATTTTTATTTTAAACATTTTCGTTTTCATTATAAGAAACAATGAAACAGGCACAACATAATTTTCGTGTTTTTAAAGCAGCTTCTTTGGACTCAATCCATAATCCCGAACCCGAGTGATGCATTCAGCAAAACCGACACCTAACCTTTCTCTTGTGTCGACTCTTTTGATGACGACAAGTGATTGTTTTGATGTGGTATAATGTATGGGTAAGTTGACGTGTATGTAAAAGTTATGCTTAGGTGTTAGACATGTAAATACAAAAAAAGTTTGGGTTGTATGCATTTAAATGATTTTTCACAACCATTTGCCGCAGTATTTACTATAAATTATTGATGTTTGATTATACGTCGTTGTTGTTGAAACTCTTGTTTTAGGAATATTATTACATCAGGACTCCGCATGCATAGTTGCTTGCAGAGTCCAATCTCTCACCGACTTGTGGAATTCTGGATCTACTTACATAAAAAATTGAAAAAATAATGAAAACGCGCGACTCGAGCCGATCGATGCGTTATAGGAATATTCCCCCGCGTTATTCTGAATATTTTTCGTGTTATTCATGTGTTATTGGTGTGTTATTGAGTGTTTAGGAATATTTCACCCGTGTTATTCTGAATATTTTTCTTGTTATTCATGTGTTATTAAGGGTTTAAGAATATTCCCTCGCGTTATTCATATGTTATCTAATATGGTATTCAATCTGTATTATAGGAATATTCTCTTGCATTATTTTGAATATTTCCCGCATTATTCATATGTTATTGATGTGTTATTGGTGTTTTATTGAGGGTTAGGAATATTCCGTGTTATAAGAATACTCCCTCGCGTTATTCTGAACGTTATTTATGTGTTATTTAATGAGTTATTGAAGGTTTAGGAATATTCCGTGTTATAGGAATATTTCATTGCGTTATTCTGAATATTTTCCATGTTATTGAAGTGTTATTCAGAATAACGCGATGAAATATTCTTATAACGCCGCAACAAGAATAAACAACGCAAAAATTATTTTCTTAGGCTTTGTAACGCATCGGTAGGGTCGGGTTGGGTCTGGTCGCGTGTTTTTTTTTTTTTCATTTTTTTATGTAGGTGAACATATCTTTCACGTGTCAAAGCTAGATTGGACTATGCAAGCAGCTCTGATATGGAGTCCATGTAATAATTTTTCCTCGTTTTATTATGTTCATTCTTAATATATTCTGTTTTAAAATTTAATTAAAATTTAAATTAAATGTATTAAAAATATATAGAGTAAAAAAGGCTGTAGCAGTGACAATTTATATTTATATTCAATGGTAAAATAAATTTATATTTATAACCAATGGCAAAATAAAAAAAAATACTTTTCTAATTAACTGAACCAATTAAGTTCTTCGTTTCAATTTATGACATTTTCTTCTAGGCAGAACACTCAGACCACACACACACACACACACACACACACACACACACACACACACATATATATATATATATATATAT
>NW_018164444.1:53968913-53972027 GCF_001263595.1 Phalaenopsis equestris | reverse complement strand
TATATATATATATATATATTTATTTATTTATTTATTTATTTATGGAATTGAAAATGTGAAAAAGGATGAAGCATTTAGTAATTTGATTAAGCTGAATAGAATTTAACAAATGTTAGGGCCGATCAGATATATATCTATTAAACCCATAACTTTCTTTTTTTGAAGCATTTACATACATACATCATTTACATAGTTTATTTACATATATAACACCTCAGCTTTATTTTAACATTTATACCATCCAAATCTTTCATATCATATTTTAACTTTAAAAAAGTGAGAGACATCTTTTCATACATAATTTAAGATAGCATATATATAAATTTGAAACTTTTAAGTGTTGATATGTAAATACAAAAGAATTAAGTGATATTTATGTAAATCTTTTTTTTTTAAACCATGATGACAACATCTTATCGTTGCCACTTTTAGCAATGCCACTTACACCTCATCTTCAAGAGAAAATATTGCATCCAGTGCACGAATTGACTTGTTCGTCCAGACTACAATGTAAAATCTCAAGACCCACTGCCTGATATTAAGAAAAACAAAAAAAGTAGATATTTGGCGCGTTACTAAGCCTGACCTGAAACCATCTCACCCGCGCCGCCCTTTTTTTGTTTGTTTAGGTGTGCTCCCCTAACATTTGTTTCTTTTCCTCTTCCGTTTCGTCTGTCACTCGCCGAAGCAACTGGACTCTAGGGTTCTCTGATCTATTGTGTTGTCTGTCACCAAATAAAACAATGTGTTTTCATCATTCTGTGTCTTTCTCTCACACCATGCAATTTGTTCATGTGACGTTTAGGGGTTTTTTTCGATATGCCTATTATGTTAGAATTTATGAAGTGCGAACTGATTTATTTGCTTCTTTTGAGTTTTCAAGCAAGTTGAATCTAGAAGAATGGAAGAAAAAATGAAATCATAAAGCAGAGAAAAACACTGAGAGCATCTAAATGAAAGGAAGTGTGGTTGTGGTTGTTTTTTAAAAGTTTATTCTTTAGAGTTTAGATTGTACATATCCGAGCTATTGCATCATAATCATTTTACCTCATTTGTTCAATTAAAAACTTGATATCTAATTAAATCATATGTATTGAAGATTTAGTATTGGAAGAGAGTATTTTATCGTGTAGGATTTATCACGAGCATAACAAGTACGATACTACCATAAAACCAGCATAATGTCATCATCCTACCACACTATTAATCCAACAATACCGCAAAAGAACTAACATATTAATACAACTATACCACCAAGCTCCAATAACACCACAACATCATCAACATTACCATCAAAATATCACCAGAAAAGAACCACAATAACACCATAATATAATCACATTTGTATAATGTTGAGAAAATAGGGCGAAGAAAACAGTAATCGACACAAATCCAGAAGAACACAGAGATTTAACGAGGTTCGACAAAGATGTCTACGTCCTCGGGAGCAGAGCGGCGAGTTTCTTTCAATATTCAGAAAAGATATTACATAATAGAGGGATACCTCTTGGGGTTACTAACAGACCTATTTATAACCCCAGGAGTAAACCTAGGCACAATATGTAATTACAACATTACCCTTGTACCATACCGCAGGGCTTTGCCCCCGCACGTCAACCCACGTAACTTCCCAATTTGGACAAATTCTTCCGCTTCGCTCCGCTCTGCTTCGATCCAGCGTTTGTCCTTATATGGTATATGAGACATACCATAACAAAACTCCGCCTTTGCGAATAACCAACCCTTAGGAGAAAAATATCTGGGAGTTACACCTACACCACTGCGGGTTGGGCCACCATACTTCTCTAGCAATTGCAAACATTCAACAAGCATTCAACAAGTCCAATCAACAAGTCCAAGCAATGCAAGAACTTGTTGATAGTAATTGACTTGGTCAATATATCAACTGCATTCTCATCAGTATGAACCTTCTCCAACAGTATCTCCCCATAAGCAATCAACTCTCTGATCTTGTGATACCTGACATCAATGTGCTTGGTTCTCGCATGGTACACCTGGTTCTTATCCAGATAAATAGCACTATGACTGTCACAATGCAACTGAACTCCACCTTGCTCAACGCCCAGTTCCTTTACTAGCCCAGCAAGCCATATAACTTCTTTAGCAGCTTCAGCCACTGTCATGTACTCTGCTTCAGTTGTAGATAATGCCCCAATAGACTGAATTGTTGATTTCCAACATATAGGCCCTCCACCAAGAGTAAACACATACCCAGTTGTAGACCCATCCAAATCATCTGCATAGTCTGAATCAACATACCCCACAACTGAAGGATCATTCTTCTGACTGCCAAAAATAATTCCATGTCCTACAGTACCCTTCAGATACCTGAAAATCCACTTGACTGCTTCCCAATGTCGCCTTCCAGGTTTAGTCATGTATTTGCAAACTTGACTAACAGCATGAGCCAAATCAGGACGAGTACATACCACTGCATACATTAAGCAGCCAACTGCACTGGCATATGGAACCTTTGCCATGTTTTTAATCTCTGTATCAGTCTTAGGACATTGTTCTGAAGAAAGCTTAAAATGATTTGCCAAAGGAGTGCTTACAGGCTTTGCTTTGCTCATCTCAAACCTTTCCAGCACTTTCTCAACGTAGCCTCGTTGAGATAAACATAATCGTCTTGAGCCTCTGTCTCGATGAATTGACTGACCTTTATATATGTGTTTGATTTAATAAAGATGTATATATATAATATTCAATAATGTTAAAGTCGAATTTGTTAATGCAAGTATACGTATCGCTCAAATAATATACGGCTCTAATGGAGTCCTAGTTATCGATCCCACAGGGAGAAATAAAATACTACAGACTAAAGCTTAATAAAAAGTAATACTTCAACTACAACAACGACGTTCAATTTGCTTATCTGTCACTAATAGGCAATTGAAATAAGTAGATAATTTGGATAACTAGTAAATAACTAATGATAGAAAGTAGGGTTTAATTGTGATATTCAATATATAAGAAAACATCATTCTCCTTGTCAAGAAATTATAGTGAATGGATAAAATGAATTAGTTCAATTTATATTGTGCCAAATAGGAGCATACATATTCTTTACCCTTTGGTCCAGGCATAAAGAAC
>NW_018164444.1:53967786-53968186 GCF_001263595.1 Phalaenopsis equestris | reverse complement strand
CCCTTTACACAAGCCACCAAACCCGTCGACCCCCCCGCCGGCGGCCTCGATGGCGCCGTCGTCGGCGGCCTTCTGGAGATTTTGTCCTATAGTCTCGGGAAAAGCTCGCCGTCGGGCCGCCCTAGTGCAATTCTCCATATTTTGGTCATTTTTGCTCCAAATTCGCTTCTTTTTTCATCTTTTTGCTCATTCATGCAACAAAACATCAAAAATATATTTCTTTAAAGTGCAATATCATTAAAAATAGTATAAAAAAGATACGAAAATCTCAACATATTTTCCTTTGATCATGAATCTTCATCCGTAAAATCTTCTTCGTAGGACCCAAGTCTTTCATGTCAAATTCCTGGCTCAATAAAGCTTTCAAACCACAGACATCATTCATATTCTTTGCAGCAAT
>NW_018164444.1:53965249-53967533 GCF_001263595.1 Phalaenopsis equestris | reverse complement strand
AAGAAAGCAGTTTTAACATTCATCTGCTCCAAATGCAAATCCCAAATAGCTACTAATGCAAGCACTGCCCTGATTGAAGTATGTCTGACCACAGGAGAAAAGATTTCATCATAATCTATCTCCTTCTGTTGTGAAAATCCCTTTGCAACCAGTCGAGCCTTGAACTTTTCCCCTTCTTTTTCTGATACTGCTGGTTTCCTTTTGTAGACTCATTTGCACCCAATGGCATACTTTCCCTCTAGAAACTGAACTAGCTCCCAAGTGCGGTTTTTCTGCAAAGACTCCATCTCCTCAACCATCGCACACATCCATTTTTCTTTCTCCTGGCTGGTGATAGCTCATGAATGTAAATGGCAGAAAACTAAATAAATAATTGTTGATGAGAAGTGCACAAGAAACCAAGTCTTCATAACCCAATATGCTAGGAGATCTTACATTGGTGTGTCTTTGTCTATCTTTGGCTAGATTATAATTATACAGATCATCTGGAATAGAATCACCAGGTGTTGAATTTGAACTTTCACCTCTCTCAGAAGTTACTAGCTGCTGTTCTAAATTCATCTACACTGCATCTGAACTAGAACTCTTCTCTGACACATTGTCTTGATTCTGCTGTAACATAAACTGCTCATCAAAAACTGTATCTCTGTTGATCACCATCTTTTTTGCAATCAGATCCCAAAACTTGTATCCTTTCACACCTTTCTTGTGGCCCAGAAAGATGCACTTCTTGGATTTTGCATCAAGTTTGGATCTTTCATCTCCAGGTACATGCACATAAGCAGGACATCCAAAAATCCGTAAATGATCAAATTTAACCAGATTACCTGTCCATACCTCTTCTGCGACCTTGCCACCCAGTGATGCTCGAGGTGATCTATTGATGAGATAGCATGTCAAGCCTCTGCCCAGAAACTCTTAGGAAGTTCTGCATTCAGTCTCAAGCACCACACATTGCCCTTTCAGTTAAAGACCTGTTCATCCTTTATGCCACACCATTCTGCTGTGGTGTCTTTCGCACTGAAAAATGCCTTTGAATCTCATGCTCCTCACAGAACTTTCGAAACTGCGAATCTGTGTACTTTGTGTCATTATCAGATCTCAAATACTTGATCTTTCTGCCAGTTTGGTTCTCCACCCCAGCTTTCCACAACTTGACCAGCTTTCCACATTCGAATTTTTGCTTCAAGAAATACACCCAAACTTTCCTGGAGAAATCATCAATAAAGGTAACGAAATACTGAGATCCTCCCAATGACAACTCCCTAGTAGGGCCCCATACATCAAAATGCACATAATCAAGGATCCCTTCAGTTTTATGTTTTCCGATCATAAAATTGACTCTAGTCTATTTTTTAAGAATATAGAACTTACAAAGATCAAGCTTGCAGCTTTTAACACCATGCAACATGTTTCTTCAATGCAATTCCTTCATCCCACGTTCACTGAGATGACCCAGACACATATGTCATGGCTTTGTACTATCATCATCTGACTCCATAAAATGAAATTCACCTACAACTGTACTCCCTAACAGTTTGTAGATATTGCATGCAGTTAACTTTCCCTTCATCACCGTCAGCGCACCCTTAACAATTCTGATGGTTTCCCTATCCTCATCTGCCTTAAGAATAAAACCATTTCTGTGTAAATGCCCAAAGAAACCAGATTCTTCTTCAAATCTGAAATATGTCTGACATCACATAACGTTCTAACTGTGTCATCATACATCTGAATTCTGACTTCTCCAATATTAGTAATATTGCAACATCTATCATCACCCAAATAGACCGAGCCAGAATTAGTTAACCTGTATGAAGTAAACCACTCTCTATTAGGTGTTATGTGATAAGAACACCCTGAATCAAGAATCCATGCATCCGTGATCTGAGTTGATGAAACTGAGAGCATATCGCCAACACTACAATCTGAATTATCATTATGCACCACATTTACAGACTTCGATAAAGTATCACCTTTCTCCCCAGTCTGCTTTTTCAGCTTTGGACAATCTCTCTTCATATGACATGGCTCCTTGCAACTGTAGCAATGAATTGTCTTTTTGCCTTTGGACTTAGATCTGGAATTTCGCCTTCCAGAACGCTCCTTCTCTTTCTTCCTTCTGCGATCATGCTTACCCTTAACATATAAACTGTCGTCGTGAGAGCTTTCCCCTGCATTCTGCTTCCGCTGGTTGTGAGCCAACAACGCTGCAATAATCTCATCAACTTTGATAGTCTCTTTCCCATATGTCAGAGTAGTCACCAGGTGTTCATAGGAAGAG
>NW_018164444.1:53951125-53965108 GCF_001263595.1 Phalaenopsis equestris | reverse complement strand
CAGATACAACTTATTCGTCAGAGATTTTGCCATAAACTGAGTTTTCAATTTCTTCCAAACTTCTCCAGGAGATTTTAGATTCATCAGGTGATACATAACCTCATTTGCTAAGCATAGTCGTATAGTTGTTGTCGCTCGTTGTTGCAATTCTTCACAATCTTCATATGATTTCGTTATCCGCAAAGTCTTCAAGATCCCTTGTTGCGCCAACAAGTCTTTGACCCTACATCGGACTTCACCATTACAAAATTATAATATGAAATTAGTGAATTTCTATGCAAATTACTCTACCTCACGGAAGCCGGAATTCCTTCGTTGAAATCCTTTCTTGATTTGCGATTCACAGAAGAATCCCTCGCACTTATAACTTTTTTTTTTGAAAAGAGGAAAGAAAAAAATTGAAAAAATTCCTTCAAAATCTTCCAGCAAAGTAAAAAAAATTTCCTCTCCGCCTCCAAGAAAAGAAATAAATATTTCCTTTATTTCCTCTCCTTATCCAACAAAGGAAATCCTTAATTAAATTTGCTTAATTTAATTTAAATCAATTTAATTTAAAAGCTTCAACAAAGGAATTATTTCCTTAATTAAAAAACTTCCAGCAAATAATTAAGGAATTATTTCCTTAATTAAAGCTTCCAGCAAAGGAAATTTTCTTCTCCGCTTCAGCCTGGTTCGCGCCTTCTGCTCTCTTGGTCAGCTTCGTCTCCCTACTCGAAGCCCTACCCGAACTTCCTCTGATCGTGAACCGCGATCGAGAAAACCGCCAAAGCTCGAAGCTCTACCTGAACTCCTCCTTCGTGCTCGTCGATCCGCAAAAGCCTCGCACACGTCGCCTCGAATGCCTGTCGCGGAAGAATTGCGGAAGAACCGTGATTTGTGCTTATCGTGATTCTGCTTCTCCCTCCCGCATCGCCTCTTCCGCGATTCTCTTTCCGTCGCCGAAACAACAACTCCTCCGCGATCCTTCTCTGCTCCAACGCCCAAACCATATATTCCTTCTGTGCACAGAAATCTTTCCCAGCAGCCTTCAGCAAAGAAACTTGCTGTCGCCGATCGAGAAGCTGATCCGTCCTCCCGGCAGCCTCCCACGTCGAACTATTCTTCTCTACCCTCAAACCTTGCTCTGATACCACTTGTTGAAAAAATAGGGCGAAGAAAACAGTAATTGACACAAATTCATAAGAACATAGAGATTTAACGAGGTTCGACAAAGATGCCTACGTCTCGGGAGCAGAACGGCGAGTTTCTTTCAATATTTAGAAAAGAGATTATAGAATAGAGGGATACCTCCTGGGGTTACTAACAGACTCATTTATAATCTCAGGAGTAAACCCTATGTACAATATGTAATTACAACATTACCCCCATACCATACCGTGGGGTTTTGCCCCCGCACCCCAACATACGTAACTTCCAAATTTGGACAGATTCTTCCGCTCCGCTTCGATCCAGTCTGTCCCTATATGGTATATGAGACATACCATAACATATCACAACACTATCTCAAAATAAGCATAATTCCATTAGAATACCACTAGAAATGCAGCACAATACCTCCACATTTGATGTTATTCTGATGTTAATTGATGTTATTGGGGTAATATTGTGGTATTATGTAAAAAATTTTGGTGGAATTTTGTTGTTAAGTTGATATGTAAATACATAAAAATTAAGTGGTATTTATGTAAATCTACTTTAAAAAAACCATAATGACAACATCATACTGTTGCCATCTTCGACAATGCCACTTACACCTCATCTTCAAAAGAAAATATTGCATCCAGAGTACGAACACAGTTCTGCGTCCAAACTCCAATAAAATTTCGTCATTCGTAAAGTCTCGGGACCCACTGCCTGATATTAATAAAAGAGAAAAAATTAGATATTTGGCATGTTACCGAGCACGATCTGAAACCATCCCACCTGCACTGCCCTTTTTTTTGCTTGTTTAGGTGCGCTCCACCATTATTTGTTTATTTCCCTCTTCTGGTTATGATTTTCGTATGTCGCTCAAAGAAGCAACTTGTGTCTAGTTCTCCAATCTATTATGTTGTCGTTTGTCAGATAAAATAATAATTTTTCATTATTTTCTGTCTCTCTCTCTCTCGCCATGTAAGTTGTTTATGTGACATTTAAGATTGTTTTTGAAATGCCCATTATGTTAGGATTTATGAAGTGCAAACTCATGTGTTTTTTTTTTCTTTTGGTTTTCAAACGAGCTGTATCTAGAAGAATGGAAGAAACAAATGAAATCAGAAAGCAAAGAAAAATACAGAAAGCATCCATGTAAATGGAAGGAAATGTGATTGTAGTTTTTTAAAAGTTTATTCTTTAAAGTTTAGATTGTTTGTAACCAAGTGATACGCCTAAAAAAATGACTACTTTTTCATATATATTTTATGTTCAATTTTAATGATTTTGAATGATATTACATTTTAAAAAAATGTATTTTGTATATTTTTGGTTTCAGGGACAATAAATAGACTTTTGGAGAAAAAGAAACAAAAACGGTGCAAATTGGAGAAAAAAGGAGCAATAAAGAAAATTCTGTCCTAACACATTTCGATATGACTTTCTATGTTTAATATCTCTTACACTTCTCACATATTTTTGAATGAAATTACACTTTAAAAGAATGTTGTTCTTATGTTTATTTTGTAGGTTTATCTGTTAGGAACGCAACGCAACTGAAACGGAACGAAACATAGCTAAAATAGAGCCAAACAAAGCAAAATGGTGGAACTGCGTAGGGTGGGCGCCGATGGCGCCCGCGTTCAAAGAAGCGACAAAAAGTGGTGCCGACGACGCCCAGACCGACGCCGACAGCGCCCGTGACGGTTATGGACCAATTTTTGGCAGATTTTGATGTTCTAGAAGGCTCCCAAGTGATTCAAACACCTCATGAAGTGATTCAATGCATCCAAACACTTGGAGAAGGCTCCTGAATAAATAGAGATGTCTTTTGGATAAATAGATTTGTCTCTTGGGAAAAAGGAGAGAATTTGTCTCTTTAAAAAAGAGGGGTTGACGCCTCTCACGGGCATGCGTGTGGGGGCTTTGTGTTTAGAGATCTTAGAATAAAAGTAAAAATGTAGATTTCTACCTTTTTGGAGAGATTGGTGAGGGGATTTTGAGAGAATCTCTAAGGGAATGTCCTAGCATTGCATGGATCAGCGGAAGACTTTGTGGGAGAGATTTTCATCTTTCTTTTAAGGAAAAAAAACTAAGTATTGTGTTCTTCATTATCTTATGATTTTGTAAACACTTATCTAGTAAATTTGCTTTGATTTAATGAAGTTTTTCGTTGTGTTTTCTTCGTGCTTTGTGATGTGTTTCTCTTACTCTTTCTTCTTTTTTGAAATAAGTGGCATGAGAAGATTATGTCGTTATTTTTCTTTCACTTTTCTTTTGCAATGAGTAAGATTCATGTTTAGTATATTGAGATGCATGCTAGAATGAGTTTTAATTATAAATTATGTTGGTTTTTCAACTCCGCTTTTAATTTACTTTTCGATCTGACCAATTGAATTGTTAAAATATGTTGTCAAACATATGATCCTAGAAATGGAGTAGAAATGGAGTATGAGTTCTAGAATCACATTTAAGTCCATGAAATAGTATTTCGTTCATGGGATTAAGTGCAAATAAATAGATTAAGTGCAAATAAATAGTTCATGGGATTAAGTGCAAATAAATAAGAAAATATACTTTGTTGGATGTAGAATTGAAAATTTCTAGGATGACAGACTAAAAATCTTCAATTCGATCTTAATGTTTAAAAATTAAAGCGAGAGTTAACTCTCAAGGGAAGGGAAATGAGAGCTCTGAAGTGGAAGCCAATATCCTCCGAGCCTAGCCACGGATTTAGGGCTAAACCTAAGATTAGCCAATAATTTTCTATAACACTGAATCAGGGTAAATAATTAAAATTGCTCCTATTTGACACATACAATATTTAATGTATCTCATTCCTTTACATTATTCAATTCACTACATAAGAATAGTATTTTTAACATCTTAAAGTTATCCAAACCAACTCATCCAAAAAAGGTTATCTTTAGAATTAATATTTACATTTAGGAATAGTTACTATCCTTACATTTAACATTCGAATTTAGGAGTAGTTGCTAGATAAAACACCATTTTAATCGACATTCCAAACTAAGGACTAATAATAGTAGACTGAAATTTGACTAAGGACATCTTTTCTTGCTTCGTCGTGGGATCGATATTCGGGGCTTACTCAGAAAAGCTTATATTACTTGAAGTGATACGTGTACTTCAATAGAACCATAACGTGTGAACTATTTTCTATATTTTATAACATTTCAATTTTACATATTAGTCGCTAAATATAAATTGGGTCAAGTTTTTGGTCGGGTCAAGTTTTTTGGTCGTCTTTTGAAAGCTAAATTACTGCGTAATTACGGGTCGGGTCAAGTTTTTGGCACCGTCTCAGGGGAATTGAATTGACATAAAACACGCACAAAAACAACACATGTTAGGGGCGCATCACCAAGCTATATATATATTGCATCATATCCATTTTACCTCATTTGCTTAATTAAAACCTTGATATCTAATTAAACCATATGTATTGATGATTTAATATTGGAAGAGAAAGTATTTTATCTTGTAAGATTTATCACGAGCATAACTAATACAATATTACCATAAAAACATCATAGTACCACAATCCTACCACGCTAATAATCTCACAATACCACATGAAAATTAGCATAATAACACAACTATATCATCGAGCTCCAATAACACCACAATATCACTAGAAAAGAAGAGCAGTAGCACCATAATATAACCACATTGGTATCATAATACTTCCTCAAAACAAGCACAATTCCACTAGAATATACCTAGAAATGTAGCACAATACCTCCACATTTGGTGTTATTCTGATGTTAATTGGTGTTATTGAGGTAATGTTGTGGTATTCTAGAAGAAATTTTGGTAGTATTTTGTTGTTAAGTTGACATGGAAATATATAAAAATTAAGTAAAATTTATGTAAATCTACTTAAAAAAAATGAAATAGCACAACTATGCCACCAAGCTACAATAAAACCACAACAACATCCACATTACCATCCAAATATCACCATAAAAGAAGCATAATAACACCATAATACAACCAAATTTGTATCACAATACTACCTCAAAACAAGCACAATTCCACTAGAATACAACTAGAAATGCAATACAATACCTCCACATTTTGCGTTATTCTGATGTTAATTGGCGTTTTTGGGGTAACGTTGAAGTATTCTGGAAGAAAATTTGGTGGCATTCTGCTGCTAAATATGTATTATTAGGGTGGTAATGTGGTGTTATTGTGGGGATATTTGATGGTATTATGATGTTAATTTTGTATTTTTATGGAGATAGTTTTTTTATATCCTGATTGTTAATGAGGCGATAATGTAATATGGTACCAACACAATACCACCATAAAACCACCACAATATCATCGACATACAAACACAATACCTCAACAATACCACCAAAATATGAGTACAACACCACCACAATATCACACCAATGCCACAAAAAATTTCACCACAATAACACTAAAATAGCACCAAAAAATCAACAAATTACCACTAGAATAACATCAAAATACAATCAAAATAACTCCACAATATCACCCCAAAATCATTATAATACTACCAAAATACAATCATAATACATCAACAATACAATCACAAAACTATCACAATACCATTAAAATATGAGCACAATATCTCAACAGTGCCATCAAAATATGAGCATGATACAAACTCAAAGCTATGCTAATGTAAAAAAAAACTTCACAATAATAATAAAATACCACAAAAAAATCACCACATCAACCCATAAAAACAACAAAATATAATCAAAATAACTCTATAATACTAACACAACATCATCACAATACCATCACAAAATTATAATAATACCACTAAAATACAAACATAATAAGTCAACAATACCACCAAAATATGAGCATAATACCACCTTAAAACCACATCAATGCCATAAAAAACTGCACCACAATGACACTGAAATACCACAAAAAACCACCACATCACCACTAAAATGACACTAAAATACAATCAAAATAACTCTATAATATCACCACTAAAATGACCCAAAGTGATCGATCGATCGTGCTGAGGCTGTAGATCGAGCCGAAATGCTCATGCGATCTTGCATACGATCTGCAACATGATCCACATGCAAAAAATACAGCAAATGACACATATATGCAATGCAACCCAAAACACTTTGACGTCATGTCGAACTTGTTCTATTGACCTCGCATAGATGCCTAGAGTTTTCATGTGTGGATATGCGACATAGCTGCCTTCGACTGTAGTAAGCAAGTGAAATCCAGTCGTTGCTCTGAAGAGGCTCTCTTCGTCACGAAGAGATTATGGTGATGCTCCGAGTAAGAAATCTTCTCATCTCACTTATCTTTTATGGCGAGGTGGCAACTAGTAAATTGGAAAATGTAGGCGAAGTGAGTAAACAATGAAGCATAAGAGGAAGTAGAGGAAGTAGAAGAAGAAGAAGAAGAAGAAGAAGAAGAAGAAGAAGAAGAAGGATGGAAGGAGAACTCTCTAAATCCTCAAACTCCTACCCAACTCCAGTAGCACACCGGCTTCCCAAGCTCTCCTCCTCTCCAAGAAAATCTTCAAATGATCTCCCCTCTACCAAATGGTTGGCTTCCCAAAGATAACCCAACCAAAGGGTTTATCGCATGGTTAATAGGGAAGAAATGCCCTCTCATCCCATACGGGAACATCCTAGGTGAGCACTGGTGCCAAAAGTGGCCTAGGATCCGTATGTGGCCAATTTTTGGTAATCAGACGACGTCCTGCTGGAAAAACAAGGACTGCCTCGCGAAAAGGGTTTTGATGGCGTGGTCAAGCCGCCTTACAGGTGTCACATAATTATGTCGCTTGCTTCGTCTGGTCGGCGTGGCTATGCCAGCCTCGGGCTTGGTCACATTGACTGAATAGGTTACGGATGACCTGACTTAATCACACTCGAAATTGGCATGATCATGCCACAAGATAAGTGTGGTCATGCCACAAGACAAACGTCGCTACGCCCGGGCCTCCTTTTTGAGGGTTTTTACGCCATGTTCGAAACTGGGAAAGCCCTTCACGTTCCAGACTCATCTGCGTTTGTTTCGCAATCTGGGGTCATATGAATGATGTTTTGCCGACGAGTAAGCCAAATTACAGCCCGGTTTGCTCGTACTGTGTCAAGCAAAATTCGCCAATCCAATCAAAGTCGTCTGACGGACGTAATGTTGATCGGCCTTTGCCTAAGCGAAAGCCAAACCCAACACAACACTCTTGACCATGTGTCGGAGGATCGAAATCGGATGTCTTGGACCTTCGGAGTTGCGCATGCATGAAGCATACTCCCATATCATTCAAGCAGACATCCTAGGCTTCTGACAACGATAAATGATGCCAACACATATAGATAAATATTATGCGAGTTACAGCTGAGAAAAAGGTCAATTACTATTGGGTTCTACAAACACATCCAAGCCAGAGAGTGCATATAAGCCGTTCAGCTCTACGTGAATATAACCCACTTCTAAGCCTACATGTAAAAATGAATATAGAGAGATAAAAAAAAAGAAATGAATACATATAAAACATGGACTTGAGTACTCATTGATCCTTTCCACCATAGTTCTTGATTTGGGTAGGACATTGATGAACTTCGTGCTTGTGCCTTGTACTTATTTACATAGCTTTTCTAACCAAGAAAAATATAAAAACGAGACAAAAATACATAAAAGGCATAATGATCCAACAAAGTTCATATATAATCTCATTAATTAAAATAGATTAGAATGATGACCTAAAATTATTTGATTATTTAAAAGCAATCCTATGAGATCTAATCACAATCATACAATGACCATCATGAGTCATCTTGGGTTTATAAACGGGCCCAATCTCCGTAGCATAGTAGCATACTGTAGTGTTCACTAGCATAATCCCTTGTGAGTGAATGCGATGGATCCTATCATGATGCTTGAGGAAGCAAATGAAGGTCAGAGCAAATTTAATGTACTAAAATCTAACAAGCCTATACGTACTAGCGTAACTCAAAAAACTAGAAGAGATTATGATATAATGAAATGGATACTCAGGCAAATTTAACTTACATATATGTCCAACAAATTTGGATGAGTGGACAAGACGCAGACAACTAGGATGAATAAGAGGTGTTTGACCATATATGAGTAGCTCATGTGCTCGAATGGATAACACTTTGGTTGGAAACAAAGTGAAGAATTTCAAAGTGTCGGATTTGAGCATTTCTCTTGCCCAGGCTCACCTGGAGAGAGCCATTTAAATGTCTACGTGAATTTGGCCCACCTAAGCAAGAAGGAAGTAAGCAAATTAATTTCGCTCGTTTGAGCACAAATGGAATTGTCTAAACTGATTTGGACTGCTTAAATAAGATGTGTGAGCTGTTTAGACAGAAATAATGTATTTAAACAAAATGGAGCATTTACATAGATTTGGTCCATTCAAATATATACATAAAGAACTTACCCAAATGTAGACTGTACAAATACCAAAGATGCATTCGAGTCATTGATGTGACCTAATATTTAAGAGGGATGTATGCATGGATGGCTAGAAGCTTGTGCTAGCATAATACAATGTCTGTATGCATGTATGCACACATAAATAGTTTAGATTAAATTTTACCACTGTCGTTGTCGGTCCTAAGCCCGGATGCGAAAAGTGGAGGGTTGCATTAGGTAGTCGACAACCAATGTAAAACTTGTCGAAAAAAATCATGACATGAATCATTTTGATTATTGTGATCATGACATGAATCTGACATGAATCATTTTGATTATTGTGTAAGTGCTAGGGCGTCCCCTGGAAGCGACACGCTGTACGACCTAAATACAGTGAAAAGTGTGCAAGGGTCGCTACACCGGCGTCTGAGTGTAGTGTTAAATAAGGAAGGGTTCTCACATTATGGGCGAATGCGGATAAATAAGTTAGTCCATGAAACTAATGAAACTAATATTAGGATAGGATCTTGGAATATATGTACTCTCAATGGTAAATTAATGGAATTAGTTGATATTATGATTCATAGGAAAATTAATATCTTATGTATTTAAGAAACTAAGTGGGTTGGAGAAAAGGCTAAGGAGATTGATAATTTAAGTTTTAAACTTTGGTATTCTGGTAAGAGTCGCACTAGAAATGATGTAGGTGTAATTATAGATAAGAGTTTGAAATATAATGTTATAAAAATTAATAGAGTTTGAGATAAAATTATAGCCCTTAAGATTATCATTGATACTAAAATTTTTAATTATTGAATAAAGAATTTTTATAAAAAGAGATTTAAATAGACATGTTGTAGAGTAATAAAAGATTTTAGAAATATTTATGATAGCTATGGTTTTTGAGTGATTAATGAAGAATGTAAAATCATACTAAATTTTATTTTAGTGATTGATGTTATTATTAGTAATACTTTATTTAAAAATAGAAATGAGTATATTATTACTTTAAATATAAGAATGAAACTAATAAGAAAATAAATCGATTATTTTCTTATGAAGAAAAGAAATCGTCGAGAATGTAAAGATTGTAAGGTCATTCCAAGTGAATGTTTAAGTACTCAACATTGATTATTAATTCTGAATTTTAACATATGACGTTGTAAGATAAAAATTACAATGAAACATTGTCATCAATTTGATGGGGCACCTAAAAGACAAGTAAAAAAATTATTATGAGTGAACTACAAGATTTCAAGATTTGGGATGTTCATGATGAAGCTAATTTTATGTGCGATAAAGTAATAAGCACTATTAAACAAGTGACAAAAGATGTACTTGGAGAATCAAAATAAAAAGTTTTTATAAATAAAAATAGTTGGTGGTGGAATAATAATGTGAAAGAAAAGATAAAATATAAGAAGTTATGTTATAAAAATTGGTTTAAATGTAAAAGCTTAGAGAACTGGAAAAAATATCAAACGGCCCGCATGAAGTCTAAAAGAACAGTCTGTGACGCTAGAAATTCTGCTTTTAATGATCTTTATAATATATTAGATACTAAGGAGGGTGAAAAATATATGTATAAACTAGCCAAACAAAGAGAAAAAAAGTAAAGATTTAACTCAAGTAAAGTGTATTAAAGATGAAAATCAAAATGTACTTTTTTTAGAAAAGATACTCAGCATAAATGGGTGAGTTACTTTGATAAATTTTTTAATGAAGTTTTTGAAAATACGATCGACCTTAGTGATTGTAATATCATGAATAATAATAAAATGTTTCATTTTTACCGTCGCATTAGTAAAAAAGAAGTTGATGAGGCTTTAAAGAAGACCAAGGGTGGAAAGTTTGCAGGACCTGATGATATCTCAATTGAAGTGTGGAAATATTTGGGAGAATTGGGAGTTTCTTGAATTACTAAACTCTTTAATATTATTTTAAAAATTAAAAAGATGTCTGCGGAGTGGAGGAAGAGTATTTTGGTCCCCATTTTTAAGAATAAAGGGGATACACAAGAGTGTGCAAATTATAGAGGAATTAAGTTGATGTGTCATATTTTAAAATTATGGGAGAGGGTAATTGAACATAGGTTAAGACGCATCACAAAAATTTCTTATAATCAATTTGGATTTATGTCGGGCAGGTCTACTATGGAAGCTATATCAATCAGGAATAAAAGAAATCAGACATAATAAAGAGTTTCCTTCTTCGCAATACTGCAAAGAAGGAAATATTATAATTGCACAGATTCTCTCCTTTTAGCTGAATATTTAGATTATGAATATGTATTTATTAAGTTACTTAAATTAGTTACTTAAATTAGATTATACTTAAATTAGATTATACTGAATATTATGTACCTAAAATAGATTGTACAAACTACTAATTATTAGGATGAAAGCAAAAGAAGAGGCATTGAGCCTATTTGCTCAAAATATTGTTATGGTATCAGAGCCTGAATTCTTGAAATTTTAGCTTTTGTTATCTTTGGCCGGCATCTTCGACTGCTCTGCTTCCCCTCACCAAAGAAGTCGTTCTTATCTTTGAGTTCTGCGGCGTCTTCGTCCGCTTTGTTTGAGTTCTACCGCTGCTTCAAACCACTCCCTTTGATCGGAGCTCTGGTGCTGAGTTTTATGACATCTCCTCTGGTGCGGTGAGCGCGGATCTCCTCTGGTGCGATAAGTGTGGATCTCCTTTGCTCCGATCTGTCGCAAAATCTGTCTGATCTGTCGCGATCTCCTTTGATCCGCCTGCCGCGATCAGTCGCGATCGTCTGTCGCGATCTTCGGACATCTCCGCTCGCTCGTCATATCATGTCGTGCTCTCCTGCTCGTTCGCTTGCTCGTTCTCCCTGTCGTGCCTTCGATCTATGTTCTCCCTGCCGTGCTCTCCTGTCATTCGCTTGCTCGTCACATCTCCGCTCGCTGAGTTTTCAGACATCTCCCTTCGCTTGTGCGTTCTCTCCTGTCGTGCCGCGGTCTGCCGTTCGGGCGTCATTCGTTCCTGTCGTGCTCCAATCTGCATCCACTCCGCTCGATCGATCATCACGACCCTAGTCTTTGGATTTGAATTGTATTTATTTTAAAATGTCTTCTGAAAACTTAGTTATCAAATTTACGGGAAAGAATTATGCCGCATGGGAATTTCAGCTCAGAATGTTCTTAAAAGGGAAGGAGTTTTGGGGTCATATTGAAGGATCTACCCCAGCTCCTACTGAGACAAAAGATCTTGGTCAATGGGAAGCAAAAAATGCACGAATTGTTTCCTGGATTTTGAGATGTATTGAGGCTCATATGGTGAACAATTTGCGAACATTTGTCATAGCTAAAGAAATGTGGGAATACTTGAAACACGTTTATAATCAAGATAATTTTGCGAAACACTTCCAATTGGAACTTGACATGAGTAATTATAGTCAGGGTAATCTTTCAATCGAATAATATTATTCTGGTTTTTTAAATTTATGGGGTGAATATACTGGTATTATATATACTAAACTGTCAAAAGAGAACTTAGTCAGTCTTCAAGCCATTCATGAAGAAAATCGTCGTGATCAATTTTTAATGAAACTGAGACTTGAATTTGAAACTGCTCGAGTTGAGTTGTTGAAGAGAGATCTTGTTCCATGTTTGGATGTTTGTTTTGGGCAATTACTGCGCGAAGAACAAAGATTGACGACACAAACTACTATCAGTACAACAGGTGGATCATCAGAAATAATTAATGTGGCATATGCTGCTAAGACCAAAGGGAAGGGGCCAGTACAGTACTACAGCTGCAAGAAATTTGGTCATATTGCACGAAATTGTGAAAATAAAGTATGTAATTATTGTAAGCAAAAGGGACATACTCTTACGGAGTGCCCAACACGACCCCAAAATCACAAACCACAAACACTTCATGCCACGGTATCCGACAATCCTGCCTCGACCTCTATTGTTGCTGACAATAATCAATCAACCGTCACACCCTATATGGTTTAACAGATGATTCTCTCTGCATTTTCTACTCTCGGCCTTCAAGGGAAAGGTAAAACTATTTCTTTGGTTACTTCTCTTTAGTTTGTTGATTCAGGCGCCACAAATCATATGACTAGCACTGTTAAGCTGTTGCATAACCAACGACCATACACTGGTACTTAAAATATTCAGGTTGCTAATGGAAATAATATTTCAATTACGACAGTTTGTGATATTAACTCATCATTCAAACATGTTTTGATTTCTTCTAAATTATCTACTAACTTACTCTCTGTTGGTCAAATTGTAGATAATAACTGTTAAGTACATTTTTCTCGTGATTGTTGTATTGTGCAGGATCAGGTGTCGGGGAAGGTGATAACGAAGGGGCCTAAAGTGGGCAGACTGTTTTCATTATAATTTACTGTTCCTCAGAATATTTTATTAGCATCTTCAGTTGCTGAGAATAAGGCAGACATCTGACATAAAAGACTAGGTCATCCAAATGATATGGTGTTGAAGCATTTACATAAAAGTAGTGTTTTTGGTTCTACAAATAAGAATTTAGTAGTTGATTGTTTTGTTTGTAAACTTGGAAAAAACAAGACATTACCTTTTCCAATTTCAGGCAGTCATGCAAATAAATATTTTGACATTATTCATAGTGATGTTTGGGGAATTACACAAGTTAATTCACATGCTCAATATAGATATTTTGTGACATTTATTGATGATTACAGTCGATTTACTTGGATCTATTTTTTACGTGCCAAAACAGAAGTATTTATTGTATTTCAAACATTTTTAGCATATGTTGAAACTCAGTTCTCCGCTCGCATTAAAACCTTACGTTCTGACAATGGCAGTGAATACATGTCTCATGAGTTCTAAGCATTTCTCCAGAACAAAGGGATTGCTTCACAACGTTCATGTCCTTATACACCGCAGCAAAATGGAGTTGCTGAATGAAAAAAATCGACATCTATTGGATACCGTGCGCACATTACTGATAGAATCTTCTGTTCCAGCTAAATTTTGGACTAAAGCTTTGTCTACTGCAGTTTATCTCATTAATCGCTTACCATCTCAACAATTGAAGTTTGAGTCTCCCTACTATCGAGTTTTTGATAAACAACCTAATTATCATACGCTACATACTTTCGAATGTATTTGTTTTGTTCATCTACCTGCTCATGAACGCCATAAATTGACAGCTCAGTCAGTACGATGTGCCTTTATGGGGTACAGTCCTAATCATAAAAGTTTTGTGTGTTATGATTCGATTAATAGTTGATGACATATTTCTCGAAATGTGATTTTCTTTTAACATGAATATTACTTTCAACATCATATGTCCACATCAAATACAGTTATACTTCCACAATTTGATAATTCTTCTGTTGATAAACGATTCAAGCCAGACATTTTCTACACACGACGTCTGCCCCCTTCACCTTCAATC
>NW_018164444.1:53950273-53951025 GCF_001263595.1 Phalaenopsis equestris | reverse complement strand
GCGTCCTAAGTTAAAAGTTTGTGTTTTATGTGTAAATACAGTGTATACATAATAGTTAGCATGAATTTCAAAGCATCTGAACGGTTCAGACGACGGCCGGATAATTAAGGCGCTCTACTGCCTTATTGTTAGCCAAGTAGTTAAGAATCGACCGACACATCATAGCGAGAGATTTGAATCACTGAACATAAAGATAATTCTGAAATGTTTCCAGCTCGCGCAACACTTTGATCAGGCCATCCTGTAAAGCAGCAACCTCCGCCTAAATGTCTGTGACTATCAAGCCCATGAACACAGGAGGGACTGAAACCTCTAGCACATGATCAGTGACTAGGCCTCTGGCCGACCCCGGTGATGAACCGACCCTCGCCGCCTAGGACGTGGTCAGCCCGGTGTGTTGTCTCACGGCTCCAAGGGAAGGTGATTGATGCTCCATTCACTCCTATCTAGTACCAGCTGCAAGCAAAGGAGCAAAAGACTGGTATGCTCCCAAAACGGTTGCTGGCAAGACTTCCGTGAGCTCGGTTGTAGACCGGCCACTGCTGATTAAAAAATAACGACAGCATATACAATGTCAAGCATATGACTCTATTTATAGAGCATACTGAGCACATAATGTGAGGGAAGTTGAGTATTAAATTAATTTTATGGATCTTAGTACCATTGAATACTATTAATTTATTTATCATGGTTGTAACTATCACTTTCAAAGAGCAGAAAAACTCAGATATATATATATATATATATATATA
>NW_018164444.1:53935161-53944642 GCF_001263595.1 Phalaenopsis equestris | reverse complement strand
ATATATATATATATATATATAATTGATTAGTACTTTTTCGAGCCGAACATGAACGAACAAATCTTTATTCGTGTTCGGCTCGTTAACTTAGCGAACGAGCTGAACACGAGCTGTTCGCGAACAACGAGCCGTTTTGACAGCCCTAATTGTGGGCCTAATTCCTATTTATTTGCACATTTAAAAACTTAAATTTATTTTTTTACAATTACACTCCTCAAATTTTCTCATCACATAAAAAAAAAATCATTATTTTAATTTTTAAAAGGCGTACACATTTTAATGCACAAGTGTTATGCATGTAAAAATTTAAGTTCAGGGATAGATTTGTAAATATATAAAATTTGAGTGGTATAAATGCAAATCTTCCTATTTTTAAGTGATGGTATTAGGGAGTGGTTGGTGGCAGTTGTAATTTTGGAATTGTGGAATAGCTCCATGTGATTCTATATATATATATATATATATATATATATATATAATTTTGTGTTCATGTGAAAAAAAAAATATTTACAAAGTTTAATTATTTTCTAATTAACAATTACATTTAATAATTTATTTTCTTTAAATTTTACCAAAATTAATAACAATAAAAGACTGAATTCTTATGTATTTACATTTCTGACCCATAAATTTTATTTACTCACATTTATTCCACCCAATTCATTCATATCACAACATAAAATACAACTTTACATGCATAAATAAGATATGATATGTATGTAAAAATGAAAGTTTAAAGGATAGATATATAAATACATAGAAATAGAGTGATAAATATGTAAATATTCCTGATATTTTTATAAACTTAGGTGTCCAACTGTTGAGAAATGAAATTTTCTAGAGACAAAGTAGCCCAAGTCCTCTATAGGGGTTGTGATTTGACCTGATCATCTCATGTGCGGGCAAAATAGAGTTCTAGAAACATAGCAAACGTGTAATTTTATTATTATTATTATTTTTTTTATTTTGAGGGAGAAATGGACACCTATATATAATTTAGTTAAAAATTAGGAAACATACTTATCACTTAATTTCTATGTATTTACATATCTAACCACTAAATTTCAATTTTTACATATATATACGACATTATCTAATACATGTAAAAAGTGCATTTCATTTTTTAAAAGTTGGAGCAATAGTATGTTTTTATGAAAATTTTGGGCGGCTGTTGAATTGCAATTTGTTTGTGAATCACAACCCAATGAATAATGCGAAAGAAATGAGAGAGAGAGAGAGAGAGAGAGAGTATAATAGGGTCTATTTATATTATAGAGAGTACAATATAGTCGATGCTCTAATGGGGGTTGTACATGATATTTTAGATATTCCATATATATGAGCCTATCGTTGGATCGCTGTCTAGCTTGGCTATGACTTCGACTTGATAAGGCTGGTTCGACTGGTTGGGCTGAGCCAATGTAACCGGTTAGCTGAGCTTAGTTGGCTTCAGATTGACATGACTACTTCAATAGGCTGGCTTTGCCAATTGATTAATTTAGTATGGATGTTGATTCTCGATCTCTGGATGAGAAGCTCCAGTCTACGGTGCAATACTGGACTATCAAACAAAGGGTAAATCACTGTAACCCAATAGATAGCTTATTTCTTAATGATGAGGGCCAATGACATGACTACAAAACTTTATTGTATTGTTAATTCTTGATCTCCAATGAAGAACATTAGGAGCATTCGTGGGATGATTAGTTATATTGAGAAATTGAGTTTTTCCTCGAGTCGGAGCAACTAGTAGATAACTGACAGTATTGGGTGCGGTCAACTCTCTTGTAGTAGTTGGCTCGTATGCTTATATGTCTTGTTTGGATTTGAATCAATCGACATTCCTCTTGTTCTTCTAATGACTCGGTTGTCCTTCAGCTTTGGCTCAAACAGCTACATTTGATTGGCCTTCAACTTCTGCTCTAGTAATTACATCTCGTCTGATAAGTGGGCCACTTGGCCTTCCATGTATGGGCATTTTTTTTTCTTTCTGTCTTCCTGTCTTCCTTACGAACCTTTAGATTTCCTCATGATCACTGCTTGCACATCTTTTCTGTACAATGGTAGAAATGTTAGAAGAAAGTTTAGATGATGGACGTGTAAATATATAAAAGTTGGGTGGTAAGAATGCAAATTCCCTAGTGAGCCGAAGTGTTAAAAGTTTACTTCCCTAAAGTGGTGGACACTCTTGTTTACTTTGGACTAACGGGCCCTCTTATTACCCGGCCCAAAGTAATTGGGGGATTTATTCCTGGGGACGTGTTCTTGTCCTTTCTCTTGGATTAGACTAAAGAGAATGTGTTTGGCAAAGTCCACACGTCTTCGAGATTATTTAATTTGATATATTATGATTAATGTTTTTAAAATATTGAAAAATTATTACATACATACACCACATATAGAGATGCATACGATGTACGATCGGTGATCTACGGTCAGGATGCAATCAACATTTTTTTGCAAAAAAAAAAATTTAAGTGGGGCCACCGAAATACATCATGACCGTAAATCACCGTGATCTACGGTCGGGATCGGACACCGCATGCATCTCTGCATGTGGTGTATTTATGCAATAATTTTTCTAGAATATTTATCACAATAGGATGAGTTTATCTTTGTAATATTAAATCAAAAACATTGTATGCTGATCATATAATTGGAAGTAATGTTATATGAGTTTTAAGGCATTTGAGTGGTCATCAAAGAAGATGAATTAGATGATCAATATGCTGTTATAGAATAAGGGATTGTTGTCAAAGGATAGTAGACGTTAGTCATAATGGCAATGTTGATGATGATGGGTGTGAGTTTATGTCTCTCGTACAATAAATACAACTAATAATAATAATAATATACTCCCTTACCAAACAAAACTTCTCTGCCACCAATATCAGTCATATTAATGATGACAATCATCGTTCTTATTGATGATGCACTACAAGAAAATGCAAACCAACAAAAAAAACTTATGGCATAAGTTTGCATCGCAAAAAAGTATTCCATTGACCGACGATGTAGCGAGGGAGTATGATCTGCGTAATTTGCGACAGGACATGTTGTTGCTTTTAAACAATAATATATATATATATATATCAAACGGCTTTAATTATTACTGACACGTTAGGTCAGTGGACTTAAAA
This sequence comes from Phalaenopsis equestris, assembly GCF_001263595.1. Taxonomy (NCBI): domain Eukaryota; kingdom Viridiplantae; phylum Streptophyta; class Magnoliopsida; order Asparagales; family Orchidaceae; genus Phalaenopsis; species Phalaenopsis equestris. Next base: position 53,941,502 of record NW_018164444.1, on the reverse strand, counting down.
TAAATATTAACTAACATTGCATCAGCTATACACTAACCCACAATTTGGTGGAATGCTAACCGTCGGTTCCCCAATCGGTTATATGAACTCACAAACACGATCAATATTAATTTTATCTAAGAATCCGACTACATTAAATCATTGGTAATTTTACACCGTCGAAATATCATTCGATTTTGAACTTACCGACAAAGGTTTTTCCAATGAGCCTAGAATTACCGATAAATTGCTGAAAATATAAAAGAATCATTCATGTCAATTTGATTACAAATAAATAATAGATGGACAGTATCTTTGTCCAACAAGTTATTGACTTCGAGTCCATCAAACTTAGCAAGCTTGTTATCTTTGACAATCATAACTTCATGTGATAGGATTGTTTATTAAGTTGTGGAGTCTAATTTCTTAGCCCCATGAAAAAAATGTGCTTCACGAGTTGAGTCATTGCTCATTCCCTAAATCTCGATTATTTCATTGAGGATATTTTAGAAGTTTATTTTTGTAAAATGGAGAAGTTGTAGTTATATGCTGTATATAAAATTCAGAGCAATATATATATATATATATATTTCCACAAATAAATCATGGGGGACGACTAGAAGTAGCGCTGTCAAAACGGCTCATTGTTCGCGAAGGTTCGTGTTCGAATTGTTAAGAAGCTCGTGTTCGATTTGTTCGTTAAGCAAATGAGCCGAACACAAAACTAAGATTTGTCCGTTCATGTTCGTCTCATATTGGCTCAAAATAATTGTATGCACACACACACACACACACAGATACATATATACTGTACACATATACAATTCGACAAATATTTATAATCAATTAAAATTATTAATTAAAAAATAGAATAAAAATATATTAAAATATATTTAAATCATGTTTTAATAAAAATAAAAAAATAGAATAAAAATATATTAAAATATATTTAAATAATGTTTTAATAAAAATAAAAATAAAAAATTAAATCTCACCCTACTCTTAACACTCTACGCTTGCGTGACTGAGATTGTCAAAACGGTTCTTTGTTCGCGAACAGCTCGTGTTCAACTTGCTTAGCAAACGAGTCGAATGCGAACAAGTTTTTGCGTTTGAAATACAAATGAGCTTAATACGAATAATGTATTTTTTAATGAGCCGAGCACAAGCCAAGCACAGGCTCGTTCGTGTTCGGCACGTTTACACCCATAACTAGAACTACTCAGATCATCAAGGCAAGAATAGCTTTCATTCTTTCTTACCGCATCGCAAAATGGAAGGACAAGTTTGGGAGAGGACACGAAGGGACTAATCTAGAGTGTCATGCGACAAACTTTCGGGAAAGTTGGATGAATATTGAAGGACGAGTACTAAATACTGAAGGCTAAGTATCGATGGTCAAGTACAAAAGGCCAAGTACCGATAAAGGCAAAGACTCTTATCGATGGTCAAGTACAAAAGACCAAGTACCGATAAAGGCAAAGACTCTTAACCACGTCTCATCCACCAATGACTTTCAAGAGGAGATCTAGGACAACATCTCAACTTTATGATGACTTGACAAAAAAAGAAAGCAACGCATCCATAAAGGTGTAGGCATAATAACTTCATATTTTTTTTCTTTTTAGAGAAGTCCACCTCCATAAAAAGAAGATAACAAAATGTAAAACATATTCCAACATTTAGGATACAAAAATCTCTAAACATTAAAATCTTGGTCTCGTACTCCGTTGCAAAGTCTATTCTCTTCCTTCTTTCTCTCATTTACTCCACTTCTATACACTCTATTCCTCGGCCGTGAATCAAGTACAAAAGGTAATTCAACAATGTTGCCTACTAGGTGGATCAAGCTTATATGAAGTTATCATCTTTATCATATCAAACTTATATTAAGTCATTATAAAGATAAAAAAAGAAAGCATTTTCACACATAACACCCAATTTCTTTATATATTTATATATGTAAGTGTGTAACATCCAAATTTAATTTATTACATTTTATTCAAATTTTTATTATGTAAAAATATCATAATTTTAATTTTTTTAAAAAAGCAAAGTGCATTTTTTTCATATATAGAATTGTTTGGGTTTATGCACCTTTGCTAACCCTCGCGCTTCTCTTGCCTTCACGCCGGCGACGGTGATTGCGATCAGAAGCCGCTCACGAAGCTCTGTAGTCTTGTCAATCTCTGCAGACTACTGAATCCTTGTTAGGGCTCTAATGGCGGTAAGTTTCAGCCTCTCAATCTTGTGTGTACCGTTTTTCCCTTCCTTTGTTTCTTTTGGTCTTTCCATTCACCAATCGTTAGAGGAATCTCGGTAATGGACCTTATATTCTCTCTTTTTATATGGCTGTGTTGTAACATTCTAAAGATCTACTGCATTGATGTTGATATCAACTTGGTAAAATGATTTACACCACCGAAGCAAGTGAGTTATAGTTTTAAACTTTTTTTTTCCCCTGCAAAGTAGCATGTATTCATATTTGGATCGTGCTCAAGTAGAGTGATGAGGTTCTGGGAAATAAAGGATTTTCTTTGGATCCCAATCTTCTTACGGTGCAGAAGAGCAAGGAAAACATGGAATTTCCATTATTCAAGATAATTATGAAAATAATCATAGTTGTCTGTTTCTTTTTTGAAATTGGGAATTTGGGGGACATTTTGGTGGTCGATATGGTTCGATGGTTGTCGTGGTGTTGGATTTTATATCCCGTGGTAGTTTTATAGCTGTGCTGTTAAATTTTAATAAATTTGTAGGAAAAGATTGATTTGAATTTAGGTTAACTGAGGTAGAATCATATGTCATGAGCTGAGCTTCACCGGGCTTGCCATATGTTGTTGCTTAGGTTGTTATAATTTTCATTTATTTGGAATTGTTCATGAACATCATGTTTGTTTTCGGCTCATTCTACTTCGAGCTGAACATAAGTTAATTCCGAACTAGGTTGAACATGGTAGAATTTATTCTAGTTATATTAAAACCAGTAAATAAATCTAAAAAAATGAAAGTTATTAATATATAATTTAAAGTATGCATGCATGTATAACGAGTTCAATATGATTAAGTTACTGGATGTGTTCAGGTCATTAAACAAATGAGTTCAAAATAATTGTTCAGTATGAGTCCAATTAACAAATGAATCAAGCAGGAATTTCTTAGCCGGCTAAATCCAAGTTATTTCACAATATGGGATTTGTTGACAATCCTACATTATATAGTGTGTTGAATGTTTTAGAAGTCACTATCTAATAACAACTTGTTTGAAGACCTCCATAAAAGTTATTCATTTGCTTCTTAGGTGCTGTTTGGTGTGAATTAGTTTGCTTTTTCTGTTAAAAAGCTGCTTTCTCAACCCCAATTTATGTTATGATTTGTAAAAGCAATTTCTTAAGGCAATTCTTTGGAATAAAAGTGAATAGTTATCATGCAAATATGCATACTTTTTTTTTTCTTAGATTCCTTTAGCTACTACCAAAACAGCCAGAAGTTGTCCTAAATGAAGCCTTAGTTTAATCCAACTGATTGAAGGACATAATTATTGACATGATAAAGCACAAATGAACATTTTTTTCATCTGTAAATTGAATTGAAATCTAGTATTTCAGAGTAGTCCAAATTGGAAAATAAACTTGCATTTTAGTCCATGTAAATTAGGATTGGAATACTAGCCTAGTCCACTTGTACAATGTAGTAAATTAAGTTTAAGTATCCAATGCATGAAGCTTATTAGTGCACACAACCTTATCCCGGAGAGACTTTTGTTTAAGTTATTAGTATAGTCTACTGTATTATTGGATAATGGGTAGCTACTATTTTAGAGCATTGAAATATGTAGGTTGTTGAAACTGGCGTTTCATCCAAGGGTTTTCAGCTGTAAACCTCTAAAATCCCAGCTCAAGCTTATCCTGTTACAACTTTTTTTTCATCTAACTAGCATTTTTTGCATTATTATTTAAGATTATGTTTAAAATTTTAACCTTTATAAATGTTGTTCTTGTGAAGTTCCTTCTTTCTCTGTTTTGTCTAACATATAGATTACATGGTTTGGCTGATAAAAGTTTTAGCAAGAATAATGATGTAAAATAGATCATTCAAATGCTATTTCCTATTTTTAGGACTTGTTGGTACCATGTTTGTTTCTTCTTCTGTACTATTTGGCTAAATATCTTAAATAGTTATTCCAATTGTTTAAAGCTCTATGGCTACTTTGAGAGTTTTCTCTTTCTAAAGCTAGGCCTCAGATGCTTACTTTTTTTTATTGTAGGAGCTATATAATTGTTTCTCATGCGGCGTAATTTATGAGTTAATTGTTGTCAGATCACGACAAATCTATGGTTTTGAGAGCTACTATTATTGTACCTAGCAAACCAGTCTTTTTTTTTTTTTGTATTCTCCTTATGAAAGCGGTTTCCATTATAATTGCCAAAAATTAGAGCTCACATGCAAACAATTCATAACCTTAGAGCTTCAGAATTAGATTGAAACCATGTAATAAAATCATTTTTTTTCTCAATTTCGTTAAAACATATTTTATAGGCTAGGATTTCTTATTTTACTTAGTTGTAGTACAAATTCATGCATTAATGGTCTATTCTTATTTGGTTATGGTTTCCTAAGTTTTAACCAGTTATATCTTAAAAGTTTAAGCCATTTTATACCAGAACTTACTTGGCTTATAGTAATTGTTTTGGTCTCAATTACCTTGAAACTCACTGATGCCTCTATTAATTGCATAGCACTATTACACTGCCACCATGACACATGTATGAATAATCTTATATAAACTGGCATTTTTGGCAGCTAGCGTAAAACTTTTCATTGTCGGTCCCAATCCCGGACGTGAAAAGTGGAGAGTTGCATTAGGTAGTCGACAACCAGTGTAAAACTTGTCGAAAAAATCATAACATGAATTATTTTGATCACCGTGCAAGTGCTAGAGCGTCTCCTGGAAGCGATGCACTGTATAGCCTGAATGCAGTGAAAAGTGTGCAAGGGCCGCTATCAATGGTAAATTAATGGAATTAGTTGATATTATGATTCATAGGAAAATTAATGTCTTATGTTATTCAAGAAACTAAATGGGTTGGAGAAAAGGTTAAGGAGATTGATAATTTAGGCTTTAAACTTTGGTATTCGGGTAAAAGTCGCACTAGAAATAATGTAGGTGAAATAATAGATTAGAGTTTGAAAGATATTGTTGTAAAAATTAATAGAGTTGGAGATAGAATTATAGTCCTTAAGATTATTATTGATACTAAGATTTTTAATATTATAAGTGCTTATGCTCCGCAAGTAGATTTAGATATATGGTCCAAGAAATACTGGAATGACTTAGACTGCGTTTGGGACAGCTTATTTAGAGCGGTGGCGTTTTCAAATTGAAGAAAGAATTTTTATTGGAGGAGATTTAAATGGACATGTCGGTAGAGTGGTAGAAGACTTAAAAAATACTCATGGTGGCTACAGTTTTGGAGTAACTAATGAAGAAGGTGGAGTTATTTTGGATTTTACTTTAGCGTATGATTTTATTATTACTAATACTTTATTCAAGGAAAAAGATGAACATCTTATTACTTATAATAGTGAATCTAATAAAACACAAATTGATTATTTTCTTATGAGAAGAAAAGATCGTCGAGATTGTAAAGATTGAAAGGTCATTCCAAGCGAGAATTTAAGTACCCAACATCATTTATTAGTTCTAGATTTTAAGATGAAGAGTTGTAAAATAAAAAATACTAAGGCTTATCATCGTAGAATTAGATGAGGGAACATAAGAGACACAATTAAAATCATTTTATGAGTAAAATTTAAGATTTCAAAATTTGGGATGTTTATGAGGAAACAAACGTTATGTGGGATAAAGTAATAAACATTATTAAACGAGTAGCAAAAGATGTGCTTGTGGAATAAAAAAAAATTATAAATAAAAATAGTTAGTGGTGGAATAATAATGTCCAAAAAAAGATAAAATATAAGAAATTATGTTATAAAAATTGGTTTAAATCTAAAAACTTGGAGAACTGGGAAAAATATATGTGACGCTAAAAATTCTGTTTTTAATGTTCTTTATAATAGATTTGCTACTAAGGAGAGTGAAAAATATATGTATAAACTAGCCAAACAAAGAGAAAAGAGAAGTAAATATTTGACACAAGTAAAGTGTATTAAAGATGAAAATAAAAAATGTTATTTTCTTAGAAAAAGATGTTCAACATAGGTGGGTGAGTCATTTTGATAAGTTTTTTAATGAATTTTCTAAAAATACAATCGACCTTAGTTATCTTAATATTTTGAATAATAATAAAACGTTTCATTTTTACCGTTGCATTAGTAAAAAAGAAGTTGATGGGGCTTTA
>NW_018164444.1:53934408-53934928 GCF_001263595.1 Phalaenopsis equestris | reverse complement strand
TACAAAGATTTCTCATAATCAATTTGGATTTATGTCGGGCAGGTCTACTATGGAAGCTATACATTTATTGAGAGGTTTGATGGAGAAGTTCAGAGATAATATGGAAAATCTAAATTTGATTTTTATTGATTTAGGAAAAGCTTACGATAAGGTTCCAAGAGATATCCTTTGGAGAGTTCTTGAGAAGAAAGGTGTTGATATGACTTATATTCAAGTCATTAAAGATATGTATACTAGAGCTGTTACTTGTGTTCAAACTGAAGAAGTTGACCAAATATTTTCCTATTTCTGTTAGATTACATCAGGGATCGGCTTTAAGCCCACATCTTTTTGCTTTAGATATGGATGGTTTTACTGGACATCTACAGGAGGATGCACGTTGGTGTATGCTTTTTACTGATGATTTTCTTCTCGTGGATAAAACGTGAGAAAAAATTAATGTCTTATGTATTCAAGAAACTAAATGGGTTGTAGAAAAATCTAAAGAGATTGATAATTTAGGTTTTAAATTTTGGTATTC
>NW_018164444.1:53934096-53934308 GCF_001263595.1 Phalaenopsis equestris | reverse complement strand
ATATATAATAAAAGGGGCCCATGCGAGTTTATTTAGTATTATTGGAGAATTGCGTGAGGGAGTTATATTAATAAAAGAAGGCATGAAGCACGTGCTATTTAACTCACTTAAACCTATATATTCCTGATGGTTATCTGTACGGGGGAAAATCATATGCTATTTTTTCTATGATTTTCTCAATTTCTTTTATAATTAAAAAAACAAAACAATTC
>NW_018164444.1:53932169-53933996 GCF_001263595.1 Phalaenopsis equestris | reverse complement strand
GCGAAGCTCTTTTAAAAATCATGTTCACTGAGGAGCCATTGCCAATCTACAATCTAAAATGGTGAAAAATTGTTGGTATGTAGAAACAATTTTGGGAGATGATGCTTCACGAAATGAAAAGATAGAAACTCAAAATAAAATGATAAAATTTTTTCTCAGTTAGAGACGTATTTATAAAGTACGGAAGGTAAGTAGTATTTTTTGTGATTGCAATCGTAAGTGTCGCAAAAATATTAAAGGGTGTCACCATTGTCGGGGTACCAGTGCTCGGCTACTACCGAACCATCACTAGCCGGTCAGCACCTTCAAGCCACCTCCACTGTTAGAAGACCGACACCGCTTTCTAGTCACCGTTGTCTGGCCACCTCCATCTAAGACACTAACAACAGATTTTCTCACACACAACCCCTATAGTCGCCTTTCCTTCACAGCAACCAGGTTGACGCCTCTTCTCCAATGTTTTAAGCTAATTATCAGCGAAAGTATCAGACCACTTGTGTAATATTGCTTTCTACTATTCAAGGGCCGGTAAAAGACTAGAAAATAACATTGACACGGCGAAATTATTTAAACTGGTTTAAATCTGGTAATTTCTTTTCTTTTAGATTTCCACCTAAAAATTCATGTGGTTAGCTCTATCATTTTTTTTAACTGTGTGTGTGTGTCGGATCTTCGTACAAACAAAGATCTTAATGCACCACTCTATGACCACTAATTTACTAGCACATAAAAAATAATAATCTTTTCACAGTAGTTTGACAACAAATTACTGCTCATAAGAGCAGTAGTTAAAATCAGAACCAACTCCATAAATTACAAATTTGATTTCATTGAAGGTGATTTTTGGTTTTTTTTGTTTTAAGAATTACTTTCTAAATCACAATTTTAATTATGTTTTGCTATTCTAAAACAAAGTCAACTTTATTTATTTGTTGACTCTTTTATAAGATAAAATGATCTGTAAGTATTTTTCTAAGAAAAAGAAGAGCGCTCAAATCTAACGTAACTCTTGAGATTTCCACTTTATTTTTAACAAACATGTTGCACATTCGATCCCTCACTCAAAATCCTTCAAAACAACATTCCTTAAGAAAATTAATAACTATAATTACATCAAAATAAGATTCAACCTTCTTCTACTTTCTTTTCAAGTGCATCTACAACTGACCCCATGCCATAGAGAAAATATTACATTCAGTAAATCAAAAGTGTGGACCACGACGTGGATCACACCATGTTGCCAGACACACAACATGGTGTGATCCACTCCTCCGTCCACACGTTCGGAAGACGGATTTCAGAATTTCTCCATGCCATGACTCCTCTTATTAATACACCTCCATCAATCAATCTCCTCCTCTTGCTATGATCTCTCTCTCCAAACAATATGGAGCCAAAGTTCTTCACATTTTCTCATATTTTCTATTTCATTCTGATCCTTCTTATTTCTTCTTTTTTTTCTGATTTCAGCTACAACAGAAAAATTGCTGAAGAACATAGCAGTTGGAGAGGTGTAGATTCTTCTTCTTCTTCTTCTTCTTCTTCTGAAAATATTTTCAGTATGTCAGCATCTAGAGCTTTTGATGAAGAAGGGTCAATGTATGGAGCATCAGGGAGAACTGTGCCTCAAGGGCCTAATCCACTGCATAATTGATGAGACTTTGCAGAATATTTTTTATGTTGTTTTAAGAATATATAAAATATGGTTGATGGCTCGATAGGCTTCGAGCATAGGATCTTTCATTGTGAGAGGAAATTACCGACCATCGAGCCACCATCTCATCTGATTCACGCATGAAATTATGATGTTGTATTTTTAACATTATT
>NW_018164444.1:53930616-53932069 GCF_001263595.1 Phalaenopsis equestris | reverse complement strand
AAACAATTAAAATAACAAATATATAGTAGTAGATAATTATGAGGGTAAAACTCCTCCCCTTGTGCCAATCCTAAAATAGGTAAGAGTTGGCCGACCCCCGACATTCTTCATTTGTCCTCAAATACAACCCTAGCAAGGGAAGACTAACACCGACTGCTGAAAATTTTGAAGCAAAAACAGGTCCCCAACCAATTAAAATAACAAATATATAGTAGTAGATACTTATGAGGGTAAAGCTCCTCCCCTTGGGCGGCAACCCTAAACCAGGTAAGGGTTGGTCGGCCCCCCTGCACTCTTCATCTGAATTGTTCATGTATCCAACCAGCTCAGCCCAGGATCCCCGCGTCAGTCTCCCAAGCTTGAGGGAGATTCGACCTCATTCATAGAAGCTTTTGCTTCTTCGTAGCACGAAGTCAAATCCTCTATATGAAAATTAGCAGAAATATTGTAGTCCCCTGGTATGTTGATTTTATAGGCATTGTCGTTCAGCTTCTTGAGGATCTAGAAAGTTCTATTCGCTCTGGGCTTGAGCTTCTCAAAAGCTACCACCACGTGAATGTAATAGGGCGATTCATGTCAAGCTTGCCCTTCATGGCTCTTCTGTACTGATGCATGTAGATGATGATAAGGAGCTTTCTTCTATGGTTATAGATGATCGGTCTTTTCTTTTACATGATAGATGCACACATTCATAATTTTTGTACCTTTTTGATATATTAATAAAAATTCATATTTCAAGGAAACATTTCTTTCTTCAGTCAAATCCAGACTAGGTCCCCTTCTTGAAAAGTCATCTTTTTCCTAGCCTTATTTACCTGTGCTTGGAACTTGCAGTTCTACCTGGTGATCTCTTTTCCCACCTCTCCATGTAGCTTTTGAATCTCTTGCACCCTTTCCACAACATCCTCACAAACCTTTTAATGTCAGAAGGGCTGATATCAAGTCAAGTGGAATGAGAAGGTTGCGCCCATAGACAATCTCAAATGGGACATGTCACGTGGTCTAACTAACAGATCTATTGTAAGAAATATCGGCTTGAACTAAAATCAAGTCTCATTGCTTAATATTTTTTCCCACAAAGCACCTCAGAAAGTTCCCCAAAATTCTATTCACCACCTCCGTCTATCCGTCCGTCAATGGGTGAGATGTTGAATTGAATTGAAGCTTGGTATCATGATTCCCCCTAGGGTCCTTCAGAAGTAACTCGGCATCTCTATCGGAAGTGATGTTCATGGGTATTCCGTGTATTCTCAATCACGGGCCTCTCTGAAATACAAATCAATGACATGTGATGCAACCAACGTCTGATGAAAAGTTACGAAATGCATTATCTTAGAGAATTTATCGACCACAACTATCACAGAATCCTTATTCCGTTGTGTTCTTAGAAAACCCACCACAACTGATAATAGAGTCTATGATCCTGCATTCTACCCTTTGGTTTTGGCCACAT
>NW_018164444.1:53919527-53930516 GCF_001263595.1 Phalaenopsis equestris | reverse complement strand
AACCATCCCCTTAGAGAATTGCCCTACGATAAATTTAATTTTCATGACTTGTAAATTTCTCCAATAGAATTATGTTACGCTGATGCTTAATCCAAGGGAATTTTTTTTTGTGTGCTAAGGGCAATTTAGTCTTTTCTCATTTATTATTGTTTAATATAAATAGAGTTAATATGCTTAGAGTTAGAGTTATGTATGAAATTGGGTCTTGAGTCTTAGGGTTAGGGTTTGGGAGAGATTTCATACCTGTAGAATCTTAGGAATCGGGAGAGATCGCTTGCCTCTCGAATTGTAGGTGTTTATCTTTTACTTTAGATATTCATGGTTGTATTGTTTGTTTTGGAGAAATAAAATATTTATTTTGCTCTAATTTCTATGGAAAATCCTATCAAATTGGTATGAGAGCAAGATTTGGAAAACAACCAACAAGAGAAGCAACTGACGACATCTCGACGTAGTACAAGATGCAGGATCATTTTATAGTCGCAATTAGACCTTGCGGAGAAGGCAACGAAGGGATCAGGGTTTATAGAGACTGAAAACTAAAGAACTTTCTTCATAGAAAGGTAACGATGGGATCATGGCTTACCAAGTCCCGAAACTAATTTCTTTGCGAAGAAGGCAATGACGAGATTGCAGTTAATAATTTTGCGGAGAAGACAATGAAGGGATCGCGGCTTAAAGAGACTCAAAAGTTTTTCTTTTGTCCTCCCACTTTTTCATCGTGTTTCAGTCACAATTAGAGCTAGCTGTGAAGCAACGAGGACATCACGGCGTACAGAGTGACTCAGTCCAGTTTTTCATCGCGATACAATCACGATTTGGAGCTAGCAGGGACACAAGCATCAGGATCACGACATGCAGGGCCAATGATGATGTGATCGTAGCGGGATCACTACGTACAGGACCATGACTGTACGGAGTGACATATTGGAGTTTTGTGATTGAAACTCGCGATTCAGTCGTGATTCATAGGGAAGGCTGATGGGATCATAACATCCCATTGCTCTTTTGTGACCAAACGTCTACTCTGTAGTCTCCAGTGAAGCGGCGATGAGATTGACGTGATCCCGTTTCACTAACTTACGGTGCAGTCGCAATAAGAGCTAGTTGGGAAGTGAAGACGAGATTTTAGGGTACAAAAATTTTGCCATTGTGGTTCGAAATTTTCCCGGGACTAATAGCTGCTAAGAAAGTGGATGTTTTAGCAGAGAAATTAAAGGGTGAGTTGAGCCACAATTGATTTAAGATAGAGGTTTCTCAGCTATGGAGGAGCAGTTGCAGTGGAGATTCACAGCCATGAGAAAAATGATGGCGAACTTCATAGTTTTTCACTCAAAATTGCCTCCTCTAACTGCAAGATCGTGAGACGACGACGAGAACGAACACGACCAACAACAACGAGAGGAACTTCACGTGACATCAGGGCAGTTTTGATACTTTAGGTGGATCGAGAGCTGCAGTAATGAGCCAAGGAATTACGAGTGAACTCAAAAGACAACACTTGGATGAAATAGAAGCACGCCATTTGAACGGCTTGAAAAAAAGGAGCAAGCATGATCGAGGTTGATATAAATGGAGGAGACACATCAGACAGAGTTGTCAGAGATTTCAGTGATTGATAAGCTACGAGATTAGCTGCTTGAGGCTACAATCTCTAAGATAGATTGGAAGCCAAGACACCATCCGATTTGGGTGCGGCCGACGGATGCACATAAGACGAAATTTTGAATTCCAAGGATCACTACAAATTTCTAATAAAATGGAATTGATTGCCAGATGATGAAACCTCATAAGATTCATACTATCTGATCCAACATCGATTTTTTCCATCTTAAGCATAATATGTTTTTTGAGATAGGAGTATTGTTACGTCGGTGCCTAGCCTAAGAGCAATTTTGTCTTTTGTGCGCCTAAGAACAATTTTGTCTTTTGTGTGCCTATGGACAGTTTTGTCTTTTGACATTTATTATTGTTTAGTGTAAATAGGACTAGTATGTTTAGGGTTAGGGTTATACAAGTTTTGAGTCTTAGGATTAGGATTTGAGAGAGATTTCTTACCTCTCTAATTTCAAGAGTTGGGAGAGGTCGCCTAACTCTCTAATTGTAGGTGTTTATCTTTTATTTTATATATTTATGATTGGATTGTTTGGTTTGGAGAAATAAAATATTGTTTTGTCCTAATTTCTAGAGAGAATACTATCAAATTATAAAGGTTGTAAACAGGTTGTGTATTTATTTTTTAGATTTTAAGGAGTGCGCCAATGATAATTTTTCTGATGACACTCAATTGAAGTTGTTGAGGATTTTTTCTCTGAATTTTAGAACATTCAGGCCATTTTTAATGTACCATTGCATGGATTATTTCCCGTGCAAACACTTTCAAAAGAAGCAGAGATTAATTTTGGGTCATTTCCATACATAGCACACAATTCTTATGTATTTACATATTTTACACTTAAAACTTCATATTTACAAACAAAACACTCAAATCTTTAATATCAAATAAAATATAACTATTACCACTTTTTAAAATTGAAATACACCAAAATGCTGTGTACGAAAATATGAAAGTTTAGGTGTGAGATGTGTAAATACATAAGAATTGAGTGCTAGGTAAGTAAATTTCTCTTAATTTTATATCCTCTTACTGCGTAGATCATGCCCTCCTTTCTTGTAGAAGTAAATACATGGTGACGTCAGCCTGTATTGGAAGCTAGGTTGATTACACACGAATTCCTACTATATAGTGAAAGCCATGAAGAACTGTGAATGCAAATAGAATGCATCTAAAATAAAGAAAAAATAAGACATTTTTACTAACTATTTAAGGCATCGCTCGCAGCTTGTTAGTCATCACACTAACATTAAAATTCAGAAGAGTATTTTGGAGTCATTATGTTCACTTCTGCTGAATGGTTTATTTCATGATTTGTATATGCTTTTGAAACCTAACTAGATACTCATAATAGCACTATAATTTATATTTGAAGTACATATAAATTCAAAAGAAACTGTAATGACTAATCTTAATTTCATAATTCCTTATTTTCTATTCCATTGCTTATTTAGTTTATCAGACTTGAGTACTTCTACTTTCTTGGAAGCGCCTCATAAATATTAGATTGTTTTCTAACACATAATACTTTCTCAGCTATTGGTGGATCGACGAGTATCAAATACTGGCCATGCTTCTGCGCATGTTCATAGCAAGGAAGGTAGTTCTCCATGTACAAAAATTGATAATGCTATGTGATGATAATCATTTTGATAATGCATGTGGAGACATTTACATTCATACCACACAATTCTTATATATTTACATATCTAACACCTAAACATTCATATTTACATGCATGCCAGTCAAATCTTTAAGTCAGATAAAAAATATGGCCATCACCACCTTTTTAAAAATTGAAATTTACCTTTTCATTCATATGTTTATGACACCAAGGTGTTATAAGCATAATATCAAACCTTGGGTTTTAGATATGTAAATAGATAAGAATCGTGTTGTACGATATGTGATTTCTCTTTTTTTATTTTGTTTCTCTGCTTGTTTAAAGAAATGTTGCATGTTTTTGACCAAATGCTCAGGTTTTTCTTGCTGTTTCTTTTTAATTTTGTTGCATGCTGTAGTTTTTTTGCTGTTGTCATATTATTGAATTGGTATAACAAATTAAACATATGAATACAATCTCACCTTATTTTTCTTCACTTACTCAAACTTGAACTTAGCCTCATTCTGCTTTTAACTAGTATTCAAGTTCAGTATATCTATTTTATCTTATTTTATTTCTAAATTTTTGCTGCTTTGGTAATTTGGTTTTGAAATTGATGGCAACTGCGGCTAAGAGTGTTAGCTTTCTGATTTGTTTGGCTCGTTTTGTTGAGCGGCGATGATAATTACAATGAGGATTAACTTTTTTTTGCCTGTGCTGTTGATTTTATAAAGTTATGATGATTAGTAGAATGCTTAATTATTTACAATACTACTAACAGCAACAATTCGTTTATTGAGAGGTGATCTCAATCTTGTTAGCTTAATTTGAGGCCCACTGTTTGCTTGTTTATAGAAAGCATGCTTTCAGAGAACGTTTATTTTATTTTCATTCATTCTGTAAGTAAAATGGAATTCTCAAAATTGAGGAAATTTTAAGGTGTTCGTAGAGTTTAAAAATAATATTGAGTGGTTCCTATTTAATTTAGGGGCATTTACATAGCATTTACATACATACTTGATCCCACCAATTCCTATGTATTTACATATGTAACACTTAAATTTTACTTTTCACGTTTATGTCACATAAAGCTTTTATATCACATCAAAAGGTAAGGCGTCATGTATGAAAAAATTGAAGTTTAGCTGTTGGTATTGTAGCAATTGAGTGGTATGTATGTAAATCTTCCTTTAAAGTAATGTCATGAATACTATGAACACAGATTTTCTTGCCAAATCTTTGATATCTACTAAGTTCCAATTTGGTATTTTGCCTCCTATTACTTCATATATCCTTGCAACTAGGGCTGTAAACGAGCCAAGCCCGAGCAAGCTTAGGCTGGGCTCGTGTTCGAAATGGCTCGTAAGCAGTGTGTTCGTGTTCGACTTGAAAATTTTATTCATGTTCGTGTTCGGCTTGAAATTGGCTCGTTAGAATATAAAATTATTATAATAATTAATTTTTTAATAAATTTAAAATAATAATTTTTCTAAAAGAATTGTTTGTATAAAAATTAATTAATTATAATTTATAATATTTAATTTTATGAATATTTATTTTGTGTGTGCGTGTGTTTGTGTTCGAGCCAATTCGAGCAGAACACGAGCGAACAAACTTTTGTTTGTGTTCGGCTCATTTACATTTTTGAGCTTAAAAATTTGTTCGTGTTCGACTCGTTAGGGTTAACGAATAAGCCGAAGCCGAACACGAACTGCTTAACGAGCCGAACACGAGCTGTTCGCGAACAACGAGCCACATTGACATCACTACTTGCAACAAACATTCATCTTCCCTAGTATTTGGGGTTGGCTTTATGAATCCTCATTATTCATTTTCTCTTTTGTGTAAATTTTTTATGTAATTTCTGCCCCTATCTGAAATCCTTCCATATTCTCCACTTTTTTCTCTCCAAAGGACCTATAGTTGTTTTTTGGGGCCTTATTATATGTCTATTCTTCCAATGGGTGCTACTCCTTACATGTCTATTCTTCCTAATTTTACGTACATCCATCTTAATAGAAGAGGAAAGTAAACAAGATAAGCTTCCATGACTTCCACTGTCCCACACTCATTACAATTCATAAGAAACAGCTTAATAAACGACATAAAGATCTATTAAATTTTTAAGGAAGATTTACATACATACCAGTGACTTCTTATGTATTTACATATCTAACACATGAACTTTAGTTCTTACATATATGTCACCTTACTTCTGCATGAACTTTGTAAAAACTAAAGTTCCCTTTATTTGAATGTTATGTTATGTAATTGGCAGTAGAATTATACATACATAACTTTTAAAACTTAATATTTTGCAATTGCCTCAATATTTTATCTTTTATTTGCAATTATTAAAAAAAAATGCTAACATTCTTTATTCATTGGCTGAATTCTAGATGCTAGCGCTCGTTCTCATGCTCGTCCCTACAAACCAGCACAGGCCATGGGTGAAGAGTTCATGTCCAGGAAAGTTCTACTTTCTAAAAAGCTACTCGAACAGTAAAGTTCCAAAATAGTCACCTGACATTTTATAGGAGGTCATTTTAGTTCCGTAGTCTATAAAAATGTCAATTTAGTCCCCAAACTCTTTTTAAATTGAGTCTGAAATAATCCTCCGAGCGAACTATTTCAGTTTATATTAAAGGGGCATTTACACACAATTCTTATGTATTTATATCTCACACCTAAACTCTCATCTTTACACGCATAACACCAAATCTTTATAATCACATAAAAACTATTACCACTTTGTAAAAGTTAAATATATACTTCATGCATATATTTAAAGCAACAAATTGATATGTATGTAAAAATTTAGGTGTGAGATACGTAAACACATAAGAATTGTGTGCTACATTTGTAAGTTTCTATATATTAAAAGATTTAATTTCTAAATTAACACTTTTATAGACTTTGAGACTAAAGTGACCTCCTGCAGTGAGTCAGGGGATTATTGTGACACTTCTCTTGCTAAAATCATTGATGTACCCGCAAAATCCTCCGCATAGAGAATGTTAACTCGATCATGCTTGATTGATTATGTGCAGGTTCTCGAGAAATGCCGGCTTGGTTGCTTCGGGCGTCGCGAGGAATCTGAACCGGGCGGGCATCTACATCAAAGAAACCTTTGATGATATACTATATCCGTACCGCCGCCGGCCGCCGAAGTAGAACCTTTTGAAGCAGAGCAGCATCAGTTGGGCTCTTGATTCCTTTTGATTGTCGCGCTCTTTTATTTCTAGTTTCCTAAGTTACAAACCTGAATAACATAAATCCCATACAGATCAGATATTTTAATTCATAATTTTTCAGTTTAATGTTTCCTGTCAATAGTGGGGAGAGTATAGAGCAATGCTGATGTTTATTTGATGGGGGGCATTTACATACATACCACCCAATTCTTATGTATCTACATATCAAATACATAACCTTTGCAAATTTAATGATGCCAAAATTAAATTTCTTCAAATATTAATTGAAGAATTAAATAATTTTTAATTTGGGCTTTTTACATACATAGCACTGAAAATTTTTATATTTGCCCATCTCAAACCCAAATTTTTATAATTACAAGCATCATATGAAAGTAGTACTTATTATCACCTTTTAATAGTCAAATACTTATGATTTGTTAACACATCATAAAACTTGACATTACTTATTGTTGGTGCAACGTAACATCAATTGTCAAGCTTAATTAGGCTTTTTCAATTAAATATTAGTAATAATAATACAAATAACAAATTATAATATGCAGATTGATGGTAGCTTTTGGGGTTAGCAATGGCAAGCAATAAGCTTCAAGAAGGATGTAATTAAAAATATCATTAATGAAATTTTATGGCTATAACTATGAAAAAAATAATAATTAGTTAGCCAACGACATTAGACTTTGTTGGCGTTATTGAAATTAGATGGTTATATAATTTGTAAAAAAAAAAGATTTTGACGCTGACTCGGTTAAGTTGATGTCGACTTCATTAAAATTGCTTACATATAAGATGTATATATTTGTTGTGTGTTGATAAATTTAGAGCGGTAGAGTGATTTACTGACATCTTAGTGTTGTACGAAGATCCAACAGACACAAGTAAAAAAGAAATCAACAAAAAAGATGAACAATATTTTTACTTGGAAGAGTCAAAATGACAAAAATCACGAGGTCTTACTCAATTGAAAAGATTTCATTATCTTGATGTAAGTTACAAAATTTTATCGACTATTTAATTGCAACAAATAATATTACACTAGTGATATTTGACTTTACCAGTAGAAAAATCGACAATAATATATTTGTTCGATATGCGTATGATTTACAATTAAAATCTTAAATTTTAATAATTTTAATAACAATAGTAAAGTTTAATTTTAATAATTTTTACTTAAAATCTTAAATTTTAATTCATTTTAATTGCATTTTGAATTAAGATTTTTTTAAAAGTCTTGCCAGATTCTCAAAGTCAAAGAAAAGCAGCATTTCCTACTCTGCGCAGATCTTCTATCTAAAATGATATTGAGCATGTCCCAAAATAGGTCCCATCCTTCTACCCTTTCCCGAGAGTCGATGACTATTCATAGCTATTACCTTGACACCAAAGAAGAGTTCGACCCAATGCTTTATTTCTGTCCTAGTTGATCCTGATTCGACATTAGAAGTATATTGATTGTTCCCCAATAACCGAATACTTTTTTCTGTAAATACTGCATATTTGATTCCATCCATAAATCCATTTTCTTCCCTATGAGTTCCAGTATCGATAAGAATTATAGTTCTTACTGGTCATATGTTATGGTATGAATATACCATACCAATTCGCTATGTATGGATGATGAGATTCCATTGATACAGAGTCAATTCCAATAGACTTATTTAATGTTCCCATTGGCGTGCATCCAATGCATATATTATATCATTAGGTTTTCAACATAATTAGATTTTAGTTTTTTTAATATTTTAATAATTAAAAGTAAGGCACTAATAAATGAGACATAAGCTCAAATGTATGTTGAAATTTATATGGAGAATTAGTAAATGTTTAATTTTTAAAATGTCCATAGACCGAGTATGAACATATGCATGCATTATCTCCCTCGATTTACAATGTCAAATAAAACAGATATTCGAAAAAATATTAAATTATTCTTTTATTGATAATTTCAATTTGAAAGTTCTTGGTCTGCCTCCTTTACCTCTAATAAATCTAAAAGATTGTTAATATTGATATCACTAACAGTTTTTGATTGAAAGAAAAATTTGATGTAAAAAAGTTGTTTACAAAAAACTTTGATGTCTTCAATCAACAATCTAACATCTAAGGTCTTGTAGAGTTTGGAGAACTGTTCGACTCGCCTGAAAAGTTTATGTTCGACGACGGAGTGTTTTCAAAACGTCTCTGATTATTATATTGCAAGAATCGTGAATTTTCATCGTTTTAAAACGAAGACGATGAAGCCTGTTCTGCCACACGACTTTTGAAGGAGCTTCGCTTAGTGAAAGCTGAGTTTCAACATGATATGAAAAAAAAAATATCTTCAAAATCAAGAGACATCTACTATCTCTATGATTAATCTCCTACCTCCTTATCAATCTCAGCGTACCCATGACGTCTCTACAATTTGATGGCCAAATTAAAAAGTTCACGCTCGTTTATGTCATAATATCGATATCAGTCATCTCAATAGGATCACTCATTATGTCCTCTTGGTTGAATTGACCTTTGTCCTTTGGTCGGGCGGCATCACCCGGTCGGCCTTCAACTCCAGTTAAGGAGGCTGCATCTGGTTAAGAAGACGAGCCCTTTGGTCTTCCTTCGGGAGTCTCTCCCTTATTGTATTTCTTTTTATTTCTACCATTTGATCTCCTCGAGATTTGTGTTGGCTCATTTTCTATGTATAAAAAATATATAATTTCTTCTGACCTTGTCAAATTAATGAGGAGAGCTCATTTGAAATATGGGCAAAATTTTTAAAAATTGAAAATTTCAACTTTAATTATTAATATACATTTGTTAATTAATTAAAATTTTTTTAGTTGAATTAAAATTTTAATTAATCATTTTTTTAGTTTAATAACTAAATAATATCAATTCTATTTAATCACTTTAAATCATAAACTATATTAATTATTTTGAATTATGATTTTCTTAATTAATTAATATTTGTAATGTTAAAAAACTAAAACACTGCCTTAACTTACAAATAGAAGAGGAAACCATGGTGGGGATCCATTGCCCACCCCACAATCATTGTAGCAATTCTTTCTTTTAACTCTCTTCTCTTCCTCTCTTCCTCTCTTCCACCGTCTCTCCTCCTCTTAACCTTGATCTGTGCCATGTTTGTGTGATAGGGGGTGTCAAAACGACTCATTAGATGGTTTGGTCATATTAAACGTTGACCATCTAATGATCCAGCTAGGAGAACATATGTCTTAGATTCGACTTATGTTAAGAAAGACAAGTGTGGACCTAGAAAGACTTGAGCATATTGTATAAAAAAAGATCTTAATTTATTAGAATTAAATAAAAATATGACACTCAATTTCAGGCAATGGAGAAGAAGGATTCATATAGGCGACCCCACTTAGTGGGATAAAAGCTTGTTGTTGTTGTTGATATTAATATTTAATTATTAATTAAAAATATTATTATTAAATTAAGATTAATTTAGATTAATGTTCATTTGAAATATGGGGAAAATTTTTAAAATTAGAATTTTTTAACTTTAATTTTTGAAAAATATTTATTTATTGATTAAAATTTTGTTAATTGAATTAAAATTTTAATTAATCATTATTTTTTGTTTAAGAAAGTAATTAAATAACATCAATTCTTTTTAATCAATTTAAATCACAAACTATATTAATTTGTATGAATTACGATATTTATTAATTAATTAATATTTGTAATGTTAAAAAACTAAAACACCGCTTTAACTTACAATATACGAGGAAACCATGGTGGGGATACATTGCCCACCCGACATCCATTGTAGCAATCCTCCTCTTCTTAACTCTCTTCTCAGCCTCTCTTTCATAGTGTCTCCTCCTCTTAACCTTGATCTGTGTCATGGCTGACTGGTTTATGTAACTGGGGCTGTCAAAACAGCTCATTAGATGGTTTGGCCATATTAAAGATTGACCATCTAATGATCCAGTAAAGAGAGTAGATGTTTTAGATTCGACTTATGTTAAAAAATGTAGAAATAGACATTTATTAGAATTAATTCATGCAGGCGACCCTGCTTAGTAGGATAAAGGTTTCTTGTTGTTGTTGTTGATATTAATATTTTTAATTAATATTTAGTTATTAATTAAAAAATATTAATTAAATTAAAATTAATTTATGAAAGTAATTAAAAAATATAAATTTAAATCATGAATTATATTAAAACCTGTTTTAATTAATATTTTTTTAGTTAAATAATATTAGTAATTTAAAGTCCTGCACTTTAAATAATATTAGTAATTTATTACACAGTAGAAACCACATCTCAACTTACCCACACGACCCACATACTTAAACGTCATCCCTTATCCCTTCCATCCTCCACCACATACTTAGGGACTGTTTAGACACCTGCAGCTTATCTAGCTTATGCTGATAAACATTTTATCGTGATAATTTGTGGATGACTAGCTGATCCGGATAAGCTGACTGGTTGTTTGGTTAGTGCATTTTGAGAACAGCTGACTCTGGACAAATGACCAATCAACCACTATTCTGGATAAGCTGTTTAGTTGTTTGATTCGTGCGTTTTGTAAACAACTTAT
>NW_018164444.1:53918883-53919427 GCF_001263595.1 Phalaenopsis equestris | reverse complement strand
CGCTCCAAACAAAAGGACTTATACCCCGTCTAGGTTGGGGAACCTTCTAACATCCTAGGCACACTAGACAACCACCTATAAAAGGTTATGTTGGGCCAGTCAGGTTGGAGCAGCACGGGCACTTCTACTTGGGACATGCAAATATGAATGCGGTTATCTAGAGCGGCCCTAAATATTGTGGAGGCCCTATTAATATACGCAGAAAAGTAGAAGTTGCAATTTTTAGATCCTGAATATTTTAATCCTAAATTTTAATTATCTTGAATATTATATTTAGGATTTTATAGAAATTTAGGAATTTAAATCCTAAAGAGCCTATGTTTTATCGTGAAATCCCAAATAAATCACAGAAAGAAACAAATAAAATGCGTGCAAGTGCAGACATGCAACATGATGCTAAAGATAAAATAATACTAATTAAAATAATAAATAGGCCGGTGCCGCTGGGTCGGCAACATATCCCAGAAAGGAAAAAAAGGTGGTCGTACTCCGCGTATACATGCCCGGTCCTAATTCTATACATCAATATAAAATGCAGAATTAA
>NW_018164444.1:53905275-53914507 GCF_001263595.1 Phalaenopsis equestris | reverse complement strand
AAGACTGCAGAAAAAAACTAGCTGAGAATCATGAAGACTTTGACAAATATAGGCATGAAACTACTCTGGCCCATGATCACTATAACAAGATAGAATACATCGACTTTCTTAAAGATATTGAAATTAGGGAGTTGGTGAAGAGGGTAGTAAGAAGAGAGTAGCAATTTAGAAATTCAGCTTGAGAGTAGGCTAACTATAGATGAACCCTTCGACTCTCTTACATAGGCTCCACTATATCAAATCTCTTGAATTATTATTATGAACAAGCGGTGGGCTTTTATACAAAGATCTTGGTGAATAAGGGTGCTAGACCAAGAGTGGGAGGATGCTAATCACATTTTGGGCATTGCTAATGAACCTTATACAATGGGGGCAAATGATGATGTGACATCCAATAACCACTTAGTTTTTATCTTAGTTTGATTTTTTGTATTTCTTGATCAATATATTATAATTGTATTTGATATAGAAATGATGTCTTTATCATATCATAGCTAAAAGGATCAGGAGTACTCAGTATGTTGCTCATTTACTTTTCATTTTAAAAATGGTCGCTCCTTGTTTGAGTATTTGAATTTTCAAACTAATTGCGTCTTCTGTATATTTCTGCTTATACCCTTAGGTTTGAATAAGATATATATATATATATATATATATATATATATATTGGAGTGCCCTTGTTTTTGAACTTTCTTCTTCTCTGCATGGGTGTTCTTTCCTCTGCCGCGATAGCTTCCCTCAAGGATTGTTCTCCTATAGAGGAGAACCAATGAAATGTAGAAATGTAATGCAGAGTTTTCAAAGTGGAGTATACAAATATGTCTATATTAGATGCCAGTACTTTAGTCGAGCTTCAAGAAAAAAATAATTATGATGATTATGTAATTATTCGACTAGCTAAAGACGATAAGGTGTTGAATACTATCCATGAAGGGGAAAACATTGTTATTAAGATCGGTTCAGGCCAGGCCTTTGGTTTCTCTTATGTGAGGAACTGATGGAAGTGTTAAAATTCTATGAGTTAGTAATGACCCCAACACAACCTAACTTGATAGTGATTATGATGTCTATGATCATGTTCCTGAGGTTCTCAAAGTTGTTATGGTCTATGAACATCTTTCAAAGTTTTCTACGACCATAGTCTTGTACTATAGGAACTGTCATCTTCTCTCCCCATAGCATGAGGATTTCTCATCTAAATAGTAAGATCTGAAAAAGGAAGTGAAATTTTTATTTTACTAATAATATGGGTGAGTGAAAGATTCCTACTTTGTCATAACTTACGTTGATATAAGTGTATCGAGCATCTTTAAACTAACTTCGACAGTCATTTGGTTTGATTGTCTTAAGGGATTGACATTAGATGTGAAAGCATTCATTATGGCCAGTTATCTAAGAATAATGTTACTCGGTAAGTACTTCATTTACTATATGGATGTAGGTAACTATCGTTAAATCTTTTTGAACATAAAATGTTGTGCCCGTTTTCATGTTTGTAGGAAAAACACCAAGAGAGGGTTGGAAAAAGAAAAGGCTAAGTTGCAAGAGGAGCAAAATAATGACCAACTCCAAATCACTATCTTATAAGATCTAGCTTGAGTGAAGAGTCAACAAGAGAGCGATCAGCTCACCTTGGCTGAGCAACTAAAATATTTTGGCAGACTTATTGAGAAATGCATAAACATGATAGAAATGGTAAACACACAACTACCATGGTTGATCAAAGGATAAACAATGAGTAGGAAAAAATAACATAGCACCAGAATGAAATCCTCGAGCTTAGAAAGTTGATGGATGACATGAAAACTCAGGAAAATTTTCTTGAAGAGCTGATGGGGACTATTGAGTATCAGTAGCTTCCGACTGATTATTATGTAGAAATGTCAAGTTTCATTTTGATGACCTAGGTTAATCACATGATTTTGCTCCCAGTATGAGAAAATTTGAATCATTTGTTAGATCTTGTTGAGAAGTCTACCAGAGAACAGAGCAAAAAGTTGGATTCCTCTATGAATCTTTTTTTTTAACATTTATTAATTCTCCTTTTCTTTATAAATTTATACTTTATAATTGGATTTATTTTTTGTTCATTAATGATTACAATTGTCTTCTAATGACCAATACTTAGTTCAAAAAATGTGATTGAATAGGATATTTCATGCTTGAGAGTCATTTAGTTCAAATCTTATGATACGCTTGTGCTAGATAGAGGTTTTGAGTTAAGTCATTGCCTTGAGCAGGTCATTCCTCATACAAGACATATTAAGTGAATATTATCACTTCCATTTTGGGGGACTTGTTCAGACTAGCCATTAGAAATGACTCTCATTCTACTAACTATGATCTTTGTGCAGATGGGGAGAGCATATTCACTAATACTTGACATGTGGCAAGGGAATTTTCCTATGTATGTCAGGGTATTGGTTGCTCAAACATTGGTGATAAATGAAATAATAAGAGTAATAATTTCAAATAAAATAAGGATGATAATGGATCACATATTTTCAAACAGAAATCTAGATAGGTTTTTCTATCACAAATTTATTTTAGTTTTTTTATTAGATAATCCTCTTTTTTTGCTTTGGATGTGATCCTCTGAGCACTTGAATTGTCATTTACTAGAGAAAAGAGAATAATATCCTCACAATATGATCGATCATATTATTTTCTCAAATATTGTATATGGAAAGTCATGCTAAATATGACTTGTCGAAGAGTCTAGTAAAATCAGTTACAGGAATAACATGAATGAGTGTAAGCGTGCCTTGATTATACCAATGAAAATATGGCATAGTTATTCTACTACTTCCTCCATGATTATTTGTTCTTCCAATCTATAAAGGATCGCAAACTAGGTTTCTGTGATAGTTGATAAGAACTTGTTAGGAGTTTCTCTAATGATAGAATATTCCAAACGTGAGGTCCCTGCTAACAAAAAGTATCAATGGAAAGGAAGGTGAACTAGGAAATTCAATCATTTCTCCATCTTTGAATTGAGCTTCTTACTTATTGACATCTAAAGGGGACTTACCATTCATTAAATACAAATACTAACTTGTTCTGATTCTACCTGACAAAAGCTTCTCACTTAGATGTTGGAAGAGCTTTCTTTCTTTTAGAGGGTTTATGAGAAACCCTTTATGAGAACAAAATATCTTATAGTATCTTATTTTTGTTGGTGCCCTAAAATTCTTTAGGTGTTTTACCACCCAGGAATTTTCTTTCCAGTCCCGACCATCTTATGAAAAATAGACAACATGACGGCCTGAAAGTATATGGTTGTCAATGAGGCCCTTACCTTTATCCTTCGATGAGCTCTTAAACAATGAAGAAGAAGAAGAAAGGTTATTAACTTTACCTGCAAATTAGGATGAAAATGAGTTGATGGGTTGGTGACCTGCTGTCTCTAATTAAAATTTGAAGAGAAGGATCACCCATTTCAAGAGAAGAGTAGAGGATGTACTTTTGTAGCTTGCTTTCTTTGAAATTTAGAATATAAAATATATCTGTAATTGTGTCTTGTCTTATATAAATAATAAAATATTTTATTTTTTATCCACTTCTTCTTACCAATGAGCGATCTTTGATTCTTCACGTTTGGAAAAGTATCAATTATCAATTATATATTTTTCTTGACAATCTTGGAGCTTCGCTTTGCCTTAGACACAGTCCACTTTTTCTTTAATATGAAAATTTCTAAGAATTCAATGTGTTTGAGATATTAAGCTATTTAATATGTAAATGTGGTGAATCAAAAAGTTTTTCAATGATTTTTATTTATAGAAATTCATTATTTTTTTACAAAAAAATACATGTTTACTTTAGATATGTTATCCCCTGCTCGGGGGATTTTCGGCTCTCTTGGTTTCTTGAGGGGTTTTGAGCAACAGCTATAAGGTTTTATTGCATAGGGGCCTCTAACCTTCCTAAGAGAGTTGTTAATAACTTTTTCCAAACCACATTTTATCGTTTAGAAAATGATGACTTGATATTAGATCCCTTTCAAGGGCGAGCATTTAATCTTTCAAGGAGTGATGAGAATCATTAGATGAGCAAGATGATAAGGCGCTTCGCTCATTGTTTGCTTACGAAGGGACACATGATCCTCAATTCTCTCTAGATTCATCTCTTTGTTTGGAGCTCTACCCATGAAGTACAACAAGCAGGGTTTTAAAGTTTTACCATAAGGCTTTCCTTCTCAGACTGTCCTTATAGAAATATGAAATTTTGTGATAGGTTATTGATGGCTGGGTTGTCGACCAATGAATATCATCCTAATTTCAACGGTGAATATCTCTTTAGATGTTGAGTGCGATAAATTTTCTATTTGTGGATGTGCCATGTGGTCAAGTATTTGTCACTTGTAGAAAAGGTTACAAATGCATTGAGAAATATGAGCAAGTCAATTAATTATCCATTAGTTCTCTTAAGCTTCATTTGGAAATGATTCAAGGCTATAAATTTACAGACAGACACTCATCTCTTCAAGCTATAAATAGTAGTATGGATAGTCCTGCAAGACTCTTTTCAAAACTCTTATCGTGCCTCTGCCAAATGAGAGACTTTGAGCATGAAGTCCTCATCAATGTGAGGTTGTGATGGTAGAAGGGTTGAGTCAATGAGCTCTCCACTTCTATCATCCTAACTTTGATCTTCTTATTTGTTTATATCCAAAGGGGGGGCCCACTTGCTCATCGAATTTGAACATCAGATTATTCGAGTTCATCTGACACATAGCTGCCTTTTAGGAAATCAATGGGCTTCTACTCTGTGGAGGATACTTACAAGATGGACTTCACTAGTATATCTTCCATGGAGAAGAAAAAGCCACCACCTTTTGTTGACGGATTTATCACAACTGTTCTACTAGCCTCAATTTCATCACTCTGATTACTTATTTTTTTGGTAAGTCAAAATTCATCAGGAGGATAAGATTGCCAACAAAATATTGTAACCTTCTCAAGGCGTACAAGTTGGTATCTACGCACGGTGGCCTTGTGATAGTTTCCAACAATAGAGGCCATGAAATGGCTACCCCCATGGTCTTTCAATTACTCAAAATGATGAAAGGCTAGGTTTTCTAATTTCTTGAAAAATTTAGAAGAAACATACCTTAGTATTATTTTTTTATGTTACATGTTGTATCTCTCTCTGTCTTTATGAATAAAACTTTTGATTCCTTGAGATTACTCTGCTTTTCTTTTCTTCTTCTCATTGATATGTTATTTTTATCTATCTATATTTTCTTCACTCAGATTGTTGTAAAATCTTTATTTCGGCGTCAGGCGAGTTCCTAGATTCCATAGGGATTTCTTCTCTTTGTTAGTGTTTGCCTTCTTCTGCATATAAAAAGCATGAGATAAGCATGTTATTATTTTTATTTTCTTATTCATGGTCGTTCAAGCTAAGTATACTCCTAGTGTATTCACTAATGATTTCAATCCTTAAAAAGTTCTTACTTCCCCTAGTAAAAAAGAGAATTATCTTAGGTAAAGACTATCCTCTCTAAAGGGATTTTTGACGCTCCTATAGATCTTACAAGGCTTTTGAGCTATACATTCAAAGTTTTATTAACAGAGAGTCTTCCATCTCCCTCATAGAGGGGCAGTTCATAACATCTTGACTAAACTCCTTAATCTTCCAATCATGAAAGCTTATTTTGGTTCATTGCAAGAATGGATATGAAATGTAGAGCCCATGCATGATTTGAAGCATGCATAAGAATTACTTAGCTTTCTCATGGGTGTTAGCACACTATCATCTTATGGATAAAGTATTTTCAAATCATCCCTGCTCCACATTCTATGAGCTTTATTGTCAAGGCAAGTACTGAGTTTATAAGCTCTAAGTCTAGCCTGCTCTTTGATGATATATGTTTCCATCCATAAGGGATCCAGTTTTCAAGAGCATGATCACTAACTGCGACATCCACCTTCTTCTGTAGCAGATCACCCATCTTGAATTATTGCTCTTTGACTCTTATGTTGTAATATTCATTCATCCTTCTTTTGGTTTCTTCGTGAAGAAGAGAGCATTGGTCCCACATTTCTTCCAAAAATCTAGAGAGTTACACAATTCTTCATTGTTTGTAGTTTTACATACTTCTAACTCGAATCTTCAAAATTTGTCGTAGCTAGACTCTTTGGTTGTAAAGTTTGTATTATATTGGAAGTATGACTTTAAATATGTTCATCAAGGTAAAATGAATTTGTCCAGTTGATTTAAAAGGCATAGAGTAAAGTGTCCACAATGTTGATAGCGAAATCTCAACACATGTACTTTTCACGCCTTCCAATTTCTTCTTGAGTGAGTTAAGGATGAGTTTATTGGTAGCTTCTACTTGGCCTTAGTCCTAGGATAGTGCACTGATGGGTATTTCAATTGTATCCCCTAATTGTTGTAAAATTATTTTACCTTATTTTCAACAAATTGGGTATCATTATTAGTGACAATACCATAGATAATACATAACTACTAATAATATCCATCTACATGAAATTTTAAAGCATGTCAGTTGTGACCTAGGTTAAAGGCTTAGCCTTAATTTACTTTGATAAGTAATTGATCACAACGAGAAAATATTTTTGTTGTCCTTTACCGGGATAAAGGGGTTCAAGGACGTCAATTACTTATAGCAGTAAACGTCGGTAATTGTTTATTGGTTATAGCTTGAGTAAAGGTTGTGGTTGCATAGCGGTGAATTTTTGGCATTGTTCAGACCTCCTAAAAAATTCTTTAGCATCTTTCATTAACATAGGTCAACAATAACATTACCTCAGTATTCTGTTTGTCTGGGTTCTCATTGGATTCTTGTAATTTCCATGGGGCTACTTTTGAAACCTTTATTTGCATCCCTGAGTTTGGAGGAGTCATGTTGGGAATTATACTCTTCAGCAGAAATATGATTGTTAGCGATCTCCAATAACTTGCCCAAAGTCCCTAGTTTCAACAAATCAATCACATATTTGAATGGGCCCTTGCATAGGACCTAGCCTAGTGTTTCGTGGATGACAATACTATGTCAAGCTTTTCTTTTTGAAATTGATTGATGAAGCTTCTAGGAGCTTTGAAATCTCTTAAGACATCTTTAGAAGAGCTTGAGAGTTCTTTGATAGTTTTCTTGTACTAGCAAATTGGTCACAAACATCCACTTGAACTTTCCAAAAAAGTGATAACTCATACAAATAAGTTGTTCAACTAGTGTAAAGATGATTCTTTCAACTTCATAAAGAATAAACGATATTTTAGAGCATTATTTATTCGTAACAAGCATACGACTGACTAAAAAGCTATTTTGTCACTAAGGTCTGACTTTCTCTAATAAGATTTCAAAAATGGAATTTTGAACTTCATTTGTGCTTATGTTTCTACGATCTCCCTCAAAAATGCATTATCCAATAGTCTTTGCTTTCTCCTACTCCTTTACATGGAATATGTAGTGCTACTCTATCTTCTTCTTCTAGCCTCAACCTAAAAACTCTTCTTGGTAAATCTTTCCTGACTTAAGCTTTGGTGGTTCTCGCATATGCACCACTAGTCCTAATGATCCAATGTGAATGTGTGTTCTAGGATGAGCCATAGAACTTGATATGGAAGGCTTGTTCTCTCATTTCTTGCTTTGCTTTCATCATTTATTTCATTAACTCATTGATTTCTTGTGTTACAAACTCTCTGGTACAAAACATTGTACTTTTTTATTCTTCCTTACTCTAAAAGATCTCCTTATAAAGTTTTAGTATGAACTTCACGCTTATCGCACCTTTTAGAATTTTTAATTCTTTTAAGACGTCAAGTTTCTATTATTTGTGGATTCACACAACCCGCGAGAGATCTGTGTAATAAAGGTGAAAGAAAATGTTGGATGTGTTCTATATGTTGAATTATGTGTTCTATTTTTTTCAATCCTATAGAGGGGTGGAGAAGATCTAATGAGAAGACAAAGCAAGAGAGGTCACATTAAAGTCGCAACGTGAGATCTCCCAAAAAAGTCTCAGAGCTTCGATCCCCTTGAACATCTCTCCCTACCCCTCTTATACGTGTTTTAAAAATATTTAAAAAAAAAGTCAAGATGTACAAAATATTTTCATTGTGCCTTGATTAAAAGATTGTGGCGGAGATATCGGACAACTCATGAATAAGCATGTGGCATAAGTCAATCTTTGATGCAGGTCTTGACGTTTGTCTTTTGTCAATTCTAACGAGCATTGGTGAGGCAGGCTCAGCAGAAAAGTTTGAATAACCAATCTGTTAGGCCACTTTATTAGGTCAGTCTTCTTGATCAATTCATAGAGAGAATCTGATGGGTCAGTTTCACAAGTTAGCTCAACAATTGATACAGGACAACAAGCATATCAATGAATAAGGTCGGTGTATCACCTTAACAGGTCATTTTGACAAAAGTAGTGTCTTTGAGTAATTGGGCTTGTTTGGCCCACAAGGCATGCTAGACAGTGTGCTCTGGCCCACAAAAGTTGAATTATGGCATACACATACATACCACACAATTCATATATATTTACGCAACATACTCACAATTTTATATTTACATTTTTAACACATTGGTGTCATAAAATTATTAATGAAAATATGCATTTCATTTTTTTAAAAGTAATGATGGCGGTATTTTTATATTAAGTTAAGGATTTGAGTGGTTCTTATGTAAATATGAATGTTTAGGTGTTAGATATATAAATCCATAATAATTGCATTATATATATATATATAAATGAAATAAATAAAAAAATCAAAAAAAAAATTATTCAAACAACCTTTTAAGAAAAAATTAGTAAGAAGTAACACTAGAATAAATAGTAGAGCCTATTGGGTAAGGAGTAAATAATTTGCTAACATAAGTTAAACATTACAAAGAATTTTCTTATATCTAGAAAATACATTAACTCATCATGGTGAACATTAATTATTGATGATGTATCTTGATCCCACAAAATTTTAATATACATATATTTTTTTATTTAGGAGATTGAATGCAATATTAAGAATAATATACATTTTCAAAAGACAAAAAAATCATTCTACAATACATTCAATCACTGAATAAGAGAATTTTAAATATATGAATCTACATGAACAAAAAAATTTCCCCAACTATAATGGCAAACTCTTATAATTAATTACAATTTTAAAATCAGAGATGAATTACAATGCAAGTACAGATGGTTTAGTTGTATCTAAGGGTCTCTAATGCATTTCATTAATTATTTTCCATAAGTTT
>NW_018164444.1:53887429-53905175 GCF_001263595.1 Phalaenopsis equestris | reverse complement strand
GCAAACAAAATAAAGAAGAACCACGTAGAAGCACTTCTAATAAAATGAAGAGGCCATCTTAACGATTTATACAATTTCAATTGGCCATGTATGCTATTGATGACTAGAATAAGGCACCCGAGTATAAACTTTACATCACTTTCAAAATCTGGGGAATACATAATCAACTTGTTTTTGTTCTTTGTCATTCATCTACCTTAGATAAATATGGTATTAGAGGATACTATGTAGTGTTATTTTCTGTATTATAATTTAAGCATTTTCTCATTTGATACTAATATAATAACAATATTTGTGCGGATGATGTAAAATCTTAATGGTAGAAATTCCATCTTGATATAAAGATTTTTATTATCCATATATTGCACGAAACCTTTATGCTTTAATATTTGCAGCCATTAGTGGAACTTTCAATATGCATTATTTTATTGGATGTTTTAAGATAAATATGGAGGCAGTTATCTTGGTATGATGTTTTCTTCTAGCAGGTTTTTGCTCTTCAACCAGCCAAACTTTGAAAAAATGATGTTGCTTTTGTCACAACAAAATGCTAAATAAATACCTAGTCTTGCGGGACTATTAATTTGGAGAATTAGAAAGGACTTAATTTTTAGACTTGGTGAATTGAAATGCTTTAGTTTTGAAATGTTATTAAGAGCTAAGATTTTAGCATTGGTATTTTCACCCTGTATGAAAAGCTTAGAAATTAATTAGGATTTTTTATCTTGACTTTTTGGTTGTGGCCTACTTTTGAAATATTCTCTTTCCTTGGAGCTATCCTGAAGCCAAGAAATTGTGCTTTCAAAAGCAACGATAAGTTCTTACCGATTGGCATTATAGCCGGACCTCTTCCATGGAGTCATTAAAGTGAGCCACAAGCTGCTTTGATGTGATTGGCTTCTTCTAATTAATTGTCCCAGTCTTCCAATTGGGGCAACATGAGGCTTATTTCATTTTGTTAGAGGCTGCTTTAAATAGTTGGGTTGGGTAAGATTGATGATGATACAAGTATGTTTGCAAGTATATGATATGAATATTATCACTAAAGAGGTAAATTTTCATTTTCTTAATTTTTATATTTGAAAAAAATCTATAGTGAATGATATCAATTATTTGATTACATAATTCGAATAATTCTATTTTGCTTTTTATTCGAGATATTGACAAGAGTTAGAGAGAATTATAGAGTACTTTTTCCATATCATTTGTTTAGTATTTATATAAATTTAAGAGAGTTGTGAATATGAAACATAATAAATACATAATATTTATAATAAGGTTTATTTACATACATATCACACCAATCTTATGTATTTACATATTTAATATTTAAACATTGATTTTCTTACATTTATAGCACTAAAATCTTTAAAATTATATAAAAAATATCATTACTGCTAGCTTTAAAAGTGTAATATATTTTTCCAAGCATAGGTATGGTGCTATGATTGTAAAAATAAAAATATGGGTGCTAGATCTATAAATGTGTAAGAATTACGTGCTCTTTGTCTAAATCTTTTTTATGATAATCCTCAAATTAATGAGTAGGTAGATTAATAAACATATAATAATACTATAATCCACGGGTTAATAAATAAGGCAGTAAGGATCCCTGTGGATTGATGAGTTGATTGTGGAAGAGGAAGGAAATGACAAAATTTTTGGTCTGCGTGTGGCTCAACCAATGAAAATTATGTTAGTGTTTCATGCATGAATGAGGCCATCCATTTCAAACATGCTTGATAATATTTGAAAAAATTGCCGCACAATCTTTTTGTGAGAATGTTAGCTAGTATCAAGTTTAATATATTTTTTACAACCACTTTGTATGTTATTATGCACAATACTACTAGCTGACATGTTTTTGCAATAGAACTTCTTAGATCTTTTCATTCAATCATTAAATCTTATAAAATAATAATCAGCCCTGTTAATTCATCCATTCGCTGCGGTGTATATCTAAATTTGGCTTGAACGCTAGATATCATTGCCATATTTTATTTTTATACTTATCCAAGTCACAACGATGCTTCCTAGCAATGTATAATATCTCTAAGTTGACCTTCTATCAATCGTAGAACGTGCATAATCTGTATGTATCTATGCTTCAAGAGTCAAAGCCTTACCTTTTTAAAAATATTTTCATTACTTTGGGCCTTTTCAAATATTACATGTAATTTCTTATGATTGTGCATAAATTGGTCAATAAATCAAGTACCTAAGGAATATTAGGTCTAGTACGTGATAAGTAGATAAGTCAATCCATCAGTTTTTGATAAAGATTTTTTTTACTACTTTATCTTATGGAGTGTTTTTAAGTTTATCATTAAATTTCTTGGGATTTTTTATAGGTTTACATTCTAACTTACTCGTCTCTTTAACTGATATGTTATTGCATTTTTATTGTGATATTAACATTCCATGTCTATAGTTTGCAACATTAATGTTAAGGAATTATTTTTTGTTTTCCTAATTCTTTGACTTCAATTTCTTAGAGCACTCTTTTTCTCATTTTTCTTACATGATAATATCATCAACATAAACTAGTAATGCAGAGAAATTTTTTGGAGCAGTATGTTTTGCAATTAATACATAGCTTTCTTGGCTTTATTTATATCTCATATTGAGCAATATCTTAGCAAACTTTTTGAATCATATCCAAGGAGATTATTTTAACCCATCCAATGTCTTTTTTCAACATTTTTATTTTTTTAGTTTGAGGCAAATCCTATTGGGGATTACATATTTCCCTCCTTTTGTAAGTCACTATACAAGAAATTTTTCTTCACGTTGAATTGGTATCTATTTACCTCCTTTTGTAAGTCAATATACAAGAAATTTTTCTTCACGTTGAATTGGTATCTTTCAGTCCTTGTAACTACAAAAGATAAAAGAAATTGAACAATATTCATCTTAGCAACAAGATCAAAGGTTTTAAGATAACCAGTTCTATATATTTGAGTATAATCTTTGACTACTAATCTGACTTTTGATCTTGCTAAAGAACCACCGAGTTTGTATTTTGCAATAAAGATCTATTTAAATCCCACTATTTTCTTGGGCAAATTTATTTATTCTCAACTTTTGATTGGATTATGTTTCATTTATCTTGGCTTGAATCTAATTCACATTATTTAAAGCTTCATAGATGGTTTTAGAGACAAAAATAGTATTCATACTAAGGAAGGATTGCAGATTATAGAAAGATATTGTATGATTAAATTAAAGTAAAAGGGATATTTTGTGGTAGTTCCTTTATCTTCGTTTATACACTCAGTAGTTCTCTCAGACATGAATTGATTTAATTGATTGGCTTGCAAAGATTTAGATGCCTTTCTTTTTCATTAGTCGTAATGACTGAGTTGAAAGTAGTTATGGTATAGGCTTATTTTCAGTGGGAGTAGTTGGTTCTGGATTAGAGTTGATTGTTGGGACGAGGGATAAAGAAGTGTAATCCAGGAGAATAGTTTCATCTGTGATGATATATTTTATTAGGTAGCAGTAATATAGTTATATTTTTCTTTGCATATGATATTAAGAGATATGTACACCTTTTTTGTGGGTGGATGGTATCTTTTTTATCCTTTTGTATGGGAGAATGGCCAATGAAAACTCATTTAATTGCTTGTGAATTATTATTTTTGTTAATTTTGGATATGAGTATGAAAAAAAGTAATACCCTTAAATATTTTTGGAATAAGATTCTTGAGGTATTGAAATATTTTTACGATCTATAGCTCTCTTCAACCCAAAGGGCTTTGTTAATAAGCAATTTGTGATGTGGGCAACTATTAAAATAATTCTTGCTTAATACTATTTTTAGATATTTTTCTAATAAATAGTCGTTGTAATAGCAAGTTGTAGGTCATTATTTCGTAGAACAACTCTATTTTGTTAGGTTAGATGCACAAGATAACTCATGTGTACTTATTTGCACGTGTGTGCACGTGTGTAAAGAGATAGAATAGTAAAGAAGCCAATGACATTGTCAGATTTTACCTTTTCAGTTTAGCACCTAATTAATATTTCATCATGTTAAAAAATGTAAATAAAATTATACTTTTGTTATTTTTTTGTTTTTAATAAAAAGTTACACGAGACATGAGTGCAATCATGGAAAAATGACAAACTGATACCGGATTTGACCTAAACTATAATAGAAATAAAAATATTATTGTTGAATTCAGATAGGATTACAACGACGATTCAAACAGGAAATAAACGATAACAAACATAAAACAACACAATCGAACACCCCTAAAGTGTATCCCGGGTTGGTGGAGGTCGGCTAGGTGAATCAGGATGGTTGGCGGGTGTGGCGGTAGCAAGAGAATGGGGGTGACAAGGAAGGAGAGTGTAGAAATGTTGGGACAACAAATATGGAGGTTGTCCTGGGTGATGACAACAAGGAGTGGAGTTGGATAGCTATCGTACAGTGGGCCGGAGGTGTTCCTTGGTTGTCCGGGGCGGCAGTGATGCAGTGGTAAGGCTGGGACAGCAGGGAGGAGGTATGACTTGGGTGGCAACAATACTAGAAGGGAGTGGAATGTGGCTGGTAGACGGAGAACTACAGAAAACAATAACTTGTGGGTTGTTTTGGGTAGCTGCAGCGTGGTACGGTGTAGGGAGCGATGTGGGAGACTACCGAAGGAAAAAAGGAGGAAGAGAATCACCACCTCGGGGGAGGG
This sequence comes from Phalaenopsis equestris, assembly GCF_001263595.1. Classification (NCBI taxonomy): domain Eukaryota; kingdom Viridiplantae; phylum Streptophyta; class Magnoliopsida; order Asparagales; family Orchidaceae; genus Phalaenopsis; species Phalaenopsis equestris. The sequence goes on along the minus strand of NW_018164444.1, from coordinate 53,900,487 downwards.
ATACAACCAGAGCACCACTTTAAACCTTAGATGCAACTCTTGATGGGGAAAGCAGACGTCGGTGGCTGTGTTAACAAAAATATGAAATCTGGAATTAATCAAAAGCTGAACCCTAAGACAACAAACAATATATTTATAATAAGTACTAGTAATTAGAATAACAAGGAATTAGAATAGGAAGGACTTAGAATTAGAAAGGGAATATAAAAATACAAGAGATCAAAATAGGGATTGTGGTGTTGAAGCTGTTGAGTACTGTATTCGCAGTACTGTAGCAGCTACAATACCGTTGCGGTAAGCTCCCGTGTCAATCTCCCTGGGTTGGGGGAGCTTCTACTTCATTGTTCGAAGCTTCTGGTTCATTGTAGCATGGAGTCAAGTTTGTCACATTGATGGTAGCAGGATATTGCAATCTCCTGGGAAGTTGATCATGTAGGTTTTGTTATTCCATAGCACATTCTAGTAGAATAGACGTCCGTCCTCTTTTGGCACAACCTTAGCTGACACTGTAGATAGACGAGTATTCTTAAGAATCAGGTATCGAGCCATCACATTTGTAGCTTCTTCCACTCCTCGTACTCAGTGGAATATTGCTGATAATCCTGTGTGTGAGGAGAAATCAACTTTGGGGTGAAATTTGTGGTAGACTGCACTCCTCTCACTAGTAACCACTAAGGAGAGACCTATTCAAGAATTTTCTTCCCCATCTTCACTGATAGTATCTGGATCTCATTCAAGAATTTTCTTCCCCATCAAGCTCCTAATATACATTTCAAAGATGGGGTTCATCCCACCTGTGTGGACATCTGCTGATGGGTATCACGTTGATCTGAATCTGGCATCTGAATAATTTCATGTAATCTTTGAGACATGGCCCAAAGGGATTCCATTTATGACGCGTTGAACTTTCCTCAGTAGGGACAACTCAGGAATGAGTCTACAAATTTGAATGGTCCGAATTTCTTGTATCTGTGGTTGCCATGCATCTGGTGGTAGTTCCTTGAACTCAAGATTGTCTTGAACACTCACCGTGAAGTAGGTTGAAGTCCCTCCCAAGGGCTCAGCTGGAACTATGTGCCTCTTTTCCTCCTAATCTAGAGGCCGATCCTTCTTTGTGTTCTCACCATCATCAGTGTCTACTGTGTCATTATCCAAATTTTTAAGAACACCTTGCTCAGTGAAACAGATCACCCCATGGTTGTGTAGTCTGATTCAACATGCCCAAATCTGCTACACTTGCAACACTTTCTTGTTGGGCAAATTTATTGATGAGGATTGGTTCCACCTGTTCTCTATTCTGAGTCAACTTTTTCTTTGATTTCTCTGCGGTATAATATGACTGTGAGATCTTAAGGTTGAATTCTGCCTGTAAGATGGGGTGGTTACTTGATGATGTGGGCTGTCCACTTTTGAAGCTAGGGTTTAAATTTTCAGTATGTAGTAATCTGATAGTAACTGACGCTGTATTTCCCGCTTTATTTTTAGATTCTCCCGTTCTATATATGCTGGCTCTTCTTTCGACCTCCTTTGATACTGGAATCCACAGCGTCGTGACCGGCCTTCTGCATCATTAAAGTCCTTCAGATGGAAGGAATGCGGATCCTCACCTCTGGCTCCCCTTCGACTCTCCCGATCTTGGTCTAGGGTAGTCTCTCCCTGGGTTTCATCTTCAATGTTTGCTCTGTTGAAGTCGACAGATCTCTTCCTGGGTAAGCTCGGGTGCGTCTCTCATTGGTGGCATGACTAGGGTTTAAAGTTGGTAGGTGAAAGAGGGTGCAGTGGACTAATTGATGGTATTGAGAATTTGATTTGAGGTTGTTGATGTTGAAAATCAACAAAGGAGAACTAGGGTTTGGTTAAAATGGCTAAATTTTGGGAATAAGAAAGAAAAAAAAAATTGTTGGTTGGGGTAAGGCAGATGCTAGGAAACCCTAGGATAAGACTAGGGTTAGGTTGACTTCGATACCAAATGATACTAGAGTTAACCTAAACTATAGTAGAAATAGAAATATTACTGTTGAATTCAAATAGGATTACAAAGATAACTCTTAAAATAGGAAATAAATGATAATAAATATGAAACAACACAAAAAAAATACCCCTAAAGTGTATCCCAAGGTGGTGGAGGTCGACTAGATGGCTTATGATGGTTGGTGGGGTTGGCAGCAAGGGAATGCTGGTGGCAACAAGGGGGAAGTCTTGAAATGCAAGGACAAAAAGTATGGAGGTTGTGTTGGATGATGATAGCAAGGAGTGGGGATCGATAGCAACGGGACAACAACCGGTGGTGTTCCTTGCTGTCGTTGGTGGCAACAACGTAGTGGGATGGCTAGGATAGCAAGGAGGAGGTGCGGTTTGGGCGGCAACAAAGCTGAAAGGGAGGGGAAGGCAGTTGGTAGGCGGAGAACTGCAGAAAACAACAAACTGGGAGTTGTTGCAGGCAGCTATAGCGAGATACGACGACAGGGTGCGATGTGCGAGGCTGCGGAAGGATAAAGGAGGAAGATAATTACCACCTCGGGAGAGGGATATAGTCGGAGCACCACCCTAAATCTTGGATACAATCCTTAAAGGGGAAACGGACGTCGGTGGCTCTTGACAGAAATATGAAATTTGGAATTAATCAAAAGTTGAACCCCAAGACAACAAACAACATATTTATAATAAGTACTAGTGGTTAGAATAGGAAGGAATTAAAATAGAAGAAAATAGAATTAGGAAGGGAATAGAAAAAGACAAGGGATCGGAATAGGGAAAGGGACCGCGATCCTGTAGCTGCAGTACCACGATGGTAAGCTCCTGCATCACAAGCAATTGAGCTTTAGAGATATTATGAATAGAGGATAGTCCCTAGACGTCAATATGAATTTGAAAAATTGAATAAGATTTCTTATACCACTTGATCATTCACAAACATCACAATTAAAATTTTCAATACTAGTTTATTTTAGTAATAATGGAAAAACGACCTTGAGATCAATAAATGATGGGTTACCAAGGTGGAGATGTTGAAGCTGGTTGTTTTATTGGATTTAAATATTTTTTAGAGGAGATAATCTTGATGGTTGTATGGAGTTTTTTTGATCACAGGATTCATCACATCAAATTTTTTTAGAAAGCCCGATAACTCCCCTTGTGCCCTATTACTGAAATACATAATATGAAGAATAAAACTTAACACTAAATTTAGAATCTTTCATTAGTGTTTGAATGAATAATTGGTGGGTAAATAATTTAAGGAAATAGAGGACATTTTGAAGTGTGAGATATTTGGTTATAAGAATCTCTTCTTATTCGACCACAATGATTAATGATCCAATTTTTTTATTAATCAACTATGGCTATTTTTTTATTTCTAGGATAAGGTACAATGATTAATGATCCATCAACTATGGCTATTTTTTTATTTCTAGGATAAGGGGTAGATGAAATAAGTTTTTCAGATGATTCGCTCATATGAGCTATAACTCTTGACTCAATGATTTAGGTGCTAGAAATGGACATCTTTAAAACCTTAAAGACATGAGAAGATAATATAAAATTGGAGAATGCTTGAATATAAGTACATGTTGTAGAATTGTTTTCATACGCATCTAGCAAACGTTTTTGTTCCATATAACAAGCCTATTTTTTTTAAAGAAATAACAAACTAATCATGACAATTTTAGATAGTTTGTTACATTCAATCAATATGTTGAATAGCTGATTTGCAACTCCCCATTTCGATTTAGATTTTATCCCTCAATTTCAAGGGAACTCAGGACCAAAGGTATGTGGGTATTGTTGTTATTATACATGGAGAAACTATGATTCTGTTCATGGGAAACAAAACAAAAAGTTAAACAGATGTTGTAATGCAGCATGAATGCTTCTACGATGGGAACAATTTGTGGCAATACAATGATGAAAAATGGTTACGGTGATTTGATGATAAAGAATTGTAGAGATTTGGCTGAGTATTTCATTCCAAATGTTTGTCTGGTATTCATACAATCTTAGGATAGCTTCTCATAAAAACATACAAAATTAGGGAATAATAGACATATTAATTATAAGTCTATTGATTGATGTGTAGGTGGAATAATGTTTATAGAATAGTTACAATATTGCATTAATTGAAAAGTAGGTAATAGGGATCCCGTTGATCCTTGAGGAGGCAATAGAAGGTGAAGGAATGATGGCAAACATCTTAGTAATTGTGGGTTCCAGCACATAACGCATTTCACATCCATTATCATTGTTCTCCTCAAACTGAATCATGTAACTGAGAATACTGCTTTGTTTATTTTCATTCCTTTTTAATTAGCTATTGTCAATGCATCCCTAAATTCTTACTCTATGCGGTCTCTAAGAATTTGCTTTATACAATGAAGCTCTTGTTTATGTTTTAGGGTAAGCGAACAAGCTCCTTGATTGCTGCAAAGGATAAGAGAAGATCAAATGTGAGAAGGGGCCTGATTGAATCTGATTCTATTGATGATGAGGCAGCTTTAATGCAGGTACATAGTTGGTAACATGATGCTTGCTGATGTAATTTTTTCTTTTGTTTGGTGTCAGTGTTTGAAATTCCTCGGCAGGCTATTGCTCTCTCATTGGGAGCAACTGCAGGTGATTCAGCTAGTACATCAGTGGGGGTTGTTCAGCATTCTTCTGCAAATATAGCCGGGGAAGATGCACAGGGGAAAAAATATAAGGCAAAGGCAAAAGAATCCGCCAGAAGAAAGAAAGTTGGAAAATTGGTTTGTAATCATTCAAGTATTAAACTAGTAAAGGTTGCATGTGCCCCAAGCACATAAGCTAGAATGATTTAGGTTCTATAATGACAAATTTCGGGGGACTTCAAATATGATCCTTAAGTTGACTTTCATTTATATTTAATCATTTTATTAATAAATATACGGTTTAGTGAAAGAATGTGTAAATCATGTCTTTGGCTCTATTTTCACATCAGATACTCTTTCTTTTTTTATTCTATCAATGGATGTGATTAGTCATTGTTTGAGGATAACATTGAACTGTGAACTGTTTTGTGCAACAAACTTAACCAGTTTTCTAATGTGATGGTATGATTGACCTTTGAAATAGCTTCAAACTCACATTTAACATTTTTTTTCTCATCTCATCTTAATTGAGGGTAAAGCATTCAGTCATGTGTGTGATTTTATGATTTGGGCTGTACATAAAGACTTAATGTTTATTTTTATGATGGGACAAAAATTAAGCCACTTCTAAATAATAATATAGACTTTAGATGGTACATATTTATGTACATAGCTTTAGATGACCTTGCTTCTGACATTTTATATTGTCTCAATTTCACAGAACAAGGCTCGAGTTCAATTAACCGAAGATGAGGTGGTTGCTTTTTTCTTCTCATTTGATGGTATTATTTAAGCTATTGACTTTATCTTGCTTATGTATGCTTGGAATACATGGATGTTTTAAATGCAGGATGATACCGCACTTGTCTTTATTTTCTTCATGTAGTTGAACAGTATAGTATCCTCATCTTGTAGATTTATTTAGCGTTAGTCTGTATAAAAGTTAAGATTTTTGAATAATAATTCCCCTTCTTGGTAAGTTGACTTGAAAATTGCTTCTACAGCTAAGATTACAAGATTTCTTGTCCAATACAGGAGTTAACACTGCTTGTCATCTCCATGCCTAGCAAACACTTATTGATGATTCCTATACTTCAGGTAGGCTTACCTTTGAAAGGTTTAGCAAAGTTGGTAGGTTGGAAGGCTTTATAAGCTAATTGTGCGTCTTAAATCATGTACAAATTATCACAAACATTGTCAATTAACTTGTGGGGTTAATCCGTAATAACGAAATCACTTGGTTTAATCTGTTAATGTATGAAAGGAATTTTTTTAGGTATGAAGATGATGTGATAATTAGAAGTTAAATGCTTGAAGTCCTACTTAATTTTTGAAAATAGTGGAAGTCATCTTCGATGTCAGTGGATTATTATGCTAAAATGGGTTTCTGAAGAGAGTTAACAAACTGGAAGAAATGACTTGATTTGGATAATTTTAGTGGTTAGGTTGCTTCCTTAGTAACATTAACATGCTCGAATTAAAAATAAAATCTAAAATCAGATGCAAAATCTCTCTCTTCTCAGAATTTCCATTGTTGGAGGCCTCTAAATTTGTTTATTCCCTACATCAATTAATACTAGAAGTATCCTGCAATTTACTTGTGTAGAATTTTGTAATTGTCTATCTGATTGGTGGTCCTACATCGAAGAACTCATGGAGGCTGGGATAAAAAAGACAACTAGTTTTGTTTGTATTGTTATAGCTACCAAACTTCCACTCTTTCATTAGATTTACGTGAAGCTCTTTAATAAATGCTTGACTTCCTTTTCCTTATTTTGATTAAAATTTATTTTTGACTGTACATGAAACAAAGAAAATGTTTCATCTGTTCATATTTCCAATGTGCTCGTCATTAAAAAATGAGAAAGAAGTGAAAAACTAAAATTTCTTGCTGTAGATTGAAGGGAAATCAGAACCACACCCTTAGTGTAGCCTTACAATATTTTAAACTTGGAGCTAATAACAAACTTCCAAGAAAAGACCTAAAAATCAGCTAAGAAAGTAACAAGAAACAAAATTCAAGAAAAAATAGCAACTAACTCTTAAGATTAAGGAACACATTAAATTCAAATAAACCTAAACTCAATAAGCAATCCTAAGCATGTATTCCAACACTCCTTGTTTTAGGATCTGCGAACACCAAGTTTCTGCCTTAGAAACTCAAACTTGCTGATTGGAAGTGACTTTGTAAGCAAATCTGCCAACTGATCTTTAGATTTGCAGTAAATCAGAGTCACAAATTCTTTTTTCTGCACTTCTCTTAGAAAAAATAACTTGATGTTGAAATACTTAGTGTTTCCATGAGACACAGAGTTATGAGAAATGACAATGATATGAATATCAACACCATTGGTAGTCAATTGCTTGCTGTCACCAGAAACCCGAATGAGTTTTGAATCACTTAAGCAAGCTTTATCGACATCATCTTCCAAGTCCGCAAGTTTCGTCATTGGCACCGTTTTGATGAAGCCTGAGCTTGACTCGGGTTTCTCTTCCAGCACTTGTTTTGTGGAACTTTGTTGCCTTTGAACTTGAGATTGCAAAGCAGTCACAAATGTTAATCGATTCTCTTTTACTTTTGCAGCGAACAATGCTTTTTCAACGACATCTTTTAATCGAGCTTCTGCATCTGCCTGTGAAACCCTGGTGCTTTCTTCAACTCGAACTACAACCGCTTCTAATAAAACAACATGTTCTCTAGCTTTTGCGAGCTTAGAACGCCAAAAATGTACCTCTTGAAGAGCAGAGTCTCTCTGCTTGAGCAGGATCTCTCTATCTCTGCTAAATGCTGCAACCTTTTCTTTTGATTCTTTTAACTTAAGAATGGTTCCTTGAAGTTTTTTATTTGAATCATTGGCCAGTCGTTCAATTTCTGTGTAAGCAAGCCTCCTCTTTTCATCCATAGTAAGAGCTGCAGGTGCAACTACTTCAACAGCCTGAGCTGTCTCAGTTAACTTGTTTGCTATCACATATGGTTGAATCTCTTACACTTAATTCTTTGGCCAATTGCTAAAGTTCTTCATCTTTAACTCGAAGTGTTTCCTTCATTATCGTAAGATCATCTAAATGGCCTTCATTACCCTCATTAATCAATGAAACTTCTAGTGAGTCGGCATGTTTTACAGAACTTTCATTGGAAAAAGAACCAAAAACCTTCTGCTTCTTCTGCATTGGATTGAGTGAAAAATTCCTTCCTGCCATATTAACTTCAAACATCCTTTGGCTTGTAGCATTCTCTATCAAACATGCCTTTTCCATAAACGTCACTTTGAATCCCTTTTCTATTAATTGACCAACATTAAGCAAGTTTTGATAAATATCTGGTACATAGAGAACATCGGCGATCAACTAGGTTTTTGAACAACTTGCAATGAATACGGTGCCCTTTCCTTTGACTGCAATATATATTCACCATTCTCAATTCTGACTTTCTTGAACTCGGTGCTCTTCAATTCCTTAAACAACTACTTGTCATGTGTCATATGATTAATACAACTACTATCAATGAACTAGTTTTCACTTGTTTCAGAACTCGTGAAACAAGTTGCAATGAAAAGCTGATCATCTTCTTCTTGATCTGCCACTTGTGCTTCATCTCCTTGTTGCTGATCTTTATTCTTGCAAATGATAGCTTAGCTTCATGTAGCTTAATGTCCCATTTGATTGCACTTGCTGCACTTTGCATCTTGTCTTCTCCAACATTTGAAAGGAGGACGACATGAAAGGTAATCTTTCTTTTGTTTACTTGTAGCTTGAAACTTCTTGTTTTTGGGCCTTCTATTCTTCTCATCATCTTGATGCTTGACTGGAAGAGTTCCTTCGACAACTCTTTCTTGTCTCATTATACGTCTCTACTCTTGTGCTTGTAAAACACTTAAGAGTTCTGTCAAAGCAATCTTTGACAGATGCTTCGTATTTTCTAAGGTGGTGATGGTAGCCTCAAATCTTTCAGGCAGTATTACAAGGATTTTCTGAACAATCCTTGAATTTTCCAGAGAAGAACCCAATAATTTGACACGATTTGCTATGTTGAGTAGTCTGTCATAGTACTCCTTAATGGTTTCTGTCTCCTTCATCTTTTGCAATTCAAAGTCACGAACCAAGTTTAGCAGCTGCATCCCTCGAATTCTTTCATCTCCTTCATACTCAGATTTGAGATAATCCCAAATCCTTTTTGCTGTTTTCAACGACATGATACGAGTGAAGATCGTAGAGGAAACTACAGCAAACAAACAAGCTTTTGCCTTGGACTTCTTTGTCTTCTTCTCCTTTTGTGCTTTAATTTGTGTTACGGTGAGATTTTCAGGGAGAAGAGGAATGTCATAGTCTTCTTCCACTGCTTCCCAGAGATCCAAAGCTTCCAGGTACGTCTCCATGCCGACTGCCTAGATCCGGTAGTTGTCTCTGTCAAACACTGGTGGAGCAACTAAGGAAAAACTAGCTTTGATCTCCATTGTCGCTCGAACTCACGCATAGATCTCTTAAGAAGAGAGCTCTGATACCAAATTGTTGGCTTCTTGAAATGAGAAAGAAGAGAAAAATTAAGAAAATTGTTGTAGATTGAAGGGAAAATAGAACCACACCTTTTGTGTAGCCCTACAATATTTTAAAGCTAGGAGCTAATAACAAACTTTATTAGAAAAGACCTAAAAATCAGCCAAGAAAGTAACAATAAATAAAATTCAAGCAAAAATAGCAACTAACTCCTAAGATTAAGGAACAAACTAAATTCAAATAAACCTAGACTCAATAAGCAATCCTAAGCATGTATTATTATAGCTACCAAACTTCCACTCTTTCATTAGATTTACGTCAAGCTCTTTAATAAATGCTTGACTTCTCTTTCCTTATTTTGATTAAAATTTATTTTTGACTGTACATGAAACAAAGAAAATGTTTCATCTGTTCATATTTCCAATGTGCTCGTCATTAAAAAATGGATTACACTAATTGAAGTAATTGTACATTTTTTTATCTTTTGAAATGATGGAATGAAATTTTCCTGTAAAATGCACATAGGCTTCTGATTATTTGCTCTGCAGAAACCAGTAAAGGTTACATTACCGCAAGGGACGTGAAGAAAATGGTCTCAGCTCATGATTTTAGTTGGACAGATATTGAGATTGGTCATATGATTCATTCCTTTGACAATGATGGAGATGGAAAGGTCAGTTGTCTATTTATCCTTATACATGGCTTGCAGCTCGCTTGGTTTTTTGCGTAGATAAGCACTGATTTTATAGTAATCTATAGCTCTATAATCAATCATCCAACGCACGCCATATTTAGTGCCAAAAAAAAAAAAAAAACATATCATTAAGTTGGTCAAATCCCAATAGAAAACCTATATATATATATATATATATAGACACACATACATGCATACAATATGATGAATGATTTTCTTATTGCAAGTGTTTCGATGAAATTGTCAACTTTCACAACATTAGCCCCTTTGTTAAGCGTGTTTGGTTGCAATATAATTCTACTAATAAATTTTTGAAACTGTTGTATGATGGTGAAGGGACCGGTATTAAAACTAGTCCCTAAATGACCAATAGTGACATGTCAAGGTTTACACTCATGAAGAATGGAAATTATATACATGTGACATCATTCTTGATGGATTTTCTTATATATTAATGTGATATGGTGCACATTATTTTTAGGTGTTCTAATAAGGGAGTTTGTTTTCAATAATTTAAAAGTTAAAAATTGTTGGATAAGCTCTGCTCATGATGCTGATGAATGCAATTTGTGTAAAATGAAGATAATAATGTATTAGAATTATTATTTTCGTTGTAGTTATTATTAGCTTTATTTGCTTCTGTTTTCATATTTATATATTTCCTGTGTATTCTATTTCTAAATTTATTCTTTTCCTTTAATTTGGTCTTTCTTTTTATTTGAGTTTTGTAATGTATATTTATGCCCCTTTTCCTATCAATAAAAGTTGAAGCTCAGTTCTCAAAAGTTAACATGGTATTAGAGCCATGATTCTTACTCTAGAGCTTGTTCTCCCCGTCTGGTGTTTCTAAAATTTCTTATTTTAAAGCATGTTCTCCTCGTTTAGTGTTTTCAGAATTCTTTCCTGCCTCCAGGATCTTCCTATATATCAGCAACCCAACCTCACATTTGGCTCAGTTGGAATCTTGATGGACTCCTTTCGCCATTGACCCTTCTTCTGATGGTGTACTTCAGTCCACCGGAGGGCCGACATCGATCTCAATCCCTTGCAGACCGGAGGATGAAAAACCATATGAACATTTTAATCACCACCCATAAACTGAACGGTTCTAATTTTCCTCAATGGTCCCAAGTCGTGAGTCAAGGGACTCGAGAAATTTAGCTATCTCACTGGTATGATTTATGTACCTCCTAAAACTGAACCGACGTATGAAGTGTGGGAAGTGAAGAATTCTATGGTCATGTCGTGGCTGATTAACTTCATGAAGTTTGTAATTGGCCGCTCGTATATGTTTCTTCTTTCTGTCAGTGTCCTATGAACTACAAGTACTCAGATGCAGGGAACTCCAACAAACTTTATGAGGTTTCCAAGAAGATCTGCGAGACGGAGAGGGATTGAGGACCATGACCCACTACGATAATGATTTGGTGGTCTTATTGATGGAATGCGATCTCTACTACGACTACACTAAGAATCTTCTACAAATCTTTCCCTCTTTTAGAAAATTATATGAAAAGATCGCATGTTCCAATTTCCGACAGACCTTAGCAAAGTCCTTGATGAAGTCCGGGGCCATATTCTTGGCCGGGATCTCCTTCCTTCCGCTCGTGCTACATTCACAGAGATTCTACATGAAGAGAGCTAGAGATTTGTCATGCTTAATACTTCCACTTTAGTCAAATAATCTACCTTGATCATTATTTGTTCTGAACACTCATTCATGCCATCTCGAGCCACTGGCTTCACTTGTGATTACTATCACAAACCAATTTATACTCGTGAGAAGTGTTGGATACTCTATTAGAAACCGACATACAAACTTTCAACTAGATCCTCCTCTGCTAAGGGTCTCACAACGACATCTGAATATGCTACAGTACAACCAACTCCCACTCGGAACACTCTGGAATCACCCGACTCTTTTAACAATCGGATGGAACAATTAATCAAGCTTGCATGGATCCAGTCAGTTTACTTCCGACCCGTCGACCTCCCATGTCCGTCAAGGTACCATTTCTATGACACTCTTTATTTGGCTCTTATAGTCCATGGATTATTGATTTAGGTATCACAGACCACATGACTGGACACTCTCAAAGTTTTCTTGACATATTATCCTTGTTTCGAAAAAGATACAATTAAAATTACATCTGACCCTTGTAATTCCATTGTTGGTAAATGGCCAGTTGTATTAACAACCATCTAACTTTGGGATTTGTGTTACATGTACCTCCGTTGAAGTGTAACCTTTTATCTGTCACTAAGTTGTCAAATGACATTGATTGATCACTCATTTTTTTCTTAATTTTTGTGTTTTTCAGGATTGTTGTTGGAGAAGTATGATTGAAACTGCTAAGCGGGATAACCAAGTTCTACTTCTTCCAAGAGAAATGCAGTTAGAACGAGGATACTTTTTTCAGTTGTAATTTTTCTCGATCCACTGAGTGTCCTATTGTGTTGTATTATCATTTGGTTTATCCCAGTTTTCAATATTTAAAACAATTATACCGTCGATATTTACCAATAACAATATTGCTAGATTCAAATATGAGATTTGTCAATTAGTTAAACAACGTCGTATTCTGTATCCATCTCTCTTACACGTCTTCCGCTTCACAGTGACTTATTGGGATCCTCTCGCACTCTCAGCTACACTAATACACTGTGGTTTTTTACCTTGATTGATGACCTTACTTGAATGACGTGGGGTCTATCTTAAAAGATAAATCTGAAGTTGCGGTCACCTTAAATAACTTTCACTCCTTCATTTTGACCCAATTCAAAACATCAATTTAAGTCTTTCGAACCGACAATTGTTGTGAATTTTTTAACTTTATATTAGGTGAATTCTTGGTAAGTAAGAGCATTCTCCACCATAGCATATGTGTAAACACTTATCAACAAAATGGGGAAGCCGAGAGAAAATCAATATCTTCTCAAACTGGCTTGTTCCATTATGTTTTAGTCTAATTTCCTGAAAAGGTCTCAGAGTGACACTGTGCTTACTGCCACCTATTTCATCAATACAGTCCCCACAAAAAATCACAACTTCAGAACTCTATTAGTCATCTTGATGTCATGTTTCCCTACCAATTGGTCATTCGCTACTCTTAAACCTTGTACGGCTTTTATTTAGAATACTGCCCCTACTGGGTAAAATTGATCCTAGGTCAATTAAGGGTCTCTTTGGGGTAGCTGCAGCTTATCGAGCTTATGCTAATAAACAACTTATACTGACAAGCTGCGTATCTGCAATTGATCCTAGTAAG
>NW_018164444.1:53880854-53887264 GCF_001263595.1 Phalaenopsis equestris | reverse complement strand
AGTGTCATTATTTTTTGGTGATCTGCTTGCATCGTAGCAGATTGGAGGGTGTTTGGAGAGGAGGGAGAGGAACTAGGGCATCAAGAATTGGTTCCGTGCGAATCCTTTCACATCACAAATTGATTCTCGTGCGAATCCTTTGACAGGGCGGTGAACAAAAGGCAGATGATACAGGAGAATAGGGAGGAAAAGCTAGCGAGATGGAAGGGCTAATACGAAAATGAAACGAGAAGAGGATTGATGGTATCTGGGAGCGAAGAGGGGTTAGGACAGAGTAGACGCGAAGAGGGGTTAGGACAGAGTAGACGCGAAGAGGGGTTAGGACAGAGTAGACGCGTAGAGGGCAACTTCGTCCAAAAGAAAAACAAAACGCGGATCTTGCCCAAGGCAACTTCATCCAAAAGAAAAACAAAACGCGGATCTTGCCCAAGGAGCTGCGTCTGACATTTAGTTAAAAAGCCAAACATCGTTTTGTAAAACGCTATTGATACACTTTCTTTAAACGATATGACGGCGTTTTCAAATGCCGCCGCAGTGAATAAGCTGTCCCCAACGGACCCTAAATGTGATTTCCTCGGATACTCTGCTACTGGTGTCTTAATCTTATCACAAACAAACTTGATGCGAGTGCTGATATCTCTTTCTTTGAAAGTGTCATCTACTTCTCTATCACTGCTTCTAGTGAGGGGGAGCTATATATCTTAGACATTGTTCCTTATCCGACTTCTATGGATATTTCTCCAACCACTATATCCGAGGAGCCCTTTGTCCCTCTTGATCCACCACCTACTAGACGACTAGACTCTTTTCCCACCCTCCGTGTCTATACTCAGTGCATTTGTTCCTTTGTTCCTACTTTGGAGCCCGCTACCTCTTTATAGGACATGAAATCCACTTTGAGCGACATCCCCAAAATTACCCCTACTCCGAATGAAGAGGTGAGTTCTCTTATTGAGGTATGTAATCACGCAAATTCTCTTTATTTCATGGCAAAATATATCTGTTTCCGCAGCGTATCACCGACCTACAAAGCATTTGCTACTAGCCTGATGGTTCATCATCTCTCATCCACTATTGAGACGACATTAGCAGACCCTTTCTGGAAAGCTGCAATAATGGATGAGATGAATGCCCTTCAGCGGAATAATATGTAAGATGTTGTGGATCTTCCTCTGAGTAAGAAAACAGTGGGGTTTTGCTGGATTTTTAGCACCAAGTTTAACTCCGATGGATCTTTTGAACATAACGAGGCATGATTGGTCGCCAAAAGCTATTCACAAACATACAGAGTTGACTATGAGTAGACATTTGCTCCAGTTGCTAAATTAATTACCATTCAGGTCGCTATCCCTTGCTGTGAATTTGGATTGGCCCTTGCTAGGTTGCTATCCCTTGCTGTGAATTTGGATTGGCCCTTGCTCAAGCATGATGTCAAGAATGCTTTCCAAAATGAGGATTTCACAGAGGAGGTGTTCACGTGCCTCTCTCCAGGTTTTGACTCTGCTTTCTCCCGTGGACAAGTGTGCCGACAGCGGAAGTCTCTCTACGGACTGAATCAATCCCCAAGGGCTAGGTTCAACAAGTTCACAAAGGTGGTAGTGGGCCATGAACTTTCTTAGGCCCGTCATACTCTTCTTTTGGCATTCCTCCAATGACCAGATTGCTATCTTTATCATCTATGTCGGCGATCTTATGCTCACAGATGACGGTCTACCAGCATTGGAGTCTCTGAAAGACATTCTTGCTATTTTCTTTGAAATGAAGGACTTGAGGTTGCTTCGGTACTTCTTAGGGATGGAGATTGTCGATCATCTAGAGGCATTTGGCTTTCTCAGCGCAAACATGTGCTTGACCTATTGTTAGAGTAATCGTTTTCTTTGCAAACTATTTGCCGTCTCATTGAATCCCAATGAAAAATTATCTGATATTCCTAATGCGGTTTTATTGAACAAGACTCACTACCAATATCTTGTGGGGAAACTCATTTACTTCACCCATACGTGCCCCGACATTTGCCATGCGGTTGGTATTTTGAGTTAATTCTTGCATGATTCCTATGAGTACCATCTCTAAGTTGTCCACAAGATCCTTCACTACTAAAGGCACATCTGACTCAAGTTTATTTTTTTCGTGCAACACCTTTCGTTCTATTTCTATTTGTACAGACGTTGATTGGGCTGGGTCCGTCCATGATTGGCGATCTACCTTGGGGTGTAGCTCATTCGTGCGTAGAAATCTTGTCACATGAAAAAATAAAAAAATAGTTGGTTGTGTCCCGAAGCAGTGTTGAAGCTGAGTTTAACTCCATATCATTGGGTATTCATGAAACTCTCTGGTTACACATCATGCTCCGTGAATTACGTATGCCGATCTCTGCTCCTCTATAAGTGTTTTGCAATAATAAAATCATTATTAGCATTGCCCATAATCCGGTTCATCATGATCACACCAAATAGGTAGAGAATGGACTACACTTCATTAAGGAGAAGCTTGATTCACGGGAGATTTGTGTTCCATTTATTTCATCCAGTGATCAATTAGCGGATATCCTTACCAAGAATCTTCTTCGGCCGTTGTTTGATGATTTTAAATCCAAGCTGAACATGATGGGCATCTATGCTTCAACTTGAGGGGGCATATTATAATTTATTATTTCCGCTGCAATTATTATTAGCCTTTTTTGCTTCCGTTTCCATATTTATTCATTTCCTATGTAGTCTATTTGTGAATTTATGTTTTTCCTTTTATTTGAGTCTTGTAATGCGTATTTATACACTTTTTCATATCAATGAAAGTTGGAGCTCAATTCTCAAAAGTTAACATAATAATTATTAAATATTTATATACAGTGCCCAGTGACACTGAAATATAACATTTCTATATGTATCACATGAAACAAGTGCGATGAAATTTTTGCGACTCTTAAACTTGTGATAATCATGATGGAGGTATGTGAATGAATATTATAGGATAGGAGATTGACATGGAAACTGAGGAAAAAAAGCTTAAAGAATAATGGCATGATGATATTTTGTATTAATTCATGTGCTATCCAACAATTATCTCATTAACATCCATGTTGAGTGAGAAAGGAACTAGAATGTTAAGATGAGTTTTATTGTAAATTTACGAAGTGTGCATAAAGAGTGTGCATATGGTAGCTATTTCAAATTAAGTTAGTTTTTTGGAAGATTGAGGGAGGGAATTTGGGCAACAGATTCAGGTTTTGGGGCATGTGCGTTTGAGCATAAAAGAACTACTAATAAAAATGGGGTTGAATTAAGAGACTTTAGTTTGTTGACATATGTTTTGTATTATCATATTATTAGATGTTAGCTGTTTGGTTCACTAACACCTTTAAATTGTAATTTTGTAAATGAAATTTTAGTTTTATTTTGATATCATCTTGAGATCAATTAATTGTTCAATTTTGAACCTATCAATTTATCTATATTTAGATATTGATGATATATTTATAAAGTTAATCTAACTTATTGATTGTCACTAACCCTAGATTATTACCCCGATAAAAGAATCAATTATTTTTGCTCGAGCTCCATCATATGTTCTACCTTATATATACCATTAGTATACTTTTTAATGAGCATTTTATGAGGAAAACGACAGAAAGTCGATAAAACGGCAGGCAAAAAACGACAGAATTTCCTTCCGGTTGATGGAACAACGGGAACAACAGAGAACTCTAGAAAACGATTGTTATGAGGAAAAAACAGCAGAAATAAATTGATGTAACCCTACGGGAGAAATAATCCACGAACAGTGGGAACTGATGTAACCCCACGACTGCAATTCTATTTTGGAACTAGAAAAGGAGGCCGTCCGGGATGAGGCGCTGGCTGTGAAAACCTACAATGGAGGCCGATAACTGCTGAATCTTGGCTTAGGCTATGATACCATGTTGAGATTTGGAATAGGCCGCTCATCTTTATTGATAGAAGAGGGGGTATTTACACCCAATTACAATAGGCACAGTAAAGGAAAGAAACAAAATGGAATAAAATAAATAAGAACGGAATAAAACAAAATAAAGCAAAAAGAAAATATATAATGAGGGAATTAAAGTTAATAGACAAGAAATAATAAATAATAACGATTAGGGATTTGATTGATTATAAATCTAATAAATGTATATATACGTTCTCTCTTGTACAAGATAAGAACAATAAAAAATTTTAAGAGCTTTTTCTGTTCTTTTTTTTCCACTAGGAAATTGTAGTTGTGGTGCATTAGTGTGGTGAGTTTATCAGCCGGCGTCAAGATGGATGGCATATCCAAGGCATTTCTCAACACTCAGAACGAACTCTTCCCTTAAGAAACCAAGAGGGTAGGACCCCTTAGCGGAATATGACTTTCCTTTGGGGGTACAAAAATTGAATCATAATCAGGTCGAGACTGCTCTACGTTAGAAGCCTTGGTTGTCATGTAGGCGGACTTAAATGAGCACATTAAGGATGGCGCAAATGATGTAACATATTTTTTATTGGCGCAACAAATCTATGAGGGGTCTATTCGTAGGTTTGGTTTGATAATGACATTTTCTATACTAAAGCATCCATAGATAAATGGACTAGCATATCACATTAACTGGCTAGGCCTATTGGTTTATGCCCAATTTTGCCATAACACGAAATTTTTACCCCAAATAAGAGCCTTTTTGGGTTGTGATTGGGTATTGGCTTCTAACTCCCTTTGATGTGGCAAGCCAACTCGTGTGGCCAATGTCCTGTTCGATATCATTTTGCAAGAAATTAGCACGAGTCGGTTGATGAAGCACAAGATAGACTCCAAAAGAAGCTTGATAATGAACAAATATGCCAACAAGGATAAAGACAGTTGAAGTTCAATGTTGGGGACGGTGCTGCTCATACTTACTCCTAAAATTTTGAATAACATTCTAGCAATGTTGCATATCGTGGATTGGTTAAAAAATATGATGGCTGTTTAACAATTATTATTCATGCAATTATGTGGTGCTTTCTTTATCCCAAATTGTATGTTTCTTGTCATAGTTTGTGTTGTGAGAATATGTTGCATGGACTAAATTCTGCGTTGTATTTAAATTTAGCTGAGTGACTTCTATATTGCCCAGTACGACAGTTTTTGCTAAATACAACAACAACAACAACAAACGCCTTAATCCAATAATGTGTGGTCGGCTACGTGAATCCTTTTTCTCCATTGCGTCTATTGAGTATCATATTTTATTTTTTATACAAAAAGCTCAAGTTTTCCTAGGTCTACCTCTACCTTTCTTATCATAAGTCGAATCTAAAACATCTACTATCCTAATCGGATCATCAGATGGTTGACATTTATCAATGTGACAAAATCATGTTTTTGCTAAATAAAGAAAAAAAATTGGTAAGTAATCTTGTGACACTTAGGGTTTGTTTGAGATCATTTTTTTTGTTCTTCTTTTGTTTTTAAAATATATTTGCTTAAAATGTTTTTAACATATATTTTTTTTATTTCAAAAAACAAATAAACATATTTTTGAAGTAACTTAAAATAACATTTGGATTTGGATGTTTCGATTGTTTTAAAAAATATCTTAATCAAACATATCAAAAGTGGTTTGTTTCAAATCAAAACATAAACAAAACAAAATAAATAAAAAAAAAGAACAAAAAAAATAAAAGTGATCTTAAACGGTTGCTTAGTATTATTTGTACTTTGTTAAAAGTGCTCTGTATCTTACTAAACAAATTGCGAGGCAGTTATTTACTCGGCACTGGGTTTATTTTCATGAAATATTTTGTTTTAATTCTTTTGAAACTAATTATCAATTTCTTGTTACTTGCAGCTGAGTTTGGAAGATTTCCGGTCCATTTTATCCAGATGTAAAATGTTGCAAGCGACTGAAGAAAAGTGAGATGTTTGCATTCCTTGTGTAATGATATTTAGTATTCCACCTTTGCAAAATGACATCCACCCCCCAACCCATATAATTTGTGATCAGAACTGAAAGTTTTATGTATGCCTGATATGATGGGACACAAAGTTCCATGAGCCTCGCAAGAGCATTGTACGGCGGCCGTTTGCCACTCAGATGCAGCCCATATGCTAATGCTGAACATTACAAGGAGCCGTTTTCATGCCAATGTTTCCCTGACTTCAACTTTAACCGATGCCTTCGCACAAAACTTTACTTCTGTAATTATTTTTCCTGCAGATCCGTAGTCGCTTTATTGAAGTATTTGTGCATCACAATCTTTTCTTATTTAAATTTTTTGAAAAGCATTTTTTTTTCTTATTTTTAAAATTGTTAGCAATTCTTTCATTCTTTTACTTCTGTTCTAAGTATATTTGTTTCTATAATTGATAATCACGTTAAGGGAATGCTTATTTATTTATTTATTAAAATTGTTCAATTACATCAGCAAAAATGC
>NW_018164444.1:53869611-53880754 GCF_001263595.1 Phalaenopsis equestris | reverse complement strand
TTAAGGAGTGGGATTCTAATTTTATATACAAAATATCACATTTGTCTTTATACAACACACAAAAAATACAAGTGCTCGAAACAAACATTGTGCTTTGGATATGTGCACATAAATCGTGGTCAACGATGGCTAGTGGTCAGTGGCAGCTGGTAGTGAATGCTAATGGTGGTTGGTCACTAAGACTCTAAGGGTTATTATTTCTTCAATATTTTATAACCGTATTTGGGATACATCATATATATACAAGCAAGGGTCGTTAGTGTCTTAAGAGGCCAGAAGATATCATTGTGTCTTCAATACGATGTTATTCATTACAACGCATTTAGCATACATCGTTACACCATAGTTAAGATATGTTATAACACCATAGTCGAGATACGCAATTACACTATATTTGGGATACAACGTTACATCACATTTTAAATACATCATTACCTAGCAGAGTTTGCTAACATTGGTGGGCAACGATGGCCGACTAGGTCAACGGTGGTTAGTGACAATAGAGGTTGGAAGCTATCATAAGGATTTTAATACATCATTATTTGTCATGCCACATTTAGGATACATCATTATACCATATTTGAGATACATCATTACATTATTTAGGATTAGGGGCTCTTGTGTTCACTCGTTAAAAAATATCACTGTTCGTATTTGACTCATATTCAAATCACCTCGTAAACACTCTATTCATGTTCGACTCATCAATTTTTAGTTATTCGCATGGTCAAGTTCACCCCAAATTAGGCTCGATAGAATAAATAATTATTTTAAATATTAATATTAAAAAACACAAATGTTGGGTAAAATATGAGGGGCTCGATAGAATAAATAATTATTTTAAATATTAATGCTTAAATTAATTAAAAAACACAAATGTTGGGTAAAATATGAAAAAAAAACTGTGTATTAATTTTTGAAATAAGAGAAAAAATTATTTTAAATTATTAATTTTTTAAAGAAAATCTTTGTATTAATTTTTTGAATAACAGAGAACAGTAACAAATTTACAATCACAAATGAACAAGTATTACATGACAAAAATACATTACTTCACTAAAATTAATCACAATTATAAATTTTACAATTTTAGAACATTTACATCTCAAAAAAAAAAAATCATAACATACCAATTTATTACACATTTACACTACATTTACTTAAAAAAATACAAAAATATTCAATTTTTTCTCTTCTTGTGGAATGTATAATTTGATGAGCCAAAAATTATGCAAAGCTATATCCAAGCTAAGAAGAAATAACATTTTCATGCCCAATCTTTCATTAACAAAATGATTTGCACCTGTATAACAGCAAAAAGAATAGGATAAAAAGGAAGATCACAGAAAACCCCCTCACAAAACTAAAGGACTCATTCCAAGAAGAGAAAAAAAGATACATCTTTGAAATAACTAGAGATTAAACCCTAAAAGGCCAAATGAGTCGAGTCCTCAAACTATCTCTGGAAATCTTCATTGCTCAAAATGAAATATATGTTTAAAATCAGTAAGATTATAGAGAAACATATATTTATATTAGAAAAAATTAGGCAACAAGCCTTTGAGATTCCAAATGGTAAACACCGAACCACCATAAAGTATAGCTAAAGCTAGAGGAAAAATATAATACTTTTACAACTGCTTCAAAAACAAAATAAAAAATTTATTATATCTTCAACCAATGTCCAAATCTTCATTGTTTCAAGTTACGAACAAGTCATTTCATCAAGAGGACAACAAAACTTCAATATTCTCCAACGATCAACCAAATATTGATCCAATATGTTATAAACAGTTAGATATGTATGTACGTAAATGTCAAAAGCCAACAATGAAGTTTCAGAGTTAAAGATGTAAATACATAGGAATTGAGTGGTATGTATCTAAATCCTCCAAATAAAAAAATGTCAAAAGCATCAATTGACAATTGAGTGGTACGCATATAAATCTTCCAAATAAAATATGCCAGAAGCGTCTAATAACATGAAAACAGAGATGTAAGTAAATCTTCCAATTAAAAAATATCAGATGTGTGTATTGACCGTTGAGTGGTATGCATATAAATCTTCTAAATAAGAAAATAATAGAAACCTGTAAATACATATGAATTGAGTGGAATGATTGTAAATCTTTCAAATAAAAAAAATGTCAGAAGACGAGCATAAGCAGGATTTGGTTATAAACAATTGAATTCAGAATAAAAACTTGGATGTTATAAGCTTGAAAAGTCAATGAAATAGTAAGCAGATGTTAGAAAGATAAAATGATAAAATAAATAAAAGATAAAATCACAAAAAAAAAACAAGAAATGCCATTCTCCATAGAAGTATAAATGTTGTAAGCTATAAGAGTAATACTTAACACTTGCACCTTTTTAAAAGTAACTGATGATGATTGCGCCATCTAACTATAATCAAAATATCTTAAAAGCTTCCAACCTTTCACCATCCAACAATAAACAAAAACTCTTTAGAAGTTACTTGTATATTTCAAAATTCCAACAACCAAAATACTTTAAAAGCTTCCGCCATCCAATAGAAACAAATCGATTGCAAAAAGATCTCACTGAGTTTCACAAAAACCATCAAAAATGAAGAAGGAGAAGAGAGAAAAAGAGATCAAAACACACCTGAAATAAATCTTGATGATTCCATCCTGAAGATAGAAAAATGTATTTCCTAGCTTGGTTTAATGATTGTGCATCTCTAGAATTCATCATAGTTAAAAAAATTTCATACAAATCAAGAATTTAATCTAACATGATACTAATTCCAAACCAAACTTCAAAGAGAGAAGCCAAAGGGGAATGCAACTAGCACATGAAAATTCCAACAAGCAAGAAGCAATCAAACCGACAAAAGATACCCATCCTAACAGCCAAATTAAGAAAAATAAGAATGGTAAAAGCAATTCCGATAAAAGTATAAACAAATCCAGTATTAAGTTTAATATCAAAGGCTAAACCACCAAGCTATTGGTAAAAAATGTCACACATTAATATATTTTTTAAACTTCAAAAAATAAGAAGTTAAACCCTATAAGTGTCATGATCAAGGATCCAAAATTAAACAAATTATTTCATGGTCACGACATTGAGTCGTCAATATGATCGCTCTGATAAATTTACAGCCACGTGTTCTTCATTTATTATCTCCTCCTTTCTATTTTGAGAAAAATAGATATAAATATATATAAAGACAAGTTTAAACAAATTTTAGTAGGTTTTATAATAAAATTTGTTACCAAGGGCGTTTTCATACTAGTTGTGAAAACTCTTATTCAACTAGATGAACATATAAGTTCCTTGACTATCTTTGTAGATGATGAACCTATATATTCATCAAGAACTGTCCCGCCAGTACTAAAAGCAGACTCTGAAGCCACAATTATTATTAGAATTGATAAAATATTTGGAATAAACATGGATATTTGAGAGTGTTCCATTTTCATGAGTCAAGAATATCAAATTGATCATTACTAGCCAAAAATAAAACCTCCTCACGATATATTTATAAATTTGATTTTGAGGGTTGAAAGGAACCCAATGAAACCAAAAAAATTGTAAATCCAAGCATATAATAAAAATTTTGTGAAAGAGTTAAGTCACTTGGAAAGTTCAAAGATATACTAACATTTGATCTAATAGAGCTTGCAAATCTAGTGCATTTTACTTTTATATATTTGATCTAATAGAGCTTGCAAATCTAGTGCATTTTCCTTTTATATATATATATTCCAAATAGTATCGGCAACCTCTATAATTTGTTAATCGATTTCAATGGATGAGAATATTTTTGGAAATGGATAATGAAGAAACTTAAATTTCAATCAAGGTTCTAACACAACTATTACAAGCATAAGAAGATTACACTCACTCTAGTATTTATCATTCTTAATTTTCATTGTAAGATTCATTCCTTTAGTATAAGCATCTGAAGAAGAAGACTCCTTTATTAACAACTTCTTCACATGCATCATGATTGACAAGAAAATATTAGATGTTGGGTATGAAGAATCTGAGATAACTTTTGTCACATTACAAAAATGGCAAAAAACTTTACTCATAACTCTCTCAGTTTTATTAGATTGCATTCATTTGTAATTTCTTTCTCAAGCTACATATTGAATGAAAAGAGTTTCATAAGAAAAAGTAGATTCATGTAGTTGATAGGTCCAGTTCCGTATTGTAGGCATGTCAATAGATACTCCCTTAGATGTTGAAACCCATATTTGTTTAGAAACTTCAAGAAACTTGTGGAGTCTCATTGGTGACTTCTTCATATATTTAGCAAACTCTTGAATTTAATGACTTATTGCTTGAACCTCTTTTATGCTCATTTGAATAATAATATTTAATATATATGCACGACACCGAACATAAAGAAAGAACACTGAAAATGCAACCTACATCTCGACTGAAAATTAGCTTTAAGAGAGCTAGCGACAACATAATTTTTACTGACTTAATTCAAGGTTATCTTATGCACCTTAGCTTGAAGATTCTAATATAGTAAACAAACACATATAGTATCACAAATACTAGTATGACTATGAGGTAGTTTCAATAAAATTAATTTTTTTGTATATTTCAAGAATTATTAATATAATGAAGGGTTAAACACATAAAACTAACTATTTTATTTGAAATCCAATAATTAGAAGTTAATGAAACCCTACGTACACCCTTTAGAATTATTTGTAGGTTTTCTTTCTCAATATCATGGACCTTCATGCAATCATATTTTATTGTATTTCTGATCACCCTCTCATAATTGGGGTTTAAAGATTTCAACAAGCTGTTGAACCACAAATGCTAAACAATCAGGAATAGGTATTCATGCACAATTATCATTCCAATAATTATCTCTTTAATTTGATGCGGGCCATAATTTTTCAGTTCATGAAAATATGAATCCCAATAATTTTACTAGCATCATGAAACAAACAATTAAGGTGGCTTTTGTCATTTATCTAATGAATCGACATGCTTGTACTTTACTTTGAATTTTTTCACTCATTGACTCATCCAAGTAGTTGTGAAGTGGTGCCACTCTCATATTTAGGAAATTTGGTACGACAACATATGAATTGCCGAGAAGAGGGTGCAACTCCTTTGGTTGTGGTTATTGTCTCAACAAAGTACTCCCAAACAGTGAACTTTTTCATTCTTGACTTCTTAGCGGACTTCAATGTTGCTTGTTTCAATTAATAATACATTAGGGACTCTTGAAATAAAATTCAAATCTTCATCGCTTTTTTTTACTTCAATAAAATTTTCATTAATAGATGTAACAGTTTGAGAATTATTTAAATTTTACATGGCTGCAAACTAAATAAATAAAAAATCAAAATAATTTATTTGGAGCACTTCAAGTTCCACCTAACACTTAACAAGCCAATAAAACATACAAAATTCTTGCATTCAGTTGAAAAAAATTCAAAAAAAAATTAAAACGACACTGACCATACTTCAGAAATTGAATTATGCACAAGAAAAAAATCCAACATATTTTATATATTTGGGTAAACTAAATAGCCTCCAAAAGCAAAAAATATCTAGTAAACTAAAAAATAAAGAACAACAAAAACTTGTAAGAACAACTCATATGATTACCAACTCAATTCGAGCAACTATCGGAGATGGAAATCCCAAGAGAAAAAAGATCTAAGTCCTCACATTTCCACCCTCAAAAAAGCACATAAGCTCAATCAGATAGAAATCTAGAATACTTGAACAAAATTACAAAAGATCAGTCATATAAACATCTAGGCCAAACCACGGTATCATCTATGACAAAAGATCACACGAAAAAAATGTGGATCATAAGAGTTTATAACCAAACTATTAACTCATTTCACTAAATCATAGTGTCTGCCAATAAACAAATAAGAACAATATATTTCAATGAAGCATTAGCAAAGGTAGTAGCTCATATGTAAAATGATAGGCTAAGATACACACGAAAGGCTTTAGCCGGAGAACTTCAAATAAACTCCTCTCACATTCTACTCGAATTATCTAACTAAATCTGAACTCCACAGTTCTTTGATTACTTGTTAATACACAAAATAAAGAACATAAACGTTTCAATGTACAAAAAAATGCTCACAATACTTTCACAGTACTTAAATGAATAAAAAACATTAAAACTAAAAGAGAAAATAATGAATTTCAATCCATTACTTAGAATGAACCAGACAATAAATTTGTCTAAGTAGCTTTAAACTTACAATAAACTCTACAATACTAATGAACTGCAGAAACATTGCTATTATAAGTATAACCAAACCTTAAACTGTTAACTAGCCTGAACACACAAACCATTCAGACAACTATTTGAATAATACCAGAATGATTAAGTGGAAAATGATAATAAAATACATTCCCATAACCAGAAATCCCATCCTTTGTAAAACTGACAATAATCTAGTAATCAACATTCTTCATAATTCTCCATCAATAATGAGGGAGAATTTACAATAATATACATTCAACAAAAGCATCAAAAGTTAAAACCCTAAATCCAAAATGACAGAGAAGAGAGAAAGAAGAACAAAACCTAAATGAAGCACTCCCTAGAAGAATTTAAATATTAGGAAGTAAGATAGAAGAACATAAAACCTATTAAGCTTTCAATATTAACTCTAATTTGAAAGATGTGAATTATGAGTGGACAAACTCGAGAAACCATTGTATGATTTTTACTATTTTATGCTTTTGCGCACCACAATGCACACGAAACAACCACACAATGTGAGATAATCAGACGAGTACTCTCAGGAATTCAGAATGCAGAGGAAAATAAAATAAGATGTGAGAGCTGAGTGTCACAAACTAACTTTCTTTAAGTTACCCGTGCAGCTGTAGTGCTTTTTCTTAGCACTAAATCAGCCTCACCCTCGCAACGCTGGACATTTGAGCACCAAGCACTCTTAAGAAGAAGAGTAGAGAGAAAGGAACGCTTCACACTTGAATACTTGAATGCTTTTATTCAATGCTTGGGTGATTACAAATGAGGGGAGGGGCTCCTATTTGTAGCCCCCTCAAAGCCTAATGGAATATTCTAGAATACATTAAATTATTCTAGTTTGTAGAGAGTTGTACATTCCTCTCTTATTTCACACATAGTCCTAGAACATTCTAGGTTATTCTTAATTTCTCCTTGGAGCATTTCTTTCTTATTTTCTCTAGAATTGGGTGGAATCTTCTAGAATCCCCTAGATGCCTCCCTACATTCCAACCTTCTCTAGAATCTTTCGCCCCATGCTTGCCTTGCCAACTTCTTGAATATAGCGGAGTGTGACACTCTTCCCCACTTAAACTCGCAATGCCATCATTGCAGCTTCCCTTGCACCTTTGAAACCGCCTTCATTGTTCACCCCCAGTGTTGGCAAACTTTGGTTTCTCTTTAGTGTTATGGGAGAGGGGTGTCCTGCAACAAGTCTTCCTGGCTCGCGGCTTGGCCCTTGCCTCCAACCTTATTGAAACATCTTTCTTCTTTCTTGGTAAAACCTTCACTACTTTTCGTGGCATCCAATATCCATGGGTATTTTCTCCTTCATTGGTATCTTGAAGGATAGGCAAGTTGTCCCCCTTGTCCTGGTCAATTCCATCCTTGAGTTGGATTGCCGATAGCATTTTGGATCCATGCTTGCTTAACCTCATTATTGGTACTGAGCAGGCTTAACTCCCTTCCGTGATGCATAGGCTATTGGAAAATGGCATTGAAAATGCTCTTGCTTGCTCCAAGAAGTTCATTCCCAAGATAACTTTGTAATCATCTAAAGGAATGACAAAGAAATCTAGAGTACCCGACCATGCCCCAATGTTGGTCTTAACTCCCTTAGCAACTCCGTTGATTAACATATCTGCTGAGTTGACAACTTTAATGGAGCCCCCTCCTTTAGCCATCTACAACCCCAACCTCTTTGCTTCCTCAGTAGAGATAAAGTTGTGGAAAGCACTCGTATCCACCATTGCCCTGGTGGTCTTCCCTCATATTGCCAGCTCCACAAAGAGCAACCCCTTTTCTTGGGGTTTTGTCAGAGCTTGCATCCTGTTCAGTAGTTAAAGAGATCCCACATGTGCATCCATGCCATTTTCCTTATCACTCTCTTCTTCCTCCTTACGACTTGCAAGAAGAGAGTTAAGTGCCTTCTTTTAAGGGCAATCTGTTGCCCAATGAGGTCCTTCACAAAGAAATCTCTTCTTCCTCCTTACGACTTGCAAGAAGAGAGTTGAGTGCCTTCTTTTAAGGGCAATTTGTCTTTTAAGGGCAATCTGTTGCCCAATGAGGTCCTTCACAAAGAAATCAACGGTTTTGATATGGCTTGTTGTTGGTCTTCCCCCCTGTTCCTTGCCTTTGTTGGAGTTGATTCGTGGCGTTTCTCCTCCTTGTTTTTGCCCTTGTCATCCCCACCTTTGACATCACAACTCTTCTTATCTTCAAGCTTTATAGACTCTATTGAATAATTAACCAAGCTTTAAGCAACTACAATGACAGTGGCAAAATCTTGCACTCCTTGCCTCCTAAGCTCGGTCTTTGCCCAATGTTGGAGCCCATCCATGAAGTTGAAGAGAGCATCCTTGTCTGACATATTTGGTATTTCAAGAACGAAGCTTGTAAACTCCTTGATATAGTCTCAAATCAAACCCTCTTGCTTAAGCCTTCACAGCAGGGCTTGAGCCTCATCCTCAGCATTCTCGAGATAAAAATGCCTCTTTAGCTCTCTCTTGAAGTCATTGAAAGTGGACATGGAGTACAAAACTTTTTCTACATCTCTTTTTCTTCTTCTCCACCAAAGCATAGCGATGTCTTAAAGATAAAGAGGGGAAATTTGTATTTTTTATTATATTTTTGCATCTTCATCGGCAATCTTCATCGCTCCAAAGTATTTCTCTAGTCCCCATAGGAAGTTATCTTCTTCCTTCGCGTTGCGAACCCCTCCAAAACTCATAGGTTTTGGAACTTCAATCCTCTTGGCTTCGAAAGTGGGATGGTTTGTGGATATTGCTAGTGTCCTCTTGTACAGTGAAATATCTCCACGGATCTTCTCTAAGCTAGCATGCATGTCGCTCATCTCCTCCTCATAGGCTCTTCACATCTCTTGGAGCTTCCCCAACAATCCTCCTGTAACTTAGCCATATGACCCATTAAGGTCTCATCAAGTTGGAGAATCATACCTCTGATCGTTGGATGGTGACATCCTCCTCCTCGAGTCCATCAACCCTTTTGTCAAGATCCTCTACTTGACCCTCAATGTCATTCATTATCGCCTCCATCCGAGCAAGGCGCGAATCAAAGTCATGCGTGATCTCCTTGGACTTCCCATGTGGCTTGGGTGCAACAGGATCTCTTTGCTCCTGGCGACCTCTCCCTTAAGACGACTCCACATTAGTGGCTTCCAACTCCATCAAGTGCTCTTTAAAGCTTTTTTCATTCCTTCAAACCAAGTCTCTGATACCAACTGTCATGGACTAACTTTTCCTTAGACACTCGTGTGACTTTAGCGCTCTTTCTTAGCCCTAAATCAGCCTCACCCTCGCAACACTGGACTTTTGAGCACCAAACACTCTTAAGAAGAAGAGTATAGAGAAATGAACACTTCACACTTGAATACTTGAATGCTTTGATTCAATGCTAGGGTGATTACAAATGAGGGGAGGGGTTCCTGTTTATAGCCCCATCAAAGCCTAATGAAATATTCTAGAATACATTAAATTATTCTAGTTTCTTGAGAGTTCTATATTCTTCTCTTATTACACACATAGCCCTAGATCATTCTAGGTTATTCTTCATTCTAGGTTATTCTTATATTCTTCTCTTATTACACACATAGCCCTAGATCATTCTAGGTTATTCTTAATTTCTCCTTGGAGCCTTTCTTTCTTATTTTCTCTAGAATTGGGTGAAATATTCTAGAACACCATGTATGGCTCCCTACATTCCAACCTTCTCTAGAATCTTTCGCCCCATGCTTGCCTTGCCAACTTCTTGAATATAGCGGAGCGTGACATGAGGCTCTAAACCCTTGGGATGGAAAGGAGAGAAATGAACAAGGCGGCAACCGAATGGTTAGGGAATAAGAACTTATGGTATTTTTAGGCTTATATACTTATTATTTTATTTGGATTTAAGGTTTTAGATGGAAATTCTTTGGGTTGGATTAAATTCAGGTTCTTTAGATTAAAAAACTCAATTTAAAAAAAATTAATATATTTTTATTTTTTATTTTTTCTATTATAAAGTCATAAAATTTTAATATACAAATATTATAATATTATTTATTTCAAGTTAAACCGAGCCGAATGTGATCGAAGAAAGTGTTATTCACGTTCGACTGGTTTGCTTAATGAATAATTCGAACATGAGCTGCTTAACGAGCCAAACATGAGTTGTTCACGAACAACGAGCTTTTTTAAGGCTTTACTTGGGATGCATGTTAGCTAGCAAGGTTCGCTGACGATAGTGAGCAGAGGCGGCTGATTCTAGTCGACGACAAGTGGCGGGCGGTGGTTGAAAGTGTTCGGTGGCTACATAGGCCAAAATTTATCCCCATGCTTTCGATCCATAAAAATACTGGAATTCTGACTCCTTCCCCTCCCTTTCCAAGTGAAGAGATGAGATCTATTGATAACCCCTCAAGGAGGGGCATTTTGATCATTTGACAAATAACTCTCATCACTACCTGAAGAAATGACATTAAACGCCCTTTATCACAATGGTTTTTTTAATGATTTGAGGGCCTTCATTGTATTTCTCTTGTCAAGATGCTCAAATTGAGTATAAATATGTCAAAATTTTTAAGTTCATTTGACAATCCAATTAACTATCCAAAACCTCTAAAAGTGCTTTAAAGCTTGATCTGGACAAGACTGGACTCACATTGGACCAACTTTAGTATCATTGTGTTCAACTTGGTGAGATGGTCAATTTAACTATAGACTTACTGAAATTGAGTTCTATATAATCTTCAATTTGAATATTAAAATTTTTCTTTTCAAAAAATGCCTCCAAATTCATGCAGAATGACAAAAATTTGATCTATTGTGCTAATATATCTCACAAATGGAGATCATTATTTTTAACTATTTTTAATATATATATATATATATATATGGATGCCCCAACAGTTCTTGCCGA
>NW_018164444.1:53861730-53869147 GCF_001263595.1 Phalaenopsis equestris | reverse complement strand
TATATATACATATACATACATACATACATACATATATATAAAGGAAATCGGTATCTGGCAGAGACCCAAATACCGATTTCTCATGCGCTAGACCCTATAATGAGAGCCCGCGCGATGTATCTAATTATTCGAGAACCCAACACCACTGTAGATCGAACCCGTGACCAAAAGGGACTTACATTGAACCCCACCAACTAATAGGCCACGCTTGCGGCGCGCGCACACACAAATATATATATATATATATAGTGCAATAGAGCTGAAATATAATTAAAATAATCTGTTCAAGCTGTCACAAAAAGTCTTTTAAATATGCAGAACACAAATACTTAAGAAATCAAGTTAATTTATTCAATATATGCTTCTAGAAATCGAGCTTAATTATATTCACATAACCAGAACACAAATTATTTCTAAATTAATAGATTTTTTTTTCCACCATTCATTTTTCATAGCAGTTGAATTCGTCGAGCCATTTTCGTAGTTGTCGATCTTGAGTCTAGCTCACAATCGAATTTGAATCACCATATTTTGTTAATTTGTCAAATGGAAATTCGCTTGTGTTTGGCAATTCTTCCGAGAGAAAAATCAATCTCTTCAGCTCTTGCTTTCGCCTTCTAGATGTCTTAGCCAACTTGCTTCTGTCTTCTTACTTTGAAGAAGCTGCTAACTTGCTCCAATTTCTTTCCTAAGGTAGTGTTTGGTAGCATAATATTGACGAGATTTAGCAATGATTTAACTTGAATCCCGCCAAACATACAAAAAATAGAATTTAAATCTAACACTTGTTAAATCAAAATCTCTCGTGTTTCATCTATATCTTCTGCATACCATCGATATCTTCTGCATTCTGCTTATTTACGGCATAAATCCAAATTTATTAAGTCCAGCTATGAGGAAGATTTAAGGGTTGGCACTTGTCGTTGAAAGCACTTATATGACAGTTGGACATAAAGACAAATTGAGTGATAGTACTCTCCTTAAATAACAACTACCTAGCTAAGTGTCGTTCTAACCTTTCACTGGAGTATTCTACTTCTATTATAAATAATGTAATGTCACAACTTTGTAAAGTGAAGGAAGAAAGTACGTTGTAGCTATTCTAGTCAAGTTTTCATCTGTTGTATCTCTTTTACTTTTTAGCCTTTTTAGCCTCCGAATTCATGGTATCAGAGCCAGCTCTCTGTTCTAGGCAGCACAACATTTTGGACCATTAGTGCTTCTTGTCGACGAGCTTCCTAGTTGGCTAAAGCGAGTCTTCCTCAAGGATCCGTCTGGTATACGGTATTTTTTCCATCTACTTTCTATTCCTCTAAGGTGCTCTTAAAGCTGATTTTCCCAAAACAAACTACCCTCTCTTCTCGCTATGGCTGAAACCGAAGCATCTGAGCCATAATTTACTCTTGTGGACTCCTTAGATACCTCACAAATACCCCCAACCCTTAAATTTATTATGAGCAATATCAAGTCCCTCTCCCGAAACACCTCGTCTACAGACAATTACTCACAATGAAAGCGCAAATTACCAAGTTATTTTCAGCTAATGGGTTTCTTGGATTTCTTGATGGTAGTAACCCCTCTCCTCCCAAATTTCTCTTTCCAACAACAAATTCCCCCACACTTAATCCACATTACACTAATTGGTCACTTGTAGACCACAACCTCTCTGCAGCTCTTTATTCCATAATTTCTCCAGCATGTCCTCAATCTCCCTACAATCGCTGAGGTATGGTCAACTCTAGACAAAAAATAACAACCTACCAATCAATCTAGACCCATACAGTTAAAGAATGAGATGCACTCGCTGAATATGAATTCTCAATACCTATACCTATCTAACGTGAATGCTTTAGCAGATAACATCATAGCTACAGCTGGTCACCTTGATAAAGAGGACATCATACTTTACAATCTTAATGGATTGCCAGCCCAATACCAAGCATTCAAGACAACACTTCAAACTCAAATCCACCCTCTAGAGTTGGATGATTTTTATTCGCATATATGTAGCGAGGAGATTAATGTAGCCACAAATAATCTAAAGCATGCTTCTCTTTTAAGTGCTTCCGTAGCACTTCAAGCATCCCAACACCCCTCCAACGACTTCACCAAAGGACATGGTAGAGGTTCCACTACTTAGTCAAGTAAAGGAAGAGGTGGATGCAATGCTAATCGGTCCTGAGTCACATGTCAAATTTGCAACATGCTTGATCATTTGGCTACTGCATGTTGGCATAGAGCAAACTTGAACTATAAACCTTCTCCAAATCAATGCTTTAAATGCTGATTGGATTCTTGATTCTAAAGCGACAACACACATGAATTTAAATCTCAACCAACTACAAACTGTAGCACCACCTAAACCCTTTATATAGGTATCAGTGGGAAATTGAGAGCATGTACCAATTCATCAATTAGGTAATCAAATCCTTCCGACGCCAACTTGTAAGCTAAATCTACCTCAAACTTGGCATGCTCATTCTTCATCTCATAATCTTCATTTAATCTATCAAGATACAAGAGACAATAATGCCTTGCTTCTTTTAAATTCTTTGGGATTTACCATCTGTGATCCATAGACAAACAAACTTTTCTTTGGGGTCGCAACTCTAAGGGTCTCTATCTTATCCATGCAACTACACAGATGACATCAAAGCATCAAGCTCTCCATATATCTCTCTCCTCTTCCTCACTCTGGCATTGACGACTTGGACATCCCTATCAAGCCACACTCAAACACCTTAGCAAACTACATCCTACACTTGGCATTTTATCCAATATATTATCATGTAATAGTTAAAATGTTATTAAATGCCATAAACTGCCTTTTAGTCATTCTTCACATTCTTCTACTAGCTTATAACTTAAGCATATCAATGTATGGGGTCCTTCTGCACATGTTTCCGATCATGGGTTTCGATATTCATTATATTCATTGATGTTTTCTCAAAATTTTGTTGGGTTTTTCCACTTGTTAATAAATTAGAGGTAACCAATAAATGTCTAACATTTATCAAAATGTTTCAAATCCAATTTCATACTGCTATCACTTACCTCTGAACCAATGGTGGAGGAGAATTTATGAGGCAGAATCTGTCACAGTACTTGAGAGACAATCACATTAATCACCAACTATTTTTCCCCTATACACCGTAACAAAACATGTTGCAAAGCGCAAACACTTTCACTTAATTAAAACCACCCATGCTCTTCTTTATGAGGCATCTTTACCATACCAATTTTGGGTTGATACTATTTTGACTGCCGCTTATCTCATAAATTTTCTGTCATCCAGAATTACACCTCATGTATCCCCATATGAAACTATTATATCAACACCCACCAACATTTCAACATCTCAAAGATTTTGGGTGTGCTTGCTATCCATGGAAGAAGCCTCAAGCTAAGCATAAATTAGCTCAAAGGTCTACCTT
Organism: Phalaenopsis equestris; assembly: GCF_001263595.1. Classification (NCBI taxonomy): domain Eukaryota; kingdom Viridiplantae; phylum Streptophyta; class Magnoliopsida; order Asparagales; family Orchidaceae; genus Phalaenopsis; species Phalaenopsis equestris. The sequence goes on along the minus strand of NW_018164444.1, from coordinate 53,865,713 downwards.
ATATGTATTCTTGGGTTACTCACCTAATCACAAAGGATATAGGTGCTTTCCTAGACCTTCAGGCAAGATTATAATATAATGACAGGTCATCTTTGATGAACAATATTATTCTTTTATCGCTTCACCGCATAATCGTCCCATAATCAACACACAAACTGTATCTAATACACTTCTTCTCACTCCCACTCCTTCCCACCAAAACTCACATTCATCATCTAATATTTAGCACCTTTCTAAAACTATACCTAATTCCTCTCCTCATATGTATCAACAATCTCTAATTTTCATGGGCCATCCACATCCCACCTACACAAACGGTTCTCCAACTCTTCCTACCAAGCCCATTCCCTCCCATCTAATGAAAACAAGAGCTAAAACAGAGAAGTTTAAATCTGTTAAGTGCCTCAAACTTTCTCAACAACCTGAGCAACACCTTGACCCTACATCCTACTCTCAATCAGTCAAATATTAGCATTGGAGACAAGCAATGAGTAAGGAATTTCAGGCCCTGCAAGTCCAAGCTACATGGGAATTGGTTCCACTTCAAGCAAATCAACCTATTATAGGTTTTCGTTAAACTTATTAAACAAAATTTAATGTTTATAGTTAGGTGGCCAGGTACAAAGCTTGCCTTGTTGTGCAGGGACACAAACAAGAACTAAGTATCAACTATCATGATGCATTCTGCCCTGTTGCAAAATGCCCACATTATGAAATTTCTTTAGTATTAAATTCCAAAAATAGTGGCAAATCTATTAGCTAAACTTGCCAAACAACTTCCTACATGGATTTCTTGGTGAACCAGTCTATATGTAGTAAACCATTGAATTCATCGACAAGCAGCTCTGATCACATGTGTGCTTACTCAAAAGGTAATCAACGGCTTGAAACAATCTCCACGGCAATGGTTTGACACAATCTCTACATTCTTTAAGGGCCCTGATTTTTAATTTAGTAAAGTTGATCCATTGTTAATTATATCTAAACAAAATCAACACCGTACATATGTCTTTTTCTATGTGGATGACATTTTGATTGCAGGTACATGCGTATCTCTCCTAGTAGAACTCAAATAACAACTTTACACTAGATTTTAGATGAATGATTTGGGTCTAGAATTGAGGTATCTTAACATTGAAATTACTCACACTCCACCGTTCTTATTCTTGGGATAACAAAGGTACCTCCATCAACTCTTACAAATGGCAGGCATGCAAGGTTGCAAGCTGGTATCCACTCCTTTACCCTTAAAGCTCAATAATTCTCCGGAAACCGTAAGCTCAATGGAAGATTCTACCACATATCAGCAATTGATAAGACCCTTGCAATTTCTCACAATTACAAGACTATAAATCTCATTTGTGGTTAATCAATTGTGCCAATTTTTGCACAACCCATCTAACTTGCACCACTCCTTACAGGGTACAATTGATCATGGCTTTCTCATCACAACATCTGACCTTCAGTTACAAACCTTCTCTTACTCCGATTGGACAACAAATTCTACTTACCTCCACTCAAAAATAAGGTATTGTTCTAATTTGGACAACACACCAATTTCATGGACGGAGAAAGAGCAACACACCATGGCTCAGTCATCTACGGAGACTGAATATTGGGCACTTGAAACGGCGACAATAAAGGTCATATGGCTATGGTGCTTGCTCCAAGACTTTGATATTCCTCAATTACAGCCCCACCAAATTACATTGTGAAAATCTCTTTGCTATGGCTGTAACAAATAATCTGATGTTTCATGCAACGAAACATATTGGGTTTGATTATAATTATATGTATGATCACTTTAATATCACTGAAATATAGATTTATCATATACATACTGAAGACCAACATGCAGATATTCTTATGAAGCCTCTTAAAAAATTCCAGTTCAAGCAACTCAAACTCAAGTTGATGGTTAGACTAAGACCTACTGCTCTCCTCAAATCATAACTACCTAGCTAAGTACAATTCTACCCTTTCTCTAGAGTATTTTACTTCTACTACAAATAATGTATTGTGACATCTTTGTAAACTAAAGAGAGAGTATGTTGTAGTTGTTCCAGTTAAGTTTTCATCGGCTATATCTCTTTTACTTTTCAGTCGTTTCCACATCTTATTTCAGTCATTGATCGTGAGATCTGCAAAGAATTAGATAAATCCGATTACACAGATTTGATAAATCGTGTTTAACGTAAATCTAAATCGCAACCAAACATTGCCTAAAGCTACATGGATGCTGCTAATCTATGCTTATGTTTTTTAAAGTCAAAGTGATGGATGATTCTCTATTTTGAATTGACAAAACAAAGAAGAAAATTTCATCAATTATGAAGATTTTAAATGATTTTTCCTAATATCTAACTCGAATATAAAATTAATAAGCAACTACATCCGCCCGAGTCACCGATAGAAGAGATTTCCATGAGTATTTTAAGAAATGTTGAAATAAATATTCTAAGTTTCAATATGGATAATCTTCTTTAATTAATTCCTTCTAAAGGCAGATGGGTTCTTTTCTTCCAATAACCTAGTAGTTGTACACCAATTTATAATTTACCTAAGTGTATGTTGAAATAAACATGATTTTGTAGATCAACTTGAGTAAAATCTAAATCATAATATTGCAAGTATATTAGCTAAATAAATTATAGTGTATTTACATACATATCATCACACAATTCTTATGCATTTACATATCAATCACTTAAACATTCATATTTATATACATACCACTCAAATCCTTAACAAAACATTAAAATTATCACCATCTCTACCTTCTCAAAAGCGAAATAAGTGCATCTTTTAAGGTATAGATTTATGACATTAAAATGTTGTAAATATTAAATTTTTAATGTTAGATATATAACCAATGCACAAGATTGATTGATTGATTGAATATAACTGCGATTAGACAAACGGCCTCCACCACATTTATGAACACTCGAGAGATTATCTCAGAGATCTTCAGCCTGCGAAGCAGTCCATGGTTTCCTTTGCAACTTCTTTGTTGCTCTAGTGCGCCAGAAATGTCAACTGAAAATTTTGTGATTAATTTAGTGGATGTCGCCTTCGTTGGATTAATTTAAGAATTTAACGTTGAGGAAATTGTCATTACGAGAGAATAATGATTTGAAATAATTATAATTAGTTGAGTGGTTATATGTGATGAATTAATAGAATAATTACTTCATATAGAATTAATTTATTTTATAAATATTATTGCTTGGAGAGTATGAGGGCAAGAATAATAAAAGCATTCACTTTTTTTATGATTTTTTTCCTTTTTTTTTAATTTTTTTATTTAATTTATTCCAAAGTTTTGATCTTTTTGTGTGTTGATAGTTAATTTCTTGGAATATATTGCAAGCTAGTTTTTCTTTCTTACCTTTCGCCAAAATTTTATGTCCTTTGAATTTGTTTTTATTCCCCTTGGTTTTTTACCTGATCAATTGCACACGAAGTGGCTTTCATGTTTTGAATACTTATCCAACAATACCTCCCTGCTAAATGAATATATTCGGTCGGTAGTTCGATTCTTGGAATATATTGCAAGCTAGTTTTTCTTTCTTGCCTTCCGCCAAAATTTTATGTCCTTTGAATTTGTTTTTCTTCCCCTTTAGTTTTTTACCTGATCAATTGCACACAAATTGACTTTCATGTTTTGAATACATATCCAACAATACCTCCCTACTAAATGCCTATATTCGGTAGTTCGCAAAAATCACCTAGGTGTTAGATTTATAAATAGTAATGTTTTATGTGTTGTTTATGTAATCATCCTAAAATAACAATATCTATAAAAAAACGAAATAAAGAATGCCTAGGAACAACATATAATAAACATCCTACTAAATCACCTCGACTATTCTACCATATCCTACCTCCATTGACAAGGAAAAAAAATGCGTAAGTCAAGCGTACGCAGGAGTTATGTACGTAAAAGAGTACACAGGGGTTACACGGGGATTACAAGGGGTTAT
>NW_018164444.1:53857808-53861630 GCF_001263595.1 Phalaenopsis equestris | reverse complement strand
AAAAAAAGAAAAGAACTCAATCCTGCATGAAAACAAGTATCATCGGGAAAACTCACATACAAATAATGTATCATGAGTCATGCCTTAAAGGTGAGGGAGCTAAATAACACATGCAAACAAAAGGGTCAGAAATCATAACATGTTCCCCCAATAGTGGTAAGACAATGACCCGAAGATGGGCATGTCGTGACTGTAACAACCCGAAAAGAGAGTATGCCAGTAAGGCAGTGACCTGAAGAAATGGGCATGCCTAGCGGCAGGAGCTCGAAAGAATGCACTCAAATAGATGATATCGATCATGCAGACAAAAATGTACATGCACATACACAACATGCAAAGGAGTAACTGGTAGGTCAACCGGGATGGTGCATCCGGCCAAACCAAAGTTTTGTGCCAACCAGGTCGGGGTAATCGGCTGAAACAGAAGTGATGTGACCGGTTCAGGATAACCGACCGAGGCACAAGTGGTGTCAATCGATCCAGAACAACTAATCGATCCAGAACAACTGATCGAGGCACAAATGGTGCAGGTGCAAGTGCAAGATACAAGGTGCAAGTGCAAGTGCAACGTGTGAATGGAAGTGTGATATATAACATACAATATGTAACATGCAAGACATGCACATGCAAATAATGAGGTAAAAACGACCACATATGATAGTGAGCCATGCTCGTACCTTGCTTGGGAAACCTAGGACTGACGCGCTTGGATATGCGGCGCCGCCGCCTTTTACTTTGGTGAGGAAATGTGAGGAGTTTCTCCCTGATCTCTGAGGGGAAAAACTCTCCACGATGTCACGAAATGGGTTAGCTACAAAGCTTTTCCCATTTCGCGAACTCCTCCAGACTTTGCAAAGCGAGACAGCTACAAAGCTTCTCTCGCTTTGTCAAGTCTGACCTCCAAACTTTTCCAAGTAAAGTTGAGGAAATCAAAGCAAGGGGAGTGAGGGACTCCGACCCATCAGGATTTGTGCTAAGCCTCACAACAAATGGGAGACACTCGGCTCAATAGAGGGTGTTTTGCCACGCACAAAAAGTCCTAACCTAAAAGCTAGCTCTAGAAAAACCGACGATCCATCATCAGGCACGTTGTCGAGCCGACCCACGCCGGTACATGCACCCCGTGTGGGCGATCAAACCCACACGCCTAGACACCACTAAACCTAGGGCTAGCTAGGAGTTTAACGGATCTCACCGCTGTGAAGGTAGCAGACGCATTCTCTTTGCTTGCTCCAAGCCGTCAACGTCCAATTCATGCACCGACGTGCCTCGCAACAAATCGTGCAATGAGGGAGAAGAAACATAGAGTTCGTGAGGGCAAGGAGGTCCACTTTACGGCGAATCTCGCAAATTCACGGGAGGAGTTGCCTCGGATCGAGGCAGGCTCAAATTTATCTCATAATGAATCACAGATGTTTTGCATGAGTATTTGATGCTACGAACTCATCTGTTATAGATGCACAACCCCCAAGCTGTTCATAGAGCGCCTCAACAAATTCCTTGTAAAAAAAAAACAACATCTGGATTCTCAGGTATAACGACAACATTCAAAGTGGCCGCTTCAGACTCTACTTCAAGCAGTTCAGTTGAGAAACCTGCGACACGACAAATTCTCGTACCGGCCACCTTTCTATACAAAGATAGCGATTTCTCATCATCCATCTAGCAACTTTGGTACCCTGCAGTAGATTTCATCCTCGTGTTTGATTGATGAAGAATAGGGCAAGAAAAGCTAAAGCTGCGGCCGAGAGAGGAGAGAGTGATGGGCGAAATCAATGGAGGCATGTGAAGCGGGCTAGCAGCTGTTGCTTTATATTAGTCTCCCCCCTCCAACTGCTCTTCTTCGAGCAGCACATGGCCTTCTCCGGCATTGCGTGACTGGAAAGGGGGGTCGCGGTTGTACGAGAGAAAATGCCCGGACGACGGCCTCGGAAAGGAAGAGGGCGTCGGAGGATGAAAGCTTCGCTGGCGAGGAGTCGGCGGCGGTCCTCGAGCGCAAGAACGTGAATCGAGTCGCGACGGCGCAGGCTAGGGTTCGCGAAACTTTGGCATGGGAGTATCGCGTGCGGGGGAGAGGAGATGCCGGCGCGGAGGTGAAGGCCGGCGTGGCTCGCCGACTGAAGTAGACGTCGTCGAGAGAAGGAAGACGCCGAGATTTCGCGAAAACCGGGAGGTCGGCCGAGGGGATTCGCGAAAATGAGTGTCCGCCTCAATAAATGTTTTATTTTTTTTATTTTTTAATATAATAATAATAATATTATTATTATTATTATTATATCTCTCCGCACTTTTTTTCGCTGAACACGTCATCGTAGCGAAATGAATGTTCTCCTAAGTAAAATCGACGTCCCGTACGCGATTGTGCAGTCAGTTTCGCCGTTTGAGGTCATTCGGACCACTTTTTTAAGGAATTTGGGCGAAAAGTGATATTTTGCATTTTTAGCGTACCAATGAGACCGAAGCGAAATGAACATCCTCCCTAAGTGAAATCGATGTTCTGAACGCACTCACGTGGTCCTTTTCGTCGTCCGATGTCACCTGAATAAGCTCGCTAGTGATTGGAGCAATTCAAGCCAATTTCACGCGTGCACAACGTATAATATTCGTTGACCCGATCGGAGTCGTCTAACGCACCAAATGCTGACTGGACTTCACCTGCTCGAAAGCCAAAGCCTAGCAGAAATGACCCTGGCTACGTGCCCCTCAATACATGCCGGTGGGTCTCGAACGGAGGTCTAGAGTTACATGTAACTCATTTGCACAGAGTACGACCCTGACGTGCTCAAGGGGCATCCCACACATGTGACATCAAAAATCGATGTCAACAATACTACAGTATTGAAGAAAGAGAAGCTAGCATGTAGGTTACTAAGATTTGTAAGAAAATATTGGCCAGTAGAGGTTAGATAGAGGAGCTAAAGGTTGAGAGGGTAAGACTGCAGAAAAAAACTAGCTGAGAATCATGAAGACTTTGACAAATATAGGCATGAAACTACTCTGGCCCATGATCACTATAACAAGATAGAATACATCGACTTTCTTAAAGATATTGAAATTAGGGAGTTGGTGAAGAGGGTAGTAAGAAGAGAGTAGCAATTTAGAAATTCAGCTTGAGAGTAGGCTAACTATAGATGAACCCTTCGACTCTCTTACATAGGCTCCACTATATCAAATCTCTTGAATTATTATTATGAACAAGCGGTGGGCTTTTATACAAAGATCTTGGTGAATAAGGGTGCTAGACCAAGAGTGGGAGGATGCTAATCACATTTTGGGCATTGCTAATGAACCTTATACAATGGGGGCAAATGATGATGTGACATCCAATAACCACTTAGTTTTTATCTTAGTTTGATTTTTTGTATTTCTTGATCAATATATTATAATTGTATTTGATATAGAAATGATGTCTTTATCATATCATAGCTAAAAGGATCAGGAGTACTCAGTATGTTGCTCATTTACTTTTCATTTTAAAAATGGTCGCTCCTTGTTTGAGTATTTGAATTTTCAAACTAATTGCGTCTTCTGTATATTTCTGCTTATACCCTTAGGTTTGAATAAGATATATATATATATATATATATATATATATATTGGAGTGCCCTTGTTTTTGAACTTTCTTCTTCTCTGCATGGGTGTTCTTTCCTCTGCCACGATAGCTTCCCTCAAGGATTGTTCTCGTATAGAGGAGATGACCAATGAAATGTAGAAATGTAATGCAGAGTTTTCAAAGTGGAGTATACAAATATGTCTATATTAGATGCCAGTACTTTAGTTGAGCTTTAAGAAAAAAATAATTATGATGATTATGTAATTATT
>NW_018164444.1:53847640-53857708 GCF_001263595.1 Phalaenopsis equestris | reverse complement strand
TCGGAGGAAGTGGTTATCTAGGGCAGCACCTCCTCGCCACACTCGCCACTGCTGAGGGTGAGACGCCTTACGATTTGGCTTTTACTCACCACCGTCCGATCCCGCCGCAGGAGCTGGTCGACGCCGTCTCCCCGGTTATGTACTTTCGAGTCGACCTCTGCACCGGCGAGGGCTTCGAATCCATCTCCACTACATTCGGAAAGGTCCGCATATTTGTTTTGATTACTTCCCTCTCCTTTTATGTGGTGTGCCAGGCTTTGTTGGTTCAAAGGAATTAAGCAGAAGTAAATATTGTTATCTCATAGTTATATTTTAGGATCTGCTTTGAATGCTTGTAGTTGATGCCAAATGATTTTATAAACGAAATTATATTACAGGTACGTTTCTGTGCACGATTGTTTACTTACTGCTAGCTAAAAGTTGCTTAAATTGTCTCTGATATTTAATTTCAAATTTATCATTTAAATTGTTATCACTAAATAAGGATGTCTGGCTTTGAATGGCTTAATTTTAACAGTCCTCTAGCTTTGTGTAATATTTAATAGTAAATTGTTTCGTTTAATTAAGGGTGGACTGCCGAAATTAGGTTTACAAAAGAGGCATGATTGGATGTGAGCTTCCTAAGAACTCAATGATCACTAAATAAAGGCCTAATTATAAAGAAAGGAATTAAAAGGAGTACTGAAATATTTATTGACAAGGATTAGGCAAGATCTATGATTTATTGTAAATTCACATATAGCCAGCGGTTCTTTGTATGTGAAAATTTATTCATGCGATTTGCTCTGATGTTCGTCTGCTTTTTATGTATTTGAGCTTGCTTTCAGCCACACGTTGTTGTTAATTGTGCTGCACTCTCTGTTCCTCGTGCATGCGAAGTGGATCCTATTGAAGCCATGGCAACTAATTTACCTGCCTCGCTTGTTAATTGGTTATCAAGCTTCAGGGACAGCAATATTCTGTTAATTCATCTTTCCACTGATCAAGGTAAACCATATTTGGTTCTTTTCCTTTCAGAAATCCTCAACTTACTTGCTTCTTTGTCTTGGAATTTCACCTTGTTTTCTAATTTGAGTGCTTTGGTTGAACACATGTACTACATCATGATGTTGCTACATATCAAATGTTATCTAGGATAATTTTGAGTTAACATGTATCTTTTGTTTTTTTAAGTAAGTTATAGTCTGATTTATGATTTAAACCTCTGTTGTCTCTACACAAGGTTCTAAGCCATTTCTTTTTTACTGAACTCTTAATTAATACTTTTTTCAAAGGCTGAAGTATAATAATACTTTTTTGTGTTGGTAAACTTGATGCAAGTGATCTTCCATTTACTCAGATAGTGTCAATTTTTTGAATTGTTAAAATAATTTTGGGGGCTGGAAGAGGACTGTGGAGATGCAAGTAGGTGAGCCACATGGTTGAAACATCAATGCTTGAGATAGCATTTGAAATATAAATGATTATTCTCTATGATGTCAATGCAAAACACATATAATAGTGCTCGAGAGATTTGGATTTGTGCTTGCTCAAGTTGCAATTGTCAAACTTCTGATTTTGAGGGTTTACCTTATTGCTGAAGGTGTGTGAATTTTTTGGATGTAACTTCTTTGATAGCTTCAAGACATGTCTAAAATTCAGGTATTACGGCCTAATTCGACATAACCCATAATAGGCCATATTTGGTCAGGTGTATGATGAGAATTTGCTCAAAACTTTTTTGAAAGTAATTTTTTATGTCTTTCTAATTGCATAATAGAGAATTATTAAATCGTCAATAACAAAAAACTCAAAACAGTCCCATGACGATTTGTTTACAGTCAAACCAGTCTTAGAATATTATATTTCTATGATTTAGTCCCTCAACTATATAAATTTGATCTCAAACATCCTCTCACATAAAAATTGATGAAATTTGGGATACAAAACCGATCACTATTTAATGCCTGGACAATACAAAATAGATTTTATTGCTTAGGAGGGACCAAATCTTTTCTGTATAATTTAGAGACTTAATTGGAGGAATTTGATATTCTGTGACAACATTAACTATATAATTTAATGAAATTTTTTGTGCTTTTATCTAAATAAAAATATAACATAAATCATCTTCTCACATTTATATATATACCAAAAAAGTTATAAATTCAAATATTTATAAATAATACTTATGATGCTTCCATAAATAAAAAATGATAGAATTACTTCATAATTACAAAAGATTTCATTACAATGGCAAAAGGGAATCATAAAAAAACAATGACATCACACCGTTGGGTTTTTATCATTCTTTAAAAGTAGTTAATTGCAGGAGTGAGAAAATAACTCTTTCGTTTACGCAAAACCTTCTACTATATTGAACGCATGGAAATAAAATCATGTTCATAACATATCATTTTAGTTCATGACTTAATAATAAAATTATCATTACCATTTTATTAACAAACCAAAGTGTAAATCAGCAAAACAAGTTGAACCGACGTAACCACGCCCCGAATCGGGTGTGGTTTGGGCGTGGTCACACCCTTACCGAAAGCGTCGCAGAAAGGGGTTGGCGTAACCATGCGAGAAAGCTGGCGTAATTACGCCAACTCTCTGTCTAGCCGGCGTGGTCACGCCACCTGCGGGTTTAGTCACGCCAATTGAGGGCTTTAGGCATCTCGTGTTGTTTAGGCGTGTTCATGCCCACAACCCAACATAATTATGCTAGGGATCTGTTAGGTTGGCGTGGCCACTCCCTCTGCAAGGCTTTTAGGCTCTTGGAGAAGCCTCCGCATGGTCACGCTTGATTTCAGGCGTGGTCACGCTATGGATTGGGCATGACCACGCCCAATTTAGGCATAGTCTTACCGGACATCACATAAGTCGGGCTTTCGGAAAATCCCATCAAATGGGATTCGAGCCTTGTGGGAACTCTGGAGGACTGGCTATAAGTAGAATATGATCATCGAACCTTCGTAGACGTCGTAAATGCGACCCAAGAGCTTAAGAAGACGTTCCTTATGCGTGTCATCGAGTAAGACAGACTGAGTAAGACGGTTTCAACGCGAAATCTGTCTGTCCGGACTCTAGGCTTAAGGTATGAACCCGTGCTGGGTAATTTTGTCGACAGTCTGCGTCAAGAGAACTTTTATATCAGCAAGACACAACCCCATGATGCAAGAACGAACATCAACGCGTAAGACACCAAAAAAATGATGCCAACTCGGCGATGATCTCCTCAGAGCACGACTCTTGGTGCAACCCCAACTATTATGCCTGAAACACTCGCTTAAAGGTCCTATGGGCTTCTTGAGTCGCGGTAGACCACGTATGATCCTAGTACAGTACCGTATCACTCAAAAAGGATATCTCGTATGTGTTGCATAAAAAATGGATGCCAACATTAACTTTCATGAGGCTCACATATAATTGCAATCAATGATGTGCATTTAATAACTAAGTGAATGATATAGAACAAATATGTACATGCCTCCATTTAATTTATAGGATATTTAATTGGCTAGTTCACTTGCAAAGACAAACAAAGCTTCTGTTGAAATAGGTTTTTCGAAACTTCTAGTTTAAACTGTGCACTAACGAAAGATCCTTCTAGCTTTGTGGGTGTGAGATGGGAGGTGGATATGGGTGGAAGATAACAGTTGGGATACTCTTTGCCACTTCTATGATTTCTTGTTTCATGCCATGCAAAAGAAAGTTAAAGCATCCCTTGTCTTTGTTAAATCCTAGGTGGGAATGCTTTGCCGTTCGAAATTATGTTTTTGTTGTCCTTCGATCAATAGGATAAATTTTCTTATGCTTCTTGAGTCTCGGTTATTTCTCAATTAATGTTGACATATTTTCTCTGTTTATATACTTGCATTATAATATTTTTGTTCCTTTAGTTCCTTCAAGCTTGTATTTAATAGGCGATGAATGGTAAGAAGCATATCTAATATGAATTATTGAATTACCAGTGTATGAAGGGTCAAAATCATTCTACAACGAAGAAGATGAGACAACTCCAGTAAACATGTATGGAAAATCTAAAGTGGCAGCAGAGCTGTTTATTACTGAACATTGGTCGAATTTTGCCATTTTACGCAGTAGCATAATCTATGGTCCACAAACAATATCTCCTGTTTCAAAGTCCCTCATCATACAGGTGATTATAAACCCACGTAATCTATTGAAGAGCTACAGATGAGTTTCATAATTCTCTTTGGCTTCTGGATTGTTCTTTTTGATTTGTCTTTGGGATAGTTTTACTCGAGGAATCTTAAATCCTCATAAATTTGAAGTATCAACTGTTTTTAGTGCAGTGGATCGACAGCAGTCTTTCACATGGTGAAGAAATAGAATTCTTCCATGACGAGTTTAGGTGTCCAGTTTATGTCAAAGATGTCGTCAATGTCATATTAGCATTGACCAAAAAGTGGATATCAGGTACGGCTCTCCAAATACACTTAAAATAAAAATAGAAAATAATATTTGTGCTCACTGAAAATCTAATTATCTCTGAGTTTTAATCTTTTGTTTTGTACATGTCATTGTCTTCTTATTTTGATACAAATTATTTGAAGATATTATGATATAATTTTTTTCTTGGAAATTCTGGGTCCGTTGCATCCAACCTCTGTCAGGGATGTTTATTTAGTTGTTTCACCATGATAACCATGTTCTTATGCAGAAGTGAAAAGGAGTTGAGCATGGATGAATATTGTTCTGCCCAAACCTATGCAAAATTTATCAGCTCAATCTGAGCTTTGATTTCTTGTACAAACTTGTTATTTTTTTTTTCCTTTTTATTCACACGAGCTCAAAGTAGCTTGAAACAAGGTAGATGAGAAGATAGATATCTATAATCCATTTCAAAAGATAAAAACCATTAATTATATCTTTACTAACATACCTAACTTAAAGTGCAAAGTATAAATAAACCTTTGTTCTGGAAAATGAAAAAAGCCTAATTAATTACTTGCTAAAAGGAAGGTCAGCGCAGATGTTAATTTCTTTTGGCTTTATTGGGCTTGAGCTATGTTTAGAACGATATGCCTCCCACAAATAAGTATGTTATATGCTTTAAGCTTCTTCTAGTAGATAGATTTCAGGATGTCTGTTGAGCGTGGATGCCATGCACTTCTACTCATGGGAACTCTTGGTAAGTATGAAATGAAGGTGCTATATCTGCATAGAAACCATACTTTGTAAATATTTCCTTACAGCTATCCTGAAAAACAAAATTCCTCTATGAAATGCTTACAATTTACAATATGTAGCGTCTTTCAAGTTAATTAGCTGGCTGTATCGCTTGAATGTTTCAGCGATTTCATATTGCTTGCTTGAGACTTTAAGTTTGAATGATAGCTTTTTTGGTGGGTAGTGAAATTTGTCAGGAGTACCATAGGATTATTCAGGAGATATCGGATGTCATTGTTTGGTTTTTTCTTAACCATTGATGAAAAATTTTTTCCCTGGGTGTGTATTTCTCTGGTGCTTCTATTTTTTTGGGTCACTTTTGTGTCTTCCCTTGCCTGCCATTTATCCTTCTGTCACGGATAAGTGGAGACAGTAGAATACATAAGAATAATTAAGCTGAAAGCTTTTTTTGTTAGCTTTGAAGGGAAAATACAGTGATTTGGACTACAGGTGCAAAGGAGTCGAGCTTTAGCGAGCACGGTGTTAATTGGTGTTCAGCTGGTTCAAATTTTTTTGAATTAAGTTGGCTCGTGAATTGTGTTCTCGTGTTTGACTTAATTTGAATTTGTGTGTTCGTTTTAGCTTGTGTTTGGTTGAATTTAGCTCAAATAATTTTTAAAAATAATAAATTTAACATTAAAAAAATTACTTAAAAAATTTAGTAAAAAAGTTATAGTAACGATTAAGTATTATTTGTTAATTATTTAATTAATTGAGCTAAAATGAGCCAAACTCGATCAAGTAAAGGTCTGTTCGCGTTCGTTTCATTTATTAATCGAGCTAAAAAATTGATTGTGTTTGGTTCGCTTGCTTAACAAACGGATCAAACACACGCCATTTAGCAAGCCGAACATGAGTTGTTCGTGAACGACATTTTTTTAACATCCCTAGTTTGGACTACTAGTTACGACGTGCCATCAACCATATGTTAAGCGAAAAAAAAACGACCATATGCTATGCTAGCCATTTGATCATTCCTATATTTTTGGATTTGAACAATTTATATCAGATCATGAACGTAGCATGCCTTACAAATGTCCGCACGTAAAGAAAAAACGTTTACTCTCTAAAGATCAATAAAAAGCCCCAGACATTAGGACTAACTTTAACATATATGTGGCATGCCATGTCTTAGCCAAAACATTTTTATTGTATCTATTTTGCCCTTCATACAATTAACTATAGTGTATATTTGATGCTTTATTATTCTAATGGAGTAATGTTCTTCTTTTTCTTTATGGTAGGTTGAATTGTATTATTATTACTGCCGTAATTTTCCTAGAATTTATGCTTGGGGTATCAATTAATGAGAAAATTCATTATTTAACATCCTTTTGAATCATTTTTCAACATAAAGTAATCACTGTATCTTTTAATCGGGGTTTCATTCTGTTGACCTCATTTTTAGTGAGGTCTTAGTCTCCTACTCTAGAACCGATAATCTAGCCTTAGGAGTTCCTTGTTGACTATCCTAGCGGACTAGTAATGAAGTCCACCTCCCGTAGAACTTCAAGCCACTTCTTGACTCATTTTTGTGAAGAACTCGCATGAGTGGTTCCAAGCACTCAACTTTTAGTTGCAAGGGCTAAGGACCAACGTAGAGGGCCCAAACATGTAGAGGGCCCGAAAATAAGTTCCTATAGGATCAAACAACCTTAGGTGAATCCTTTGTGACTCGATTACTCGTGAACGCTGCAATTCATACACTCACTGCACCACACACAATTTTGACTTAAATCGACTCGCCTGTCAGCGAACTCGTCCGGACGATCCCGAATGACAAAACGGACCGCGCCGATGCGTCCGGGACGTTGACTTTAGCTTGGAAGGACACTCGCATTGTTATGGTTTCGCGCGCGAGCGACTAACACGGATATCGATGCATATTTTTTTAGCGGTGCGCGGGCCCGGGCTCCACCCAGGTCCGACTCGGGTTCGATTCAGGATCGATATGGATTAAGCACGGGCTAATTACTTCAGCTCAGAAATTTCAAAATTTAAAATTTAAATTTCAAATTTATCATTTAAGCTAGCTTCCTGAAAGAAGGTATTGAATTCCCTGACTGCCTGAAAGGAATGACTGCCTGAAAGGAAGGTATTCCTGAAAGGAAGGTATTCAATTCCCCGCCCAACGCAAGCTTAACGGTTATTTTTGGAATTCGAGGGATAAAAATTCTGCTCGGGCTCTCCCGCTCGCATCATCTGCTCCTCTGGTTGACCCTGCTCGATCGCACTCCTCCGCTCGCCTTCTCCCCCTCTCTGCCTCACGCACCGATACTCGCTGGCCTCCCTCTACCACGCTCGATCCCGCCGCCAGACTTCCTGCTCGTGTGCGATCGACCCCCTCTTCCCCTGCACTGAAAATTTCGCTTCCTTTTCTTCCTCCGCTCGCCCGCTCCTCGGCGACTTGATCGAGGCTCTCGCCGAAGACCCCCTGCGACATTGAACGAGACCTCCCGCTCGACCCTAGTCTCGCTCGCCTTTGCCTGTTTCGACCGAAGCCCCGCTCGGTTCAGCTCGTTTCCTCTTCACTGCGCCGAAGCACAGTTCCTCGACAAATTCATCCTCCCTGTTCTCGACAAATCTTGCTCGCCTTCTCCCTTCTCGGCACCAGGACCTGTTTCGCCTTTCCCGCTCGGCTGATCTCCTCTTCACTGCGCCGAAGACCCCTGCCTTCCGCTCGGTCCTTTTGCTCGATCAAAACCCCAGCTGCCCGCTTCTTCCTCTTTCGATCGTCCAAGCTGCAGGATTCCGAAGATTGCTTCTCTATCGTGAACAAACGGTTTCCATTTCTAAGCATCTCAATACAGGTTTCAATGATTTATCTTGCTTCTTTTATTCCCTCAACATTGCTAATCAATTTTATTATTCATGATAGCTATTCTAAGAGGCTTATGATTAGCTCAAAATCTCCATTCATTTTGTGATTATTGGCATGCGATGAGTAATTTCACATCCCGCAAATATATTCATATTTAATGAATTGGACCCACGGTTCAATACTTGGAATTTTCGAAATCTGCCATGGGATGTTCATGTGGTACTTGGGTATTGAAATCTTTCCCAAGTAAATTTGTTCTCTCCTGATCTTGATAGACTTGTGTTAAATTTAATGGTGAAATATTTTTTCTTCATCTTCAAAATTTAGGCTCCATGCTCTAATGCCATTGCTGAAAGCTTGTGTGAACTCATCTATGATCTGTATGGAACATTGTTACTTGATGGAGAAGGGAGTTCTATTTTAATTGAAGTTGAAGAATTTGTTGATGAATATATTTATGAAGTTTACAGATATTAAATTAGCTCGTGAATTGTTTAATGAAATGCATTATCTTTTACAATACACATAAACTTCAGTATTTGTATGTCTACTTGCTGAATTGAAATTTTCGAAATGACATAGATGCTGTTTTAAGTCTTATAAACTTGTGGTCTTAGAAAAATAAAATGTTATTTTGTTTGTCCTGTATTTTTGCTGTTGGGAAGAGTTAAATGTTGTCGTATTCGAGTCATATTATTGCTGCTTGGAAGCACTAAATAGTATTGTTTTGGCTCTTCGATTTCACTGTTTTGGAGTTTCTACAAGTGTTGTTTGGGTCCATTTAAAAAAAAAAGTTGTTTGAGGCAATGTTTGAGGGTTATTTTGGGACGGTTGGGACGGGTTCAGACTGGTTTCGCTGCAGTTTTCAGGAGCTTTAAATTTACCCTTTTTTTTAGGGAGACTTTGTTACTATTTTGGGCCAGTTTTCTAGCTAATTTTGTAACATTTAAAATTGATGTTTTGGGCTTACGTGAGAGTTATTTGGGAATTTTAAAATTATTGTTTGGAGCATTTTAAATGTGGTGTTGGAGGCTTTTAGAAGTATTGATTTGGAGAACTTTATTTATTGTTTTGGGTTTCATTTAATTATCATTTCAATGTTTTTAGGTCGATTTACTTATTGTTTTTCCCTCTTTTCGGCTTTGCTAGTTTTGGAAGTGGGTCGGCCTTCTTTTATTTTGTTTATTTTTACATGGTTAAGTCATAAAGATGGAGATTGATGATTTAATTAATTGGAAGATATAGAAAACCTTAAATCACCTTAAGCATAAGTTAAAGTGTAGGTTTCCTAGAACTTTAAGTGCACACCCTAGGTGAGAGTCTACCCACCTAGTCTTCGGTTTAGACTTCCTACACTTTAGAAGCACACCCTAGGTGAGAGCCCATCCACTTAGTCCTCAACATAGTCTTCCTAGATTTTAGGAGCACACCCTAGGTGAGAATCCATCCACCTAATTCAGTGTGACCTCCTAGACTTTAGGTACACACCCTAGGTGAGAGCCCATCCACCTAGTTCTTAGTGTAGGCTTCCTAGAGCTTAAGCACACACCCTAGGTGAGAGTGCATACACCTAGCCCTCAATGTAGGCTTCCTAGATTTTAGGAGCACATCCTAGGTGAGAGTTCCCCCACCTAATCCTCAGCATGATTTTCCTAGATTTTAGGAGCACATACTAAGTGAGAGTCCATCCACCTAATTCTCAGCACAGACTTCCTAGATTTTAGGAACACACCTTAGGTGAGAGTCCACCCACCTAATCTTCAGCATGATCTTCCTAGATTTTAGGAGCACATCCTAGGTGAGAGTCCATCCATCTAATTCTCAGCATAGTCTTCTTAGATTTTAGGAGCGCACCCTAGGTGAGAGTCCATCTACCTAATTCTCAGCACAGACATCCTAAATTTTAGGAGCACACCCTAGGTGAGCGTTCATCCACCTAATTCTCAGCATAGTCTTCCTAGATTTTAGGAGCACACCCTAGGTGAGCGTTCATCCACCTAATATTCGAATAAATAACTAAACTAGACACTTGACCTTGATTCACAAACTGATCAAGACACTAGACACCA
>NW_018164444.1:53846260-53847168 GCF_001263595.1 Phalaenopsis equestris | reverse complement strand
CGATTCTTGGTGGGATTGTTGCCCCAGACACTCTTAGGTTGTTAGTAGTTCTAGCACGATTAGAGTGACTAGCCTGTGGGCTGTACGACCTTACAAAATATTTACAAAAATAAAATAAAAATTTCTTTTGCATGATTAAAAGAACTGCATAAAAAAAACTTAAATAATAACTTTTGCATGAAAATCTTTCTATGAAAATTTATAAATGTCCACGGCTAGTCACTTGAATTGAGGTTAAGAACTGCCTTCTGTAGATTGTTGGGCCGGTAACTCCTGTTCAAGGTCGGGAAGCACACAACCTAGTTCTGAGCCCCCACTTTTACCAAGGTCTTATACCCAGTCCCGATCTTTCATATGTGGCTAAGTGTTTCGTTTGCTTGTGATTTATACGACTCATTTTTTTCTAACTTTTGTGCTGAGTTTTCTCGTTTTGTTTAGTTTTTTTGCAAGTTTATTTAAATCTCCTGCAAATCATGCCATGCTCGCAATATTAATAACACAACAGTAGCAGATGCCCATGTACGCTTTTACAATTTATCTACAGCATTTTACTTTACTGCATTTTACCTTTCAAGTACATTTTATTTACCTGCAATTTGCTTATTCTACATGCAAAATCAAAATTTGAAACAAAACAAAACCAAACATTGACACCAAAACTGAGAAACACAAATCACTAATCCTAAATACTTAAACCCTGGAGCCGTCACGACGACAGGAGCTTGGAGCCAACTTCGTGGGCAGCATGACGAGGAGTTTGGAACGAGCAATAAGAGGATCTTCAGCTTATTAGAATAATATCTCCTACCTCAAGGGTCTTCAATATGGGAGAGGGAAAGACCTATGATACTATTTGTCGATTCTTGGTGGGATTGTTGCCCCAGACACTCTTAGGGTGTTAGTAGTTC
>NW_018164444.1:53829579-53845026 GCF_001263595.1 Phalaenopsis equestris | reverse complement strand
ACTTGGAGCCCAGGTAAAATAAACCCTATTTAATCTTTGTATTAGATAGGAGAACTTGTCGGTCATACATAAAAAGGTTCGCAGACCAAACAGATGTCACAAATCTCTTAGTTTGCAGGATTGGGTCTATCGCCGAGGTCTACACTTATCTTTCGGGAGGGTGTAGTATTCGCGGTATCGGACACGATTATGCACTATTAGACGAATGAGATCCATTTGGTCTCATTTTTCAAAAATTAAAACATACTACTTTCAAAACCCAAACTATATATCTTTTATATTTAAATTAAATCTCAAAAATTATTTTCATATTCATATGTTCAAATCTATTAATCGAAAAAGTTGACCGACACATTCTCATCAGTTTCTACAATAGATTATGTTTGATAAAAATGCTTCTTTATAACAGGAGGGATACTGTCCATAGGTTCTCGTCGATTAATGTTTAAAAAGATTCATGAGATTATGAGCTATAGCTAATGGCTAGCGGTGTAAATGCTCAGCTCGCTCGTGTTTGGTTCGTTAAGAAATAATTGGGTTTAAATTCAGCTTGTGTTTGTATTTTTTTTGGTAATATTGTGTTTTTGTTTAAATTTAAATGTTAGTTTACTCGTGTTCAACTCGTTTAAAAATACCTGTGTTTGAATTCGGCCTCTGTTCGTATTTGTTCAGTAATGTTGTGTTTGTGTTTGAATTGAAACGTTCGAAATGACTTATTTGTTACAGGTTGACTTTAGCTCAAAAATTAAGATTAAAAGTGTTGAATTTGTGAAAACAGATATATAAAAAAATGAATTTAAAAAATGTATATTTTTTTATTTTCATCAAATTAAGAATTACAATAAATTACAATTAAAATAAGAATTTCTAACTAAAATTTTATTACAAAAAATAACCAAAATACATATTTATAGATAAAATTACAATTAAACTCAGTGATAGTGAATACTGAAATGTTGTAAACTAAAAATGATTCATAATCCCCAGCAAAACGATAACAATGTCAGCAAGCAACCAAAAAAATTCAATTTTTCGCCCAATCGCAAAAATTAAAAGTTACAAAATCAAAGTTCCATGACCACAGCCCACAAGGTCACAACAAGTCAACAACAGTCGATAAAGAATCATCGATTTCTCAGTGGATCAATTCCCAACAAAAGCAATTAAGAAATTGTTGGAATTGTTCATAGTCTCAAACCACAAAAACATAAGAAACCAAATAACTTTAGTAATATGAAAGTCTTAGAAAACAAGCATTTCACCACATATGATAAATGTGCGTAAACAAAAATAAAATAAAATTAATCACATCTATGAAAAAAATCAACTAAAGCAAACCCTAGAATCACAATTTCAAAACACTCGTACTCAATGCTCAGTTCAAATGCAAGGTAAGGCACTAACGTTGTATGAACCAATATACACTAATATAAGTCACTAAGTAACCCACCAGCCTTAACAAAAATCACAAAAAACAAACCAACCCTCATTGCCTATGCAGCTCTGCTTCTGTATTCATTTAGCATCACTAGAAATGAAAATATGACAAAATATATGACTTGTTGCACGTTAAATCAAACCCTAAAATGGCTGGCAGTTTGGTACACAAAATTCTGGATTGTGAATGAAGCAATTCACATGGTACATCGAGAATGAAGCCATTCACATGGCATTCCTCACACGGGGATCGTATATTTTATAAATAATAGTAATATAATTGAGAGAAGAGAGAGTAGAAGAAAGTTCTAGGGTTAAAAATGAGTTGAGCCGAGCTTGAGCAACCCTCGGCTTGAGCTTGATTAATTAATTGAGTTTGAGCTCAAGGTCGTGGTCGAGCTTAAGTCTACGAGTTCGAGCTTATTCTTGAGCCAATTTGTCATAAAAGATAAAAAATAATATTAATTTAAGCTAATATTAACAAATATAATGAACAATAAGGATATAAATGATAATAATTTATTTATATAAAATATAAAATATTATTTTGTTAACATATTTAATAATTTAAAGATAATTTTTTTAAAATTTTATATATTTTTAGTATATTATATATTAATATATATTTTTTTAAAGGAACTGACTCACGAGCTAACGTGTCTAGTCGTGGCTTGAGCTTGGGAGCTTGGCTTATCAGCTCATCGAGCTTAGCTCACGAGCCACTTATCGACCCAACTCACGAGTCGGCTTGGCTCACTTACACCCCCAAAAAGTTCATAGAGGCTAGTCACTACTTACAAGCCACTACTCAAAAATGAGATGGATGCATTCTTATCTTGTTCTCTACCAGCGAGGTATGCTAGGGATGATCGTCGATTCCTAGGCTTTTGTTTGCGTTGCGATGAAAATGGAAATGAGTGAAGAGTCCTAACCCAAGCAGAGTTGCAAAGGCGTCGAGTTCTCTCTCTTAGAAAATGAAAGAGCAAATAATGACTGCATTTTGGTTCTGGCAGAATGGGGGGATAGAGTAGCCAAATTAACAGTGTTTGAGGTTTTATTTTTTATTATTTGTTAATATAACATATTAATATATCATATATTTAAATTATATGGTTAATAGATGTAAGGATTTTAATTTTTGAGTAGCTTAATTTTTTTCTGATTTATAATTGCAATTTTGTTTTTAATATATATACATATATAATAAATTTATCTGATTTATTTGAAAAATAACGAGCCAAACATGATCAAATAAAGATTTTTTTGTGTTCAACTTGTTTATAAACCTAGCCCAAAAAAAATATTCGTGTTTTGCTCATTTGCTTATTGAACAAACCGAACATGAGCTCCGTAGCGAGCCAAACACTAGCTGTTCATGAACGAAGAACATTTTTGACAGCCCTAGTAATGACTAGCAAATTGAATGACTTCTGGTTTTAATTAAAAAAAAAAAAAAAAAACTTCTGGGGTTTTAATATAGCTCCTTAAGAAGTATAATCAATAGTTTTTTTGTGATAATTTATGTTGTCAAGTTTTGATTAAGTGCCATGCATGTTCTTTTCACAGATGGAAATCAAATCAAATTAGTTCTAAATGTTGGTGGACCTGATAGATTGTCGAGGTTACAGATGGCTGAAGCAGTTGCAGACTATCGAGGATATGATCGATCACTGATCAAGCCTGTATCTGCTTCATCTGTGAGTAACAAACCACTCTCTCACAAATCCATATCTATTTGAGTAATGTTTATACACCCAAATATTCTACTCAGGTCAACACTTGAGGAAAAGAATCGCATATTTAAATACATCAATAATTTTTTTATTTTGAGAAATTTACACACGTAGCACAAAATTTTATGTATTTAAGTATCTCACGCAAACTTTCTGGCGCTTTAAATCTATGCATTAACAGTGTATTTCACTTTTAATAAGTGGTAATAGTGCTAGTTTAGAGTGCTGTGTTTGTAAATATGAAAGTTTAGGTGTGAAATATGTAAATACATAAGAATTGTGTGCTACCTATGTAAATGCACAAATATTTAGTATGTTTTATGCATTAATCCACCGTCAGAATGGTCAATCTGTTATGATAGAATTGATGTATATGACACTGGGGGTGTTCTGCCCATCAGCATTGATGACAATAATTGTTCTTACATCTAGTTCAACTTACGATCCTATTTTTTTTTAATTTGATTAAAAACTCCAACCCGAAGTTGAGTTGATGAAGCTTAAACACAACCTAACCTGACAAGAGAAACAATCAACTTATGGCAGGTTCATGTTGACACATTGGGTTTTCATGTGCTGACCATAATTTTACTTAAAAAACCTCAACATTAACCAATAAGAAGTTTGATTTAGGTTTTTTTTATTGGAAGGATGGAAATATCTCTTATTAAAAAGGTTTTAAGTTATCAGTTGACCTAAACTTGGCTTGATTTTTGAACTTATCTTTTTAACTTTGAGCTGGGGGTTCAACATATTCTTAAATTGTATTTGATGGTGATTTATAAGTTTGTAACCCATTAGACATGATAGAATAAATGATTTAAATGAATTTTGTTTGGCTTTGTTATTTGGTATGGTTTGTCTTTAGTGAATGATTTGAACAATTTTGATTTATTAATTTTTCTTTCTTTCATTTTTTAGTAATTTCTTATGCAAATTGGATATTTGATTTGTTTGATTGTAGCACAAACATGATTAACTAATTTTAGAGAAGTCATCTCCCATTGATGTGATGTCTAAATTTTATATTTTAATAAATTCCTTCTTTTGTCTAATTTCATCTACAAAATTTTGTTGCCCTTGATGCTATTCATGTTTGATATAGCTAACATTTTAATTATGGTGATTGAATTGTAATCGCTCGTTGATTTTGTGTGGGTTATTGTTTTGTTGATTTTTTCTAAATTTATTCGGTCATGACTTTATCATTTGGGTTCTAACTCTCCCATATTTATTGATTTGCGTCTGAAGAATGTAAAAATAAGTATTTAGTGGTTTGTAATTACGATATCCAAATCCTAATTCATGATGCATCAATTATAATTATATCAACAAAATATGGGATATTAATTGTGTCAATAAAAGTAACAGAAAATGCTATTTATCCATTGACATGGCAGGTTGTAGTTTTAGATGAATACATTGAAACTATTGTGAGATCATTCAATGAGAGAGATGATCTTATAAATTTTTTAAGATGGGTGGATGATTTGAGTGTTTTTTTTTTTTTTTTGAAGAGTTCAATGTGCCTTACTTCGATAGAGTTGGTTGTGCTAAATCAAATTTTATGCTCAATCTTTTTGGCAATGTTGTTGCTAAATTTTATTGGGATGAAATCAAATATAACTTAAAGATTAATATTTATGATTTTGTGATTTTAATGATTACTTGTATGATCAATGTAAGGCTTGTAACGAAGATAAATCTGGTGTATTTGAGTACAATGTCAGGTTTGTAGGCCTTATAGCTAAATACTATTTGTCTTTAAATTATTTTATTGCAATTGTTTTTTCTCTGATGATCTAATGAGAGAAATTTTGAGTGAACTACATTACAATTCACAAAAAAATAATGGATGAGGCTTTATAAATAGCTTTATATATTAAAGAATACTATAAAATCTCTCATGTTGGGAGTACAAACCTGTGTTAATTGCTAAGGGAAAGTCAAATTAATGTTTATTAAAAATACACCAATGTAAGAATCATGTATGGTTAAATTAGGTAATTGTTTATACTAAATAATAGTTCATGAATGGTCATGAGACGAAATTCTATGTTAAACCATTAAGCTTAAGTTTATACTAAATAATTTCCTAATCACACACGCAATTTGGTTTAAATACTGTTGTTTAAATAAGGTTTATACGTGTACGAGTGTTTACAGTTCCAGTAAAGATTGAAAGAGCAAATCATGAGTAAAATACATTGAGGAATGTACATGACTTGAAGAAAATGAATGGTCCGAGTAGCTTGATTATTACAAATGAAATAAAGATTTAGATTTCAAAATGCAAATTATTTTATTAATTTTTGAGTTTTTTATTGTTATATTTTTATGTGTTGAAGAGACTAAGATGACAAGCATGTACTCAAGAGAATCGAGCTCAAATTAAATTTAACATAACACAATATTTTAATTAATTTAAACTAAATCATATTGCATTATTTGGATTTTACTGTACAATCCCCTAAAACTAAAAAATTACTAGAATTGATTAGATTATTCGATCATCAATTGTATTATGCAATCAAGTTCAATTTCGAAATAACATGATGTGCAATTTTGTTAAGATTAAATGATGATACAATTTATGAAAAAATTGATTTTAACATTGTGCCGCTGCAAGATTTGTCTTGTTTGTGGAATGATGTTTATGATATCAATTTTAATTAAGTTTGATTTTCAAACTCGAATTAATTATACTTTTTGATGCATATTATATCGTAAGATTAGTGAAATTATCCCAATCAAATCCGCAAATTCAATTAGGTTGAATTATGTTTACCGGTGTAATCGAGTTAAGCCAACTCATGAGGTTTTTCAAGCTCAACTTGTTAAATAGCTTGTGAATTAGGTTCGAGGAGCTTTCATACTTGAGCTACCCTTATCCAACTAATTATCTCAACATCGCCTCATTAAAAATATTTATATAAAGTAAATTTAAAATTTATTAAAAATAAAAAAATATTGTAACTACAAAATTGTTATAAATATTTAAAAATTATATCTTATATTAAATGATTTCCCTTTGTTTGTTGTTTGATCTCTTTTTGGGTAATTATTACAATAATTTTACAAATTAAACCACTTTCTCTTTTACATGATAAATGAATTTGCGTTTTTAAAGCGCAAAGAACTCACAAGAGTTTACTCTTGTTTCAAATTGCAAAGCGAAGCGAAACTTTTATTTACTAAAACACTTGTAACATATAAAATATAATAAATATAATGGTGCATTTCCTTAACGGTTATAGAGCATTGAATATCTATTCGATGGCAAAAAGTTTGAGGTAGAATAGAAAAAAATATGATGCAAATTCAAATTTTTGACAATCTCTAAATTCTAATAGATTGTTTTAATAATTATAAACTAAAAATTTGTTGAAAAAGTTAAAGAACTCTTAAAAGTCATAATAAAAATATACGATTTAATTTATAAATAAATTAATAAAGTCTCAACACTAAAGCTTCATAAAATGAACTAATGAAATGCATTATTTATTATCTTCTTTTTCATTGACATTATTACTTTCTCCTTCAAGTAAAATTTTCTTATCTTCAAAATTTTATTATTCTTGTTAGAATTTTGTCTTCTTGCGCAAATATAATGAACGTAGGTTAAGAAAAAACTAGTTCTCAACATGGATGAATATTCCTTATTTTTTGAGATTCTAAATCTCAAGTACCATCTTCTGTCAACATTTTCTAAAGCTTGCTCAATTTTTTTCCAAATGAGAATTTCATGATAAAATTGCAGCTCGCCAGCATCCTCCATTTGTCGAACCAATCACTCACAATTTTTATCAATAGATAATAAATTGATTGGATCAATGTCATCTCTGAAATTGAATTTATTTAGATTGTATTTGATGAAAATTAAATAATTTAAATACTTTTGATCTAACCGATTTATCTTTATTTTATGAATTTATACAAAAAATCATAATAAATGCATAAAACATATGAAATACTTAATATATTTAAAACTTTTAAATTATTTACTTGCTCAAAGAGATTGCAATTCCTTTTATACCTAGTAGTATTGCAAACCAATCTTTGAATTTTAACAACTAATTCTTATAAACTTAGGGTCGATGCACCATACATTATTTATCACTCATCTGAGTTACAATTATAAGATCATGCAAAAAAAAAATTAAATCAGTTAAATAGTGAAAATTATGTTGAAGTTTTAGCTAGTTACTGATATCAGAGAAAAATCCCAAATCATAATAGAAAATGATAATTTTATTACTGAAATTCAAAAGGACTTAAAACACTGACTCTTGATAATAGGAGAATAACAATAATACAAACACGGAAGACATCCTAGGGTGGTAGACAGACAATAATACAAACACGGAAGACATCCTAGGGTGGTGGTGAGGGTGGTAGACAAATCCTAGGGTGGTAGACAGCGGCTGGGCAGCAAGTCAAGGGATTGGTTGGAGGAGATGGGCGCAACAAGAGGCTGGAATGAGGGTACAATAGGTAGCGAGGTGCTGTGAGGGTGATGACAACAATTGAACACAAACTTAGGGACGGCATAAGGGGAAAGCAGAGAGTAGACAACATGTTTTGGGGAGCAGGGAGGTGGGCAGTAGCAAGTGGAAGTGGTGGACGACGTCTGAGTGGCGAATTGGAGGCTTGGAAATGCTTGAAAATTGCTGAAAGCAGAGTTGGAGGGGACTGCCGAATGATAAATGTCTCGTCAGGGTAGAGCTACAGTCGGGGCACCACCTAGATCCTTGGAAACTGTCACCACCTAGGTCGAGTTACAGCCGGAGCATCTTGTCTTCGTCAGCTTTTGGAGGGAAAGAATGACTCAAAGGGAGAACTCAAAATTCATTACTATCAAAAAACTATTTGGTTTTTAGAGAACACACATATAAATAGGAGAGATTAAGGGATAGACTATGCAAGAATTAAAGAGGGGGGTGGCATGAAAAAGGAAGGAATTTGAAATATGTTAGAGTGGAAGGTGGTTGATAAGGTAGGCAATGAATAAAGAGGATACTCTTTATGGAAGTGAGTGAAAAGGAGAGTGGGGGAAGCTAGAAAGACAAGAAGGATTCGCGGTTACTGTAGCAACTACAGTAATCGCGTCCGCGGTACTTTAGCCGCTATAGTACCGCAGGATGAAAAGTTTCCGCATCAATCTCTCGGAGCTGAGGGAGCTTCAAATTCATTCATCGATGTTTTAGGGTTGAAAGATTTTGGTGTTGGCGGTTTGGGCAGGGGCAGATTTAGGGAATCCTAGGATAGGACTAGGGTTGGACTGTCTTTGATACCAAATGATCCGGAGAAAAAACCCAAACCATAATAGAAAATTATAATTTTATCGCTGAAATTCAAAATGACTTCAAACACCGACTCTTGATTATAGGAGAATAACAACAATACAAACACGAAACGCACCCTAGGGTGGAGGTGAGAGTGGTGGACGACGACTAAGCAGCATGTTAAAGGATTGTTTGGAGGAGACGGGCGGAATAGGAGGATGCAATGATGGTATAACAGCCGACAGGGTGTTGTCAGGGGGATGACCGCAGCTGGACACGGACTTCGGGGCGGCGGTGGCACGTGAAAACAGGGTGTGGATAACAGGTTTTTGGGAGCAGGGAGGTGGGCGGTAGCAAGTGGAAGTGGTGGACGACGACTGGGCAGTGGATTAGAAGCCTAGAAATGGTTGAAAGTTGCTGGAAGCGGGGTCGGAGGGGACTGCGGAAGGATAAATGTTTTGTTGGGGTTGAGCTACAGCTGGAGCACCACCCGAACCCTTGGAGACGGTCACTACCTCGGACAAGTTACAGTCAACGCACCTTCTCATCGTTGGGTATAATACCTAGAGGGGAAGAACGCCTTAAAGGCAGAACTCATAATCTCCACTCATCCAAAAACTGTCTTGTTTTCAGAAAATTACATATAAATATGAGAGATTAAGAGATAGACTATGCAATAATTAAAGAGGGGGTGGGATGAAAAAGGAAGGAATATGAAATAGGAGAGAAGTGGAAGGTGGTAGATAAGGTAGGCAATGAATAGGGATGAAACTCTTTTTGGAAGGGAGTGAAAAGAGAGAGTGGGAAGCTAAAAAGGCACGAAGGATCCGCAGTTAGTGTAGTAGCTACAGTAACCTCGTTCGCGGTACTTTAGCTGCTACAGTAACCGCGAGATGAAAAACTCCCGCGTCAGCTATAGTCATATTTGGAGATTTTTTTTTTTGTTGTAGATGATACACTCAGTGCCAAATCAACCGAAAACATTATTATAAGTAGAAAGTTATGATCTATGACCATACTTTCTTTTTAGTCTCCCACTAACCTACTCATAGCTATGTATAAGCATTCTATCAATTGTTTATTTAATTTTATCTTACACTTATTCTTGTCAATAAACTTTGGATTAAGATAAACATTCACTTGATTTAATGGTTGTCGAAGTTGACACTTCCATTTATCATCAATAATACAAAAAAATTGTTTATTTTCTTAGCTCTACCAAATGCAACACTGATTGCATCTTTCATTCTATCCATTGCATCGAAAATATAACTCATAACCAACCACTTATCATCTTCAACTAGACTTAGCATCTTTACTATCGAGCTTGTGATGTTTGGAATGTAAGTTACCCCATTCCGGAACCTAGTCTCAAGAATAATCTCCTTAGCTTTCTTCCCGTTATGATTAACATTAAATTTGTACCTATTTCAATCTTCATAAGCAAACATAATTCTTCGTTTTTTTTGCTTATGTATACTCACACGATGGGGGCACCTATAAGACAAATAAAATTATTAGTCCTGGATTTTATTGTGAAGAGTTGTAAACGAAAGAATAGTAGGAATCTTTATGATAAAATTAGATGAGGACATCGAAAAATCACAAATAAAATTATTTTTAGGAGTAAACTTCAAGATTTCAAGATTTGGGTTGTTCATGAAGAAACAAATGATATGTAGTATAAAGTAATAAACATTATTAAACAAGGGACAAGAGATTACTTAGAGAATTAAAAGGAAAATTTTCTATAAATAAAAATAGTTGATGGGATTAATAATTTGCAAGAAAAGATAAAATTTAAAGTAAATTGGTTTAAATGTAAATTTTTAGAGAACTGAGAAAAATATAAAGTAGCTTGTAGGGGGTCTAAGAGAACATTTTGTGACACTAAAAATTTTTCTTTTAGTGATCTTTATAATATAGTAGCTACTAAAGATAGTGAAAAATATTTGCCAAACAAAGAGAAAAGAAAAGTAAAGATTTAACTCAAATAAAATTCATTAAAGATGAAAATCAAAAAGTAAATTTCTTAGGAAAAAATATTCAGTATAGCTGGGTGGGTGGGTTATTTTGATAAATTTTTCAATGAAATTTTTGAAAATACGATCTACCTTAGTGATATTAATATCGTTAATAATAATAAAATGTTTCATTTTTATTGTAGTATTAGTTAAAAAGAAATTGTGAACTTTAAAGAATACTAAGGGTGGAAAGTCTGTAGGACTTGATTATATCCCAATTGAAGTGTAGAAATATTTAGGAGATTTGAGTGTTTCTTGGCTTACTAAACTCTTTAATATTATTTTAAAAACTAAAAATATGCTGAACTAGTGGAGGAAGAGTATTTTGGTCCTCATTTTTAAGAATAAAGGGGTTGCACTAGATTTTGCAAATTATAGAGGAATTAAGTTGATGTGTCATACTTTAAAATCATGGGAGAGGGTAATTGAACATAGGTTAAGTTGCATTACAAAGATTTCTAATAATTAATTTAGTTTTATGCCGGACGTGTCTACTATGAAAGCTTTACATTTATTGAAAGGTTTGATGAATAAGTACAGAGAGAATAAGGAGGATCTACATATGATTTTTATTGATTTAGACAAAGGTTACGATAAGGTTCCAAGAGATATCATTTGGAGAGTTTTAGATAAGAAATGTGTTGATATAACTTATATTCAAGTCATTAAAGATATGTATATGATATGTATATTAGAGCTAATAACTTATATTCAAGTCATTAAAGATATGTATATTAGAGGATTGACCAAATATTTTCCTATTTCAGTTGGATTACATCAGGGATCGACTTTAAGCCCATATTTTTATTTTGCTTTAGTTATGGATTCTCTTACTGGATATTTACAGGAGGATGTTCTTTGGTGTATGCTGTTCACTGATGATATTCTTCTTGTGGATAAGACTAGAGAAAAAGTTCAGGAAAAGCTTGAATTATGAAGATTTACATTGGAGTCTAAAAGTCTTTGTTTGAGTAGAGCTAATATGAATACATGTAATGTAATTTTAGTATTAGTAGCTCTAGTGACAAAATTGTAATTTTGGGCCCTCACCTCTTGAACGCCATTTCTAGGCTACCATTACTAGATTTTTGTCGTCTGATCGTTGTTATCACCATCCACTATTTCTTAGTTATAAGAGACTAAACAATGTTTCTAATTTTGTGATATCTTCTTCTCCTACTACGAAGGAGAACAAATTTTTGTTACTTCACATAATTGATTATTTGATTTGGTTTACCATATTTTGCTCTTTTTGGGCTTTTTATGTAGAACTTTGGTTTCTACCGTCCTCTTTTCGTTTATATTTTTATATTTGCAATCTTCGTGCAAAGCTAGGACACAAGTTTTCTATATCGCTTTGCATTTTATATGACATATTAAGTCAATTTTCTTTGCTTATATTATTATTATTATTTTGTGTTTCGCTTATGATTTTAACCACTCAAATTAAATTCTCTCTTACAAGTTTCAATTTTGTGCATACAAAGTTGGATGTTTGATTCTTTGGATGTTTTTTTCTTGATCTAATTTATTCTATATAATTTGTTGTTGTTTAGCAGCTCTATTAATATTGCTCAAATTTGCCACAACCTGGATTCTAATTATGATGCTTAAATTACATTATTCATATTCTTCCATAAGCATGATACCGTTTTCATGGTTCATAACTCAAACTTCAAACGTAGTCAAATTATTCAAATAGAAATTTACATACATACCACACAATTCTTATGTATTTACATATCCAACATCTGAACTTTTATATTTGCATTTACAACCCTTTGGTGCTATATAGCTGAAGTAATGTGATGCTTTTTATGTGATATTAAAGATTTGAGTGCTATGGATTTAAATATGACCCTTTAGATGTTAGATATGTAAACACAAAACGCATCATATGAATTATGTGGTATTTATGTAATGTTTGACGAAATTATACTTTGCAATCTTAAAGATATGTTTTTCAGATCAATCGTGGAGTAAAGTCCCCCGCAGATATATCTATGGATATTGGCAGGTTGATTGAGGTACTACGGATCAATCCTATTTCTTTTAAATATGGCGTCCAATTGACACTTGAAAATGCTTCATGACCTCGTAATTTGAAATAAATAAATAAATAAATAAATGATCAAAATATGTAAGTTATTCTGTTGGTTTAATATGCTTGTAATATGTATTATTTCTGTCACATTTTTTGAAAGTCTCAAGGGTGGAGATGAATGGGGTGACTTGTATTATATTTTGAAAGTCTTACGATTCAATTATGCTATTTATTCATCAAAATAATTTTTTGTGGTTATTGAGACTGTTTTGAAATGAGTGAATATTGTTAATAATTAATAAATTAGTTAATAATTATATTTATCCAAGAAAGTGCATTGTTCTTTATTTTTTATGCTCCTATTGATTCGGTTAGTTTTGTAAAATTAAGGTGATTTTGATAGAATTAGGTCTGTTTGGGGCAGCTGCAGCTTATTAAATAATCTACTGATAAACTGATTAAAATCTGTTGATAAGCTATGTGTGGTGGCTATTAGAAATTTTTATTTCTTTTGGAAAAGTCAGACCGCTGCCAGAAAGTTGCCGCCGCACCTAGATAGATGCGGTGTGAAAACGCTACTTTTAGTGTTTTCAAAACGCTCGACCTGCCAAAACACAGTTTACCCAAACAGTCTAGGTGCGATTTTAAAAATCCACCGCGCCAAATAAGGTGTGAAAACGCTACTTTTAGTGTTTTCAAAACGCTGGACCTGCCAAAACACAGTTTACCCAAACAGTATAGGTGCGATTTTAAAAATCCACCGCGCCAAATAAGCTGTCCTAAACAGACTCTTAGTCCTAACAAATCAAATGATTTTGATAGATAAAACTTGGGGTAAACTTATCCCGATTAGTTGATTGACATCCACAGTATAAGACCTCTTAAGTCGGTGAAAAGATTTTACATCCGGACTCCGGATGTCCAGACAACGACCTGGATGATGCAGCGGAGAAGGAGAGGATTCCGCGTCCGTCCTCTTCAGTGCATCCGGGCCGTTTTCCAGACATTCGGAGTCTGGATGTCAAATTTTCTTCAGGTCAGGGTGTTTGAATCCTCTTTGACACAGTTGCCCTTAAAAAAATGGTACTTGAATTATTGGTATATTAGGGGCAGTTAGAGGTCGCCTGGCCATTTCTTTTAACAAAAATAAAAATAATAAAAAATAGAACTCGGGTAAAAGCAATTATAATATTTGATGAACAATTAGATTGTCACTCATTTCAAATTTATTTATGATGTATTTTATAAAATATAAATTATATAAATTCCGTTAAGTATTAGCACCTAAATGAATAAGTTTGAATTTTTGATCTATTTGTTTATATTCAAGCTTGTTTATTATTTAATAAGAAGTTTTTTAAAAAATTGATAAAAGGTAAATTGAATGAAGATTTAATCACATATTGAAAATTTATTTTTTAGTTAATTTTTTTAAAAATTCTATTAATAAATACCGCGTTCTATATTACTGGAATTATAAATATGACGAAATGTAGAACAAATAGATTTATAGATTAATAGATACATTGTTCTTATATCTTTCTATCTAATGTGTATTTATAATATTTTATTTGACAAAAAAATATGTTACGATATCCTGATATGTTTTGCATCAAGTTAGGATTAATATATATTTATAATATTATAATTAAATTATCGGATTAATTATCTAATCTAGTTAAATATATGATTATACTATTAAAAATTCATTATTGTAATAATTTTTGAAATAAGAAAGTATCATGAATGTAATTTAGTTGTAATTATGTAATAGTTTAATTGTATTGTTTGCTAGTTTAGGATATTGGGACTAGGGTTGTGAAGAAGCTGAGCATGAGCGAGCTCAAGCTTGGCTCCTGTTAGACTCGTTTGAAATTTCTTGTGTTTGAAATTGGCTTGTGAACAATGTGTTTGTGTTCGACTGGATTTAAATGTTCTTGTTCGTGTTCGGTTTATGTTTGACATGAAATTGATTAGTTGAAAATTGAAAAAAAATATATGTAGGGTGTTATTTTCAAACCTCCTCCAACGTTGTATGATAAAAGTTGCAGAACCACACTAACCAATATGAATTCTTATATATATATATATATATATATATATATATATATGTATGCGAACAAAGGTTTGTCCATAGCTCATTTAACAAGGTTTTCGAATAGCAAGGTTTTCTATTAGCGGCTTTAATAGTGACATGATGTATATATTCTGAAGTTTATGGGCTGGTAGTTAATATATTGTCCATGGTCTGCGTCTTCAGTTTGAAAAGGAAATATCTGAATGGGCTCTCGGCCTGGCCCGCTTTACCCTTCGTTGTATATGCTTAGGGCCCTGAGAAGGATTTCCAGATTTTCCCGTTAAAATCAAAATTGAATTGAATTCGCTCTACATTGGGATTGGCGCCCTAACTATTCACTCCGCAGAATCAATCAATTCTTTCAAAAGAAATGTGAAAGAGATCTGCTTCCTTGTTCTCTGGATCATGGGGGTGAAGAATCTGTGGGATATATTGGAATCCTGCAAGAAAACCCTACCCCTAAACCATCTCCAGTGAGCTTCCGTTTGTTTCTCTTCTCCTTTGTTGTCGTTCATTCCCCGGGCTACATTTCTCATTGTTTATACTGTCTTTTCTCTCACCGTGTGTGTAGGAACAAGAGGCTGTGCGTTGATCTCTCTTGCTGGCTTATTCAGTTTCAGAATGCAAGCAGGTCGGCGTGTGCGAAGGAGAAGCCCTATCTTAAAACTCTTTTTCACAGGCTTAGAGCGCTCATTGCCTTGAATTGTAGCCTCATTTTTGTCGCAGGTGACGGTGACGCCATGTTTTCTTTTGTTTTTCAGTATATTATTTTTCTTATTACTTTTGTGTTTTCTTGAAGAACAGTGTTTTTATAGGATCTTAATATATATATATATATATATATATA
>NW_018164444.1:53795901-53829562 GCF_001263595.1 Phalaenopsis equestris | reverse complement strand
TATATATATATATATTTGGGTTCAAAATATTGTCAAAATCTTTTATTTTTTCATTAGTTGACTTTTTGTCTAAGAACAATTTTAATTGGTTACTCTCCTCTATTGTTTTTCTACTTTAGGCTGAAAGTGTTTTCGTGCGAATAAAGTGATCAAATATTTTGTTTCTTTTTTTAATTTGTCTTGGATTAACAGTCGGAATTTGGAACTGCATCCGAGGGATATATCAATAATAAGTGTTTTTACTATTGCATGAAAATTTTACACACTCACAGGTCTTGAAAAACGTGAAAAAAGAATGCCATAGAGTTCGATCTAATTGAATGTTTCGTTAGTATCAATAAAATGTTATATTCAATGTATTTTCATGTAAATACACAATGTGTTAGTACAATGTGATAAATCTGAATTTTGAAATGTGATTCTAAAGCAGAAGTATTAGGATGCTTGGGGAGTGTTTGGCCGCACCAAAGATTTAAGTTAAATAGGATATAGTAAATTTTATAAATCCAGATTTATCAAATCCAAGCGTGTTAAATCCAAAAAGATGTTTGGCAGGATTTAAGTTATATCCAGTTAAATCCCTTCATGATGTTTGGCTTCCTCCTGTGTGATAAGCGTAGCCTGTTCCCTTAAATCTGTTAAATCCAACTATCCATTGAATTCAAAAAAAGCAAGATTTATGTTACAAAGTAGAAAAAATGGATTTAACTAACTTTTGGATTTAACTTGCTATTTTTTGCGTTTGACAGGTTTTAGTTAAATGTAACATAAATCTTGTTAAAAAGGGGGCTACCAAACACCCCCTTAAAATGAGTGAGGACCAAAGAACATTTAGGTGGGCTTCACCCTTGGCAGTGATAATTCGTAACAATTTTTTTGATGACTATAGACTCCATCCTTGGTGTCATGGAAAGGTTAATGATGGGCGTTGGTTTTTTTGGCAATGGTGAGCTTCGGAGCTGACATTGGTGGAATTGGGAGTGGTCGCGACCCTTAGATTTATACTAAAATTTTTTGACATCACATAATACTCTAAAATTTTTCCATCCCTAAACTTAATATTAATTTAGTTTTAATCATAGTTTTTTGTTGCTTATTATTATTTTTATTAGTATTAATAATGGTTAAATTTAATAAATATGTTTATAAGAGATTCAAAAAGTTAAGGAGGGGAAAACTTTAAATTTAGATACTTGTTCTTCTTATATTTTTATCTCAACACTCATCTTTTTAAATTTTTGTTCCACAATTGGCTATTGATGTCATTGTTGGTGGCGATGATTGACATTGGTATTATGTTTCCTATAGGTGTTAGTGTTGAGATTTATTCTTGGCGTGAGGTGGAGGCAAGTAGGGCTCTAGATGTTCTTCGTTGAAATCATTTATTAGGCTTCTTTTGGATTCTTCTTTCAACTGTATTAAAATTATAGAAGGCCTACTCATAGATTTCTGGATGGGACATTCTAGTCATTTTTGATAAAAAAACAGAGCACTCAGATTGAATAATTTGTTTCAATCCCACTAGGCCATGCAATATGTTTTAGTCATCTTAGTGTTTTAATGATATTAAAATTATGTGATCTTGGGTGCTAATTTTTCTCATTCAGATTATAAACACATAAAAATTAGAAGTTGTTTGGTCTGTCAAATGACCCTTAGAAGTTTTCAACTATGCTTATGTGTGATTTAGATCCATTTGGACTGAGATCCTTCATATTTTAGGTCAGGGTACTCATTTTAACTATAAGTTTGCTGAAAATAGAGTTTGTGGAATCCTACAATCAATTCTAGAAGTTTCTATAAATCTTTGGGCGTTTTTGAGATCCAAGAATTGTATTAAGATTCATGCTTGATTGAATGAATTTTACAGTGATATATAAATTTCTTTATTTCAGTTTCTTCCTATAACTTAAACTTTGCAACTTTCTGATTGTTTAAATAGATTAATTGCCTTTTTCTTTGTACGCAAAGCAATTACTTTCTTTTATTTTTAGAATGTAACTCTTATAATAAGTTATTCCATAAACCCTTATGAATAGTGGAAATGCATGTTCTTGTCAATACCTTTAATGCTTAAATATTGAGCGTGATCGACCATATACATTTCACGGAAGCTCATATTTTTTGTATGATTTAACAGATTTTCTTTTTGTTTTTACAGATGGAGCTATCCCTTCTATTAAATTATCCACTTATAGACGTCGTCTGGGTTTAGTTTCCGAGGTCCGTGTCTGTTCTGCAGCTCCTCAATATGTAACGTATTTTCTAAATATTTAAAATTGGATAATGGCCTGCAACAGATTTCCAATGATGACAGAACTTCAGAAGCCATGACTTCACTCCGTAGAAACATGGGTTCTGAGTTCTCACGAATGATTAAGGAGGCTAAAGTTCTTGGATTGGCACTGGGTATCCCTTTTTTAGATGGGTAAGCTGTTCATGAAAGTTCTTTTGGTATGAGAAATGATTGGAATAATTAATCTGAATGGTGTAGAGGATGGTATTAAGTTTCTTATTATAAAAATGTTGTGGAGAATTGGAAGCAGTAGTTGTTGAATTTACTCTCGCAAATATGGGGAATTAGAAATTTATGGACATTTTGTCATATTTTTTCAGAATATTCATTGTAGTAAAATGAAGAGCTTGCAGCCAGATTTGAAGATGCATCCTTTTAAAATTGATGTCAGATATGAAATTCATCTGAGATATGTAATTTGTCTAGATTTTGTCATATTATTAACATTATTTTACTTTGCAGTGAAGAGATTTCTGTAACTAGTTTTTGACTGTAATTATTGTTTTCCTTCAAAAAATTGAGATATCATCATTTAGAAAATAAGAAAGGGAAATTTACATACCACTTAATATTTATTTATTTGCATATCTAATACCTAAAGTTTGATATTTACATTTATAACACTTAGATCTTAAAGTTTATGCATGAAAAGGTTTATTTCACTTTTGATAAGTTAGTAGTAGTGATTTTTTTGATATAATGTTTAAGATTTAGATGGTCCGTATGTAAATATAAGACTTTGTGTGTTAGATACATAAATCCAATTTCTTCTCACGAAAATTTTCTAATAAAAAATGTTTATCAAATGAAGTTGTGTGAAAGAAAAGTCATTTTTGTTAACATTTTCTTCTGTATAGATGTTGTCAAATTTGTGACCTTAGCAACATAATTTTATTGATAGAAGAAGGGGTATGTAAACCTATTTATAATAGGCACAACAAAAGAAAGAAATAAAATAAAATAAAATAATTAGGAAAAGAATAAAATAGAATAATGTAAAAAGGCAAGGAATAATAAATTAATAAGCAAGAAATAATAAGTAATGACAACTAGGGATTTAATTGTAGCTATAAATCTAATACCAACCTCAATTTGAAGTATAGATGTCAATCATGTTTAACTTAGATTTGAAGTCATCGAACAATTGTCGAGGAAGATTTTTGGTGAGGATATCCGCTAGTTGACCATAGGAGGGTACAAAAAACATGCAAATTTCCCCGACTCAATTTTTTTTCTTAATGAAGTGTCTATCAGTCTCCAAATATTGGGTATAATCATGATAAATTGGATTGAGAGCAATGTTGATGACGTCCTTACTATCACAAAATAGCTGCAGCGGGACGAAGTTTAACATGATGCGTAACCAGAGAGCTTCACAGATTCCTAAGGCCATGAATCGGAATTCAACTTCAAAACTTCTCCAAGCAACCATAAACTTTTTTTTTTCTTTTTCTGTATGATCAGATTTCTTCACACAAATGAGCAATGCCCTGAGGTGGAATGACTATCATGAACTGACCCAACCCAATCACCATTTGTATAAAAAACAATAGGCCGAGTGGTGTGACGAGAGAAAAGTAAACACGAGCCCATTGTACCTTCTAAATAGTAGAGAATTCGGTGGACAACTTGGAGATCATGCTCATAGGGGTTATGCATGAATTCTCATTATACCAACTGCATGACATATGTTGGGGCGAGTATGGGCAATGTAGATGAATTTCTCCCTACAAAATGCTGGTAGTGAATCTTGTTGACAAACATAACATTGAGAATGTCAGATAATTTTTCATTAGAATCCATGGGGACAACCATTGGTTTGTACATAAAAAAGGTTATTCTTTTTCAAGAGGTTAATAACATATTTGCATTGTGATAAACAATTGTTCCGAGATGATTGAGCCACTTCTATGCCTAAGAAGTACGAGAGAGATCTCATATTCTTCATTTCAATGGACCTAGCAAGAATGCATTTCAAGGGCTCCAATGCTGGGAGATCATTGTTTGTAAGAATAATATCATCAACATAGACGATAAGGATAACTACCTTGCCATTGGAGGAATGCTGGGAAGAGAGTATGATCCGATTGAGCCCGAGTAAAACCATGACCCCCGACTGCCTTTATGAACTTGTTGAACTAGGCCCTGAGGGACTGCTTTAGCCCATTGAGAGAATTTCACAACCTGCACACTTCTCTTTGGAGGCAGTAGAGTCAAAGCCAAGAAGGAGAGACATGCTCTCTATTCAAGAACATATTGTTGACATCTAGTTGGAATAAATGTCGATCAAGATTCACTGCAAGGGACAATAGGACATGAGTAGTGTTTAACATAGACACTAGAGTAAATTTCTCATCAAAATCAACTCCGTAAGTCTGTGAGTACCCTTTGACAACCAATCATGCATTGTTGTGTTCAAAGGATTCATCGGAGTTGAACTTGGTGCTGAAAATCTATCGACATGCTACAACTTTTTTATCCTGAGGAAGATCAAGTACGTCCCATGTATGATTCCGCTGAAGGACATTCATCTCTTTCATCACTGTTGTTTTTCAGGCTGGATCAACAAGAGCAATCTAAATAGTAGCTGGGATCTGATGGTCCATTAAGGCTGTGGCAAATGCTCTGTAGGTCAGTGATATACTGTAGAAAGGGACATATTCTTTCATAAAATGGAAGAAGCATGTCAGATTGTATACTTTACTCAGGGAACTCACCTCCTCATTCAGAGGAGGGGTCGCGTTGAGGATGTTGCCTGGATTGTAGTCAAGGTCCTATAAGAAGGTAGCGGATTCCAGAGTAGGAGCATTGGAACAGGTGCACCGAGTGTAGACACAAATAGTGGGAGGAGGAGATGGTGCACTCACCGGATCCGAGAAGTCACCGGATGGTTCACTCATTGGATCCGGGGACTCTTCAGTAGCGGGAACAATGGGGGGAACATCCATAGAAGTAGAATATGGGATACTATCTAAAAATTCAAGCTCCCCCATTTGCGGCTAAGCTAGGAAAATAGGGAACACTTTCAAAGAAGAAGATATCAACACTAACATAGATTTTGTTATTGGTAGGATCAAGACATCGATACACCCATTTGAGTGGCAGAGTACCAAAAAAAATATATTTTACGGATCTGAGATCAAGTTTACTTCGATTGGGGGCAGTGTTTCAAACAAAATCATTACACCTAAAAATTAAGCATGAAATCAGAATGGCTAAGGAGGTTTGAAACTTGTGAAATTTAGGTGAGACTTTATTTATGGGATAGGCGACCGTGAGAATGACATCGTTCCAAAATGTTTCGGGACATTAGATTAAAACATAATGGACTGAATAACGTCGAGGAGGTGACGATTTTTCCTGTCGACTACCCCATTCTGTTGAGTGACCGTACAAGAGATGTGGTGGAGGATGCCTTTATTCACTAAGAATTCAACCAAAATAGAGTTGAAAAATTCATGACCATTGTTGGTCCGAAAGGCCTGAATAGGAGTTTAGAATTGAGTTATAGAAGTTTTGGAAGATAGTAGCAACTTTTGATTTGTCTTTTAAAATGTAAACCCACGTCATTCGAGTGTGATCTTCAATCAAAATTAGGAACCATCTTTTATTGATGTAGCTGAGAGTGCGATAAAGTCCCCATAAGTCACTGTGAATGAGAGAGAAAAGAACGTATTCAATGTAAGTATGGGATGGATGATAGACTCGATGATATTTGATTAACTGACATGTCTCATAATAAAAATTACGTGTGTTTTTATTAGAGAACATCAAATGATACAACTTTTTTAAATATTAAAATTTAGGATGACCTAAACGACAATGCAATAACATAATGAGACATTCAATTACTTTAGATAAACTATAATTTCTGAGAGGTGTGTCTGTATTTTATGTGCTCTTCTCTTGGAAGTAGTAGAGTCCAACTATTCTCTTAGCAGTTTCAATAGCAGTTTCAATCATCCTCCCCAAACAACGATCCTGAAAAACACAACCATCAGAAGAAAATTTAGCAATGTAATTATTAGCATTCGTTAACTTTTTGACATAAAATAAATTGCATTGTAACTGGGGAACATGTAAAAGAAACTTCAGAGTTATATTAGTTGTTAGTACAATCGACCATTTACCAGCAGTGGAACTATATGTGCCATGAATAATTCTGACATTATCTTTTCCCGAGCAGGGATAGTAGGCCTAGAAAACTTATAAGCATTCAGTCACGTGATCCGTGACACCTGAATCAATAATCCATGGATAAGAGAAGGAAAAAAATCATGAAAGCCCTAGGATGAGTATCTTTTCTGACATGGGAGGTCAACGGATCTGTAGAGACTTGATGGGCTCTAAGAAGCTTAATCAATTACTCCATCTGGTTTTTCGGGGATTAAGAGGATTTTGGGATGTTCCGGGTAGGATTCGGTTGATCCGTGGTAGGCTTGGCAGTCGCCGTGAGACCCTTGCTAATAAAGGATTTAGCTAAAGGTTTGTAAGCTGGCTTACCGTGAAGTTTCCAACACTTGTCCCGAGTATGGTTGGGTTTGTGACAGTAAACACAAGTAGAGTGATTGGTCCGAGAAGGCATGGATGAGGATTGATCACGATTCGAGATGATTCTGACTGAACCAAAAGAAATGTGGCTGTGATTTCGAGTCATTGATGGTTTTGGTCGATGGATAGCTGAGGAAGGCCGTAGGAAGGCTGAAAGAAAGCTGCAAGAGAGATGCAGGTAAGTTGCGGAGAGATGCATAAAAGCTGCAAAAAGGCTATAGAACAGATGCAAGAATGCCCGCTGAACAGGTAGGAATTTTGTTGCAGGTGGAAGACAGTTGGCTGGGACTGATGCAAGAAATCAAGCCGCAGGAATTCTGCTGTAGGTGGAAGACAACCTGCTAGGAAAGATGTAAGAAAGCCTGCTGGACTGCTGCAGAAATCTGCATTGCAGGAAAGGTGCAAGAATGCTGTAGAAAACGGTAAACAACAGTTTTTCCTGCAGGAAAAGTGTAAGAAGGTGTAGGAAATGAGCTTTCTCACGGGAGAAAAGATTCAAGGTAGGTAACTTGCTGGAAGTTTCTCACGGCTAGAGGTTTTCTCACGGGTGATTGAAATCTCATGGAGAACAGGGATGCTGGAGTTTCTCACGTGAGAATCGCCGGAGAACAGAGAGTTTTCACGGGAGTTTTCCTAGTGTTGGAGGTTTCTCATGGAGAATTGTTGGAGGTG
Source organism: Phalaenopsis equestris (assembly GCF_001263595.1). Classification (NCBI taxonomy): domain Eukaryota; kingdom Viridiplantae; phylum Streptophyta; class Magnoliopsida; order Asparagales; family Orchidaceae; genus Phalaenopsis; species Phalaenopsis equestris. The sequence continues at coordinate 53,822,043 of NW_018164444.1, read as the reverse complement.
GAATCGACGACAGAAAAAAGCTGCCGGAAGAGCCGACGGTTAGGGTGAAATCTTGCTCTGATACCATAACAAATTTGTGATTTGAGTAGCATAGTTTTATTGATAGAAGAAAGGGGCTATTTAAGCCCAATTATAATAGGCACAACAAAGGAAATAAATAAAATAAAATAAAATAAATAGTAAAGGAATAAACAGAATAAAGTAAAAAAAGACAAGAAATAATAAGTAATAATGGCTAGGGATTTAATTGTCGTTTTAAATCTAATAGATATAATCACTTATCTTCAAAATAAGTGGGTGAGTTATTTTGATAAACTTTTTAATGAAGTGTCGAAAAATACGATCAACCTTAGTATCTTAATGTCGTCAATAATAATAAAATGTTTCATTTTTACCTTCGCATTAGTAAAAAAGAAGTTGAGGAGACGTAAAAAAAAAAAAAAGCCAACGGTGGAAAGATTGTAGGACCAGATGATATCCCAATTGAAGTGTGAATATTTAGGAGATTTGAGAGTTCTTGACTTACTAACTCTTTAATATTATTTTTAAAACTAAAATGATGCCTGAGGAGTCGAGGAAGAGTATTTTGGTTCCTATTTTTAAAAATAAAGGGGATGCACAAGAGTGTTCAAATTATAGAGGGATTAAGTTGATGTGTCATGCTACAAAATTATGGGAGAGGGTAATTGAACATAGGTTAAGAAGTATTACAAAGATTTCTCATAATCAAATTTGGATTTATGCCTGACAGGTAGATTATGGAAGCTATACATTTATTGAGAGGTTTGATGGAGAAGTTCAAAGATAATAAGGAGGATCTGCATATGATTTTTATTGTTTTAGAAAAAACTTCCGATAAAGTTCCAAGAGATATCTTTTGGAAAGTTTTGGAGAAGAAAACTGTTGATATAACTTATATTCAAGTTATTAAAGATATGTATACAAGAGCTGTTACTTGTGTTCGAACAGAAGGAGGATTGACAAAATATTTTCCTATTTCTGTTGATTTACATTAGGGATCGACTTTAAGCCCATATCCTTTTGTTTTAGTTATGGATAGTCTTACTGGACTCTTATAGGAGGATATACCTTTGTGTATGCTTTTTGCTGATGATATCCTTCTCGTGGATAAGTCGAGAGAAAATGCTCTGGAAAAACTTTAATTATGGAGGTCTAACTTGGAGTCTAAAGGCCTTCGTTTGATTAGAACTGAAATTGAATACATGGAAACTGTTAGAACTGAAATTGAATACATGGAATGTAATTTTAGTAATAGTAGCTCTAGTGACAGAAATAATCACTTAGTGGGATAGAGGTTTTGTTGTTGTTGTAGATATAATCACTTAGCTCAATTTTGCTTACTCCATCAATTAAGATTTTGCTTATAATTGTTGTCAAGCACTTGTTTGGAGCCTTTGACTTCCAAGGGAAGTGTGGAGGGCATGCCTTTTATGTTCGTTTTATTTCTGCAAGATGAGAATTCGGGGTATTTGGTTGAAATGTTCTTCCCTTGAAATGTGTGGGCACTCAATACCTTTTTCATTCCCTTGCATGTGAATTTTCCCGTACCCCTACCACTACCCCATCCCCACCCTGCCCAAACCCTTCAGCAAAAAAAGCTTTCTAAAGTAAATTCTTTCATAGGCTCTGACTTCGTTTGAGAGAGCTTCTTCATTCATAAGAGTACCATCAAAACTAGCTTCAAAATAAACATCATTATAAAGTTACACTTCCTAAATCGATACCACCGTTTGAATAAAAAAAAAAGCTTTCTAACAAAAAAAAAAAATCCTTTATTATTGTTTGTTAATATAAATTTTGTAAGGTAAAAGGCAAAAATATCCTAATATTTCTAGATTATCGAAATAGAATTAGCACGAGCTGACCACCTTGCTGTAAGATGCTCAAATCCCCAATCCGCTCACCGCCGAGGTTCCAATTCCAAATTCTCACTCTTCTGTCTTTTTTATCCCCATTTCGACGACTGTGGGAGAAAAGGAGAAGACTGTAGCAGAAAGTCGATTGGTTTGCTGAAAAAATGCAGAAGCAGACATAGGAAGAATTTGGCTAGCGGCAAGTTGAGGTGGCATCAACGGAGGTGTTGGGAAAGTTTGGAGGTATCTTTTTGGGCCTCTCTAATGTCACTCATTCTCTCCTGCCATTCCTCGATCTCACTCTCTCTATCTCTATTTTTTTGGTTTTCACTATTTCTCTCTCTCTCTCTCCCCGTTTCTGACCAAATCTCTCCCTTACAATTTCATTCTCTCTGCTCTTGGTCATCTCCGCCATCTCTCACCATTTCCTTCTCTCGGTTATAAACAGAGAAACTGCAGTACTGAACCTTTGTTTTCCCTTTTTTTTTTATTTTCATCCAAGCCACCTGCTCACAATCCAAAAATATCATTATATATATAACCTTATAATTTTATACAATTTGGTTGGTTGGAAGGCATAAACAACTTAGGTTAAGTTCTTGCATCATATACTGGTAGAATGTAAATTCACTTTTTGTTTTTATCAAGCCAACTCATACTGATCTTCTTGCAGCAAGGATCTTTAATATAATTTGTTCATTGTTCCGTGTTCTTTTTGTATATACTTTGTTTGTTACTCTTGGTCCATCCAATATTACTAGAAGTTCACTTTTTATCGCAACAGCATATGTTAATCTTCAAAAAAGATTGGCCTTACAATGGCTAAATTTTCCAACTCAGGACAGATTTATTTCATGATTACGCTCACAATATATAGAAGAAAACTGATTTTTTAATAGATTCCTCCTATATCTTTTGCTCCTTTGGGTTTAAAAGTGCCATTTTTAACTAAAATTTTGTTGTTCGATCAGGATTGAAGAGGCTGAAGCACAATGCGCACTTTTTAACTCAGAATCCTTATGTGTAAGTGGAATCCTTGTTTTTTTTTCATTAAATCGAGGTTATATAACTATTGGAATTGTTATCAGGATGGTTGTTTCACTTCTGATTCAGACATCTTCCTCTTTGGAGCCAGGACAGTGTATCGAGAAATTTTCTTAGGTAATGTCTGGAATTGACAAAGGGGTGATTTTGGAATCTAGATATCCTCTTGAAATTTATATTTTAAGGTCCCTGTTTTGATCCAAGATTCTGGATGCTAGAAAAATTTTTAATTTTCACTTTGTTAAATGATTTTTTGTTGCTATAATATGGTGGACATTGAAATAATGTTATCTATTTCTTTGTTTGATAATTTAGGTGAGGGAGGTTATGTAATTTGCTATGATATGGTGGATATAGAGAAGAAACTTGGCTTTGGAAGAAATTCACTGGTGCGTTCTTTTCTAAGACTAAATTTCAATATCGTAGCTTTTATATTGCTTTGATTGGGATCGTGGTAATAATTGATAATGATGAATGTATGCTGAAATAACTGTTTGATTTATGCTATACGAACTTTCCCATTAGCTTGAACTTCTTTTATCTTTTCATAGAAAACTATGAAGCTTTCCATGTTCAAGCTCTTTTAGGACCACTGCATTATTTTGTCAATTATTGATAGAATTTGTAGATTGAATTAAAGAACCTTGAACATATAACTACTTTTTTTCAATATGATTCATTATTATTACAATTTCCTTTCATGGAAGTTTTCTATCTTCATAATCATTTGTGTCAGGCATTAACAATAACAAATTTGTGTATAGTTCTTCAAAGCAATGATACCGGAGTTTACCCAAATCATTACAAATTTTATTGTTGAATTTAAAAATGAGTACCATGACAACTCTTCACAAGCATTAATGCATAAACAACGAACAAAGAACACATAAACAATAAAATAAATATTGAATGCAGAAATAAACTCACCACAAGGTAGAAACAGTCTTGGGATGCAGCAAATCCGGTGTGACAGCCTCGGATGCTGCTGGAAACTCGCTGGAGTGGGGCTAGGGGAAGCTGATGACTGCTAGCCGAATGCTGATGGAGGTGGTAGATCTGAGGTGTGACAGAAGAGAGTGTAGAAGCGGCTCAACGACGACTGGATGGAGTGCTGGAGGGAACTTGGAGGAGCAACGGTCTGTTAGGGAGACTAGGAGGCGCGACAAAGAAAGCATGTGATGTAGAAGGGCCGGTGCGACAGTTTGGAAGAGGAGGGCCGTGCAGCAGTGGAGGGAGGAGGTGTAGGAGGGCCGTGCAGCAGCTTGGAGGTGTTGCGTGGCTCGTTTGTATGACTGGAGGGAGTCTGGAGGAAGGTCAAACGACCAGTTGGAGGACTAGGAGTGCGACAACGACAAGGGAGATGCCGACAGGATGGCACAGAGTGGAGATACATACCACCTTGGCGAGATACAACTGCAACACCATTTTGCCGAAGGATACATTCTCGAATGAGGGAGAACGCCAGGAAGACCGCCTGGAATAGAAAAATCAACAATAAAGATTGGTTAGACCTTAGAAGATAACTTGCATAAATAGGGGAGGGGAGGGAGACAACAAAGGTAAGATCTTAGGAAGGAAGGGGGGAAGAAAAGGAACGGTTTGCAACAATTAGGAGAAGATGTGGGAGATTAGGGCACAGGGGCGGGGAAGGAGAAGCCAATGGTTCGCGTACCGAGGGGGAGGGGTGCAAGATAAGTAAACTGGACTGGTTCGGTCTAGGGAGAAGGTTGGACCGGGTTGCTCTTGTCGCGTCTAGCCCAACATGCTGCAGCAGCCCCACGTCAATCTCCCGGGGTTGGGGGAGCTTCGACTTCATTTGCCGAAGCTTGTGGTTTCTAGTAGTATGGGGTGAGATCCGCGACATTGAATGTTGCCGAAATTTTAGCTCGGTAGGTCAATTTTGTAGGCATTATCGTTTAACTTTTTAATTATGTGGAACGTTCCATCGGTTTTGGGCTTGGGTTTTTTGTGTGATCCTATGAGAAATCACTCTTTCTTAAGACGAATCCACACGAGGTCTCCTTCTTTAAAGGTTACCTTTTTTTCGAGACTTGTTGGTTTGTGCTTGATATTTGTAATTTTGTTCAGAAATTGCTCTCCTAACTTTCTCGTGGGAGTTGTTAAATTTGGTGAGCACATTTGATAGCTTCCTTGCTGATCTCTGTTGGGGGTAGAAGTGAGACCAATTCAAGGGGTGTGATCAGGTTGCGACTGTACACAATTTCGAATGGTATGTATCCTGTGGTCTGGCTTTTTGATCAATTGTAGGCAAATTCTTTTTGAGCGATAATGAGATCCCATTGTTTGAAATTTTTCTCCATGAATCATCAAAGAAGATTCCCCGGGCTCATATTAACTACTTCGGTCTGACCATCTGTCCGAGGGTGAGCTGCAAAACTAAATTATCGTTTAGTGCTTAGTTTGCTACAGAGAATTCGCTAGAAGTGACTCAAAAATTTAATGTCTTGTCGGAAGGGATGGTCCTAGGAATGTCATGTAGTTGTAATAAATATGAGTACAGTTCATCTAAGTAATGATACTGGAGTTAACCCAAATCATGATGCAGACGAGACAAATTTTATTACTGAATTTACAAACGAGTACAATGACAACTCTTCACAAACATTAATGCATAAACAACAAAGAAAGAACACATAAACAGTAAATAAAATAACACATGAGCAAAAAAAGAAACAGTGAAAGCAAAAATAAACTCAACACGAGGTAGAAACAGTCTTGGGATGCGGCGATCCCGCGTGGCAAGCCTCGGATGCGGTCGGAAACTCGCTGGAACGGGGCTAGGGGGAGCTGACGACTACTAACCTAACGCTGATGGAGGTGGAAAACTTGAGGGCTGACAGAAGAGAGTGTAGAAGCCGCTTAACGTTGACTGGATGGAGTGCTGGAGGGAACCTGGAGGGGCAGCAGTCTGTCGGGGAGACTAGGAGGCACGAAAAAGGAAGCATGTGGCGTAGAAGGGCCGGTGCGGCGGTCTGGAAGAGAAGTAAAGGGCGGCAGTGGAGGGTGGAGGCGTAGGAGGGCCGCAAGCAGCCTGGAGGGGTGGTGTGGCTCGTTTGTACGACTGGAGGGAGTCTGGAGGAAGGTTGAACGACCAATTGGAGGACGTTTGATAGCTTCCTTGCTGATTTGTGCTGGGGGTAGAAGTGGGACTAACTCAAGTGGTGTGTCAGGTTGTGACTGTACACAATTTCAAATGGTGTGTATCCTGTGGTTCCGGCTTGTTGATCGATTATAGGCAAATTCAGTTTGAGCGAGATTGAAATCTCATTATTTGATGTTTTTCCCTATTAAGCATCGAAGATGTCCAAGGCTCATATTAACTACTTCGGTCTGACCATCTGTATTAGGGTGAGAAGCAAAATTAAATTGGAGTTTAGCGCCTAATTTGCTGCAGAAAGTTCGCCAAAAGTGACTAAAAAATTAACTTCTCGATCGAAAGTGATGGTCATGATCTGACAATGTGAGATGCGTCTAGCGTCCGGTGGCAGACCGCAAAATTTGTCATCTTTGAAAAATGTTCGACAACCACCATCACGGACTCCTTGTTTCTTGCATGCGGGGAAGACCTATCACGAAGTCAATGTTGACGTCAACCAATAGTGCCTCATGTACCAGTAAAGGAGTGTATAATCTTGTCTTCTGCCCATGAATTTTTGCGATATGGCAATTCCTACGGTGTCAGACGTGCCACTCCACATCCCTCAGCATGCGGAGCCAAAAAAAATATTCTTACGAGTGCGAGAGTCTTATCTCGATCAAAATTGCTAGCCAATCCACCACTATGGTTTTCGTGGACAATGACATCGTAGTGAACTTTTAAGAATGCATAATTTGTTTTTCGTGAAACAAGTAGCCGTCCGTTTTGTAGTATGGCCCGCTAGGCTTTTTCCGACAGTGTTCTCATATTTCCTGGAAGTTTTCATCTGTCTCGTATAGTTTTTCATAACTTCAATGCCTACCATGTGCATCTGCAGGGATGTGATCAATACGTGATGACGGCTCAGAGCGTCCGCAACGCGGTTCTAATTCTCGACATTGCTTTTGAGTACGAACTGGAAAGAAGCTAAGAATTCTACCCAGGTAGTGTGACACCCTTTGAGTTTACTTTGACTGTTTAAAAATTTTAGAGCCTCATGACCTGTGAAGAGGGTGAACTCTGTTGCGAATATGTAATGCCTCCAGTGTTCTAGGGCTCTAACAATGACAAAATTCTTTATCCCAGGTGGAATATTTTCGTCGAGTCTAATTTAGTTTATCGTTGAAATAGGTAATGGGGTGGCTACCTTGACTTAGAACAGCGCCAATGCTTACGCCAGAAGCGTCACGCTCAACCTAGAATGGTTGGTTGAAATCAGGTAAGGCGAGCACAGGGGCTTGAGTCACTTTTTCCTTCAATATGTCGAAACAAGTCTGGGCTGTGACTGCCAATGTGAATTCTTTTTCGTTTCAATAGTTTTGTGAGGTGGACGGTGATAGTGCTGAAATTGCAGACAAATCTTCTGTAGGAGGCTAGCCCTAAAAATTATCGAAGCTCGGTGAAAGATTGCGACACGGTCTAACTTATGATTGCCTTGATCTTTGTTAGGTCCATTTGTATCCCCGTGCTTGACACAATGTAGCTCAAAAATATATTTGATTTGTGAGGAAGTGACATTTCTTGGGGTGGACATATAATTTTTCAAATCGTAAGAACTCGAATGTCGTCTGAAGGTGCTGCAGATGGTCTTTTTCAGATTTACTATAAATCGGAATATAATCAAAGTAGACCACCACAAATCTCTCAATATGGGCTCGAAAGACTTGATTCATTAGCTGCTAGAAAGTGCTTGATGCTTTGGGCAGGCCAAAAGGCATAAAGGTCTATTCGTAGAGACCATCATGTGTTTTGAAGGCTGTCTTCCACTTGTCGCCTGGTCGTATTCTTATTTGATGATATCCGCTGCATAAGTCAATTTTAGAAAAGGCAGTGGCTCCGTGTAGCTGATCCATGACATCATATTTTGCGGGACACAATCAATAAAATGGTCTATTTGGTATAACCGACCCTGGTATGAGGTTGATGGTATGTTGGATGTCCCGTAGTCAAGATAATATGTCTGGGAGACTATCGGTCACGACGTCTTGGAAATCGTGGAGTGGTTTAAGGTGTAGGTATCTCACAACACCTTTTAGGAGGACCACAACCAGTGCTATCGGCGTGCCGCAAATTGATTCCAGGATGGTGACATTTGATATTAGCATTTCTTCAATATTGATTGTGGCTCTCACATCTTTTACAGACAATAACATGATGCATTTTCCATCCTTTTTGAATGTGTAGGTGTTCTTGAAGCCTTCGTGTTGCGTTTTTAGGTCGAACTGTCATGGTCTACCCAGAAGAATGTGACATGCGTCCATTGGCACTACATCACACCTCACTCGTTCCCTTTTTTGAGCAAGGTGAGAGTAGGATCACAGATGTTTTTATGTGGCTAAACCTAACTTTATGACTATTAGGTGGATACAATGTCTTTGCAACTACCACCATCGATGATTAAACTATAGATTTTACCTTTGACTGTGTACGTAGTACAAAGGATGCCGTGTCGCAATGATGATGAGTTTTTTTCGGGTTCTAATTGTACGACCCTCCGTATGGCAAAAAATTCGCCTTCATCTCTGGGGAGGGGAAGTGCTTCTTTCGAACCATTCTCTGATTGACATTTCTAGATTTCCTCAACTTCCTCAACGAAACCTTTTTCAATAAATTAGACAACGCGGATGGTGCGACAATTGACAGCGATGTGGCCGTAACCGTGACACCTAAAACATTTTCGTGCAGGAATTGTCCCAAAGGAACTTCTCTTTTCGGGTTTCATCGGGTGGTTTTCATGCTTCCTGGCAGTGACTTGCCAGCTTTTGACCTGGACTTGTTGGTAGACGTGGCTTGAGGTGATGGCTTGAATGTCGATTGCTGTCGGAAGGAGTTTTGAGACTTGGCTTGCTTCTGTTATAACTCTACTTTTATTGTGGGGGTCTGAACATTGTTTAGCGTCCAATATGGCTAGAGTTGTACGATGTTGCTAATGGTGGATCTTAAAACCCCTAGATATCGGTCGATTTTGTGCTTCTCTTGCTCGAATAGGTTGCACTTCATCTGTAGTCTCTAGTTTTATGTTAAAGACATTTAATTGGCAATATCAAATAATACATAATATGAATGACTTCAATATTATTTTTTATATTAAATGTTAAATATGTGACCATTTTATTTTAACACCTTTGAAAGTATATGTATATAACAAGAACAATAATAATAATGACATAGCTATATTTATTTTCTTAGAAGTTAAATTCATTCTAGGATTGTATTATATGATCTAGTGTATATAAGGGGCTATAGTCTTATTTTAGAGTATTTGATTGAGAATTATTGAATGAATGAGTAAAATATTACATTGATGCTTGCTCTTTCTTTTTTCTCCTCCTCACTTTCTCTACGTTCATTTATTTCTCTGCTCGATATTGTTATCAAGTTGTAATTGAGATAGTCTGAAGACAATCTATTATAATTTCACTCATTGCTCTCACTAGCTCCCTTTTCTTCTTCCACACTCATTGTCTGTCGTCTCTACCATCTACGAACATGTTTAAGTGATGTGATGAATGATCCAAGGACACTGCCTAGTTTAGGCATTTAGCACAATCTTAGTTATGGTTTTGTTATTGATTAATCTAGAGTCTCATGGATATGAACGTACTAATTAATTTTAATTGTATTAATTTAATATATTTTATAAACTCTAAACTTGTTCTATTATATATTATATGCTCTAGAAGTAAGTTGATCATTATTTGATAGCTAAACTGTTTATTTTTGCTATTACCCTTTATTTTTTTTCTGCTTGTTTGATGTGACCTTAGTGCCAACTTTGCAGAGCTCAACCAGTAAATAGTTGCAAATTATTTTTTAACTACTAGCTTGTTGTGGAGTTATCGCGAAGTGGCTAACGAAGATCATTTTTCTAAATTCATGGGTATGAGTCACACACTTTTGTAAAGTGAATTGTCTCCAAATTCCAAAGAAAAAAACGCAATTTGATCATCCTAGTATACTGAAAGTTTTCCCTTGTAACCTATTTATGGAGTTGCAATCAAGTAACCATTTTTTCCATAGATCCATGTAGATTGAGACATTGTTTTAAGTTTTCATTAAGTGAAGGCCTTCTTTAGTTAAAATAATCTCTCTCTCTCTCTCTCTCTCTTGTTTTGATTATTGCTTGACTTCATATATTTGCAATCCTTTGCTGTAGAGATTATGTGCATTTTGTATTTAGCGTTGGACTTGTATTCCATTGAAGGAGTATTTTTTAAAGGCATTTTTACATTGTTGCAGTGGATAATCTAGCCAATAAGGGCAGGTGTAGTAGGTTTTATGCATCGATGTGATGTGTATTGGCTACCCCACCCTTTATGAGGGGGCTTCTTTGCCGTAAGGAGCATTGGAATCTCAATCCATGTGTGCTTAGATGTTTAAGTATGAATTAAGACTTGGTTGCTGTCAAACCATTGTCGGCCGTTTTATTTTAAAAAAGATAGAGATTTTGTGATTTTTAAAGAAGAAGATATAATTTTGTAAGATTATGTAAATAATGTAAATATAAATATGATCTTTTTGATTTTTGAAAAGTAAAATTTTAATTTAAAAATAGGTGAAACCAAACTGGTCTCACATTTTGGATAGTTTGGATGACGGAGCGCAATACCACACGTAATACATTTATCCCGAAGAATAAACATTTCACTTATGGTAGGAACTCAATCACCTAAACTAAAAGATTTGTGACATCCGTTTGGTCTGCGAACTATTTTTACATGAGGTCAACAAGTTCCCCTACCTAATATAAGGATTAGATACAATTTATTTTACCTGGGTTCCAAGTTCCCTACAGAGTCAAGCCCCTATAGTTAATTACATCATAAATGACCGGGGTCATTCAAGAAAACTCTCGATTAAGATCAGTGGTCTTACCTTTCAAATTTTAAAGTTTAGGCTTCCGCAATTGGATATGAGAAAATCAAATGGAATTAGCTCAAATAGAAATAGTTATTTTAAGGAATCCAAAGGAGCGAAGCGTAGGAGATATCACAGATTTGGGGAGAACCCCGGTAACCTCCCAACTATCCTATTGTTTGACTTTATATCTTTGAAATGATGTTATTTAATGTTTAATCTTGCAATTTATTTAGAATTTATGACTTATGTTCACATGATATCTGATCGTGCAAATAACCTAAAAAGATAGGAGGATTTATACTGTACCATACAGTAACCTCGGAATCATAAAGTGTTAGGACTTATAATTGCATAATCAGAGTTGTGCAAAAGTCTAAAAGTGATATGTGAGGGTTTACGTTGCGCTAGACAAACCACCTCGAACTCCTATGAATTGTTATTTAAACTAAGGAAAGTGATTGGTGTGAATGTGTCTTGATGTTGATAATCCATCTTGAAGTTGCTCCTCTGAATGTCCTCGTCGTGCTGCCCACAGTGTTTGCTCCAAAGCTCTTCGTAGTATCACCTCCAGGTTTAATGTTAATTTTTATATAACCACTAGGTTTTCCTATACTAAGGTATAGTGTGTATCAAAACAAATAAAGCATGCGATATATAAAAAAAATATTACATGCTAGAAGAACAGTATAACATGTTAGGAGAACAGTATATCATGTTATGAAATAAAAATGCTGCAATGTAAATCACACCTGTATATTTGGGAGGCCTGCTGCTCCTTTGAGCTAGCCATTATTCACTGTATAAACAAAAGATATAAATAAAAGAAACGTTGCTTGGAAAATTCGAGAAAATCGACAAATAAATCCACGACGAAAGAATTCACGACGAAAGACTTGGGAAAATTGACGAGTAACAATTCAAATAAAATTATCAAAACCTCGGGAAAATTTAGAGGAAAAAACCACGAATGCTTTGTCCAAAAATTTCGATAAAACATACGAAAAATTCGAAAAGAGGGGACCGCAAGCACTCTGGTTGGGGCTAGGCTCAAAATTATATATTTGTACTCGAGAGACGTTGAAGACTACTCGGTCATCCGGATGTATAAAGTCCGCCACTCCACTAGAAGGATATCCTACTGAACCTAAATTAGGAGGGTACTCCTTAGCCCAGAATTGGTAATGAACAAGTAGACAACCTAGTTGTAACATATTTAAAATTTAAATTTTAGCATGCCCATGCATTTCAGGCATACAAAAGGAAAGTTGTATTTAATTTTGTAATAAAGATATTTTTTAAAACATTGTATATGTTCTTATTAGTTTTAAGAAAAGAATAATTGTCCACGAGTTGATTACACTGTCGGACATAAGACCACCAACAACCTAAGAAGGTACTGGTCCCTCTCTAGTCTTATGTCGGTGAATGATACTTTCATCCTACAGTTCATCATGTCCAATAATTGAGTTCTGGTGTTGTAGGATGAGATATCATTCTGCTCTACCACCAGCGTGCCTTTGTCATCATCGCCCTACGCCCCAAAACAAAGTCGACCTACTTGCGATCTTACTTGATGGTTTCACATATAACAAAATGTTATATATAAGTACTTATGTATCAGACATAAACACAAAAAATCGAACCAAGTAGCAAGAAAAAAAAGAATAAAAATGGGGATGAGAGAGAGGAGGAATTGATTCACCCAAGAGACCGAAAGGATAAAGGGTGAACCAACCCTCAAAACTGTGACAAAAAGATCTGAAAAAGAGAGTCCAAAATCCTTGAATCAATCCAAAAATGATATCATTTTATCAAATTTTATAATTGGATCAACCCAAGAAAGGTATCCTTTCCAAATTTTGTTTCAAATAGATTGAAACAAGCTCAAGATTAACATGACACTGTACTCATGGCTCCATCCTTTGTATGCACTCACACCTAATCCTGAACCTAAATATAGCATTTATGTCATCCAAATTTTAATATCAAACTTCAAAAACTCTTTTCCAAATAACAATTTCATAAATCTTCAAATCCCTTCATCAATTTAATTCATATAAGCTTTATAATTTCCCAAAACAAAAATCATTAAAATCCTTTCACATATCTCAAAGATAGGAGAAATTAATCAGTAGAGGGTGGGAAACACCAACCTGAAATAATCCATGAAAAAAAATCATCAATTAAGGCTCACGGATAAAGGGGCAGCAAGAAAAAGACTCCCACTCGAATTAAACTCCAGCCAAATACAACCTGAACCACAACAGTAAGGGTCACGGGTAAAGGATAACTAGAGGAAGAGATTCATCCCTTAGGCTCACGGGCAAAGACAACAAGAGGAAGGCCATAAACATCAAGGAAGGCTCACGGCCAAAGCAACAAAAAAAGAAATCACCATAAGTAACACCATTACAATGTATTTGATATACATAAGAGAGTGAATGGACAAGCTATTATAGATCATTAGGACCGAACCCGCTTTCATCCCATAAGGCATGACAATGTTCAAATTAAACATTCCCACATAGAGTTAGACATTGAAATTTATGAATTTTGGGAGAGAAACTTGATTACCAATAAAAACCTTAGGAGAAGGAGCATTAAAGAGGAGGCCCCAACCAAACCATGCCTAACAAAGGGGTCAATCCGAGCTCAAGGAATAGACCAATCAATAAAAAATTTCAGCCAAACATAAATCACCAAAAAGGAGCCCAAACCGAGCCTAAGAAAGGGGCAAACCGAGCCCAGCACAGGGGCAAACCGAGCCCAACACAGGGGCAAAGAAATGATCCAAAACAGTAAGGGATTCTAGCCAACATAAATCACTAACAGGAGCCCAAACCGAGCCCAAAGAAGGGGCAAACCGAGCCCAGCACAGGGGCAAGCCAAGCCCAACACAGGGGCAAACCAAAAAATAACATCCAGCATTTACCCATTTCAAAAGAACTAAAACCGAGCTCAAAGAAGGGGCAAAAACCGAACAGCAAATGGGCAAAATCAAGCCCAACACAGGGGCAAAACGAGTCCAGCCACATGGGAGGGCAAACAAAAATATTTCCAGCATTTACTCATTTCAAAAGATCTAAAACCGAGCCCAAAGAAGGGGCAAAAACCGAGCAGCAAAGGCGCAAAATCCAGCCCGACACGGGCAAAATTGAAACCACATCCACCATAAAAAAAAAAAAAAATTGAAACTAAATTCCAACTATTTATATGTTTTAAAATGATCCAAAACCGAGCCCGGTTTATGGGCAAAAATAAGAACAATGATTCCAGCATTTATCCAGCCCTGCACAACTAAAACCGAACCCAAAATGGACAAAACCGAGCAGCATAGAGGCTAAACCGAGCCCCAAGATAAGAATGTTTCAGCTTTTTATCAAATGGTGATAGGCAATAGGTAAACATGAATAAATCCTTTTAGAGCCAACCTTTTCCAACATTTATTCTAAGCATGAATAACAATAATAAAAGCTTTGATAATTTCTTCTAACATGCATTTCTAGAGGGATGAACTTCATTTCCAAGCTACCAATTTAATGTTTCCAAGTATGTCAAGCAAAAAGAATAGAGGCAGCCCATACATGCTTTCCTTTTACTGAATCTAACATGTATCAATGTCTAAGCTTCAGAATAAACTAAGCCATGCTTCCATTAATTTTTGTAAAAGGATAGAGATACCTCAAAATGCCATCCTAAATAAAATAGAATAAGAAGAAAGGGAAGAATACCTCTTTTCAGCAGATTTAAGATAAAAAATTGAAAGACAATTTCAAGAAAACCAGTCCAAGAGAAATATTCCTCCTAAAGATTTCAAGAAACGACAACCACAAATGCTCCACACCATAGGCACCCGAAAGTATAGCTTAGAGAGGATTTTCGGCAAAGTAAACGACAGCTTAGAGAGGATTTTCAGCAAAGTAAATAGCACTCCACGAACACCCCACACTCCAAGCGCACGAGAATCAGATTTTAGAGAAGATTTTAGCAGAGTTTTCTTTCATAGAGCCTCCCACAACAAAAATACAGCCTCTCCTTTCTCTCCAAAAATTTTCAACAACCCAAAACAATGTTTTATGAAGCTCTTTTATATGCAGAGAAGAGAGGGGAGAGAGCCACCAACCACCGCTTCATGGCCGAATAGAACAAGAGGGACGGAATCGACAAATAAAGAGGGAGAGCGTACAGCCTCGAGGAGGAGAAGCGTCGGCCAGCTCATCTCCTTGCGATTGGAGAGTCAAACGGCTGCCGTGCCACGTAGAGAAGGAGAAGAGACGGAAGGGGAAGAGTGTTACCGTGTGGAATCCGCCGTGGAGCTAGGGCACGGGCGAGCAGGCGAGAGGAGCGGGGCGAACATCGAAGTATCAAGCCGCGGGATCGAGCCATGGAATGGGTCGGATGAGGGCTTAAGTGCGTGGGTAGAGGGGAAATAAGGATTCAAATTATAATTTTAATATTATAAATAATAAAAATATAAAATATTTAATATTTCTTAAAGATAAAATTGAATTCACACTTTTTTGTGTCAAAACATAACAAAATTGATGTCTATTTTAGGTAATTCTGACGTTCCGGACGCGTTGGCGCAATCCGTTTCACCATCAGAAGTCGTTTTGACGAATTCATTGATTTGTGCGCAATTTTGCTTGTCAGAAATATGACAATATGAGTGTCTTTTCTTGATAAAATTGGTATCCCGAACGCGTTGGCACAGTCCATTTTGTCGTCGGAGGTCGTCTGGAGAAGTTTTCTTTTTCACCCATTCTTTAGGCTCAATTTAAGTTCAATCTTGTGCAATTTAGTGAATTTTGTGCATTCGGTGTGTGTATGTGACGACAAAGTCCTGACGAGATTTTTCTATGACTTGAAATCCTATTGGAACTTCTCCCTGAGTCTCCACATAATAGCCCTTAACCGCTCGTTCATAAGACGATTGTTTTGAGACCATAAATGCTAGACATCACAGGAAAGGAAAATAGGAAGGGGCTGGAATTTCTAAAAATGGCGGGTCCCAATTCTAGTTTTCTAAGATGGTTAATAGGAACTCTTAGAGCTAGATCTTAGGATTCTAAAGAATAATGACCTAAAAAATGAGGTCAACAACCATATAAAATTATTTTTTTTTTCACAACTAGATTTACTTGCACCGTGCACTCGCTTGATTTGCATTGTTCCATGATTATATGTTGAATAAATTGTTACATGTTTGCTCGTCATTATACTCAACCTTAGCATGTATTTGTATAACCATCGTCATACATCATGTGGACATTATTGTTTGGTGTTTGCCATACTTGATTAATCATAGCTTATGTAATTGATTGTATCTATCATTCTTATGCATACTTGGTATGATGCTCACACATTTAGCTCTCAATATCTCAATACCATATTAATCACATTTGGGTACACTTTCTTTGTGTGATTGGTTTGATATTATCCAATGTACTTATTTTGTGGGATTGAATTGGAAGAGTTGCAAAAGAAAGTTTAGGTATGACTTTCCACGTCTAATCTACCTCTCCCTCTTTGAGTTTCTTGGCTCAATACCCATGGTAGATGCTCTTATCGGAGGAATTTTTTTAAAGTATAAGGGACCATGATTTTTTTCATAAAATTAGGATCGGATCACTTAATTTGAGTTTTTAAAACAACCAAGAGTTATTTGTTTTGTAGAAAGCCTTAAAGACTTGTCTATTTCCGTTTTTAACCCTCTTCATTCTTGCATATATTGGTTAAACAATTCATATTCTTCAGATTGCATTGGCTCTCCTCCTTGGCAGTGACTACTCTCATGGAGTCTATGGCTTTGGTCCTGTAAGTTTTAAAATTTTTAGCGTTCAAGTTTGGAGCAAATTGCATATTCATCATATTTTAGTATTTCACTTAAGATTTATTTTCTATTGTGAACGTTGCTTGGGTTTAATGATCATCAGCGGCGCCTTTGTTTGTGAAATTCAACTCGTGCAGGAAACATCTTGCCAGCTCGTTAAATCAATTGGAGACATTAACATTCTGCTAAGAGTTAAGTCAGAGGGATTAGCGTTTGCAGAAAAGAAGTCCAAAGCGAAAGCGACTGTTAAATCTCTAAATTGCAACTTCGATAAGGAAAATCTTATATGCTACAAACAACCTAATGCGGGTAGGAAGCTTTCACTATTCTTTTCTTTCCGATTTAGCTGATATCATTCTTCAAATTGTTATTTATGTTTAAAATTTGCCTTAATGTAATCTTCCATGGAATATTTTTATTACATTTTTTATATTATGTAATTCTGTTTAGGTTACTACAATTCTTCAAATGATCAAAGAGAGGTCTAGGTTTGAGAAGTAAAAATGCGTACTTTTGAGTACAATCTTTGTTTGCAAAAAATTTTGATACCTTCCAAGTTCATTGTGATGTATATTTATAGGCTTGAATGTTGAAATGGCTTCTCTGCTCAAGTAGTTTCCCGTTTCAGTGTACTGAAGTCTGAAATTTTCTTTTCAATTGCTTAGTTTGTGTAACACTGCCTTGAAGCAAAGCCTAATTGAACACCAATATTGTTGACGATTTTGCTTGGTTATATCACATATTTCCTAAACATATAAATATGTTATATTCATAAACTTTTAATCAGAATTAGTGCTGAGTACCTTAATTTTCTGTCAAACTCCGGCATTATCGTAATATTGACTTCTTATGCAGAACGTGAGAAGAAACTGGAACCAAATGACAATGTACTAGAGATTATAAATGCTTATCTAAAACCAAAATGTCACTTACCTGATTCAGAAGTTGTGCAGAGGTACTAATTACTAGATAGGGTCCCTCATAATATTTTGTGTATATGTATGCATCAAATGGACTTTTTTTGTCTTCTTCCAAGAGGAAAATGATTTCTCTCTTTCTCTCTCTCTCTCTCTCTCTCTCTCTCTCTCTCTCTCTCTCTCTCTTTTTGCATTTGTCACTTTATACAATCTTTATACTATAATGTTATCATTAGTTATGATTTATAACATTTAAAATTATTTTTTGACCAAATTCATCAATTTACATCCCGATTTAGTCATCCATTCAGCATGTCAAGTTTTACTTGCAAATTTTGTCACTCAATATTATCCACTATGTGTATCATGATCAACTCATGTATTTATAGTTTGAAATCATAATTACCTTCTTATGCAATTGATGCCATCCATTTTGAAAAATTTGATGGCCTTGACAAAAGGTCAAATAACTGGAAAAAAGTTTGAAATCATGTTCCTCTAGTTTTAATTATGTGTATATTGGATTTTACGATTGTTAGGCCATACAATAGGAAGTCTTAGAAAACCTCACCGAAATGTTTTACCCGAAAATTTAATGACAGCCTCTTCATTCACATTTTGGAGGTTTCAAATAGATGCCAATAGACATGAAGGAAAACCTTATAAAGATTCTAACTCACCAAGATTTTTGTTCAATGCAGTTGTTGAGTTTGCTTGGGTGAAGATCAAAGAAGGAGCTCATTGAAACCACCAAGGGAAAAAATTTCAAATGGCCAAAACTGAGTGGTTCTTCTTCTAGCCACCAAGGGAAAGAAGGAGCTCCCTTCCTCTCTCTCTCTCTCTCTCTCTCTCTCTCTCTTTCTCTCTTTCTCTCTTAGAGGACTTGGTTTGGTTTTGCTTGGCTTGGATTTGCTTGACTTTTTTATGACAAACTATAAGAGACTATTTATAGAAACCAGGAGAGCGGTATGTGAGATGTAGTAAGTGGGCGGTAGGTAGGAAGGTAGGTGAGCAGTAGGTGAGATTTTTAATTAGAGAACTAATTAATAGCAATTAATTAAATTGCGGTGGACCGGGTCTCCACGTTTCCCAACAATTCTCCCACTTGGAAACTGGGACACTGGCTGCATCACCTACCTTTTCCTGAAACATGATATCCTTCATCTCTGCAACTCAAAACCCCTGTCTTCATGCCAGAAGACCAACTAAAGTCGAGAACAACTTCAGCTTCTCACAAGTCACACCCTCAGTTGACATATCACCGTCAACGTAGCCTCAGTCTTGTACCACTTTGTACCACTAAGCTCTTTCCTAGGTTACTCATGTATCTGCTTACAACTCCCACTGCATGAGTAATATCATGCCCCTACTGAAAGTCTTTTTCAACAAGTCTAGGATTGTATCTCTTACTGTCATCAATCACAGTGTTCACCCGGTATACCACTCTCCGATGAAAGTTCTATCAGCTCCCAAGTCTGATTCCTTGGCAGGGAACTCGTCTCCATCTCCTTGGCCAGCTCCTATTTACTCGAATTCTCATATTGCAAGATTTCTTCATAGCTCTGTGGTTCTCCACCATTTGTCTGTACAAAGTCCAGTTTTCCAGCCTTTGGTGCTCTGCCACTTTTCAGGAAACTAACCTTTTGTTTTCTCATAATGTACCTCTCACTCATGTGTCATCGTCTGAGTAAACCTGTAGTCATATATAGTGTGTTAGTTTTCTTACCCTGAGCCAGTACTAATGCTCCTTTGGTAACCTTACAGGTGTTATCTGAGAACACCACCGAATGACCACCCTCATTGAGCTGCCCAAGAGAGATGAGGTTTTTCTTCAACTTAGGAACGTGTCTGACCTTTTGCGAAGTTCATTTGTTCTTTTTAGGGAGTGCAATATCAACGTCTCTCATCCTCACCATGTCCAGAGCTTTTCCACCAGCCAGATATACATTCTCAAAGTTACCTACAACATGATTTTGCATTAACTACCGGCAGAAAAATGTATGAAAGGAAACCCTTAAATCTAGTATTTAGTCATCAACAGAACTGTGAACTGTCAGCAATAGCGCATAATGTATTTCTTCAGTTATAACATTAGCGGCATCATTCTTCTTCTTCTTAGGATCCTGCAGTTCCTTTTTATGTGTCCAGCCTTGCCATAAATCCAGTAGGTCGCCTGCTGACCAGACTTTGATTTTGATCTTCCTCTGTTTGAGTTCTTGTCATGTGTGTTTCCTCTGGAATCAACATTCAGTGTAGAACTTGAACCCGAGGTCTCGCCAGAATCTTTCAGGCACACCTTCTTAGCCAAAATCAAATCACGAATATCATAATATTTCAGTTTGAATTTACCTACAGAACTGCTAACTGCAATCCTTATGACTTTCCAGTTATTTGACAATGAAGCCAACAATATCAGCGTACGTATCTCATTATCAAAATTAATTTCAACAGACGACAATTGATTTGTGATAGTATTGAAATCATTTAGGTGTTGAGTAACAGAAACATCTTTTGCCATTTTCAAGTTGAATAACTTGTTCATCAAATACACCTTGTTATTCACCGATGACTTTTCATACATACCTGATAAAACCGCCAAGAGATCTGCTTTAGTCATCTCCTTAATGACGTTGTGGGCAACCGATCTTGACAGAGTTAATCGAATAACCCCCAGAACCTGTCGATTCAACAGATTTCATTTCGCCTCGTCCATCTTTTCTGGTCGCTTTCCCAATAGCGGAAGATGAAGTTTCTTCTCATAGAGATAGGGTAGTCCTCTATCTGCATCCTCCAGTAAGCAAAATCTGTGTCATTGACCTTCTCGATCTCCGATGTCATCACTTCGTCTCCGTCCATCGTTCTTCCTTAGATTCGAACCTAAGGCTCAGATACCAGTTATGAAAAATAGAACGAGAAAATTGCACGCAGAAAAACACCAGAGCGACACCCGGATTTACGTGATTCAATAAATTTGCCTACGTCCACAGAGCTGCAGTTGATTTTATTTTTCAGAGGAATTTTATTTGTTGAAGAATTACACCGTCGAGCACCTCGACGTTTATAAGAAAACACCGTCGAGCACCTCGACGTTTACAAGAAAATCTTCATTTCTTTCTCTCTCTCTTCCTCTCTTTCTCTCTTAGAGGACTTGGCTTGGCCTTGCTTGGCTTGGCTTGACTTTGTTTTTTTATGACAAGTGATAAGAGACTATTTATAGAAACCAGGAGAGCGGTAGGTAGGAATGTATGTGAGCGGTAGGTGAGATTCTTAATTAGAAAGCTAATTAACAACAGTTAATTAAATTGCGGTGGTTCGGTGAGTGGAAGGAGTTGCAGGAGTGACGTCAGGGCTCGACAACAGCTGGGAATGCAGAATCGGCGCTCGAGGAGCCTTGGGAGGGATATCTGGAAGTTGCGGGATGATGCTCAAAGGGAAGGTTTGATTGACTGGAGGGTGTAGGGGCGACCGACAGATGGGGAGGTCTGCATCGGCAAATCGATTAGTTGTTGGGGGCGATAAGTGAGGGAGATGGGCGGCCTGCTTGTGGCACTGACATGAACTACTATCAGCTAAGGCAAGCAGGGAGGTGTTCGACTGCCTGTCTGTGATACAGGCGGGTTTTTCGAATTGCCGAGGCGAGTAAGGAGGGGATCGACAACATGTCTGTGGGCACTGGCGGAACCTGGAAGTGACGGGGAGGCGAGCAAGGAGGGGCAACGACTTGTCTGTGTGAAGAAAGAGTTGTTCGTGGGATCCGACAATCGTTGAGGGCGAGTAGAGATGGATTCTGGTCTGTCTGTGCGGAGGAGGGGGCGTCGACCACTGAAAGGAGGAGGAATGGATCGATCTGAAATAAAACACCACCTTAAGTGAGGTACAACGGAAGCACCTCATGCCGTCAAATACAATCCTTGCTAGAGGGAAGGCCTTGACGACACACTTGGAATAAAAAATAGACAAAAGCTGCTTAGCATTCAACACACTACTTTTATAAATAAGATGGAAGTAAATGATATATTTGGTAAGTAGGAGAATAAATAAGAAATCAAAGAGGGAGGAATAGAAAAGGTTGCATTTTGAAACGAGGGCAATCAAGGAAGGAGGGGGAAATAATTAGGAATTAGGGGAGGGGGAGGGGGGCGCAAATTCAACCCCCACAGGGGTCTGGTCCAGCACGGAGGCTGGACCGATTTTCTATTTGAGCTGTCGGGCCCCATGAGAGCCTCGCGTCAGTCTCCCAGGGTTGGGGAATTTTTAACCTTATGCGTCGAAGCTTCTAGGTTCTCTAAGTATGGAGGAGATCATTGACATTGAATGTAGTCGAAATTTTTGAGTTCTCGGGTAGGTCAATTTTGTATAGGTGTTGTCATTCAACTTCTTAAGTATGTGAAATGGTCCATCGGCTCGGGGCTTGAGTTTGTCACATGCTCGTATGGGAAATCATTCCTTTAGCCGTATCCACACGAGGTTGCTTTTTTGAAATTTTACATTTTTCCTGAACTTGTTCTCTTATGCTTGATAATTGTGGTTTTGTTTCGTAATCGCCGGCCCAACTTTCTCGTGGAGTTGTTGAATCTGGTGAACACGTTCGATAGCATTCTCACTAATGTTTGATGTGTGAAAGTGGGACCAACTCAAGGGGTGTTAGCAGGGTGCACCTGTACAATTTCAAACGTAGTGTCCCGTAGTCTGGCTCGTGGATCTATTGTAAGTGAATTTGGCTTGCGCAAGAATGAGATCCCATTGTTTGATGCTTTTTCCTACAAAGCATCACAAAAAATTCCCAAGGCTCCTATTTACTATTTTAGTCTGGCCATCCGTTTGAGGGTATGCCGCAGAACTGAATTGAAGTTTAGTGCCTTATTTAACCCAGAGGGTCCTTCAGAAATGGCTCAGAAATTTGTTGTCTCGATCTAATGTGATGATCCTGGGAATGGCGTGAAGTATTACGATCTCTCGGAAGTACAAATCGACGATGAAAGATGCGTCGACGTTCGGTGGCAGACCATGAAATGCACTATATTTGAGAAACGATTTACAACCACCATCACAGAGTCCTTGTTCCCTTGTGTGCAGGGAAGTTCTACCACGAAGTCCATGCTGGCGTCGACCCATGGCGCCTGAGGTACCGGTAAAGGAGTGTATATTTTTGTATTCTGCCCGCGGGTTTTAGCAATATGGCAAATAATACATTGTTGGGGATGTAGCTTCACGTCTCTCGTTGGTTGACGCCAAAAGGGGTGCTCTCATGAGTGCTAGTCTTATCCTTGCCAAAATGGCTGGCCAATCCACCACTATGGTTCTCTGGAATGATGGCCTCTCACTGTGAGCATCAGAGAATGCATAATTTATTTTGGTGCAACAAGTAGTCGTCTGTTTGGGAGTACTACCCATTAGGTTTCTTTCAACATTCTTCCTTGTTTTCCTAGAAGTTTTCATCTGTCTCATATAAGTCTTTTATAATCTCAAAGCCTACAACTTGAGTCTGCATGGTTGTGATCAGTAGGCGACGACTGCTCAGTCTTTCGTGACGTAGTTCTGACTCCCGACTTTGTAATTTTAAGTTGCTAGGAATTCTAACCACGTGGCATATTTTTTTAGTTTGCTATGACTGTTTAAGAATTTTAAAGCTTCGTGATACGTGAACAAGTTGAACTAGTTCGTCAGTAGATAATGACTTAAATGCTCTAGGTTTGGACACTGGCGTAAAATTCCTTGTCGTTGGTTGAATGTTTTTGTCGCAGTACTCATTTAGCTTTTTATTGAAAAAGCTATTAGGTGACTACATTGATTGAGTACTGCTTCAATTCCCATGTTGGATGCGTCACACTCAACCTCGAATAGTTAGTTGAAATTTGATAAGGCTAGAATTGGTGCCTGAGTCACCTACTCTTTTTGGGCGTCGAAGCTAGTCTGAGGCATGACTGTCTAAGTGAATTATTTTCTTTTCAACAGTTCTGTGAGGGGAGGGGGGGGATGGTAATAGTGCTTATGTTCTTCACAAATCTTCGGTACAATGAGGCTAACCCAAAGAATTATCATAGCTCAGTGAGTGATTGTGGTGCGGTTTAGCTCGCAATGGCGTTGATCATTTTCTAGTAGATTTGAATGCCTGTGCTAGAGACGATGTACCCAAATAACATACTGGGCTTGTGATGAAGTGACATTTTTTCGAGTGTGCGTATAGTTGTTCGGCTCGTAAAACCTCAAATGCCACCCGCAGGTGTTGGAAGTGTTCTTCTGATTTACTATAGACCACTATCGTTGAAGTAGGCCACTTCAATTTTTTCGATGTTAGGACGAAACACTTGATTAATCAGCCGCATGAAAGTGCTAAGTGTGTTTGAAAGTCTGAAAGGCATAACTGTTCATTCGTAGAGATCATCTCGCATATTGAAGGCGGTCTTCCACTTGTCTCTTGGGTGCATTCTTATCTTGTGATATCCACTGCGCATGTCGATTTTTGAGAAGACGGTGGCTTCATGCAACTAATCTAAGAGTCGTTGAGGAGTGGTATGAGAAACTGGTATTTGATGGTAATTTTGTTAACGATGCAGCTGTCAATGCACATCCGTCAGGAACCGTTTTTCTTTGGTACTATAAGGGTGGAGACAGTACATGGACTGGTGTTTTCTCGGACTAATCCTTTTGTAACAAAATTTTGAACCTGACGTTGGAGCTCCTTGTAATATGCGGGTCACAGTCTGTAGATGGGGCGATTTTGTAACACCAATCATGATATGAGATCTATGGCGTGTTGGATGTTCCTTAGTGGTGGTAAGACGTATGGAAGGTTGTCGGCCGTGTAGGATTGGTTGTAGACATGTGGGTTTTTTATTCTTGGTGTCGGTATCTCTTAGGAGGACTAATGCAAGGGCAATTTGTGCTTCTCAAACCGACTGTAAGAAGGTGGCTCATGAGACTATCGAATCTTCTGTGTTGATGATGCTCTTTGCATTCTTGACAGGTAATAAGATGATGAGCTTCCCATCATTCTTCAACGTGTAGGTGTTCTTGAAACTGTCATGCTGAGTTTTTCGGTCGAACTACCACGGCTTTCTCAACATAATTTGACATGCGTCCATCGGAACCACATCAAACGAAACTTGCTTCTGTTGTTGATCGTCGATTGAGAATTCGAGTAAGTACTGCTGATCTACGAATATCTTGTTCCTCTTTTTCAGCCAGGTGAGAGAATAGGATTGCATATTTTTTTTGTGGCTAATCCCAAATTTTGCACCATAAGGGTAGGCATGTTGTTTTCACAGCTTTCAACGTCGATGAATAAACTACAAATTTTGCCTTTACCATGCACGTGGTGTGAAAGTTGCTGAGCTGAAGCCATGGCGGGTCTCTTTCTGGTTCTGACTGCAAGACACTTCGTATAACCAACATTTTGCCTGTCTCATGGGAGTTGAAGTGCTTCTTTTGAACTATCTTCCGACTCGCTTCCTCTACTTCTTTGATGACGCCTTTTTCATTGAACAAGATAATTCAGCTTGTGGGACAATTGGCAACGATGTGGCCATAACCGTGGCACCTAAAACACTTTCGTGTGGGAACAATTCTCTGACATCACTTGAAATGGTATTGAAATGGTCTTGTCGGTTGGTGTGGCTGTTGCTGTTGGTGATGGTTTGAAGGTTGGCTACTGTCTGAAGGCTGTGACTGGCCTGTTTTTGTTGTTGTTCTATCTCTAATGCTAAGTTCTGGACATCGCCCAATGACCAGTAGGGATGTAGTTGAACGACGTTGCTAATGACACTTCTCTGACATCACAAAATATGTTTGAATTTTTTTTCAGGCTTGAACATGTGCGGGACACAATTCAAGACCGTATCGGACGCGAGCTTAACACAATTTCAAGAAAATGGGGCACGATAATTAGAAAATTATAGATATACATATAACCTTAATTAGACTTCATAGTCAAAACTATCCCATCTTTCGTCATGTTGAAGCTCCCCCTAATATTCGTCAAAATCGAGAATCGAAGGTGCATCCAATACTCGTCCAAGCCGAGCATTAGTAATTCTCTCTTTGTAATCATAAGATTTTTTAAATTTTAATAGATAAGTTGAATGAATTATTTTGAAACATATTATGTCTAATTGTAAAATATATTTCTTATAAGCATGAAATTCTATAATATAAATTAAATTTATGTAGTTAAATTTTATTCTTGCATAATTTGTATTGTGATATTTTTAATAAAAAATAATGAAAAAAATATTTTTTTATTTTAAAAATTAATTAAATATAAAAAAATGTCAATGACGTGTTGTGCCATTTTATTTTCAATGATGATGTGTCCCCATATCGTATTGTGTTGTATCCCTGTATCCGTTTTTGTACTTCATAGTTAAGAAATAAAAGAGGGAGGAATAGAAAATGCAATAAGTTGAAATGAGGCCAACGTAGAAAGGAGGTGTAAATAAGTAGGATTAAAGGGAGGAG